>NC_141675.1:113342671-114046171 GCF_028749965.1 Puma concolor
TCCATCCAGGAAACTTGCTGCCACACTAAATTCTGTGAATATTTTCAAGGAACATCACTGCACGTCCCCAGCTTAGCATCCTAGCTAGAAATTTAGACTATTTGGGATTGAAAAGATCATGAAAAATTTTTCTTCAACAGCTTCATTTGTTAAGCTCTCACAAACACTTGTTGATGTTATACTATGTGTTGTTGATAGAGCCATAATTTTGTGTGAATTTTCTTTATGCAAGAGCACATTGCGAAATTATATTCCCTTCAGTGCCTTATGTCCTGCAGTATGCCTGGCACTGGGAAAACAGCAGTAAATAAGACATAGTTATACTTCCATGGCGTTTACAATACAGGTTGGGAAAAGGTATTAAACACGTGGTAATTCGGGGCACCTTGGTAGCTCAGTCAGTTAAGCATCCGACTTTGGCTCAGGTCATGATCTTGCTGTTTGTGGGTTTCAGCCCTGCATCAGGCTCTGGGCTGACAGCTTGGAGCCTGCTTCAGATCCTGTGTCTCCCTCTTTCTCTGTCCCTCCCCCACTCACACTCTGTCTCTGTCTCTCTCTCTCTCAAAACTAAACACTAAAAAAATTTAAACACATGGTAACTCAATTGCAGTTATGTTAAGTATGATGAAGGAAACATTCCGACAACAGGAGGCCAGAAATGGGGCGCCTGGATGGCTCAGTTGGTTGAGCGTCCGACTTCAGCTCAGGTCATGATCTCATGGTTCATGTGTTGGAGCCCTGCATCGGGCTCTGTGTTGACAGCTCGCTCAGAGCCTGGAACCTGCTTCGGATTCTGTCTCCTTCTGTCTCTGCCCCTCATGCACTGTCTCACTCTGTCTCTCAAAAATAAATTAAAAAAAAAAAAAAAAAAGAGGCCAGAAGGGTTGGAGGAGTGGAAGATTGGTAAAAAGACAAACTCTTCTGAGGAAGTCACTTTTAAGTGGGAACCCAAGGATTAATTGGGAGGTTCTAGACAGAAGAACATTCTAGGGAGGAGAACAGCAAATGCAAAGGCCCTGTGGAAGGAGCTTCAGAGAAGCCAGAAAAGAATCTGGCGCAGCTAACGTGGAGTTGACTGAGTGGTGAGTAGGCTCTGTTATTCAGGGCCTTATAGAAAATGTCACGATTGGAGCTTTTTCCTAAGAGGACATGGAAGCTGTTAGAGCAGGGTAGTAGCGATATGACTGGATTTGTGTTTTTGTTTGTTTTTATGACCTTCCCTGCTCTGTGAATGAGTTGAAGACAGGGAAGAATAATAGTAGGGAGTCCAGTTAAGAGGCTATTGGAGGACACTGGGTCAGAAATGACTGAATTAAGAGTTCTTGTTATAAATGTGACTCTATAGTTAAGCCAGATTCTAATTCTTCTTAAAGACTTGAGAATCAGACCTGTGTTCTCCAAGGAAACATTTCAAAGAATTAAGGTTCTTCCTACATGAGTTTAAGTGGTAGTAAGAGGCTTTGGACATAAAGAAGCCGTCTTGTATGAATCTTTGAACTGCTGCAATGCTGGGGTTGTATCTAGGACACTGTACCTTTGTCCTCCTCACTTTTGTGTCCAGTTAAGGTTTCATTACTCTGTTATTTTTAATGGTTTTTGATCAGTAGTTTCCAATCTTTTCCATTGCCGGTTATCTCTTCTCTTTCTTACCTTATGTAAACCTCATTTTTGAAAGATTGTAAACACCAGTGAAAAGTTTTTGTGTGTCCCCGCTGGGTAGCAAGGAAAGGCAAAAATACTAACACGTGCAGTAATTATTAGAGGACTGGTGTTTCTACTCTGAGTTGGTGTAATTCCATCAAATTCCAACTAGACTTTCTGCAATTGAAGAAGTATGTAGACCCTAGAGCCATCTTAGACATGCTAGCAACCGCTGGTGAGACGGTCCATAGAGGGAAACTCCTGAGTTACAGCTGGTCCTACTGCGAGACGCAAAACCAGCTGCTCAGAGGTCCAGAGTCAGTAAGTCAGATCTTTTTATCCATTATCGTAATAAGTGATACCGACATTTTTATTCTAAAATGTAAAATTAAAAATAGCATTTACCTCTGGACTTGAAAATAAAATAAATTTTATAGGTGAGTGATCCAAATTCCTGGTTTTTGAATCTGTTCAACATTAGCCAGCTTCTAGGACAAACTCAACATTTCTGGGATGACTCTGGGCCATAATTTTTTTTTAAGTTATTTTAGTTGTAGGACAGTGAGCTCAGAAAATACATCTGCATTTGCATGGAAGACTTCAGGTCCTTTAAGGCAGTCTGTGTTTGTTATGTGTCATCAGTGAGAGAAGCAGGCATGTGTGTCTGTGAGTGCACGCTCAGCGGGGAATTGATAGATTCTCCTTCTGTAGAATGTGAATGCATCACTTAAAAACTAATGTTAAACCTGTTTGTTTTAGATTTCACCAGTCCAGAATTTTGTGGTGGTCATATTAAAGTTTGTACTTTTTTTGTTGGGAAAAACAGTAAATAGCTTAAAATTTCATGCGAAATAAAACGAACCAATGTAGTTATTAATGTACTTTCTAGTTGGAATTCATAAACACTTGTTTATTTATTGCTTGCTGACCCCTTAGCATCTGATAACAGTCTGCTTACAAGTTACCAACAGCTGGGCCTAGGAAATATTCCCATTTGACAGGATCATTGTTGCTACATGTTAGATTATTCCTAGAATTAACACCAATAGTTTAAAAGTTTTCTGATTGCTACCTTCTTTAACCACCTTTTTTTTCTTTGCAAATATTTTCCATTTTTTTCTGTCTTACATTAGGTTATATCAACTTGTAAATGAAATGGGGCATAATAGAGGACTACTTTGTAACAGAGTGCAGATTTCTGTAACGGGTTGTTTTGTGTTTTCTTGTTTTGCTTTGTATGTTTTTTTTTTTTTTTTTTCATGGGATGCTTTTGGCTTTAAAAATAGAGCATGGGTTGCTTAAGATTGTTTGCTACCTTAATTGTACAGTAATTTTTATATAAACTTTTGTATTTTGAGTACTAAGCTAGTTTTCTGTTTTTGGTGTTTCTGATATGTCCCTAATTTTTGTTATTGTCATATCTGGCAAACATTTTAAAACTTTTAAACTATTAAGTAGGATTTTATTAATGAAGTCTCAGTTTATATGCATATTTTAGATGTATCCTTATGTACACACAAATGTATATGTGTTGTGTTTGTGTACATTATGCAATGTATATGCATGCAGAAAAATATCTGTATTTTGGTGTCAATTTGTAGAAGAAAGGTGCTGACCAGTAAATTTAACAATTTTGCAGAGAAAGAGCATTTAAAAACAATCTAGGAGATTGTTAACCCAAAGAGGTGATTCCATTTATGGGATAGAATTTATTCCAAGTTGACAGATAACCTGAAGAGCCTTAATGATTTTAGTGTTTTGTATGTGTTTCATTTTTTTAGTGAGTTAGTAATGCTTTGAAGGGAGTAAGTATGTGTTTGTGTGGTGTCTTCCATTACCCAATGACATAATTTTTCACTGCTGCTCTTACTGATGGTATTTATTAGTGCCCTAGATACCGTGTAGTTCACAGAAGAATTTTAATGTTTTACAATCTTTTAATCTTAATATCTTGTGTATGTTAATAATGTAATATTTTATATCTTAATGCCGCATATTTTATATTTATATATTTTTAATATTCTTGTATTTGTTTTTTTAATATACATGTATAAGAATTTAGGTTTGGGGGCGCCTGGGTGGCACAGTCGGTTAAGCGTCCGACTTCAGCCAGGTCACGATCTCGCGGTCCGTGAGTTCGAGCCCCGCGTCGGGCTCTGGGCTGATGGCTCGGAGCCTGGAGCCTGTTTCCGATGCTGTGTCTCCCTCTCTCTCTGCCCCTCCCCCGTTCATGCTCTGTCTCTCTCTGTCCCAAAAATAAATAAAACGTTGAAGAAAAAAAAAAAAAATTAAAAAAAAAAAAAAAAGAATTTAGGTATGAAGAGGGTTTGATTCACCACGTGTAGGTACACCTTATAGCCTAAGTTGTTAATTACTTAACTCAGTCATGCCTGCTTCGTCCCTAAGATAGCATTGACTATTTTCACCTAAGCTCCTACTGTAGACTCAGCTTCCATAGATGGCAGTGTAATATTTCTAAGAGAAACATAAGATTTCATCTCTACTCTTAGTACATAAAAGAAGATGTAAAATACCCCATTTAATATCTGCCACTGAGTAAATGTTATTTGATTCTGAATCACAGTAAATTCTGTTCTATTATATATGTAAGTTTTCCTTCACTAAATTGCAGATGGTACAGATTAATGCCAGGTTCCTATTACAGAAACAAAGAGTTAGGCCCAAGGTCACATAGTAATATTGGCGGGAGAACTTAGCAACAAGAAGAGTCTTGTCCTGCATCCTGTAGCACTTGAACAAAGTACCTACACACCTACAGTGCAAGATTGCTGACAAAGTGTGAATTAGAAGGCATGACTTCGTGTTCCTTCAGGCTCTGGGAAATTTGTTAAAGAACATTAGAGCAAATAAAGGAGAGGAATATACGTCGTCGTCTTCATATATTTTCTTCTTTCTGTCAAATAGAGTAACTTAGTTATGATACATTATGCTTTCTTGAGTTAGAATGAATATAGGTACTCAAGCTACCTTTCCTTCACTGGACAAAAATTATACCCTGCAGTTAATATAGTTGGTGTTCTGTTGTTAGTCACAGTGCTAACACTGCTGAGAGTGTTTTCAATTCATTCAGTAACACAAAACCGAGTATTAATTGGGGGAAAATCTAAATCTGTTTCATAATTTTGCATTCACAGAAATGGCCAGTGCCGTGAATGGAAAATATTCCTAAGATAGTAACCAGTATGCTATTTTTTAATTGATTTTTGAACTTCTAAAATATTTCATATTTCTATGGTGTTATGTATGGGTTAACATTAGATTCATGTTTAAATAAATATTTCATGGGGCAATTATAAGGTACCCCAGCCTGTGTAGTTTTTATGTACTGGAAAAATGTTTAATTGTACTTAAATTAAAAGCGAACTTGTGCATAGGTTATCAGTTATGGCTGACAGTAACATTGCTAAGTTGGGAGCTATCTTAGAAAGTCTGATGTTGGTGTTTTCATTAAGAAAACTGAAATCTGTCATCCTGTTGTTGACTGTTGGCTTGCCTTTGTTCTGCATTTTCTCCTGTTCTTCCTCACAATTACATGATTCTGCCTTCAAAACCCAACCTGAGGCCTTTGTCTTCTAGAGAGCCTTCCAGGGTTAAGGAAGGTGGCAGATATTAGGGGAATTCTGTTTCTAGGAATCATGATGACACTCACTCTGGGTTGGACTGTACTGCTCAGACTAGCATCTACACTGCAGATGCCAGGTCTCCCTTGGGCTGCATAAGGAAAAGAGAATAGAATGCCAGTCAGCTTCCGCAGAACCGCTGAGGGTATTCTGCACACCACTGCTGCCACTCTCTATGGCCCAGAACCTATAACTTCTGTTTAGTGTTTTGTTAATAATATGTATATTATAAATACTCTTGTATGTATTTAATATAGGATTTTTTTTAATCCCATGCAGAAGCTCCTAGTTAAGAACGGAGCAAATTATATACTGTCTCGCACTTTGAAAGTGGATCTAGCATGACAGTTGAGTTCGCGATGAGTACTTTATCATTATTAAAATCACTGCCTAAGCACTTTACATATAGTAAGTTCAGCTTTCACTTTGCTCAGGCCAGAAACCTTAGAGTTGTCTTTGACTCTCTCAAACTTTATATCCTTTGGCCACTTCTCAGAATATATTTGAACAAATATCAGCATTGGACTACATCTCAACACCTCCACTCCTGCCACTCCAATTCAAGTTATCTCAATTATGGCAGGAGATTTTTTGCTGTTTGTTTCTTCCCCATCTCCCCTTCAACCTACTCTCAGCCCAGTGGTGAGCATGAGAATGAAAGTCTCCTCTCTCTTTGTTCAACGTCCTTACCTCCAAGACCCTATAGGATTTGGCTTCTCTTTCCTCGTCTGACTTCATTGCTTACTTTTCTTCCCAGTGTTCACTCTGGCAGCCACCATGCTGAGCGTGCTCCCTCCTCAGGGCCTTTGTGATTCCTCTGCCTATTCTCCGTTACCCACGTACCTCATGCCTCACTCCCTCACCTCGTGCCACCTTCTCAGTAAGGTCTTTCCTGACCATGCTACTTAAAATTGGAACCCCTTAACTTTTCGTAACTGCCTTCCTTTCTTTATTTTTCTAATGCACTTATCACCTAATAATAGTATGTCCATTTCATACTCGTGTCTATTTTCTCTTATCACCCCACAAAAGGTACATACACTCCCTATATGCAGAGATTTTTGTCTGAGTGTTCTTTGCTTATTTCTAGTACCTAGAACAACACCTGGTCATCATACATACTTACCTAAGTATTTGTTGAGTGAACAAATGAATAAATAAGTGAACTGCCAGTCCTGACTGTTTTACTACGCTTTATTTCATCCCTCAATGCAGATGTGCTCTATATAAAGGAAAACTGTTACTGCTTCTATAATAGCATCTTTTTCTTCACTTTAAAATTTTTTTATTATCATTTTATTATGCCATATGATTCACCTACTCACTAGACTGATTTTCAGTATGTTCAGAGTTGTGTAGCCACCACTATAGTCCATTTTAGAACATTTTTATCACCCCAAAAGAAACCCCATAGTCAGTAGTGGTGATCTCCCATTAACCCTCTCCCTCTCCAGTCCTCAGTAACCACGAATCTGATTTTTTCTCTATAGATTTTTACCTATTTTGGACATTTCATATAAATGGAGTCAGTATGGTCTTTTTTGACTTGCATCTTCACTTAGTGTATTTGAGTTCATGTTGTAGCATATATGAGTACTTTATTCCCTTTGATGGCTGAATAATATTTCATTGTGTAGATATATCCCATTTTGTTTCTCCATTCATTAGTTGATGACCATTTGTGAAGTGTTTGTATGGACATATTTTCAGTTTTCTTGTGTATATACTAATAGTGGAATTGCTGGGTCATATGGAATCTCTTTTTAAGAAACTGCTAAACTCTTTTCTAAAGCAGCTACACCATTTAAAAATCCCTCAGGAAGTGCATGAGGGTTCCAGTTTCTCCAAGTCCTATTTGTCCTTCTGATTCTAGACATCCCAGTGGGTATAAAGCGGTATCTCATTGTGACTTTGATTTGCATTTTCCTGATGGTTAATGATGTTAAATATCTTCATGTGCTTATTGGCCATTCGTATGTCTTTTTCGGAGTAATGTCTGTTCAGATCTTTTGCTCATTTTTAAATTGGGTTGATTGTCTTTTTTAAAATCAAGTTGAAATAATTCTTTATGTATTCTGGATACTAGGTCCTTATCAGATTATATGATTTTCATATATTTTCCCCCGTTGTGTGGATTATCTTTGTCTTTCATGATAGCATTCTTTGAAGTACAGAAGTTTTTAATTTTGATAGAATTCAATTAACGTATTTTTGTGTGACTATAATGCTTTTGGTATCATATCTAAGAAAACATTGCTTAATCCAAGATCAAGATTTATACCTCTGGTTTCTTCTAAGAGTTTTATAGTGCTAGCTCTTAAATTTAGATCCCCTTTAATTTTTGTATGGGATCTGAGGTAGGGGTCCAGTTTCATTCTTATGCATGTGGATATCCTCTTTTCACAGCACCGTTTGTTAAAAAGACCTTTCTTCCTCCCCACTGAGTTGTTTTGGCATCCTTGTCAAAATCAGCTGACTTTAAATTTAGAACTTATTTCTGGATTCTTCTGTTCCATTTATATAATTTCTTACACATTGCTATCAGAAGTCTCTTAGGCAGATGGTTTCTTTTGAGTTCTATTTATCTTGCCTCAGCTGTGTTCTTATTAGCTAGAAGGTTTGTAGTAATAGTGGTTTTCTGGAAGATTGTTTACTTGGGAAAAGCTTTCAGGAAAGACGTTTTAAAGCTTCTTAATTGCCTGCTCCATGTTTTCTTTCTTTGCCTTTGTGGAGTTGTAAAGCTCAATATTTATAGTCATGATTTCCTTTCTCTGTCTTTAGTCTTCTTGGCTCTCCTCATAGCTGTCCATTTTGAATTCCTATTTTCCTCCTAGGGACCTCTTTTGAGCCTCCATGGAATTTGAAAGCAAGGTCAAGTGAGCTGCATACATATGCATGGCATAATCTGGAATTTCAGTTCTGCATGGACTTATAATAAAACCCTGTTCCGATCAAGTATATCCATAGTTGACCAGCATTCTGGCATGTGGCCTGAAGGTAATGAGGCCAGCTGGCAGTCTTCTGTGGCTTGAATGCCATCTTGGACCACACAGGTACCTTTGCATCCCAGGCTGTTAATTTTAGAAGTTGAACCTCTAATCTTAGAAGCTAGAAACTCTTTTGGTAGAGCAGAAAAGCAGAAAATCAGTTCTCGTTGATACAGTGTGGAGTAATTAGGAATAATCAGGGTATAGGCAATTCAGTGCGTCTGCTTTTCCCAGTCATTCAGCCAGGTCTTAGTGAACCCCTATCCAGGCATGTATTCTCTTAAACTCCTAAAACACAGATTTAATTATCATTCAAGTGTCTATGGTGTGTAGATATGAATCCATGTAATCACTCTCAAAATAATCACTTTTCTGTTGGCATAACAGTTACTAGCTCTAGGTCTTTCAGATTTCGTTTGGGTGGTAATTTCTTCAGAATTGTAAGCTAGAATAATCAGTGATGCTATGCTTGCTGTGGTGCCCATTAATTTAACAAACATTTGTATCCGTCAGCATGCTAGGATGCATGTGGGGTGTTCTCTCATCAGTGTATTGTCACCCTCAGCTCAGTTGTTTGGCCAAGAATTTATATGTAAATCACTTACTTTTGTGATTGCCTTAAGGCCTAGGTTTTCCTCTATACAGGCTATCCAAGAATGGACTTAGCCAAACATGCCAACAGTCACAGACTTTTATTCATCCCTTTATTCATTAATGTTGATTGAAAGCTTCCTGTTAGGCCATATGCTGTGATTGCTGACAATAGATACAAAGATGAGGACTAAAAGCCTTTTCTGTCCATAGACTAGGCATAGTAAAATGATGTTGCTTATAGCTCCGTGATTACGTCAACGGATTGTTCTTACATAACACGTAGTACTTTGACAACATGTAATAGTCACCTATTCATTAAAACAAACAAAAAGCCTTAGGTGCCTACCATGTGCTAAAGGTGTTTGACTTGTGAAAGTGAGGAACAGCTTCTGTGAGGATGCAGCAGTTAAGCCAGCAAGGCTAAAGGACAGTAGAAAATCATTCTCGGTCAAGAGAGCAATATGTGCCCAAGGAACCAAAGAGGGCAAATGTGGCAAGAAACCTGTGCACAGGTACAAAACAAGACTTAGGCGGGACGAGGCACCTCAAGACCTGTGGGCCATGTTGACAGCTCTGCCCTCTGTGCTAAGAGCAGAAGGAAGCCATTGACATCTTTGAACCTAAAGCCACGTTTTACCCAGTCTGTGAGCTAAGTCTTAACGAAACAAGTTACCTCTTGCTCGGATTTGGTTTCTAGATAGAAATGTTAAATTTTTGAAGTTCCGTCTTATTTAGGTTAGGGCTTCTTCAGCTTTAGTGTGCTTAAGAATTCCCTGGAGGATTTGTTAAAGCAGATTTTTGAGTATCCACATCCAGAGATTCTGTAAGTCTGGAAGGTATCCAAGAGTTTGACTTGCTGTTTAAGTTCCCAGAAGATGCTGGTGCTGCTGGCCCTGGCCATGGACTAGATTTTAGTTACTTAGAGCAACAAAATTAATTCACCTCTCTTTTGTCACTGTTTTCCTTGTGTGTACCTAGCAAAGGATCGTTTTTTAAGCTATACAATAATGAAAAAGTTTTTATTTTTTCAGGAGCTATATTTTGTAGAAGTCATTTTATGTCTGTAAATTACACTCATCTGTGTAACTTCTATATATATGATACAGGACTCAATGAGGTGATGTGGTAGCAAACAGTATTGGAGAGACAGAGCTCTAGAAATCAAGATACTTTATATCAAGGAAATCATGATCAACAAAAATTTGTAAAAAGTTATTAGTACTACCTTGACAGCTGTTGAGATTTAAAATTTAGAACAATATGATTTGGGATTTGGAAACAGTTGGTGTTCAGTAAAAGTATGTATTATTGAATCTGTTTTTTGTTTTTGTTTTTCTAGATCTAATTACTTGTTTAGACACTGCATCCAGTTTTTTGGAACCTGAGTTCAGGTATGACTATATTTGTAACCTTTTTTCCCTTCACTGTTATTCTTCATCTACTTCATCATTATTCTTTATACACTAAAGATAATGCACATTAATGTATGTGTCACACACATGACACATAATCATTGCTCTAAGATGTCAGCAAATTAGAGCTTATTTAAAGCCATTGAGTAGCCATGTTTAAATTTTGCTTTAATTGTAGCATTTGGATTTTCTCTACAATGAAAGTATAATTTAATATACTTTAAAAGTAGAACTAGTTGCTTTTCAAAGCCTGGCAAAACTGCTAATGAAGCTAGAGGCGTTACTTATCTTTTCTCAAAAAGGAGAAGAGAATGATTTCGGCTGGGACTGAATTCTTCAGTGTTCTTGCCCAGGCAGCATTTCTACTACTGTTTCGCTGCTTTCTTTGTCTCTTGTCTCAGCTGGGACTAACCTTTGCTGGCTTCTATTCCACCACTCACGTTGCTGCCAAATTACATCCTAAAATACATGTCTGATCATTCCCCTACTTTAAAATCTTCATGAGTTCCTTCTTAGGGCAGATGTCATCCAAATTCCTTAGCCTGGTTTCGGGATCCTTCACAAGTAGCTCTTGGGCCAATTTTCCAATGTCATCTTACGTACTTATATTGAAACGGCTCTGGATTCTTTACACTGCTCTGAGCTGTCTGAACTTTTGCCTAGAATCGCTTTACTCTCTGCCTGGCAGATTTATTCCCATCTTGTAAGAGCTGTGTCACTAACCTCCCCCCAGCTTGCTGCCACTCCCCAAAGAACTCCCCAAAGAACAACCTTTATTTTGTCTTCCAGAATAGTTCTGTGAGGGATGGGTACTCTATTCAGCACTCAGGGAGGATCCCGATCAGCAGAGGTGGCTCTGTCATCAGTGTGTGGCACCCAGCCCTGCCTGAGGGTCTTGTAGCCTTTCCTCTCAGCTCCGTCATCACCACCCAAATGCAAACTGCCGTTCTCTCTTGCCTGGCCTATGGCACTACCAGCCTAACGATGTCTCAGCTTCCACTCGTAGTTCCTTACAGTCTCTTTCTTCTCAGGAGTCAGAATAATCCTTTTTGGAAATATGAATCAGATTGTGTGTATAAGCTGTCAAAATCCTTAACTGACTTCCCATTTTTACTTAGAAATATATTCCAGACTCTTCACCATAGCTCCCAAGGCTTCTGCATGATCTGGCCCCTGCCTACCTCTCCAGCTTCTCTCAAACTAATGTTACCCTTTTAGTTTTACAGTGCTCACTGTACTCTACCTGCAATGGTCGTCCTCCATGGATGACACACACACAGGCCCCCTTGCTTCATGGCCTGCTGTTCCTGTCCATGAGGGTGCATTGGCCTCCCTTTGATGAGGCTTCACTTCCTCAGAGCCCTGTTTCCTGACTGAGGCAGTGCAGAGCCTGGTGTAAAAACTTAGACCCGGGAGCCCATCTGGCAGTTCCCAGTTGCGGGACCTGGGCACACTGTTTCTCAGTTTCTTCATCTGTAAAATGAGGAAAATAATGATATCTACCATTAGGGTTCTTGTGTGGGTTACCTGAGGTACTCAGAAGGCTGCTCGGCACATAGTAAATTTACTGCATGTTTGTATTACTTTTTACTTCTATTAACTTTGCTTTCTCCTACTTATTTCAGGGAGCACCTTTTCTTCGTAGCAAAATCATAATCTAATTAATTACTCATTTAGGTATCAGTTTAACGTCCTTCCCCCGACTTCTGGAGCATAGACATAGTGAAAACAGGGGCATATTTATTTGGCTGATGTTTGTAAACCCAGTACCTAGCACAGACCAGCACTTAACAGACAACAAAATAGACATTCGGATAAATGTGTTGAGTGGGTAGATGGGTGGGTGAATGAGTAAATAAATGAATAAATGCCAAACATTTTTAAGTCAACTTAAATTTGATCCATAGAAGGTTGGTAAAATAAATTGTGGTTCATTCACAAAATAGAGTAGCTTGTAGCTATTAAATTCATATTAAATATGAATAGATCATATAGCAAAAATGTCTACCATTCATTATGAACTAAAAAAAAAAGGGCTTTTTAGAAGTGGTGCTTCTCTTAGGGCAGTGAGATTATACTTTTTAAATGAGCTGAAAAATGAATATGTGGTTTTTGTTCTTTTCCCCCAGAAAGTACACTGTATATACCCTTGAACTTGTTTTCATTTCACAGTAAGTACTGCCCAGCTGGTTGTTTGCTTCCTTTTGCTGAGATCTCTGGAACAATCCCTCATGGATACAGAGATGTAAGTCGCAGTAACATAGACTTATGTTAACGTTGTGATTTAACTTTATTTTTTTTAAACTCCAGAGTAGGTTGATGTGTACCGATTGTATATCTTTAATCTTAATTTATTTTCAAGGGATTATTATTATTATTTATTTATTTTTTTTTTGTATTATGTAATGTTTCATTCTTGTGCTACAAGTCTGTTCTTTGTTATCCCATCACTAATCCTATATTTACTGAGAATACTGCCCGGGTCAACTCCTTTCTTGAGGAAAGGAGTGTCTTGTTTATAAATTACCCAAAGAAAATTAAATACTAATCTTTTATTTCTCCTTTCTTCAAGTCCTCACCATTGTGCATGGCTGGTGTGCACGCAGGAGTAGTGTCAAACATTTTGGGTGGCCAAATCAGTGTTGTAATTAGTAAAGGTATCCCGTATTATGAGAGTTCGTTGGCTAACAACGTCACATCTGTGGTGTAAGTATATGTGTTATTGACGATAAGCGGGTTGGGCAGGGGTGGGATAGTGACTAGTTAGACCTGAGCAACATCACTGTTAATGGTGTTCATGGAATCACAACGGTGGGGTGAGCACTCCCATCTTTGTGTGCTGATTGTCTGAATATCCTGAAGAATATAGGCCAGGTCTCACTACCTTGGCATGTTCTCAATCAGAAAGGTAGTCGTTTAGGAGGATGATTTGTTCTTTCGTGAGTGCTTAAACAGTCTCGAGAGTAAGGGTCTAAAAGTCTGTGGCCAAGTTTTTATTTCATTTTAAAGATCAGGAGGCATAAGTGCTCTGTTTCTTACAGCCTGTGTGACCTAGGATGGATTGAGATAACTGAAATACTTTTGAGTATAAATTAAATTTTGACATAAATCAGAAGTAGTAGTGTTACGAATCCTCCTCTAATCCAAAGAGAATATTTTAAGAATGTATTTTTATGGTCACTACAGTGATCAGTTTTATGAAACTGAATAGGCATCACAAGCAAGAAAAGTTGAAACATTAAATAGAAATGTAATACTTGGGATCTGTTTTTGTAAATCTTGCCTCTTAGATGGGCTTAGTCCTGTAGGTAATACTAAGCCTAATGGAAAGCAGGCCAGTTTCTCTTCAGAGGTCCTAGGGCAGTTTTCATTCAGAAGATGAGAGCATAATCTGTGTCCGTGACGGTATAATACAGGAGCCAGCAGGCTTCTTCTGCAAAGGACCAGCTCGCACATATATTGGGCTTTATGTGCCACATGTCCCTGGTCACTTACTCTTTTTCGGTTCATTTAAAGCTTCTTAACCATGCAGAAACCATTTTTGGCTCCCTGGACATACAAAATAGGCCCTGTATGAAATATCATTTGCCCATCCCTGGTATAGACATAGCTACCTTTCCATCTTTTGGTTTCTTCTAGATGATTTTACGCAGACTCTTTCATTCCTTTCCCCTCTTCTACCTTTAGAAAGAATTTTTTTCATCAGTTCTCTTCCTTTCATACCTTAAGAAAAAAATAAGGGTGGGTCACATCCATTTGGAATAATGGTTTGAATGTTGTGCTGAAGTCAGGAGCATACACTGATGATTTTATCCCCCCAGGTTCTTTAGAGTCCTTGGTAAACTAGTCGTGTGTTCCCCTCCTCCTCCATTCTTCCCACTGCACTTAACTTGCCTGTTACTTTGAAATCCAGATGCGGTGCTGGGTTGCAGCTTTAACTTGCTCTGAGCTGTGCTTATTCCTGTAACAAGTGCAAGCTCTCTTATTTGTAGCCAGCTTTTTTTCTGTTTACCCCAGGAAACTTGAGCCTCATTCTCTGAGAGTTACAATGTAATGTACTTGCAACAAAAGCAAATGACACATAAAAGTTTGAGGAATCCGTTCATTTCCATGAAAGATAAATGAAATAAGTACATATTAAAGGTTACATGGGCATACTTGCACATTTCATATGTGATAAGGCACTAGATACTTGTAGAGAAAGTTGTTTATGCTGAGTTCAGAAGTTGTTATTCTGATTTCCGAAGTTGTTTTGAAATCAGACTTTTTTTTGGGGGGGGGAGGCTGAGAACAGTATCAGTTGTTTAATGGCCATAGAATTTCCTTAGTTCTTTATATAGTAAAATAAAAACAAAAGAAAAAGTTTTACTAAGACAAATATGGGGAAGTCAATATATGAGTGTCACCAAGAAAAACCTTTCTCTCTTTCAGGGGACACTTATCTACAAGTCTTTTTACATTTAAGACAAGTGGTAAGCCTTTCATGGACTTTGTAACTTACTATAATTGTGTAATTGTTAATATTTTTTAAACACTGTCATGCAGTATGCTAATTGCTGTTGTTTTGCACTTTTTCATATGTCACACTAATACAATAGATGGAATAACTGAAGGTTTTATATTATTGGGAAGTTCCTTAGGAAAGGTGATTTTTTTCACTATGTCTGAAGAAGTAATTAATTCAACAGAATATATTTATGAGCATCTTTGATTTTTCAGGCACTGTTCTGGTGCTAGTGAAACAAAAGTGAGCAGAATAGACAAAATCCTCCTTTCCTGGTGCTTAAATACTGGTATTGAGAGATTGACAGGAAACAGTGGATAAATTATAAATAAATAATAAATTATAAATAAATTATAAATAACTCTTTATAATATTATAGAAAATGTAGAAAAGTAAGTCAAGAAAAGAGGATAGGCAGTGCAGGAGGGACTGGTCTGGAGTTTTAAGTGGAGTCAGGGAAGGCCTCGTGGAGAAAGTGACACCTGAGCAAACACCTGAAGGCAGTGGGGAGTGAGTCATCCACTGGTCTGAAGACAGTGTCCCAGGAAGAGGATAATGCATTGCTGCTAAACTAATGGCTATTGCTTGTGAATAAATATGTCTGTCCATTTCCTGACAAGACACAAAAGACATAGAACCAAGAACATCGCCTACTTTTGAAATTTCTGTATTACAGTGTGTTATTAGCATAGTATATATTAATTACATGTACAATAGAAAGTTTCCAATGAGCACATTTATACAGATTTTGAATTTATTTCTGGAAACCACATTACTGTCTCTGTCGTTTCAGGCTGTTACGGCACACTGGGGATGGAATCCGGGGTGATTGCCGATGCGCAGATAACAGCATCGTCTGTGCTGGAGTGGACTGACCACACAGGGCGGGAGAACAGCTGGAAACCCGAGAAAGCCAGGCTGAAGCAACCCGGACCTCCTTGGGCTGCTTTTGCCGCTGATGAGTATCAGTGGTTACAAATAGATCTGAATAAAGAAAAGAAGATAACAGGTTGGGAGACATACTTTTCTAGAATGATTCCTGGTTCTGATTTTATTCAGAAACCTGATAACATCGAAGATTTTCATAGAAAATTAGGTCACTGCAAATGTAATTGTATGGTGTTAAATATTACTGTAGGTGGTTTTATGAAACATGGCAGAAGTGAGGGGTTGGTATTTGATTTTTATTAACTTTGCTTTTTCATTGTAATAAGATTCTTTTAAGGTACTGTTTCAGTTAAGTGATCTTGACATCTCTTATAGTCGTTAAAAGAAATTTATGTTCAAGGAGTTCATTTTAAGTGCTATAAATAATACTCTTCATGTGCTGAATACAAATTTATTTGGAGCAGTTCATCAGATGGTTAGAATAATTGATTAGAATTGGGTTAAGTAATTTTTGTTAAAGATTTATGTCAATTTGGTTCTGAAAAAAATAATCGTTTTAATCTGTTCCTTCCCAGGGGGTCGTTGTTACTTGGTAGGTAAGATATATTTTACAGTGATGTGAACACAGGCTGTCAAAACAGAGTAGTCCTTTCCTTATGTACACCCATAATTCATGTGTCTCTACAAGGGAACAGAGCCAAAGATTTATTTACTATTATAATGAAACCTGGCCTTAGAGACGGTAATGTGCTACTGGCAAAAATGTCTGGACAGTGCACTTTAGGTATTTGGGCTTCAATGCTGAACAAGGATCAGACCGTGCACACTAATGAAAGCCACTCTGCGTTCCTTAGGCATCGTAACCACTGGCTCTACCATGGTGGAACACAATTACTATGTGTCAGCCTACAGAATTCTATACAGCGATGATGGACAGAGATGGACGGTGTACAGAGAGCCTGGCGTGGAGCAGGATAAGGTAAAATGATTATCAAGGTTTTATTTTGAAAATGGGCCTTTACCAAAAATCAAGGAAGCTCTCCTGTGTGATGTTAACATTGGTTATCATTTGGCCTTTGCTTTCTTCTGGTTATTTTACCTTGTGTTGGTTTTTAGCTTTCTTTACTCTTCTAACTGTGGTTAGGAAATTCTTAGTGGTTCCAGGTCCTTTTTAATTATTTTAAGGGTAAGTACTTTCCTGATGTTTTTCACTACATTTTTAACTCAATTGTTTAGATACTTTATGAAGAAGTTCTAAAAAGGAGGACTGCCTGGCTGGCTCAGTGGTAGAGCATGTGACTCTTGGTCTCAGGATCATGAATTCAAACCCCACGTTGGGCGTAGAATCTACATGAATGAGTGAATTTGGGCGTAGAGCCTACATGAATGACTTTGAGTAAGTAGTGGTAACTTACAAAAAAAAAAAAAAAAAAAGAAATCCTAAAAATGAACTTGTAATTTCTTAAGATTTTCTTATTAATCCAAAGAATGATGGAGAGCCTAATTTTGTTCCCAGATTTCTTTTCTGTAGGCCAGGGGGGACAAAAGACAAAAGCTAAAGGCAAAAGTACATTATAGTGTAGGATATAGATTTGAAAGTTCATTTCAAGATTACCTCCCGAAATTTTGTCTTAGGAAACTTCTATTTTTTTTTTCCTACCTGAAGAATTTTCTTAATTTCTGTGGTAATTATGAAATTGTTGTTTCAGTTAGTAGACTGTGATAATGCAGAAATGGTCCAGAGCAGATGATAAGGGATGGGGAGTAGGCAGAAGTACGTCTGGCTTGTGATCCACCACAAAGATCTTATAACTGGGCGAATCCTTGTGCTCAAGGAGGGTAGATTTCTTATCACCTAGAATTGAAATTCTAAGCACAATTTTTTTTAGTGAAACTTCCCTGAGTTTAATTTCAATTATATGATGCTGTCTGTTCTCTATCATATGTGTGATTTGCTAATATATCTTCAGTTACCACTTTTCTTATCTCTCTAGTCAGAAAACTCCAGGGGCTTCCTATAATCTGTCATATGTATCTAAACTCTTTCGTTGTTATTCAAGGTCGTCTTCCCTCTTTTCTGTTTGATATCACATGACCTTCATCTTTGGTGAGGCTCTACCCATTGAGTATATAACAGTATTGTCTTTATACTTATCTTCTGCTTAACCCCAAACTTGGCTACTTTTTACTCTGAGCACATCTGTACTTATTTGTAGAATATTTGTTATACTTGTGGAATATAGTTAATTTTTTGAAATTATAAGAATTATCCATGCTCCTATTATAAAAACATCTAGCACTATTGAATTATATTTCTGAAAAAGACTTTCTTTTTTGCTTCATTTTTGAAAGATAATTTCATTAAATATAGAAACCTAGGTTGATGTAGTTTTTCCCTCCATTGTTTTCTGGTATGCGTTGTTTCTGGTGAGAATTCCTTTGTTCCTCAATAGGTAATGTGGCTTTTTATTCCTTAGCTGCTTTTAAGATTTTCTTTTTATCATCTGTTTTAGGCAGTTTGATTATGATGTCCCTTTGTGTAGTTGTCTTCGTGTTTCTTCTGCTTGGGCTTTTTCGAGCTTCTTGGATCTGTTGGTTATAATTTGCATCAAATTTGGAAAATTGTGGGCCATTTTTTCTCAAATATGTTGCTTCTCTAATTCTAACTACATGAATATTATGACTCTTGCAGATGTCTCACAATTCACTGGTGCTCTACACATTTTTTTTTTTTTTTAATCTCCTTGTTCTAGTTAGGAAAATTCTATTGTTTTACCTTCAAGTTCACTAATCTGTTCTGTAACATCTAATCTATTAATCCTGTCCAGTGTATTTCTATCTTCTGTGTTGTATTTTTACCTCAAAATTTTCAGTTTTGGGCTTTTAAAAATTTCTTTCAAGTCTCTCCTGAACATTCTCATGCTTTTTCCACCTGTAAAACATATGGAGTATATAATAACTCTTTTAATGCCCTTATCTGCTAATTCTGTCTACTAATGTGTCACATGTGGGTCTTTTTCTTTTTTAAGTTTATTTATTTTGAGAGAGAGGGGAGAGCGGGAGCAAGCAGGGAGGATGCAAGGGAGAGGGAGGGAGAACCCCAAGCAGGCTTCACGCTGTCAGCTCAGAGTCTGACGTGGACTTGATCCCACAAACTGTGAGATCAAAATCAAAAGTTGGACCCTTAACTGTGCCACCTAGGTGCTCCCATGTGGGTCTTTTTGTGTTGATGGGTATTATGTAAAATATTTACATGCCTGGTAATTTTTGATTGGTTGCCAGACATTGTGAACTTTTACATTGTTTGGTGCTAGTGTTTTTTATTACTCAAATATTTTTAGCTTTATTCTGGTATGCAGTTAGGTTACTTGGGAATTGTTTGGTCTTTTTAAGGTTTACATTTTAGCTTTGTTAGGCAGGACCTGAGCAGCTTTTAGTTCAGATTTTTTTTCTACTACAGAGACAATAGTGTTCCAAGTACTCAACCCAAAGTCCCATGTATAAATGAGTTTTCTTCACACTGTCTGTTGGTAACATGTGCTGTTCCCAACCCTGAAAAGGACTCATTTTCAGTGGTTCTTTTCCCATCCATAGATAGTTTCCTTACATGGAACTGAAGAGTTCAGGAGAAACTCCCTACAGATCCTAGAAGTCTCTCTTTCTCTGCAGTTCTTTTCTCTCCTATACCCTGTCTTGCGAATTCTAGCTGGCTTGGCCTCTCCATCTCTGAGCTTTGTGTTCTCAATTCACTGAGACACGAAGGCTCTCTCCAGACAGTATTGGGGCAACAGAAGGGTTCACCTCGTGTGTTTCTTTTCTCTCAGGGAATATTGCCCTGTACTGCCTTTGGTCCCACGTTTAAAAACCATTGTTTTATATATTGTATCTAATTTTTTCAGATGTTCAGGTCAAAGAATAAATTTAGTCTCTATTAGTGTCCTGGATAGAAGTAGAAGTCTTTACGTTGAATTATATAAAATACCAATCTCTTGGCTCACTTACATTAGCCCATCTGCTCCCTCATCTACCTCCAACAGTATATTCTGTTTTCACACCCTTTCTAAATAAGCATGCACACATGCATGATGAGCACATACAGACTGAGACAGCTTTTGGTTTTCTTTTCAGTAGATGGGAATGTACCTAAAGAACAATAGAATGTTGTCCTTCCTTTCAAAGCCCAGAGCCCCCTGATGAAAGCTTCAGCTCTGAAATGCTGCCAACCCAGTGGTGAGCGTTGAACGAGTCACTGTCCCTTGGCATGGCATCTGCATCAGAGCAAATGACTTCTCAGAGGGGAAGAACCAAGCCTCAGGCTAGGAGTGCTCCTGGCCCCTGAAATAAACCAGGAGACACACAGGCCACTGGCATAGAAATCCTGATTGGCCGCTGTGTGGGTGGCTCTTCCGGAAATCTGGTGTTAGAAGCTCAGATTCATGGCTCTGAAGTGAATCTCTGCACATAGGAGGTGCTCATAGTACTAACTTGAAGCCCTTGACCAAGTCCTGGTGAATCACACCTACTCAGAGAATAATAACATCCCCAGCTCTTCTTTAAGCATTGGTTTGTATTACTCTGTCCGTATGTATGACATTGTGTCTTATTGTGGTTTTTCATAGCTTAAAGAAATGATAAAAAGTAGAAGATACTGGCTCATTTTCTGTTTATCATCTATCACCAAATGAATTTTCAAAATAAATGTTTAACCAGCAAAAAAAAAAAAAAAAAAAAAAAAAGATGGGAATGTATATACAACTTGATAACATGTTGCTTTTGAATAGCTGCCATATTTGTGTGTGGTAATATCCAGTAAAATTTAAGTTCCTTGAGAGTAGGGACTTTGACTTCCATTTCCATTTTTATCCTCATGACACCTTACAGACCTCTTTACACACAGAGTCTTATAATAAATGGTCAAAGATCAGAGCAAGTCTTTTTTACTTAGTTTATATAAAATTTTTATCCTTTAAGGTTTTCTGTAAAAATGAAACTCCAGTGTGGAGTAAGAGCTCAGGGTTAGTTTTTATGTCTAAACTATTGTTCCTGTTTCACTAATACAGTAGACAACAAATAATTGCTTTTATTTTATTTCTGAGGAAATAAAGAAGAGAACAGAGAGAGACTTCTAGGATCTGTCGAGAGTTTCCCCTTAAATCTTCAGTTGCATGTAAAGAAACTATCTGTGGTGGAGACTGTTACAACTTCAGCCCTTGTAGAAAATGAAGGCTATTAACACGTCTTAGAAGTTTACAGTCTAGGGGCGCCTGGGTGGCGCAGTCGGTTAAGCGTCCGACTTCAGCCAGGTCACGATCTCGCGGTCCATGAGTTCGAGCCCCGCGTCGGGCTCTGGGCTGATGGCTCAGAGCCTGGAGCCTGTTTCCGATTCTGTGTCTCCCTCTCTCTCTGCCCCTGCCCCATTCATGCTCTGTCTCTCTCTGTCCCAAAAATAAATAAATGTTGAAAAAAAAAAAAAAAGTTTACAGTCTAATGCTATGTGAACCAGCCAAAATAAAACAGCCATAATATCCAGACATGACTTGATGGAAGAGCTAAACATTTGTCTGCTGCAACATGAACTGATAAGATAAAAAGTACTTTGGTTTTAGGCAGATACCGATTTAGTAATAGTCTTTAGAAACTAGCCAGGTGATTTAGCCTGAAGGAGCAAGGATTTTTTGCTTAGTGGAGCCCTGTAATTAAGTCAGAAGACAGAGACTCAAGTCACTGCTCGTATCATTGACTGGTGATGCAGTCCATTTACATTCTGTGAGCTTCAGCTTTCTGAGTTCTGCCTGTTACATCGGGCTGTCATGAAGAACATTTGAGTTAATTAAATGAAAATGCTTTGTAAATAAGAGCTCTTGCAGTGTTACATACTAGCATTATTTCCTTGAAATGGTTGAGGGAATGGGATAGTCCGTTGAAATAGTATTTTTATCTAAAGACTATTCATATGATACCTATAATACATTTGTTGCTGTTTACCTAAGATCATTATATTCGGCAGGGAGCAGTGTTTCAGAATCACTTTTCTGGTTCAGATAGCAACACAAGATGAAAATGGTTAATGTGGGAAGTGTCTTTATGTAGTTTATCCAGTAGGTGGAGGTATATAACTTATGTGTTCCTTAGTGTGTGTTCACTTTCTCTCTTCTGAAAGAAAAATTATGAAAAGTACACAGTAAAGCATTTCCTCTAAGATAGTGTATGTTCACTTATGCTTTACTTTGAAAAGAAAATTAATATATTTAAATAGTTGGTAATTACACTAGAATTACTGATTTATTAATGGAATTAAACTGACTCATTGAAATTAAAGCCCTCTTCCCAAATTGCCAAGTTAACATTTTTGTTATGTTTGAATCATCTTAAAATCATTTTCGTATTCAATGTTTTTTTAAGTTTTTGATGAAGAATGTGCAGTTTCTTAATAGTTTGTCCAAATTATGATTCATTTATCTTGTGAGAAATTAATTCTTACTGTCATACCTTACAGATCTCATTTAAGGCCCAGAGCAAAAAAAAAATAAAAACATGTTTCAGTGGAACAATTTAGCCCTGACCTCTGCTGATGTAAAGTACCATTTTTTTGTTGTTTTTTAAAGATATTTCAAGGAAACAAAGATTATCACCAGGATGTGCGTAATAACTTTTTGCCACCAATTATTGCACGTTTTATTAGAGTGAATCCTACCCAATGGCAGCAGAAAATTGCCATGAAAATGGAACTTCTTGGATGTCAGTTTATTCCTAAAGGTAAAGTGATAGTATGTTTTAAGATAGGTTATTTTTACTGGATTCATTTAAAATGGCTTTGCTGTTCTCAGAGAAAATAAGAAATGACAATGTGAGTGTTTAGCTTTTAATTATAATATCTTCTTAAAGAAATTTTACAAAGAAATAATTATTCTATTAAAAACTTAGTTATCAGAATGGTTTCAAAGGCTACAGGTGGAAGAAGAGAGAATATCATCGATGAGATAATATCATGCGATTTTTTTCAGGCATAGTCTCAATCTTAATTTTTAATCAGGACTCATGTAGCATAATATACTGTATCACAAACACTGATGATTATAACAGTAAGCTTAGTCCAAGTGCCTTTTCCTCTGAATAAATTAGAAGCGGAAACAACTTCCCTGCTATTACATAATATTTTAATACTTTGTTTCCTATTGTATCTCCAAAACCTACCCGAATGCCCCCACGCAGTGGGCCCTCAAATGTTTCTTAAGTGACTTGAATGAGTAGTGTGTCAGACTGTGATGATAATTCTGTAGCTTTAAACATTATTCACCGCCTCCGTTTTCTCCTCGCTAAGGAAATTATTTTAAGAGAATATAATTATCTCAAAAAGTGAGAAATCCTAGTAAGTTTGTACATTTAATGCATAGTATATTTATCCTTCTGACATATTGCTCTCCAAGATTTAAAATCGCTGAGCAGAAATAACTACCCTAGGGAACGTTGAAGACATTTAAATGACCGTTTTTAACTATGACTTTCATAAGCAAAATATCTCAACTTTTCTAAACCGTTTTTCAAGGTCGTCCTCCAAAACTTACTCAAACTCCACCTCCTCGAAACAGCAATGACCTCAGAAACACCACAACCCCTCCAAAAATAGCCAAAGGTATGCCTGCTTCTTGTGTGAGAATGCGGTGGTCCCTGGATTGTGGTATAATTTTCCAAAAACATATTAAAAGCATTGTAAAAGAACTTTGTTTTAATCAAGCTGTTGTAGACAAAAGAATAAAGAGTATTTGAAACTTTTTTCAAGGTCGAGCCCCCAAATTTACTCAGCCACTACAGCCTCGTAGTAGCAATGAGTTTCCTGCACAGACGAAGCAAACAACTGCCACTCCTGATATCCGAAACACCACCATGACTCCGAACGTAACCAAAGGTACCAGGCCCCCACATTAGCACCCGTTACGTGGTCGCGTTTTATTTTGCTTGTAATTTCAATTTTCAGAAACACGTCCGGCTTTCAGAAACACCCTCAGCTTCTTTTCCTCTTAACTGTGTTTTTTAGGAAGAGCCAAAAATGTTTACTCCTTACCTTAGAGAAGAGACTGATTGCATCGCTCTGATTTCTCTTCTCCAGTGCCATGTAAAATTGTTCTTTAAATATTTAGAGATGGCTGCTATATTCTGGGTCTTCTCTTGTGATTTTTTTCCCCACCACAGCCAAACACAAGTAGTCTCTATTTATAAAAATAACTAACGGGGCGCCTGGGTGGCTCAGTCAGTTAAGCGGCCGACTTCGGCTCAGGTCGTGATCTCACGGTCCGTGAGTTCGAGCCCCGCGTCGGGCTCTGTGCTGACAGCTCAGAGCCTGGAGCCCGTTTCAGATTCTGTGTCTCCCTCTCTCTGACCCTCCCCTATTCATGCTCTCTCTCTGTCTCAAAAATAAATAAACATTAAAAAAAAAAAAAAAAAAAACTAAAACCATTGCAGGAAACAAACGTTTTTTCTTATATATATTAAGAAAATATATATAATTTTCGTTATATATTAATTTGTTGAAGAGAAAATTTGGTGGCAAAAAGGGAAGGGGGGGTGAAAAATAAGTTTTGGTGAAAACTAACACTTTTTAAAAAGTACTGTGAGTTAACATGTTCATTAAAAAACTTTGGTCTCTATTTTAAAAATGTTTACCATCAGTTTTTTCCGGTTATAAATATAAATGTAGTAGGATTTACTTTCAGGTTTTATGAATGATAAATAAGGTATTAACACGTATGAAACATAGTACTTTGATTTTACTAGTTGTTGAAAAACAAAATTTCAGTTGGACTCAGAAAAAACCATCAGTGTCAGAGGAATTAATTTCCGTGTTGGCAGATAAAGCATTTTCAGGACCATGCAGAGACGAGGAAGTAATTCATTCCAACTAACTTGTGCCACACAGAACTTTATTCATTCTCTGAAAATTTGCCCGATGCAGATAACTTTCTCCCAGCTTTCCACATGTCACTTTCTTTCACTTCTTCTAAGGTATTTTCTAAACAGACCATTTTCTTTCTCATGCTGCTGAAGAGAAGCAAGACTTCTTAGAGATGAGATCTCAGTGTCCCACAAAGCTTCTCACCAGTCTGCAGAAGAAATCTGTTTGGGCAGAATTCCAGGCCACATGCCTGGATGGAAGAACAGCCATTTAAAGTATTGCTCGTCTTAAAATCTGATTATAGAATCTTAAAATCTCAAGACTAAAAGTATCCTTAAAGCATTTTCTTCCAGAGCTAGGATTCTTCAAAAGAATAAAAGAATGTAGAGGTCTTTCCAGTTAAAGATTCCTTGTCTCCTTTTCTGTGGGGTGGTACTGTGTAGATGTTTTATTATTTTGTGAACCTAAGCAGATTTTTTAAACCTCTGATGAAATCGACCTGTATCCACCTGAACCTGATGGTTCTCTCTCCAGTTATACATTTTTAGGGATAAAGCACATTTATTTTTCTGAATTCTTAGTGCTTTCTAGCCTGAGTGATGATGCCTGTTTTATGCACTTCTTTTCCATTTTTACATCCAGGCTGAGAGTGATGCTGGAGAAAATCATATCATGGTCAGATTTGTGCCTCTGTGTCTTCCTGAATCCTCCCTCCAGGGGGCCCTCAGCACCAGCCCATGGTCATTTTGTTTCTCTGGTTAGCTCTTTCTGTTCTCAACAGTCGCTTTTCCATATTTTTCAAACCCTTGACCCAGAGATTCTTTAGTTACTCTCAGTTACCTCTTCAACTTTATGAAGAAAGTAGAAGCAATTAGAAGGACACTCCCAATCTGTGGAGCCTGCAAACTCACCTGTACCCTCTTTCCACTGCGTTGAAGAACGGAGTTCCTAGTCCTGCCCAGGGCTGATCCACCTCTGCCCGTGTTCCTATCCACCCAGCCATCAGAGGCCTCAGGTTATGCGTTATCCTCTCCTGCTCCTGTATCAGCAGCCTCTTTTTCTCTTTTGGCTATATTTATAAGGGTACAATAGATGCTGTGGGTCAGGCCCAACACAGTGTCTGGTGCTTAGCCCCCAGCAGGCATCAGCAGTTGCCGGGACAGGGTTGCCAGATTAGGGAAGAAACTGATGGCTCAAATGACCTGAGGTGGACCATTTTCTGTATCTGGGCCCAGACTTCCTTATCTGTGGAGGGAGATAAGGGGATTAAATGATCTCCTGGTCCCTGCAGGCTCAAGCATTGTCACTTTCTGCCCTGTTGATGCACATTGGCTTTTTTTATACTTAACACTACGTTGTTGCTTTCCCCTGTCTATAAATATTTTCCCCATCATGTTGCAATATCATTTCCAATTGCTGGATAATATTTTACTATGAGGACACCGTGATGTATTTATTCCCTTTCATTGTTGAGCATTTGGATTATTTCCAGTTTTTCATTCTTTTGCAGATACAGAAACAGACCATCTTAAAAATGCATCTTTGAATGTTGTCTTAATTTTTTTTCTAAGAATAAATTCTAGACATGGAATTGCTAAGTAATTGATTTTTATACGTATTGCCCCAAAATGATACAGAAAGTATCAATTTAAAGTCCTATAAAAATAACTGTTTCCTAGTAACTTTTCCTAGCAATTGTTATAAATGTTTGCCAATTCGATAAACAGAAATGGCATCTCATTCTTGCTTTAACTTCTGTTTCTGTGATTACTAGTAATGCTAACATGTTGAATGGCCACTTGTGTTTTTTCATTGTATTGCTCAATCATCTCTGATTTTTCTATTGTTTGTTTTTGACTTGGATGTTCTGTAATATATAAATGATAGTAATCCTTTACCACATATTCAGAAAGATATTTTCTGAGTTTTTTATTTGCCTTTCAGTTTGTCTTGGTGATTTAAAAAGTCACAATGAAAAATTTTAAGCGTGTACAAAGGTGAAGCAAATAGTGTGAGAGACTTCCACGTGTCTGTGAAGGCTTCTGCCATTACCAACACTTGCCCGGCCTCATTTCATAAATATTGTGAACGGTAGCTTTTGAGACACAAAAGCTTTGAGGGATGACCTGGGGAACCTTCCCGCTTTCCCTTCCCGAGTCTGCCTTTGATGTGTTTGCAGATGTCGCCTTGGCTGCGGTCCTGGTGCCGGTGCTCGTCATGGTGCTCAGCACCCTTATCCTCACGGTGGTGTGTGCCTGGCATTGGAGGAGCAGGTCAGTACGTAGCTAGCTCCCCTGACGGGGCCTTGGAGGGTTGTTTCCAAATGTGAAGTATACACTAAATCTAGAAGATAAACTACCATTCACCTTTTTGAGAAGGAAAGGTAAGGTAGTTATTAAAGTAAAAATACATTTGTTTCTCCTTTTCATAAAACAAGAGTATGTTCAATTGCACATTTACTGCGCATCTTTATTATAGCAAAATCTGCTTTACATGCTGGAATATACACATGAGTAAGAACAGCCTGACACACAGTAGGTGCTTAGTAATATCTCCTGAAAGAAAGAGACACCGTTCCTGTGTCCTGGGTGTTAGGCAGGGCTAACTCACAGAATAAAGAACTGGCACATGCCTTGAGGAGTTATTATGAAGGGCCGGAGACACAGGTGTGAGAACCGTGAGAGCTACCTGAAGTCTTCGCTGCGGGGAAGAGTGAGCCTCAAGTTTGTTTTGCCGTAAAGAGACCGCTGGATGTGCCCAGATGGAGGAAGGTAGGGAACAGGCCAGACTGTGTGCTTGAGCGAAGGCACAGAGTTGTGGAGTCCAGGCGGGATAGCCAGTCCTCACGTGCAGGCTTGGCACGGGAGAGCACCGAGGAGGAACTGTGGAGGTGCGGCCTGGGCCTGGATTGGGGATGGGAGCTTCGGGGAGACAAATTCAGGTCTCAGTCTGTGGATGAGGATGTCATCGAGGAGGGTGAAGCACATAGGTGAGATTATCAGATGATGCGCGACTGGCTGCCACAGAAGGAGGAGGGACTCGGGATGATCCGAGGTTTCAGGCTTGTGCACTTGGACCAGTAGGGATGTCATGAGTGGAGAGGACAGGAGGGACAGGTTTGGTGGAGCAAGAGAATGACTTCATTTGTTCGTCAAGCAAATATTTGAGCTCTTGCCGTGTGCTAAGTATTGACCGCTGGGAGTTGAGTGGTGAGCCCCAGAGTTTACAGGACGGAGAAGATAACGATGCAGAAACGGTCAGCGATAGTACTGACCACACAGCGTATGCCATGGGAGGAAGTTGAAGAAGCAAGTGGTCCTGGACTCATGGTTTTAAGAAGGCTGTCTGAGCAGAGACCCAACAAGTTATGAGGGAATCAGGGAAAGGAAGAACAAGGGCTTTAGGAAAGTCCAGGGAAGAAAGTTCACAGTGCTCTTAGGGAACTGGACAGAAGCAACAGTAACAGTGAGAACAGCAGCAACAGCTAGCTTTTATAGAAAATTAAAGCTGGTTTTAGGCATTATTTTAAGTGCTTTATGTGTTTTAACTCCTTAATCCTCAGAACGACCAATGAAGCAGGTACTGTTATAAATCCCATTTTACAGAAGAAGAAAGTGAGACAGAGCATGAATAACTTGTCCGAGGTCACCCGGTGCATATGCAGCAGAGCGGAGTTTGGGCCCTGACAGCACAGAGCCCACACGCTGAACCACCTCTGCCCCTGGACGTATTATCAGGCAGTCAATTCCCGTCCCCAAGGGTTAAAGCACAGAGGGTAAGGATTGGGAGTCAGGTTTTTGGGGAGGCGGCAGTCAAGTCCTGAGATCAGCGGGCACATAAGGACCCTATGGATGTTCAGATTCTCAAGAGACAGATGCTTGTTCAGGACCAAAGGTGTGAGCTACAGAACTGAAGTTATTTCTAAGAGTGTGGTTGAAATTGCTAATGACTGACTTCATGAGGAGTAAGAGATGCATGAAGGGGATGTGGAAAATAGCCAGGAGGAGAATAATAATAAACTCAGCTGCAACCTACTGAACCCTTAACTCATGGTAAGCACCCCTGTTCTAAGCACTTAACATGTAATAAATAACCTGAGGCTTTGCCACTTTAGATTATTATAAAATCTTTTCTAGCACAACCTTTGCCTAGTAATCAGACTTAATTTGTTGTCTTAGCTATATAAGGTATCTGACTTCCATTTAGAAAAGATTATTGGTTTCCTTTTACTTTTTAGTCTTAGGATAATTACAGGATTTTCAAGAAGAAAACTAATTATTAAGCCAGCCCTTTATTGTTTACTTTGCACTTCAGTTTTTAATTAACAGCTGTAGTGCCTACCACCTCTTCCACAAATTTTACATTATATTTTTAAAAAATGACATGTTTTAAATAATAGCCAGACTTTAAAGTGAGAAAGATTTTAACATCTCTAATACAAATAAAGTCTTATCCTGGAGAAGAATGTTTTCAAGTAAGAAAAGCACACAGCTTGGGCTCTTTGAGAAAGCCACATTTGTGTCTTGAGCAAATCACATAACTGTCTTGTCCTCATACACTAGAATAATTTCTGCATTTTCTTTAGCTTGCAGCGTGTTAATTTTAATTAGATTTACATTCTTGAATCAGAACACTTCCTTTTAAGGCTCTTTGTAGATAGTAATTTTTTTTTTTTAAACATTTATTCATTTTTGAGAGAGCGAGACCGAGCATGAGCAGGGAAGGGGCAGAGGGAGAGGGAGACAAGAATCCAAAGCAGGCTCCAGGCTCTGAGCTGTCAGCACAGAGCCGGATGCGGGGCTTGAACTCACGAACCACAAGATCGTGACCTGAGCCAAAGTCGGGACGCTCAACCAACTGAGCCACCCAGGCACCCCTGTAGATAGTAATTCTTAACGGGGAGGAGGGAGATTTCTCCTGGGGAAGATATGTCTGAATTCTGAAGGGTGGACTAGGGAGAATCTTCATTGCACGTGCGGCTTTTGCCCCCCAGGCATGGAGCATCCTGTTCTCCCTCTGGCACTTACCACTGTTTAAGATAGCACTGACATAAACTGGGATGCTTATATAGGACACTATAAACTTCTTGGGAACAAAGGACCACGGAAGGAAAACAGATAGTTGGAAAAAATAACAATGCAGAAGCAAATGTGGGGATGTTTCTTTCTATGAACTTTGTGAATCAGTTGATTTATAAAAGTTTGTATTGGAAACCAAAATACACCTAACGTAATTTTCCCATAACAACCCACATCATCCCGAAGTCTTTAGTTTGACTCTTATCATCTGCGGACTCAGCTTTTCCATTTCATTCACCCCTTGAGTGGGAAATACCTTGGGTAACAAAATAACTATCTCAGGAGATAGTTGTTTAAAATTTATTGAGAGTCCAGTTTATGAGCCAGCAGTGGCGACTTTGAAAGGCAAATGAAATAGAGGATTCCCCCAGGTAGATTAGTAAATGGAAACGTATACTCCTAATTATTAACTTTAGTATTTATCCTGCAGATTCAGAGCTGTCTTACTAGTGACTTCACTCTATTTGCTAACATGTTGTCTCTGTATTTTTCCAGAAAGAAAAAAACGGAAGGCACCTATGACTTACCTTACTGGGATCGGGCAGGTAACTCAGACTTTGCATCTCCTTCCATCAAGGAACTCCCACCTCCCTAGGTGGCAGTAGTAAAAGAGGAAAGTTCTTTTCAGGCCCACATAAACTCCCCAGCACTTGTTAGAAAAATGGTGTTCCTCTAACATTCTGATCATTTTTACTTTTCTGTGCAATCTCTTGTAGTCAATAAGTAACAGAATGAAAAGTAAGAATTTCCCGTAGCATGCACTCTCTTCCTTTTTTCTGGACAACCTGATTTGCCCCATGTGTCTGTTTTTTTGAGGAGACCAGCTTTCTTTGGGGCCTGTGTGAACACTGTATGAAAGACTGGTTTTGGTAACATGGTGTGTGTTTGTCCCTCTGCTGTGGGTATTTCCCAGGCGGAGTCTCGCGGTTTCAGAATCGTGAGGTCTGCCATCTCTGCCATGATGAGCTGCCATTTTCTTAATTCCTTCTGTGTGTGGCAGATTGCTGGAGGTGACATCAGAGGTCCCCTAAGGCTCTCCCCCCTTTCCAGTCTCACTATGGGAACAACTGTTAGAAGCCAAAAGAGTTCACTGCTGTGACTAAGGTAGAAAAGAGCAGTGGTAGGGGCAGATCCTGTGTTGCTAACATCCCAAGGCAGATCTTGGGAAGTATTTTTTCAGAAAAACTTACCAAAAAACCACCCTACAACAGGCACATTATATCTGGCTGCAATTTAATAGCAATGATTTGCTTCTGTATATGCTTTGAATAGAAATTTCTACCATGTTCTGCTTTGCATTAGATATTCTATCAAAAAAAAAATAATAATTTAAGGAATTTCTTTGAACAAGAACAAACTAAACCAAAAGCTACCAGAAGGAAGGAATAATAAAGATTAGAGAAACAGAGAATGGAAAAGAGAAAATCAGTGAAACTAAATGTTAGTTCTTCAAAAAGATCAACACAATTGACAAACTTTTAGTTAGATGGAATAAGAAAAAAAGAGTCAAACTACTAAAATCTGAAATGCAGGTAGAGACATCACTTCCAATTCTACAGAAATAAAAAGGATTATAAGAATACTATGAACAATTGTATGCCAAAAAATTGCATAACCTAGATGAAATGGACAAATTTCCAGAAATACAAAATCTACCAAGACTCACAAAGAAATAGAAGAGATTGCGTCAATAACCAAAAATCTCTCAAAAAAGAAAAATCCTACCAAAGATCACACACACACACACACACACACACACACACACACACACTCATGCACACAAAGCTATTAGCACCAATAACTGAGTAGAGTAGCAGGATATACTATACTAAATATACTAAAGGATATACTGAAATCAGTTGCATTTCTATATATAAACAATAATCTGAAAAGGAAATTCTAAAACCAGTTTCATTTACAAAATAACATCAAAAAGAATAAAATACTTGGGAGTTAATTTAACCAAGGAAGTGAAAGACTTGTGTAATGCAAATGATAAAACATTTCTAAAGAAATTTGAGAAGACATAAATAAATGGAAACATACCCAGTGTTCATGGATTGAAAATTTAATACTGTTAACATGTCAATACTAACCAAAGCCATCTGTAGATTCATTAGCGATCCCTGTCAAAATCCCTATGACATTTTTTGTACAAATAGAAAAATCCATTCAGAAATTCCAATGGAATTTCAAGGGACTCTGAATAGCCAAGACAGTCTTGAAAAAGAATAAAACTGAGATTCACACGTTCTGATTTCAAAACAGTGTGATATTGGCATAAACACACACATACACAACAGTGGAGTGGAGAGCCCAGAGATAAACTTTCACAAATCTGGACAAGTGATTTTTGGCAAGGATGCCAAGACCACTAGGGTAATGACAAATGGTGCTGGGAACATTGAATGTTCACATATGAAAGAATGAAGTTGGGCTCCTGCTGAACACCATTTGTAAAAATTAAATGAAACACCAAGACGTAATATCTTAAACAATAAAATTGATAGAAAAAAACACAGGACAAAAACTTGATGACAATGGACTTGGTATGACTTCTTAGCCATGTCACCAATGCACAAATAACAAAAGAAGAAGTAGATTGGACTTCGTGGAAATTTAAAAATTTTGTGCATCAAAATATACTATCCGTAGAGTAAAAAGGCAACATGCAGAATGGGAGAAAATATTTGCAAACCATGTATCTGCTAAAGGATTAATATCCAGAATAGAGAACTTCTAAAACTCAACACCAACAACAAAATTCAAAAATAGGCAAATGACTTGAATAGACATCTCTCCAAAGAATATATATAGATGGCCAATAAGCACATGAAAAGATGCTCAACATTGCTAATCTTTAGGGAAGACCAAATGAAAACTATGAGATTACATCTCACACCCATTAGGATGTCTCCTGTCAAAAAACTGAAACTGGTGCACTGTGGTTGGAATTATAAAATGGTTCGGGCGCTGTGGAAAACACTATGGCAATTCCTCATAAAATGAAAAGTAATTAACAATATGACCCAGCAGCTCCACTTCCAGGTATGCCGGAATTAAAGAATTAGAGGCAGGTTCTCAAAGACCTGATTGTACATCTGTTTTTATAGCAGAGTTATTCACAACAGTTAAAACATGGAAGCAACCCAAGTGTCCCATCAGCTGATGAGTGGAAAAGTGAAATGTGTATACAAGCAGTGGAATATTATTTCTCCTTAAAAATGATTTTCTGCAATATGCTAGAAGATGGGTGGCTCTTGAGGGCATTATGCTACGTGAAATAAGCCAGATACAAAAAGACAAATACTGTATGATTCCACTTAGATGAAGTACTTAAAGGAGTCAAAATCATAGAGACAGAAAATAGAATGGTGGTTGCCAGGGACCAGGGGGGATGGAGAATGGGAATGGGGAGTTACTGTTTCATGGAGATATGGTTGTAGTTTTTACAAGATTTAAAGTTAAGATAGAGATAGATGGTGGTGATAGTTGCACAAGAGTGTGAATGTATTTAAAACCAACTGACCCACACTTAAAAATGGTTAAGATGGTAAATTTTATGTAATACGTGTTTTACCACGACCACAACAACAAAAAGATTGAACATAGAGGCTAGTTTGTGTAGATGTGCTACAAAAATGGCTTAAATGCAACAGGATTTCTTCCGTAAACAGTATCATCCTTTCAGAGGTAGGTTTTTATTTAATGGTCTTTATTGCTTGCAATCACAATAAAGGTTGGTGGAAAGGAATGAAGCAGTTTCTCCCTGCCAAATCAGTGGAACATGAAGAAACCCCAGTTCGCTACAGCAGCAGTGAAGTTAATCACTTGAGTCCAAGAGAAGTCACCACAGTGCTGCAGACGGACTCTGCAGGTAACTGCTTGCAGCCTTCGCCACAGAGTCAGGGAAGACGCTGCTCTGCTTAGCTGGAAAGTGCTTTGGGATTTATAGTATCTTTTATCTTTCTCATATGTAAGAGATGAGCTCTTTTCTTGAGGTAGAACTACTTTTTAATTTTTTTTTTTTTTTAATATTTATTTTTGAGAAAGACAGGAAGACAGAGCATGAGGCAGGGAGGGGCAGAGAGAAAGAGAGACAGGATCCGAAGCAGGCTCCAGGCTCTAAGCTCTCTGCCCAGAGCCCAACAGGGCTCGAACTCACAAACCCCACAAGATCATGACCTGAGCCAAAGTTGGACGCCTAACCCGCTGAGTCAGCCAGGAGCCCCTAGAACTGCTTTTTAAAAAGGTGACCTTGAGAGAATCATTTCTGTGCCTTAGCTGTGAGCATCCGTTTCTACAAGCTCTGGGCATGTTACCTGTTTACCTGGAGTTTTATTTGCGTATTAAGAGCAGGAAGGACATAGCGAGCCTTACAGTATTTATTCTGTTAACATATTTATTTATTTTTCTTTTTAAAAAAGTTTTTTTGTATTTATTTTTGAGAGAGCAAGCCAGCAGGGGAGGGGCAAATAGAGGGAGACAGGATCTGAAGCAGTCTGTGCACACACTGACAGCAGAGAGCCCGATCTGGGGCTGGAACTCATAAACCTGAGATCATGACCTGAGCCAAAGTCAGATGCTTAACCACCTGAGCCACGCAGGCGCCCCGTATTTTAAACAGCGTCATATTTGAAAATATTACTGTAATAATGGAGTGGGTTTTTTTTTTTTTTTCACCAGTGAAATACTGCCTATAAACCTGAAGAGCATATACAGTTTGGTAAAATTTCATGATTGAAGCTCTGTGGCATGTTAACTTCTTTTGAAACATAACGTGTTTAATTTTAATTTTTGAAGTTCTTGTAGAGAAATCCATAGGTCCGTGTTGATAATGAAAGTGCCCTAAAGAAGTGTTTGTTTTTGGTGTAAGACTACTGCTGCCCCCTTAAATTGAACGATCCCTGTATGAATGAGGTGACTTTTCTCTGGTTTGTTCTGTGATACCCCAGAGTATGCACAGCCACTGGTGGGAGGAATTGTTGGCACCCTTCATCAGAGATCTACCTTTAAACCAGAAGAAGGAAAAGAAGCGAGTTATGCTGACTTAGATCCTTACAACTCCCCGGTGCAAGAAGTTTACCACGCCTACGCTGAACCACTGCCAATTACTGGGCCCGAATATGCAACCCCCATCATCATGGATATGTCTGGACACCCCACGGCTTCAGTTGGGCTGACCTCAACGTCTACTTTCAAAGCTGCAGGGAACCAAGCTCCCCCAGTAGTAGGAGCATATAACACTCTCCTCTCCAGGACTGACAGCTGCTCCTCCGCCCGCGCCCAGTATGACACCCCAAAAGGTGGGAAGCCAGGTCCAAGTGCCCCAGACGAACTGGTGTACCAGGTGCCACAGAGCACCCAGGAGGGATCAGGAGCCGGGAGGGATGGTGAATGTGATGTTTTTAAAGAAATTCTTTGAAGGTGATGCTGCTTTTCATAAAGCATCGTTTTAAAGCACATGGCCTTTTTTGTGTGTTAGTGGTAGTAATATATAGAATGTATTACGTATCTGTCACAGATGTGGTTGGGAAAATGTGATGACCGAGGTACAGGGAACTACTAATCTTGCCATCTTGCTTTAAAAGTATTATCGTGGCAGTTACTGCTTGCCTGTTAAATTTCAAACATCCTCTTTGTTACTACTGTAAAACACTATTTTTAATACAGAAAAAGCTCCCTACTATGCACTTCAAAGAAATTTAAGAATCACTGAGAGTATTTATTACCAATGCTGCAGGTACATTGATGAACTCAAGAGATGGCTGTGTAAGCCGGACTGGCAATAACGCACGGTACTGTTCTTGAAATGTCTAATGGCTTGAAATTTTGCTTTGTGAAAGGTGGGTACTATCAGGATTTCTTTCTGTCCTATTTCTATATACCTTACGGTTTTTTGTGGGTTTTTTTCCAAAAATTAGTGCTATAATCATTGTTTTGATGGTAGTCGTCCACTCCTCTTTCCTTTGGAGGATCTATAGGTGGGAAACTGACTTGTAATGGGCAAGGTGATTGATTCTTCACCTTCTGACACCTGAAGAGCTTTAACATTTCATGGTACGTGAGCTGGTTTCAGCCCGGCTTGCTCTGTCTGGGGCCAGCCCTATTCTTGTGTTTTAAAATGTTTGAGTTATTTTAGCGAGTGATGCTTGTTTCATCAACCTCATGAATCCTCTAATTTTACACAGCTGTAACAGATTCTCTCCCTCCAAATTTATCTGCAAAGGGCGAGTTGTGAAAACTTAAGAGCATCTAAGTGAACACCGTAAACGTGACCCCCTTATATTTATTTACCACACTGAAAGGCAAAAATCCTTTCTCAGAAAGGATTTACCTTAAAAAAAAAAATTTGCCCTCTTTGATTTAATATACAGGGATTTTTCTTTGAATCCAAAGGTATTTGGGGTTAGTATTTTTAATGATCCACAGTAAAATACTGAAAGAAATATAAAACCCACATGGATTCCTCAGCTGTGTGTGACTGTGCCCTCATCTGTATGGGGGAAGGTGTGAACAGTCCTTTCCAGCATACCTAGGGAACACAGGCTCTGGCATCCGAACCAGCAAATATTACAGCTTGTTTGTGAAATTTCCAGGCAATTTCTTTGTCACCATTTGCCCAGGAGTAGTTTTAGATGGGTGAAATGAAAAGCATCTGTAATTTACCAGCCTCTAGTGTAAGAACCTTTCAGAGTCTTTGGCAAGAGAAGCTGGCCCTCAGGTTGAAACCTAATTTGGCATCTAGGCTTCTATAAATCCCAGTGTGTAGACTTAATCTTGACATGTAATTTCCCATCAGGATCTACACCTTTCTGTTGGCTCGTGCCACCAGATTGTTTCCAGAATTTGCTAGAGTTGAGGACCGTGTTCATTCTGCTTGCTTCCTGAGGTAGATGAGTATTCTAAAGCATTGCTTCAAAAATCCAACTACGCTGCAGCCTCTCTGCCCTCTGGTCTTATGATTTCTGTTGGTGTCATTTGCTTTTTCAGACAACTTTGCATAATTTCATTCATTGAAAAAAACCAGTTCATATTGTTTCAAATATTTTGAAACAAAAAGCACAGATGTTGAACTTTTTATTAAGACACAAATGTGTAAAGCACATGTATTACTGCAGTTATCCCCTTTCGGGGGGGAAAGAGTAAACCAATTTATTTTTTATTCACCCAATCATAGGCCTGTTCTAGAAGCTTTAAGAGAAACTGTTTCATCTTCCCAAAGATGCTTGTTCTTTTTATTTAATGTTGTGTACGGGATTTTCCCACAGAACTTTGGAGAGGCAAATGTTTTCTTAAATGATGCATGTTTTTTTTGCCACTGTGCTGTGCTTGAACTACCAGTGATTTTTACAAAAGTTTTTACTGCTTTTATAAATATATTTTACTTTCCAAATGAAGAGCTGAGCCTGACTCAAAGAGTTCTGATATTGTACTTTGAGTTCGTTTGTTTTCACATTAGAGTTTTGCTTTTGGGTTTTGTAACCCCATTTCTATGTCTGATACCTATCTATACAGCTTTGGAGACAATCAAGTAACAACTGAAAATGTGAAAGTAACCTTTTTTTTGTTTTTTCAAAATTCCCTTGAATTTTTATTCTTTGCTTGAAACATTTAAAAAAGACACGTAAGTCACTGTTTTTTTGGATGAATTTTTTTCCTGTTAGCACAATCGTCAGACAATGGTACAGCACGTGTGGCCCTTCCAGGTTTCCTAAAATCACACTGACTTCTGACACATGGTCTTCGGAACCAGCACTGTTCAAGATATTGTGAATGCTGATTTGTATTGTATTAAAAGCTGTAACACTAAATAGATCCTCTTGTATATGCGGGGTCTAGTTCAGTTATTTAAATTCATGTTTCACTATTTGCACTTTGCATTGAATGGGTTTATCCGCTGATGAAGTGGTTTGTGTAGAGAATTTATATAGCAGTTGGAATTACGGTGTCATGTATACTCCTGCCCTCTGATGCCCCAGCAGAAAATGCACTCATCTAAACATGAATGTGGCCATAATTCTTTGGAAAGTGAGAAAGCTTGGAACTTCCTTGCCTTGGCTCCACCTGGTCACCTGGAGAGTGAAAGGGCTATGGAAATGCCATGTCAGACGATAAGATGCATTGTGGGCCAAAAACTTGTCACACTCTTTTAAGAGAAATCAGTTAAGCTCTACCTTTAAAAAATTGCCTATTAGTTCTGCCTTTGTGTTCTGAACTTGAAGTCCCTAAACTGCAAAATCAATTAAGAGTTGGATGGTTATTAAAATACTTTCAACTGTGGCACCAATTCTTATTTGCTCCAATTTGTGACTTTTTTTTTTTTTTTTTGCACTGGGAAAGGTAGAAACCAAACAGAATACTGAAATACATATTGGAAAATAAAAATGGTTTGTCAGTGATTCTCCCAGAATGTACTTTTCTTACCTCGGCATGTACTGTAGTCACTCAGTATTTGTATATGTTGCTAGGATTTAGATTGTATAAATAGTGAAATTTTAATGTGTTCTTGTGTTTTTAATAAATTGTATATATATGTCTTGCTGAGAATTTTCTTCCTTGAGGTTTGTAGCCTTTTCTCATACTACACAAAATGCCAGATCCCTCAATTTTAGCATCAGACTGTACTGCCATTATTTTAGTCCGTACAGTAACATTTGAAAATGCTACCGGTGGTTTTTTACTGTCACTAGAGCCCAGCACCATCCTTTTTTGAAGCCTAAATTAGGTTGCAAACTACGGCTGTGTGGTATGAGGGACAGGTCACACTAATACCTGTCTTTTCCACCTCAGAGTGTCCTCCCCCTTATACTCCTCTTAAGTATTTACTCCTGCATCCCCTCTAACAGTTCACCCTTGACAGACTCCAGAGAGACAGGGTGGTCTCGTCTCCCAGTGGTAATTCTTGTTCAAGACAGCAGTTCTTTCAACTCTTTCCCCTCCTGAGAACTTTTAATTCCAGCCCTCCTGTAACTTCTTTTTCCCTCACCCCCATACCCTTCCCTCCCCAAAACGAGAAGGGAAACTAGCTCACCACCTCCGCTGGACTGGTTTTTAACTTGTTTGCATCCAGTGGGATTCTTCTGATGCACCCTAGGAATCCAGATAAGCCTTCCCTTTGAAGATGTGATTTAATCGTGGACAGTTGAGATTTTTCATGAAAATACCATTTAAATCCAAAAACAGCTTGAATCTTCTAAAGGGTTTAACTTACTGTGTCGTCTTCATTTTTCCTAATTTAATTGAAATAGTAAACTTTCAAATTTTAATATATTAAGGCAGAAAATGATGTTTAACAATGGTCTCCTGGAGCTTCTTTGTATAAACTTAAAAATAATGCAGTCACCAGACTTTAGTAATTGTATTCTTAGGCTATTTACTTATCCAGAATTTCATGTTCAGCCTTTTTCCTTCACCTTAAAAACAAAAACACCACCTTCCTTCTATGAAATTACTCATTAATAATCCTGGTTTAGTTAAAAGCTTAATGAAACCAGTATGGTCTTAGATTTCCTTGACCATAACCCACTGTTGTGTTCAGGGCTGCTTTTAAGATTAAAATCGGTCTCCTCGGGGACAACAAAAAGGAACTAATCAACCATTTAGACACATGCCTAAAATGGTTCCATTTTGCCATATCAAGGCACAACCACATCTCCATTCCCCACCAATTTACAGTAGACTAGTACACCTCTCAAAATGTGTTCAAAATTTGTTGTGCTAAACTAAATCCCCTACTAAGAAGTCACATCCCTTCAAAAGTCTAACATGAAGTAACTATAAAAAGATGTTTAAAAACACTTCAGAAAACTAGGTTTTAAAAACCATGCATTCAAAACTTATTTCCCTGATAACTAAACATATCCTTGTTTTTATAAATTAAATATATTCACAGAAATTAAGCTGGTGGTTATGACTCACCAGGCGACAACAGACTTTTATGTACACAATTTCTTGACAAGTGCATCCAACATATTTAAAAATAAACTAAAAATTGCAGTATAAAAATAAAACTAATACTGTTAGCATCGTCTTCTGAATCTGTAGAGTCAATCTTCAGTCAAGTTGATTACAAAGTTTTTTTCTATAATGTCCTTCAAAAAGAGCTGCTCCGCTGTCACATTGTGATATGCATTCTAAAGAGGGAAAGTATAATAAAGTCACCACCCCAGTCAAAAAATATTAACAGCAGCAATGGAATGCACAGTATCTAAAAAGTTTCTGAATGAAAAACTCAAGTAGCAAGTATACAGGTAGACTTCTCAGTTACCTTATTCTTTGCTCATTCTTTTGCTACAGCCTTCCCTACAGCCCACTCTTTTCCACTTAAACCATCACGTAAAGCCCCCCCCCCGCCCCATCATTTCCTGTCCTCCTAAAAGGGACTTAAGACTAGAGACCAAAATTTTAAGTCAAAGTGGGTTGATCATTTTAATAAAAGCACCTGAAACTCCTAAGAGACATCAGCCTAGAGATAAAAAGAGTTCCATACTCTTGATGGATATCCTAATTTTCCTCACAAAGTTGTTACGATGTTATTTAGGACTAAGGAGAAATGCATCCTAAAGTCTGCCCCAGGTACCTAACTCTTGAACTACTTAAGCATTTGTCTCACAAGGGGTGGGAGGTGAGGTAATACCAGTTCTCCAGCTTATGTAGTATTTGGGGATGATGATGTAAGGGCACTGATTACATAGGATAGATCCATATCCATTACAGTGACCCATTCATACTTCCATATTAAAAATGTACAGATAACATTTTAATCCTAACACTAGTGATATGCCACTAACCTCACTTAGACAACTCCTTCCCATTCTGTTAAAAAGGCTTACAGATCTTGGGGTGTCTGGTCCGTTGGTTGAGTATCTGACTCTTGATTTCAGTTTAGGTCACAATCCCATGGTCGTGGGTTGGGCCCCGTGTCAGGCCACATGCTGAGCATGAAACTGGCTTAGGATTTTCTCTCTTTCTCTCTCCAAAATAATAATAAAAAGTCTTAAAGGTACTATCTACCATCACTGATCTCTAATTCAAGAAAAGCATGATCTATAAAGGTTTGCCACCTTTTTGACCATGAATATTCTTTCAGGGAGCTAAAATGTTACAGACCTCGTCTACATAACTAAAAAAAAAAAAAAAAAAAAAAAAAAAAAAAAACACAGAAAAGCACAACAAAAAGCTAGATCATCTTCCCAACTCCAAATGCACCTGCATCTTTACCCTTGTTTTCAGTGCTCAATCCTCTTACGTGGATGAGTGTCTCTGTTCCATGGCAATGCTAAGTGAATTTGAGATACTACAAATAGCAAGTTGCCCGTATGTGTATATAAATAGTGCAAACATCATCTAAGATAAGGCTGGGTGCCTATATGGGTTTGATGATACTTGAGAATAACTGTGTCATATTCCCAAGGGTCCGGGGCCCACAAATTGGAACAAGGGTGGTACTAACAACCCCGGATCCAAGTCCCAGTTTCAGCACTTGGGAGATCTTCGTAGGGTTAAGCAGCTCTCAAACTCTCAAAGCCTGTTCCCTCACTAAAAATGACGGAGGAGAAAATGTGGGCTTTCCAACTCTAAGGATCAAAGATTACACCCAAGTAGGTATGTATTACCTTACTCATCAAAGACATGGTGGCATTCCCATAATAGTGCAAAGGACTCTTGAGGTCAGAAAAGTTATATTTAAATCCAGCAAGGTGAACTTCATGACATATGTGAAAAGCCAATGTGATGGCAATAATTCCTGTTGTTGGGTGCTTGGGTTTCTGGAAAAGGAAATTAAAGTTTTTTTAGAACCCAAACAAGATACTTGTTTCCAAAGCATATTTAGGTGACCTCACCCTATGAAACCAGGACTTCTGAACATTTAATCAGGTGAGAAATACTTAGGTTAAACCCTCATCATGTCTAAGACCCAACCCCCAGTTAATATCCTAACTCTGAAAAAGCATAGAAAGTGTGACTGGAATCTTAGAAAACCTTTCAAATAAAACTTAACTGCAATATTAGCCCAGAGGACAACTATCAAATGAAGAAACACCATGAGGCTCAAGGAAAAGGATGCCACTGCCGCCGTATTTTATAAAACATGCTGAATTTGGCTTCCTGTGGAAAAAGCATAGCCTGTGAATTTTGAACCCATTTATGAAATGTAAGGACAGGTTAATTTGCTAATGGATGATCATGGTGAAAGAATTCACAGAAGACTTAAACTAAATCTATTTTATAATCCTAGTAATTTAGCTGTAGGGAAAGACTAAGTAACTTCAATGACAAATAGTTAAGACTCTGATTAGAAAATAAAAATGCCAGATATATATGTAGTAATGTCACAGTCTCAACTGGCTCGTTATCAATTTAAAAACAAAAACCAAGCGTCCCCATCATATACACCTATATCCTGAAAATGCAGTCACATGTTTGACAGTAAGATCTTCAAAGTTTTAATTCTCACCAGGATGGCCTTCAAAGGCAAAAATAAAATACATCTTAAACTTTTTAACACAGCAATCTAAAGAGATTTTCTTTCGATTAAGTATTACAGATTCCATGGAAATTACATATTATGATTTTGAGGAGGAGAAGAAATCCAAGAAGCACAATAATAGCAAATAAACTCACAGAGGCAAGCCTGTCTGAAAGCCTAACTGCCTTTGAAATACGCTTTTCTTTACCCACTGCCCTACTGTGACCACCACAGCCCTTCACCATCTGTTAGAAAAGGAAATTAGTGACTGGGTTAAAAGCCTGGGTTTTTGGAGGTTTTTGGAGGTTAAAAGCCTCCAACCTCATTGATCCCATCACTTTCTCCCCCTTCTGTCCCTCCCCTTCATGTCCTCTACTTCCTTTCTTCATATCTTAGAGTACCTTCAGCCGTGATTATCACCATTCCCTTATGGAGACCTTCCATTTTCCGTACCTGTCACCCACAGAAATAGATGATCACCTGACAGAATCTTAACCCCGGCTCCACCCACACCCAAGCAGCAGAACAAGCTAAGAGAAAACAACGTATGTGCCTGGGCACACTTTACGTTTATGGCCAAAGCCTCAAGTGGCCGTTCAGTATTTCCCGAGTAAATTTCCACTCCTACTCTCCAAGGTGACACTTTTATACCTTTAAATCCAACAGCCCCAGGCTCCTTTCTACTTTAAACTGGTAACTGAATCCTTGTTTTACTAACAGAAACAGAGAAGAACTACACCATCTTCCCAATTCCCAATCTACCTTCATCTTCACCTGTATTTTCAGCGCTCACTCCTCTTAGGTGCACATGATGTCTGTTCCCACCTATGGCCAACCTCGCCAGTAGTGCACTCTTTCACCCAATCTCGTCTCTCTCAACAAGCCTGCTTCTACCATTACCCACTTTCTCATTATTTTCTTCTGTTGAATCATTCCCTTCAGCATATAATCATGGCCATCTGTCTTTGAAAAACCACAAAACCTTCCTTGATCCGATGTCTTTCAACCATTTCTCTGCTCTCTTTTCTAGCAAAACTCTATTAAAGATTCACCTCCACTTGCTCATGTCCCATGTTCTGTTTAACCTAAGTCAAGCAGGCTTTCTCCCTCTTTTATTCTTGTCTGTATTACCAATAGGACTTCCATGTTTCCAGAACCAATGTTTATCATTTGTGCTCAACCTCTGGACAGCATCCCACATAACCTCTCTGAAATAGCGTTATGTCCTCATTTGGCTTCTGGCACACCATGTTCTACTGGAACTTCAATCTAGTTACAACTAGTTTTGGAGACCTAATTAAGATAAGGGTCATCCTATGCTTTTGGAGACACTACCTAAAACAGAAAACAAAAGTTGTATCTGATCTTACTTCACTTAGGAAAATTAGAGCTAAGAAGTCACAAAACGTACATTCAGAAGCGGTCTTTTCCCCTCAAAATTAAGAAATTATTAAGAAGCTGTCCCTTCAAAAATTACCAAGAAATACGGCTTAAATTTAAAATCTTTATGCTTTTTGACTTGGGAATCCCACTTGTAGGAGTCTATCCTACAGAAATCACACACATGGCCTGAAAATACCTAGAATCACATGCGTTCCTCCATAGTATATAGAGGAAGAAAGCTGGATGCAAATGGAAATGTCTATAAATAAGGAAATAGTTCATTAAATGGAGGGGGGAAATGGCAGAAAATAATTGAACAAAAAGTGTAAATGCATAGAAAATAGTCTAGAAAGAAATAAAAGGCAAAAAAAAAAGGGATAGTGAGATAGAGAAGGATGATTTCCTTTATATATTATAACATATATATTAGAATATAAGTAGATATATTTGATATATATTCCTTTGTAAGTGGTTTCATTTTAAGCATGAGAATCTAACAATTCTAAACTTGAGAATTTTTTTTTTTAGCATACTAAAGAAAAGATAACATGATGTGTGTTTATTTCTTTGGATTTTCCCTGATTACCAAAAAGAAAAACCTCATTTCAGCTGAGATATTATGTTACACACTTGCTCAAGCTTCTGATGAAAACTGGTCTCTGCCACTGTATGGGTCTGGAGAGTATTGTTTTCTAGGGAACATAACCGAAGAACTACAAGAGTCACAATCGGTGAGACTCCCTTTACTTAATTAAAGAGTTTGGAGTTTCAACCACCCTTCCTCCAATTTCAGGACCAGAGTCTCCTCTGTGACCGCAGAAATATTTCTGAACTACCTTGTCCTTCCTTTGCCTTTCCTCTGGTTTACCGGTGCTATTTTTATCAGAGTGCTTCAGACAGTTCTTTTTAGCCTGAAAAGCCACGCACTTGTTCTGAATCCCTTCCTGCTACTCTGAGCACGGCTGGCCCATCAGCCCCCGACCCCGTCAGACTCTCCTCACTGCAGAATATTGAAGACAAGGTTATGAGAAATGAGCCATTCAGGCATACAGAAGGAGACCCCGGAAGGGCTCTGCAAGGGCAGGAAAAAAACAAAACAAAACAACATTCCCCTTGAGACTCTTTCCTTGCAGTCCGAAGAACATAAAGATAATAGCCAGATATCTAAGTTCACTACCTCAGACGTGGCCTTCAGAAGCCACCTTGTGAGTCCTGGCTCTCATCCTTTCTGAAAACCGTCGGAACCCTCCACCCTACCCCAGCCAGATCTTCAGTTTGAAACTGTGCCAGGAAAAATACGTACCTGATTTTTGGGAAACACTTTTGGGAAGTGAAGCAGTTCATAAGCTGCCATTCTGATAATGAAAGGATCTAATATTCTGATTTGATAAGGTCTGTAGATTAAGTTCAAGGCTGGTTTCTTCCAAAAACCATTAGTGTTCTGAAATAAAATAAGAACCCAGAAAATAGAACATTGTGGTTGTCTTTTTCTTTTTTAATGGGAAAAAAAAAAAAACTGAAGGTAATCAGAAGGCAGATCAATTTTGCCAACTTACTATTTTGCCACCTGTCAACAATTCCCACAGCCACTTTAAATCAAGTGGCTTAAAAGCAGTGAGAATCGCCGTAGTATTAGGATCATTGTGATTGGGATCTGAAAAAACAGATTCTGGATAAAAAAGTCGGAAGGTTGTCCTTCTTCCAACTTCCTCTTCATGTCCTAAAACAGGACCATTATTCATTCTGTGGGTAGTAAAACACAAAATAATGTAGACCAAGTTCAGTAGGAGCCAATTCCATCCCAGTTTCAGAGCTTACAGAGCAGGACAAACCAGAAACCATGGGTCTGGTGCTAAAAGCTACAAGGCGACTGCTTGATTTTTAAGGCATAACAGCCAAGGAAATCATCCCCTTTCATGAGACAGCTGGCTGGATCAAAGGCAGAAATGTTGAAAATTAATTGTGGGGCCACAACTAATTCAGTCCGACCTCCAGAAAAACCAAAGACTAAATAAAACCAAATGAGAACAGAGAACCACAGAAAACTAGAGTTAAGAGAGACCTTGGAGGACGTTCAGAACAAAACCCCTTGGGTGAGGGCCCTGAAGTCCAAAGTTACTTGCCCCACGTTACAGTCATGGAGCACACAGGCTGACAGGTAAGGATCACACTGAAGGTGACGTGAGGACCCATCAAAATTGTTGCACTCCATAATAAAGTAATAATATAAAATTTCTGTATTCTACCCAAGCACAAGCAAATAAATGTCACTGCTAGAGGGAACTAAAGAACCACAGAGGATCTACTGTTGGGCTTGTGCCTGCTCAATGCCAAAGTTAGACATGCGCTATTTATGCATACACTAGGAAGGCATGCTATTAAAAGGGATGCTTTGTTTCCAAAACAGTGTCCCCTAGAGGATAAATAACTGTTCTGCCCTTTGCCACGGACTCAATGTAATATGAGACGGTCTTAATAACACTTAAATGACTTTCATAAATGCTGTGCCCGTGGCATTCTCCCACAAGGGTTTGCTGTGGTTCTGGATGATCAAATGTTTAGACAATTATAGGTTAAAAAAATTGTTTTAAAATTGTTGTGTGGACAAACTTTCACAGCTTCCTCAAAATGGAGAGTGAACAGAAAATAAAGTGACCTCACAATGCACAAACTCTTGGCAGCTTGTAACCCAGCAAAACCCCCAAGCACTGCCAGGTCAGCCTAATGCACTGCCCCAGCGTGAAACCTTCCCACTCTTCAAAAGACTATTCATAGTCATTCCCAAGGCACACAACACATCACCCAGATGATGACCTTACTTTAATCTTTCAATGAGAAAGTAAGAGACGGAAATGTCCTCATTCTCCCACCCCTTCATCGGTGGGACTCTTGGTAGTCATAACCACAATTCCAGTTTTCCTTTCATTATAGAGGACCAACCACACTTGAACTCTGCAGCCATCCCCTCTCTCTACCACAGCAATCTCTTTGTTCATTTCTGTCAGTTTACCAATATGCTCTAGAATCTCCTATCTTTAAACAGGAACAAAACAAAAGAGCCTCCTTTGAGTCTATAACCATCTCCAGCTACCATCTCGTAACTCAACACCACAGCAAAACTTCTCAAGAGAATTGCCTATGCTGGTTTCTTCACTTTCTTGCCGGTCACTCTCTCCTAAACCACCTGGGTAGGGCCACTCCCCATATCATATCTCCAAGTCTGCTTTTGTCAAGAGTATGAGTAAGCGTCGAGTTGCATGTCCAATGGTGAATTCGCTGTCCTTATCTTGCATGACCTCTCACCAACACTGGACATAGTTGACCTCCTCTGTTTTAAAACACTTCCTAACTTACTGGTAGATCCTCTTCCAACTCGTTTTTTTTTTTTTTTTTTTTTTTTCTTTACTCAACGTCTAAGTGTAGGGTACCTCAAGACTCTGTCCTGGGAACCTCTTCTCGCTCTGTTTTTCCCTGGGGAATCTTGCCCAATCCATGGTTTAAATACAGCTTACAAGCTGTTTACCAATGAGGCTTTAACCGTTTAACCAACGGCCTACTTGACTTACCACTGCAAATCTTACAAGCATCTCAAACCTAACATGTTCACACAGAAATCTTCCCTCTCCAGATCTAAACATGTTCCCACTCTAGTCTTCCCCCAACTCAATCTCTTCAGCTGAAATCCTAGAAGGAGGTATCTGGTTCCTTTATTCCCATCTCTCTTCACATCTAACACATCAACAAATCCTGATAACGCTACCTCTAAAATATGTCTCAGTCTTTACTTACCTCCTTTCTCTGTCATGGCAATCCTGTTCCAAGCCACCATTATCTGCCTTAATATAGCCACCTAACTGGCCTCTTCATTTCTACCCTTGTCCCTCATATTCCATTGTCCACGTCACAGCCAGGGTATTTTAAAGGCATAATCAGATGGAATTGCTGTCCTGCTTTAAAATCTTTAGGGGGCACCTGGGTGGCTCAGTCGGTTAAGCGTCTGACTTCAGCTCAGGTCATGATCTCGCAGTTCATGAGTCCAAGCCCCACTCGGGCTCTGTGCTGACAGCTCGGAGCCTGGAGCTTGCTTCGGATTCTCTGTCTCCCTCTCTCTCTCTGCCCCTTCCCCACTCACACTCTGTCTCTCTCAAAAATAAATAAACATTTTAAAAAATCTGCAAAAGTTTCCTGTTGTCCTTAAAGTAAAATCCAAGTTCTAGTCTCAGTTTACACAGTCCTACACAGCCTGCTCCTTCAGCCTCTGGTTATACCACTCTCCCCAGGCCTGCTGCCCTCCTACCTTGCTGATTTTCTTGGGGCTCCTCTCAAACCCAGGATCATATCCTCCCCCGGGACCTGCACTAAACGTTCTATTTGCCTGGATTGCTCTGATACAGTTGGTACTACAGACTCACTTGGGTCCATCTTAGAGGTCTTCTCCTCAAGATGGTCATCCATTCTAAAGCAGCCATTCAATCATTGCCTGTCATGTATGTTTTAATTGTTTGTATGGCATTTATTACCGCGCTCCCTTATTTATTTAATTATTGTTTTCTTCCCTTCATTAGAATATAAGTTCCACAGGGAGCAAGAACACTGCTCTCATTCACGGTTGTATCCCCTGTGGTGAAAACTGTGCCTGGCATATTAAGGAAACTTCATAAATATTTGTTGAGTCAACGACCTGAAATCTAGGCCTACTCTAGCCAACAACTGAGAGACCAGTTACATAATAAACTTATCTAAGCAATTCTTCTTCCTTTTAAAACACAGTCATACTAAAATAGGAAACCATGTTTTTTTTTTTTTTTTAAACAATTCCAGGTTAGCAAACAGGAAATATATTTACCTTATTATTACATCATAGGAGTCAATTTTCTCTCCTAATGTCTTATTCTTCAAAACTCCTCCATTACCAACCACCACGCACTTTTTACATGGCACACTGCTGGGCAAACAGACAAGTGAGAGGTTGAGACATCTTTCGTACAAGTGGGTGATTCCAAGCACTCGTTCCATACTTTCCAGAACCAAATTTCATTTGTTGCCCAAGTAGAAAAAGAACCAATTGTGACTTACAGGTCTAGGGATATATTAGAAAGATACAGGATTCAATAAATAACATTTCATAGGAAGCATATGATAGCTAGAAACTAAAGCTGCTTATGAGTCCATGCACGGTCCCTTGCTTGAATCTCATAACCACCTGCTCAGACAGGTAAGCCCGATACTCCCATTTTACAAATGAAGAAAGGACTTCAGAGAAGTGTTGGTTACATCTCAAAGTCATATTTCCAAGAGGCAGAATCGGGATTTGCATTCAGACCCTTGGACAACAAAAACACCACTTGGCCTGCGATGCTGCATGTTAATGTTGACACAAGTGCACTTATGTTACACAGCCGTCCTTATTTTCACCAGCATTGCCCACTCCCCTGAGTTCCTAGCTCTGGGTCACTGCTGCGTCTCATCAGTGTGGAGACAGTTGGCAATCTGGTGGGTAAGGGGCAGCTTCCTTGGACCCGACCATGAGCACTTCAATTCCCCAAACGTGTACTGCTCCTTGGAGCTTAACCAATATAAACTCAAAGTTCACTGTGTTCCTGGCAGAGAGCTTTAAAGTAGATGATGAAGCGGGACTTCCTGTTGCTGGCTGGGACTAGCCTAGGACTTTGGATTGTGTGCCATTCGCTCTCAGCAACCCCGAACCCATCTCCAGGCTCTCACCACCTCCCAACCAAGTTTAGAGAAATGACAACTCGGATCATGTCCTTCTCCTTCAGGGGACAAGACTACAGAGGGGAAGCCTGTTGCAACGGTGCTTTCAGGACCCTCAAGACATGAAAGTATAAAGAAAAAAAACTGTTTCTCTAAGAACCATGAAATAAAGCAAAACAGATGAACTCTAGACCACAAGGCTCTTAAGAAATTAATGAGTAGCAAAATTGCACAAATACTGTAGAATATTTAAACTTAAGAGGGGCACCTGGCTGGCTCAGAGGAGCCTGTGGCTCTTGATATCAAGGTCAGGAGTTCAAGCCCCATACTGGGTGTAGAGATTACTTAAACTTAAAAAAAATAATAAACATAGAGAATGCAGGAATACAGGAATAATTAAAAAGAGCCAAACATTGGCCCTGCCAAGAAGAGACAATGTACACCCTCGTATACATATGAATTGACCCTCTTTCCTTAGAATTTGTTTGGCTCACCTATTTGGTAAGTTTTTAATACTCGAAAACACTTTTACACATTTTAATTTGGGACTTTTAGCTCCCAAATTCAAGGGTCACGTCTAAATCAGTGTCTGCTTTGCTACAAAAACAAGAAAATCCAGTTTCACAGATGTCAGGGACGGGGGCGGGGCTGGGGGGGGGCAGCGGGGAAACATGTCCAACAAGCGCTGAGGATATAACCCCGAAACTCCTATCATGGACAGATCGCAGTGTGCTCTAGAGCACATTTTTTAAATGCTTGTCTTAGGAAAGAAACATGTGTCTAGATGCTTTTATATTGCAAGTTTGACATTAATCCCACTTCCAGGAAGGCAACTTTATCCACGGTGCTCTGCCACCAGGTGGCACGGAGAAGATGGGAAGACTGGCAAACATTCAAAACCCTTTCCTCTCTGGGTATATTGTCATCAACCTCACCGGATCCATCTTATGAATACTCTATGTGATGAGGGTACTTCTCACATGCACAGCTTGTTTGACTTTTCCTTCCATAACCTCGGGGTCAGTTTAATACAAATCAGAGGCTGAAGCTGTGGAGCTGGCTTCATCTACCTGCTAAGCAAGGCTGGGCATAGGGGAGGGGGTGCCTAGGAACGGACAGGACCCAAATAACAAGCTCTGTTCCTATGTAACCTATATGAGGAAGGAGGAGAGCTATCGGTAACTATGGCACCCAGATTAGCCCTCTCCCACCTCCCTATTCCCACGTGCCCCTGCAGCTACAGCATCCAGCCTGGCCTGGGATTTCCAGCCTGACACCAGGCTGACTGACTCTAACATCATCAAACATACCAGGCTAGACAGGAGTGCATACCACCGCCGTGTCTCCGGAGTTCCTACCCTGGAGCCTCATCGAAGGACCACCGACCCACAAGTCTGATCCCCGAAGTTGACCCGTAAAGAGGTAGCTCAACTCCGTCCCAGACACAACCAGTTCCATAATCACTGCTCAGCAATAAGCCAACAGGCTCAACCTTAGTGTTCACAGAAGTTTCTGCTCAGTGGTATGTTTATCAGACTGGACTGCAGTTGGTCATCAAGCCCTAGATCGTTGTGTGGCCAAAAGAGCATTGTGATAAGAGAAGCAACCATCTGCCATACTAATGTGTCACATTCCTGGTCCCCACGCAGGCTCCAGGTCCTGGACCTCCCCTCACAGATCCCATCAAGCCTTCCAGTCAAGAGAAAAGGGAGGAGAGGGCTAGATGCAGAACTCCTACTACAGGAGCCCCAGGATTAGCTACAGAGAGAAGGCCATGGCTTGTACACAATTCTGTAGCCTCTTCCTGTCCATCGTCCCAGGAGGTTTAAGGGCTTGGGAAAAATGGAAAGAAATCTTAGAGACACTGCCTCACTCAAGAGAAATGTAATTCTAAAGACGGGTCACAGTTCGATGGTCACCACATTTTGAGAAATTTCACTTTCTATGTTCTTCTCTGTTAGCTTTGGAGGGGGCAGCTGGGAGGAGGGAAGGCCCTTTGTCATGAAAAAAAAAAAAAGTTTGCCTAAGCCTCTGAAAGGAAATCTTGTCAGTGAAATTTCACATTTCCTCCTTGGATATCGCAAAGACCCACATATTTTTCTGAGGATCATGTATAACACTAGAAACTGTTTCAGGGGCATCCCTAGGACCACTCTGTAGCAATAGCAGCTTATCTACAGCTAGTATTCACGACACCCCTGTGACTGTGGGAAACACGTCATGGTACAGGTACACAGTCTGAACCACACAACTCACCCCTCTCTCCCCAGCAGTCACCACATATTACCAAAAAGTTGATCCATCGTCTCCTTGGCTTCCCTCCACCTGGTCTGGGCTCCTGGATCCCCTTGTTCCCTGAGGTGTAAAACGGTAATTTCCAGGGTCCCTTGGGTACATATAACTTTACCATATTTATTTAACACAACTTTCACGCACAAATAACTACAGGGAATTCTGAGTCCCTAGAGGGCGAGAATAGTACTGTTCATATTCCTGTATCCTCCGATCTAAAACTTCCTGGCTCATAGGCTGTGCACTTTAGGAATCAGTTTGGCTGTTACATGAAGGATGGTGACTGTTTCCTTACTCTGTGTCTGGAAAAGCAGCTATCCGTTCTTCTTTCCCCCACCCCAGGAACAGGTGGGGAAATGCACATGCCCCAAACTGCTCACCCAGAAAACAAAATCACTCCAGAGTGCCTGAATCTGTTAATGGAAAATCTGGAAGCCTGCTGAAACAGCTACGGTGAGAAATCACTCTTCCCCCGGGTGAAAGGCATGCTTCTCATCAAGTCAGGCAAAACCCAGGAGAGTTCCTACGCTCTACAGAGGTAAACATCAACACCACCAACACAGAGAAAGTAGACGTGAATTGCCCATTTCAAGTGGCCTGTGGCCTGTCTTCTGAATGCTTTCTGACATCCACTCTTCCCTTCAGCAGTATCATACACATTAAAATAGATCACCTCATCTTCAGCCTAACAATCTCTGCAGATCTCACTGGTCATTCTCCCACACCCACTACCCTGTGTACCTGCCGGTAGAGCCCTGCTTCCGTAAAGCCTGACAACGGTCGGTCTGGAGGTGGCCCCGTAACCCACCCTTGGGCAGAAAGACATTAGAGAGTCTATTAGATGCTCCAGAAAAGATTTCGCCCCCCGCAAGAGCACAGTTTGAAAAGAAGGCTTTCTTTTGATCTACCCCTTCCTTTCCTCTTAGATGCTGATATGTGACAACATACGGTTAGAGCAGCGGCAGTCATCTTACAACAGGGAGAGACACAGAGAGCCACAGAGAAGCTGCCCTGACATCACTGAGCTGCTAATTCAGTCACACAACCAGAGCGGCTCCATACAGATGCGCAAGTTGTACACTGTCCACCTACAAGGTGCACCAGTCAAGTAACTGTATGTGTGAACGGACACTCCCTGGAGCTGTGCCATCCAGTCTGTGCAGCCACACGCAGCCTGCAAGATGGAACCACAAGCCTGCAGACATGAACCCACGTATCTAGGCAATATGGGAGACAATAAAGGTCTGCTTTGTTTAAATCACTCTTAGGCTACTGTTACTTGCAGTCTGAAGACCCTGAAACACTGAGCAATGGGCTGTGGCTAGAGACCTGACTGCTGGTTCTGGCTCCCCCATTCAGCATCTTCAGGACCTTGGCCTAGAGACCTAACCTCTAGGAACTTAGTCTGCCCTTTTGTGAAGGGAATCACCGAGGTCTCAAATGTTGTTACTCTACATTGCAGGAGACCATGTCCTCTGGCACATGTACCCGGTTTCTGTATTTCCACTCAACATGTGACAACAATGGCTGTTATGAAAGACTGTGGCTGCTCCTGCCTTTTCACCACCTGTGACTCACTCTGTTGACACAGAAACACAACTGCCCCAACCAACCCCCCCCCCCCACAACCCCCAGCCTCAAGTTCTCCTCCAGGCTGAAAATGCTACCATGTAAAGAAACCTTGCAAAACAGCAGGATGCCCAGAGTAGTGATGCAGACATTGAGAAACTTTCTAGAGCCTGGGCTCTTTTCCTTAAATAACTGAAGTCTCCATCTTTTTCCTCTTTTTAAGTTGTCTGAAGCCACGCTCCCGCCCCAGCTGGTTGCCAATCTGGCCCCGTTCTGCTGATGTAACATAATGGATCCCGCTTGGGTGAGCAACTAGGCAGCTGTCACAAACCCGTGTCCAATGAGCAGGCAACCGATTTAGCACCGGTGCTTCGGCTCAGTAAGGTATTTATGTAGAGTTACTCTGTAACCACCTGTGCTGGCCTCGCACACTCTTCACAGAATCTGGCGGCCTCCCAGAATGCAATGGTGACAGGGGGAGGTGGAGAGCTGGTTCACGCATTTAAAATTTTTTTTTTAATGTTTATTTATTTTTGACAGAGAGAGAGAGAGACAGAGCATGAGCAGGGGAGGGGCAGACAGAGAGGGAGACACAGAATCTGAAACAGGCTCCAGGCTCCGAGCTGTCAGCACACAGCCTGACGCGGGGCTCGAACTCACACACCGTTGAGTTCATGACCTGGGCCGAAGTTGGACGCTCAACCATCGGAGCCACCCAGGGGCCCCTGGTTCACGCATTTAAGTGGGAGCTGAGATTTTGTGATTCAGGGTTTCTGCCGCTCTGGCTGAGGGAGAATGTGTTCCCACTAAGGAGAAGGCAGCATGCCCCGGGGCTGGGGGGCAGACTGGTGCTAAAGAGATACATGCACAGCCAGCCAGAAAGGGTCAGGGCCTTGTAACACACGCACATTTTAAGTATTGCTTTTCTGTGATACGACTTCCTTAAATATCCTCAATCGTTAGTGAAGTGTGTAAACCATGGCCCCCTCATGTGAGCTGTGCTTTGGGGAATAAAGGGAGCAACCAGGGTCCCAAGAACGCAGCAGCAGCAGCAGCATACAGAAAAGATGACAAAGAGAAACCATTGGTTCTAGGCACGGCTTCACAGTCCCTTCCGAACACAGTGCCACAGAGGCTAGAGAGGAAACGAGAGGTCACTGCCACCCCCAGTTCTTTTCAAAAACATTTTATTTTTTTTAATGGGAATATCATTCACGTGTCGTAAAATTCATCCTTTTACCTAAAATTCACCAGCTTTTAGCATATTCACAAAGCTGTGCAACAATCACCACCACCCAATTCAGACCCACAGCCAGTAGCACTTGCTCTCCATTTCCCCTCCCCTACCCCTGACCGCCACAAATCTACTTTCTGTCTCCATAGCGCTGTCTATTCTGGCCACTCCCTGTAACTGGAATCATGCAGTAATTGTATGTGGTACGTGCGTTGTATCGCATGTAACTATACTTGTACTTGCTATTTCATGACTGGCTTCTTTTGCTGAGCATGGTGTTTTCAAAGTTCGTCCATGTTGTGGCATGAATCAGTACCCCGTTCCTTTTAATGGCCAAATAATTTCCTTTATACGGATATACCTTTAATTTATTCATTCGGCAGTTAGACATTTGGGTGTTTCCACTTTGGGGCTACTATGACTAATGCTCCTATGAACATTCATATAGAAGCTCGGTGGTCATGTTTTCAATGTAAGCTTTCTATTTCCAGATAATTCTAGATTCACAGGAAGTTGCAAAAACAGTACCGATGCTTACGTTGACTTAATGACTGTGCAACGGTTTCACTGACTTAACTATTAACTATTAAAACTGACCGTGGCATGGTGCATATGTAGCTCCATTACCCTCTTTTACAAGAAACTAAGGTTCAGAAATGCAGGAACTTGCCCAAGGACACAAAACTGTGCCGTTTTTCACAAGTACTGACTCATCTACTTAGCAGTCCCATGCCTGCCCACTTCCTTACTGCCCGCCCCTTTCCTCCCTCTACTTCCCCTCCCCCAAAACCCTGTTTTTCAAGCTCTCCTTGAAGACAAGAGTCTATGGAGATCATGTATCTTTAAGAGAACAAAAGAAACCTATTTAACATATATGTGTTTTCAGTGAACTGACACATGTAACTTGGAGAGGATTTGGTTTAACCCTGCCGAAGTATTAAAGATCATCTGGTTAAAAATGGCTTGAGGTTAAGAATAAAGGCATAAGCTATATTCAATAATGCACAAGATTTATAGCCCTGGAAATCCTTAACAATGTATCCAAAAGAATTCACAATTCCAGAATTCTCTTCCCCTTAGCTCTTCAGATGATGCTCAGTTTAAGACATTCGGTTGTGCGGTCTTTCCTGTCTTTTACTCTGTTAAAACGTGAAAGGAGGTACTGAAAACAGAAATTTGCAGACCTCCACATAACCTCTCTGGACCTCAGCTCTCTCACCTTTCAACTGAGGGGGTTGGACTAGATCTCCACCCTTCCTGCCTCTGAGGATTCTCTACAATTCACCACTTTGCTTTTGAGTCTGGCCCTAAAGCAGCACAACACAGCACAGACAGGTAAGCTTAGGTAATCACGATTCTTTAGGCAACATACGGGTGCCTCGGTGGTTACCCTACCCCAACCTGGCGGGTCATTGCTCAGGAGAGAAACTAAACAATATAAAGGGAAAAGCCAAAGAGTATACTTCTTGTTAAAAACAAAAAGATAAATAAAATCAAATGGGTAATAACATGCTAACCTGCAGACTTCGTTTATGTGACACCTGTGGGAAAGAGGAAGACTCCTCTCTTGTAAATGCATCTGGTATTTAGAACTTTCCCATTCACAGTGTAATCTGTCCCAATGGAGGGCATCATGTGAACTGAATAATGTAACTGAACAAAACTAGGACTTACATCTGGTAGGACTGTAAAGGATTCGGATTTGAAACAATGACCAAATGTCTGAACCTTCTGGAAAAAAACCAAGAGGATAAAGGAAGAATAACATCAGTGGAGAGCAGCCCAAGGGGGAAGGGGATGGAAAGAGTGGAGCTCCCCTCTCTCTGCTCATCCCAATCCCGACCCTACAGACCCACTGACCAAGTGAGCAGCTCATGCCAACAAGGCTTCCTCCTGGTCCATGGGGCGCCCCCCTCACCCCCAACCCCGCTCCTGAATCCACAGCTGGGGGCAGTTCATTCTCTCTGCCTGAGAAAGAGACTGTTCTCAGACCTGTTTGTCCTAGAGCATTTTCCCCCAGGCTGAGAGGAGAAATGGGAGATGTTTAAGGTCACGTAGGGAACAGTTTACTCTGAGGCAACAAGAAGGCAGGTTAGTACATTCTGCCTTTCTGGAGTATATTCTGCCTTTAAAATACACTGCTCAGGGGTGCCTGGGTGGCTCAGCTGGTTGAGCATCCAACTCTTGATTTCAGGTCAGGTCATGATCTCACGGTTCATGAGTTCGAGTCCCATGTCAGGCTCTGCACTGACCGCACGGAGACTGCTTGGGATTCTCCCCCTCTCCTCTCTCTACCCCTCCCCTGTGTGCATGCATACATGTGTGGTCGCTCTCAAAATAAGTAAATATTTTTAAAATAAATAAATAAAATAAAATCCACGGCTCAGGCAAAGACTGGCCAGCGATTGTCTTTGTGTTATACAGTGCCATTCAGATAAATGTATACTGACTTGCTTAAAATACAGGTATAGTTTATTACATGTGAACCCATCCCAAAAGTTAATATGAAATAGGAAATACTGTCCCAAGTATATTCTCATCTACTTTCAAAATACTCTTTGTCAAGTCCCTAGGAAAACAGGTTTGCACAAACAAGCAATTCAGCAAGGCTGATCATGTGACTGCTTCTTGGTGTGCACTCCGAAGAGATCCCACAAGGGGATTTTCCATTCCCTCTGTGCCTGAAAAGTCTCTGACTGCACATTCTATTCTACTTCTCTTGACAAACTCAGACTAAAGGATTCCTGTGCCATCAGCAAGATCTTCCAGCCCTCCTCACCACCCACACCCACCTCTCTTCCAACACGGGTGATGCTAAGAGCCTGACATGGGTTGATGTTGGGAGTGGGGTCCATGCTCAATGACAAAGGAGGAAAGGAAACAGCAAGACCACGTCAGCAAGAAGAGAGAGACAAGCCTGGCTGAGGCACACGCAGATGATGAATTCCTGTGTGGGAAGGGCTTCTGAAAGCACCTACAGATGATACAGTCTAGTTCTAAGATAAAGACCAGGAAAGAGTGAAACTTCTAGTCATACACACCCAAGAATCCTGGCAGTAGCTCACATTTACAGGGACTAGGACCTTGTAGACACTTGCTCCAAATATTTAATGTACAGTCACTATTACTCTTAAGTCACACATCCGGGCACTGGATGGAGCTCTCTAGGTTCACATCCTGGCTGTAGCTTTTACCCACTGTAACAAACTATGTATGTTTGCCTAGTTTTAGTTTCTCCATTAAAAAAAAAAAAAAAAAGACTATCAAGCATTCTTTGCAGGGTAGTGGTAAAAACTAGAGAGCAGGACATAATGCACATATGCCAAAGATCTGCACAAAATTCAACCCATGAGCTACATAAAATTTAGGCTAGAAAAGTACATACATGGTTGCTGTTCGTATGCAATCAAAAACAAATTAAGTTGATGGCATAGTTTTAAATTGTAATAAGTAAGTACAGCTGAAATGAGCCAACATTACATATCCACACTTTGATCGTGTGGGCTCTCAGAGAAAAAAGGAGAGAATTTCAGACAAAATCTAGCATTGCTCTTCCAGCTCTGTTCTGTAAATTCTATCCCCATTTTCACATTTCTGTCCACTACTCTCATTTATTTATTTGCTAAATAGCACTTCTGTCCTCTTGGGCAAGAGGGAAAATTCTGTCATTTTGCTTTTTAATGGAGTGCCTATTCCATCCCCCCAATGGACCACTGGCCAAATCCTAAAGGGTAGATGAAGAATCTGTACAGAAAGTCTACCTTTGTAAAAATAAGTGTATCAGCTAAAGAGTCTATCTTTAGCAATTTCATTCCTAGATGGTTCACTTGACACCAGAATTTTCTACAAATTAAGTTACCTTTTGTAGTCAGAACAAGTATTATCTCAACCAACTGTTCTCTTTCCTCCAGTATAATTCTGAATAGGAGGAAGAGAGCTGCTTCTGAAATCCGATATTCAAGTGAAACAAAACAGATCCTCATGAGCAATCAGAAGATACATAGGAAGGTACAGGAGACAGCCTATGGAGGGGCTGTGAGCTGATTAACAGGGGTTGCAAATTAATTCTCTAGTAACAACAACTTAGGAGAGGTGAACGTGGGTTAAAATGTCTTGACCTGGGACTAGGATTGCTCATCATAAGACTCTGCAAACTTTTGAGGCAACCAGTTTTGCAGTTTCTAAATTAATTTTGTAATGTGTTTATTTGAAGTGTCATGGAAATAACTAATAGACATTTTAGTCATGCACAACTACTATGGAATTTTCTTGACTGAAGACATTTTACATTGGGGTGCATATTTTGAACCACCTTAGCTAAAAGTAAAAGTCAAACAAAAGCGAGGAAATAAACTCACTTGTCATATTCATCAAAGAGATCACAACTCTGCAGTTTTGAAAGAGCAAGTCGAAAATATTCCGCTAGAAAACAAATGGCATATTATAAATAAAAGGAATTATGGCTTCTTAGATACCTAGTAAGCAACCCTAGGTATTCCCCCCCCCCATCCCTCCCCCAACCCATTTCAAAGTTGTAAATCCATGTGGATTTATTCCTTGGTGGAAATTAACAATACAACTGCAGTTAGCAGGCACTACTCAATAGGTATGCTCAAAACTGCTCTAAGGACACTTCCTGAAAACTCCAGGGGGGTAAAAAAAAAAATGCCTTATCTGACAACAATTCTGAAAAAGTAACCCCAAAAATACCAACATCTGGGGTGCCTGGGTGGCTCAGTCCGTTAAGTGTCTGACTTCAGCTCAGGTCATGATCTCATGGTTCGTGAGTTTGAGCCCCACATCGGGCTCTGTGCTAACAGCTCAGAGCCTGGAGCCTGCTTCAGGTTCAGTGTCTCCCTCGCTCTCTCTGCCCCTCCCCTGATCATGCTGTGTCTGTCTCTCTCTCTCCCAAAAATAAGTAATAAGACATTTTTTAAAAAAATACCAACATCAGATGATATTAGTGTAGAATATAGCCTTTGAAACTGATATTAGTATAGAAACCAATATTCAGCAAATTTAAATGTATTATCAAATTCTCTGCAATATTTTTTTAAACCTATACACACACACATATACACACACACACACACACAACACACACACACACCTAACAGGATCCACTGAATAAATAAAATCTGACTCAGAAAACTAAGCTTGTCACCTACTGGGCTTTTAGGGTCTCTCAAAAATCTACAACATAAAGCTGCTTAAGGCCAATCAGTTGTCAATAAGTGGAGAGAAAACGGTTTTGTCATTAGCAGATAGAGTAATTTCTCTCTCAATTTAGCAAAATACCTACTGGTTAAAAGGCTGATCAAGGAGTTAGAACTTACATTGATGGAATAAAATAAAACTCAGAGGTAAAAAGGCAAAAAGGGAGACAGGAAGGAAGTTAACCCACAGGTTTATCCTGCTAATTCTATACTAGAATAAAATACAGCATCAGAACTCATGAATAATACCATAGCTAGACAAAAGTAAAGAGCAGTTTCTCAAAAAACAACAACAAACTTCCCGTTTTATTTTAGAATTCCACACTGCCTCAAAAAGGAGTAGGGATTTCTGAATTAAAATTTAATTTCCTTCAACAAATTGCCGAATCATTTCCTTTAAGAATCCTCATGAAGCAGTAAGATGAAAAGGCCTTAAAATTATATAAACATGTGGTTCACATCAAAACACACTCCTATTAATAGGGCTGGGTAAGAATAATATTACTGACCTGATGTTCTTATCCCATAGGGCAAATCAAACTTATCACCACCATACAAGGAAGCAATCTTTTTAAAATCAGCTGCACACAGAAAAGGGTGAAACTGATGAAACCTGCAAGAAAAGGAAAAGAATCATTTCCCCCAAATGCCTACAATATATGCAGCCTTCTAAAATCACAACTGAAGACAACTGAAGTATAATACTCACGTTGATATACGGACTATATGCGATTGTGTAACTATTTTTAAAGTATTTTTTTATTCACTTCAATGCTTATTTATAGTCTTACGTTTTAATATTAACATTATTTGGGGGGCCTGGGTGGCTCAGTTGGTTAAGCATCAGACTCGTGATTTCAGCTCAGGTCATGAACTCGCAGTCCATGAGATTGAGCCCCCGGGTTGGGCTCTGCACTGACAGCACGGAGCCTGCTTGAGACGCTCTCTCTGCCCCTCCCCCATTTGCTCTCTTGCTCTTTCTCAAAATAAACAAACTTTAAAACGTAAAATTATTGAAAAGTCACCTTAAACGGAATTTAAATAGAATAGAGAATGGAATGTGCAATGGAACTACAAAACCAAGATGGAAACGCTACCCAGGCTGTGGAACCAAAGTTTTGTCACAACTCTAGAGGCTAGGGAGGGGGATCAAAATTTAAAAACAAATCAATACCATGTGAGGAAATGTTAGCCATATACAGGAAGAGACAAAGGAGGTAATAAGGGGAAATAAAGCACGGATGCTAAGCCACTCCCAAATTAAAAAGTACCATATGTGTGAAGTTTTGTCAGCTATGAAAAAAAAAAAGTAAAAATAAAAATGAAAATAAAGAACAGTTAGATGCACCTAGGATTCTTGCCGGCATTAAGACTTACTGAAGAACAACAACTATGGACATGCTCTTATTGCCTGCTCTGTGCTGAGCTATGCCCCACTGCCCCCACTCAGGTCCTCTCTCAGACAAGAGAGACCGTTCGATGAGGATAGGATGTGCCTCTGTTTTTTCCCCCTCACTTTTAGCAACCAGCACAGAGTAGGCAGGTTCCCTACGGTTAATAAATGATTGAATGAATTTCAACTCCGTATTACTTCTTTATGGAACCAGTATGAAGTAGAAAAAAAGAAAATCAAAGTGCTTTTAATGCAAGAGAAGGAACAAGTCAAACTCACCCTTACCCCAATCCCCCACACTTGGCCCCATTTTTCCTGTCATATCAGCTTTGCCTTTTGTTAGTCTAAAAACTGCAGGTGCAGATCAGAGTGCCCTGGGGTTTCAGTGGCTGTATGACAAAATGGAAATAAAGCACAGAATAGGGGTGAAATAGCTTCAGTTTCATTCTGGCTTCATTTGCATCCATAGTAGCCACTCAGGAGCCATTACACCTTGGGCAAGTCACACGAGCTTAAGGTCTTCAGAGCTGGGCTAAGAACTCACACCACATTCAGACTAAGGAAACAGGTGACAGTGGGCCCTTCCTGCATGACATATGATCTGTATCCCAGACTTAGTTTTGAGAGTGTCAGCATTCTCAGGGGTCCAGCTTTATTTATGTATGCCGGCTTCCAAAGTAAAATGTATTTATACCCAGTGTATACTGGATTCCAAGGTAAAATTGATTTCTTACTATGGGGTCATGGTTAAAAAAGTTTAAAACCACTCTTCTAGTTTTGCAGTGGTCCTAACTAGAAAGATTTATCATCTTATAAAGTGCTTATAGTAGCCATGATATACCTGTAAACATATGCAGAAATATTTTATGTATCTCCAGTTTCCTAGAGAGTTGATTTTAAAAGGTTAAGAACCAGTCATGGAAATGTGTGGTATACTATGCAATGAAAAGAAAATTTACAAATATATAAACTTTTGATCCTTAATGGAGAACATATTGAAAAGCTTGGACCTGTTTTACACAATTAAACATGACCAGACTGTCATTTATTTCTATTTCTCTAGAAGAGTTTTGACCAGCAATCTGTCACAGTTGAGGTGAAAGAGGAAAAACATATTTGTGGATATTCTGCAAGTCCTGACAACTATATAAAGATTTACATTTACATTCCAAGTAGTTCACTGAAAGTCATGGTGAGGAAAAATTTCTCATCATGAAGTTTAACCTAGAGACAAGGGGGAAAAAAAGCTACAAAATAATAAGGGTAAAAAACAACATGGGGGGGCGCCTGGGTGGCGCAGTCGGTTAAGCGTCCGACTTCAGCCAGGTCACGATCTCGCGGTCCGTGAGTTTGAGCCCCGCGTCAGGCGCTGGGCTGATGGCTCAGAGCCTGGAGCCTGCTTCCGATTCTGTGTCTCCCTCTCTCTCTGCCCCCTCCCCCATTCATGCTCTGTCTCTCTCTGTCCCAAAAATAAATAAACGTTGAAAAAAAAAAAATTTAAAAACAACATGGGAACAACAAGGGGAGAAGTAAAGCCCTGAAGAACAGTTCACTTTATGATCAAATACAAACAGAGCTCTCTAATCTCACCTGTGTAAAAAGAGTAACTGGTCTGATTGAGTTCTTCAATGCCTTTTCTGAAAATATATGCAGAGCTCTGACCAAAAGCACAAAAAGAGACGGGATATTCAAGCTCTTCCTTAAATATAGAGTGTCTACTTTACGCTGCTAAAGTCTACTTTCATACTTTCCATACGAAAAAAAGTAAACAAGCGTGAAAAGTGATTACAAACACATTTTAAACATGTTGTAGGTCACAATTTCTTTTCTCTTTTTACCTCAGGAGAGAGGCAAAAGCTGGCTTCGATAAACAAGGCTGGATCTTATTTCTCCGCTTCATTTCCACAGGTGGCACCCTAGGAGACAAAAACAGGGTCACTCAGAAACCAGAACCAGGAAGCCCGCCCAAAGGAAAGCAAATGCCCTGGGAATCCACTTGGAGACAACCGCTGAAAGACTTCTCCGGCATGGAATTTAAAATCCTCACAGAAACCCTTGAGGGATGACCGTACTTTCTCCAGGACCTTTCACATATTTGAGGATGCACGGATACAAGGCGAGAGGGTGAAAAAGGCTGAGGTGACAAGCGACCCAGAAGGGATTCAACCAGCAGTGAACAAAGGGCCCTTCGAGAAGGGCTAGGGGTCACCACACTGTGGAAGCCACAAGCAGGCTGACTTCTTGGAAGTCTCCCCAAAGCCTGCCAAACCCAACACACTCCAGTGCACATGACTCTCTAGGTCCCCCATGCCACAACTGGGCACACCTACCATAGAAACACAGACCTGAAGCTCTACAGAGGCAGCCTTGTGATCCGGACTCCACAAATCACACCATTCAGAGTCCTATCTCACTCTCCTCTATTCTTGGCACAGGTTAGGACCTTCTGGGTCTCCTGAATGGAGTGCTTGTCTCCACAGTTTAAAAGGGTATTGTGAAACAAGACAGAGCATGACAACAAAAATAAATGAGGGGGACAGAGTGGCAGGATCCAGAGCTAGCCAGGTTCATAACGGCCTAACAGAAGACTTTATTAATGATCAATTATGTGAAGAATTCATCTAAAAAACTAATCCATGTTCTTCTATAATCACAGGACACAAACTAAAAGAAGTAGTCTCAATTTTTTAGAAATCCACATAGTTAGGACTTCTAGGTTTATGTTTTTGTTTTTGAGACACACACACACACACACACACACACACACACACACACACACACACACACAGAGTCTGAGCTGGGGAGGGGCTGCGAGAGAGGGAGACACAGAATCCAAAGCAGGCTCCAGGCTCTGAGCTGTCAGCCCAGAGAGCCTGATGAGGGGCTCAAACTCATGAACCATGAGATCATGACCGGAGCCGAAGTCAGACACTCAAATGACTGAGCCACCCAGACGCCCAAGAACTTCTAGATTTCTAAACTATGAAACTAGTAAAGTCCTTATTAGAGAAACATCTTTTGTGACTACCATACATGGCAAGAATCCCTTGATTTATATGTTAGGAAGGTACATAAATATGGTGGATCAGCACATTAGATCATAAAAACCAAATTACATTCTGAGGACAAAATGAAGTAAAAGATATTACTTGGTTTCTAAGGTTAGTCGAACAGAAAAACTTTTAGGATATTCTGAAGACAACCTTTGGGTGGCTTAAAAAAGTTACCTGTCTAGGGGCACCTGGGTGGCTTAATCGGTTGAGCCTCTGACTTCAGCTCAGGTCACGATCTCACGGTCTGTGGGTTCGAGCCCCGTGTTGGGCTCTGTGCTGACAGCTCAGAGCCTGGAGCCTGCTTCGGATTCTGTGTCTTCCTCTCTCTCTGACCCTCCCCCATTCATGCTCTGTCTTTGTCTCAAAAATAAATAAACATTAAAAAAGTAATAAAATAAATTAAATAAAAATGAAAAAGTTACCTGTCTTAAATAATTTTTAAGGAAGTAAGTTCACAGCACAAAACCCACCTGAGATAATTTCCCCCGGTATTTTCTGTGACTAGTATCACGGGTTAGCTTAGGAGGGTCATAAACACTCTCAAACCCGGATGACAAAAGACTGCAGAATTCAACACTCCTTGCATTGTCCTCTTTATCATTTCCCCTGTGACACAATAGGATTTGTTTACAAAGTAAACTCCTTGCTTTCTCTTCTGTTCTTACCTTCCGTTACTAAGAGTGGTACAGAGACAGGATGTGGCAAAGACGGAAGGAGAGAACACCGTGTATAACCTTCATGTGGTGTATAATCAGACTTCTAAGTCCTCTAGCTCAGTATTTAAGTCCAAGCCCTAGAAACTTTGGGCCACCCCCCACCCCCACCCGGCATTGGATTTTTCTAGTGACCATCTGCCTAACTTCCTTCCATGAAGAGCATTACAATAATTTTTCAATCAACAAGTGGTGAAGTAAATTCAGAAGCATCAACTTTTTTTTTATCTAGACGGGGGTGGGGGGACACAACCAGAAACATGATCTAGAATTTCCTACTGAAAAACTGGCAAAGAGTACTGGTATTTCGTCTAAAATAGAAAATTGTCATATGACTTATTTTGATATCATATACTACCGTCCATTCAGGATTTAAAGGTCATCAAAACTTTACTCCTAGCCAAAGGACAATTAGGGAAAAGGATGAAAAGCTTATTTCATAAGTTTTCTCTGCCATAAAACTATCTGTGCTTCTTCAAAGTTTTATGAGACATTTCAAGTCAAAGTGGTTTCATAATGTGTGTCATCATGCACCGAATATTTTTAAACAAAGAAAACCATATGCAGTGTCTCTATTTTAATCATCACTATCTTATCCAAGCATTTTAGGCTCAATAGTCAAGAACCACTGAGTCCAAGAATTACTGCATCAATTCAAGGAGATGAAATATTATATAAAGAATATTATGTTCCAGAGATGGGCAACACCACTGCTTCACTGATGTCAATAAAAATAAGGTGCTGTTTTATCAGTTTGAAAGCTGTTAAAGCTGCAATGTACAAGACACTAGAATGGTAAAACCCCAGTTTAGCATGGAAAGCTAAAAAAGGCTCAAAATGTTAAAGAGTTGTTTTTTTTTTATAGGTCCTTCTAACATCATTTGTGTGACTGTGTCAAAGACTAGTTTAGGAATCATTTTTATTTATTTTTATTTTTTTATTTGAGAGAGAGCGCGCGCATGCACATGAGTGGGGGAGAAGAGCACAGGAAGAGAGAGAGAATCTTGAGCAGTCTCGATGCTCAGTGCAGAGCCCAACGTGGGGCTTGATCCAATGACCCCAGGGTCATGACCTGAGCCAAAAATCAAGAGTCAGACATTCAACCAACTGAGCCACCTCGGTGCCCCGGGAATTATTTTTAAAGAGCAAAAATGAAACTTACCAATAGGCGTTTGTTCCCCATAATATACAATGCAGCACATAATAGAGAAAGACAGCACTCAGGAATATGGCCACAAGGTACCCTCTCATGGCTGGCCCACCTGAAACACAAGAAATGAAGTCCAAAGAAAAAGCGTTATCGTTTGTTATGTAGATGGGGTCACACAAGAGCTCAAAATAAGCATTAGTGAATAAACATATAGACAGGGAAGAAAAGAAAACGATGTAGGCCTACTATTTTTGGAAATATTCACTAAATTTGTAGGCAAAGAGTGTTTTTTTTCTGTTTCTCCTCAGCCTGTTTAGTCAATACAGCATGATGCATAAACCTATCAACAGTACCATGGTTTCAAAGCTAGCAGCTGCCATCCTACTTTCTCATGTTAGATAAGAAAAACATGCATTCAAAACAAAATTTTACACATGTATTTCAGACCCAAAACTTGTTTTCAGAAACAGTAAAAAATACCTATTTTCACTCTCTCAACAGAAAGTGAATATATGCCTTAAGATGTAAACAAACATCGCATTTCCTCAGTGCTCAAAATGATTTTTTTAACATTTTTATTTATTTTTGAGAGAGACAGAGTGAGAGTGGGGGAGGGCAAGAGAGAGGGAGACACAGACTCCGAAGAAGGCTCCAGGCTCTGGGCTGTCAGCACAGAACCTGATCCAGGGCTCATGAGGTCATGACCTGAGCCAAAGACGGACGCTTAACCAACTGAGCCACCCAGGCGCCTCTCAGAATGATTTTTAAATGCCATGCATTGTAATTTTTACACGTCCTTTTTGCAATTTTTAAAAACTGGGGAAAAAAGGCTACTAAGAATATTTTCCACATCTTCAACTTTTATATACTTTTAGATGCATCCATTTGATTTTTCAGTATCCTAGCAGAGGTACATTTCAGCTAATTTCTTGCTTATTTTTGCACTATATCAATAGTGTGGTCCATTGTACATTTGTAGATCGACAAAAACCTGGACAAAATCTTCGCTAGAATATAAATTTTAAAAACCCTTCATAGAATATAGATTTTTAAGAAACCTGAACATATTTTGTTCTCACTTTTACTTCATAGAAATGAGTAAGTTCTCGTTTCCACATGCAATTAAATGCAAAAGACAAATTTAATATATTATATGGTGCTTACAGTAGATTTCAATGCTTGGGACTTTAAACAAATATGCTAGCTTTTTGCCTGTCAAGTTTCTGGTTCATTTCGACAATTGCATGTACCTCTTGTTCACATCCATCAACCTTCATCGGGGCAATGCAGTGCAGACATGGTGAGTCTGGGTAGATGCATTTCCAGATAAGATCATGCTGTCTCCCTTTGAACAGTAAAGTAAGTCCAAGTGGAACTCTTAAAATAAAGCACTCCTTTGCCTTCATAAACAGAATATGATAAATACAATTTAAGCTTTCCTCGATAATGTGGGGTCATCTTAACAAATGTCATAATTATGCTGGGCTCCTCTGGAGCTAATGAGGGTGTGGGACTGTTCGCTACGCCGTCCTTATCCAGAGGAAATCGCTGGTTTCTCCTCCCTTGGTGTCAGCTGCTGCTTCTCACTTCTATTCAGGCAGCCGCCACCCCCACATGCCATTATTATAAGTTAGTGAGAAATGCCTATGTAAGGAGAAAGCAAATAGAGGAGTTAAATAACACACTTTACACATACTTCCTAGCACACATGATTGCCATGAAGAGTCAAACTGGTTGGCAATCAGAACACATGAATTACCGCCCAATTCCACATAATTCCTGTCTTGGGGGACCTTAGGTAAATCAGTTTACCACTTCCAACCTGAGCATCCTCATCTGTTTACAGGTGAGAGCACAGAAACTACCTCTTTGAGCTATTAGGTAGATTACCCAAAATGAAGCGTGCCCGGCACAACCTAGGACACAAAATATGTGAATGTGGTTGTGTATTTAACGGTGGTTCATTTTCTAAAACTGTCAGCTGTGCTCTTTTTCTAAGTAGTAATATGCATGGGTTTTGAGAAAGCCAATATGAGACCTGGCCTATCCTGATGCAGCCTACGTCGTCTTCTTTGTTTGTTTTAATTTTTCTTAGTGTTTATTTATTTTTGAGACAGAGGGAGACAGAGCGCACGTGGGGGAGGGGCAGAGAGAGAAGGAGACACAGAATCCGAAACAGGCTCCAGGCTCCGAGCTGTCAGCACAGAGCCCGACGCGGGGCTCGAACCCCGGAACCGTGAGATAATAACCTGAGCCGAAGTCGGACGCTCAACCGACTGAGCCACCCAGGTGCCCCAACCTACACTGTCTTCTTGCTGGCCTGACAGAAAGATGCAGTTGCATGTGGCTTTTGCACAAAGTCCCACATCCTCACATGGCAAAGGGAGTAAAGCAGTTTGTAAAGCGCATATAGATCTGCTGCTCCCATCCCCTCAGGCCTGCACCTCTCTTTCTGCTTTGTTCGGTCTTCCTCACCCACCTGAAATGTATGCTCTCTTGATGTAACTGTGGGTTATTTTAAAAATCATCTTAATTTCTCCTTGGTAAAAAGAAATAAATTGCAGGATCATTAGTAGGTTAAAAAAAGGAGCGGGGTATGGCTCTATGTTTCTTGAGGAATACTGGGTAAAATCCAAGTGATGGAGAGTGCTAAGGTTTGGGATTATCAGTAAAAGTCTCTACTTGGCCCGTATACTTGTTCAACAATATCAGCCTTCCTTCTTCCCCCTGTACTGGGAGAATTGAGAAAGGTCAAACTGGGGTCCAGCTGGGTGCTAAAAGGCAACTCGTCGTAAAGGTGAGAGGTAATCATATTAAACATTCACCGAAGGCCATGAGCAATGCTTCATGAAGACAAGATACAGGCCTATCAGTGCCGACAGGAAACTGATGTGGACTTGGCTTGTCTCATCCCTTTGATTGATGGGACCTCAGCAAAATGCTTTTTTCTTTCACCCATGCAGCTATTACCCAAACATGGATATAGGACAAATCAAGACTCCAAAGAACACAATGGAATTGCAGTAAAACCTTAGATGGCAGAACAACCTGTTCTGTCAGTGTTGTTCAAGACAAGCAAACATTTCTGATAAATTTTAACTTGATAAACAAGGCATGTCTTGCAATACGAGTAGTACGTGATGGCAAATGTCACATGATCACAACTGAGCCAATGGTTCTTGAAATTCTCTTTGATATGCAAGTGCTTTGGATTACAAGCATGTTTCAGGAACAAATTATGCTCACAAACCAAGGTTTTACTATATTTACATATCCTGTGACTCCCTTAAATATACACTGTAATTAACCCTTTTTTGTTGTACATGCTGACGGTGTCAGACATCAGGGGTGTTTGGCAACTCTGGGAGTTCTAGAATCCACCAGTTAAACTTGAACTGAAACAGTTTTAGAAACTACTAATGTTAGGCTTGAGACTATCCTGGAAGGTATTTTACCATGGGCCAATATAGTCACCAATCTGCTTAACTGCTCAATTATTTAAGGCTCCACCTAAAATAACATCATTTATGCAAGCACCCAACATGGATGCCACTTACCAGTATCAGCAACTTTTTAAAAGCCTATTTACATGTAAGATAAAACAGTATAGGAAGATCTAGAGAAGAAACTCAGATTTACAATTCAATTTGCTTATCTGTTCCCCCAAAATGCATTCTTTGGGAAATTTATATATTATTTTGCAAAGCATGGAGATATCAGTAAGCAAGATTTTGTTGTTTTTCATTCACTAATATGTGTTTTAGCTGGAAACCCAGAAGTGTAAGGGAACATGTTTTCCTTTAAAACGTAAAATTAAACTACTCTTGAAGAGCCATTGCATACACCAGCTGAGAAAAACTCTGTATTTCATGGGCAATTCAAAGCATATTCAAGTTGCAAAGTAGACTGAGCCAGCCAGGATATCCTTGTGATAAACATTTATAGTTCCTCTGCATACTTGTAGAAAAAAAGCTTCCATGAATAAACAAATTCCCCAATTGTAATGCTATAAATGGAATGACCATTTTGCTTTGAGCAAAAGATATTGACAAAAAAACAATCAGAACATATAAACATATTTAATATATAGCATTTAATATATAAATATGCCTGCTTTAAAGCAAAGAAGGAAAAAAAGAAAACCGCAACCCCTCAGGATAGCTTAAACTACCAAAACAAACAAGTCTCAAGATCTTGACATTAAACATGACAGACTCAGCTTCTTGGCTGCATCTGTTCCCAAGACCAGGGTCCCTATAACATTATTTACAAAATTTAAGTCATGAAGTAATTATTTATCTCAAGTGTAGGTAGAGGACATCAAGGAAGAACAGGAACTGTTGGCAGATATCAAATGTTTATCTCTTCTTAAATTATCATAAACCAATATATGAATAATCTACATGAATAATCTACATATGTCAAAAGTGAGCACCATCTTGGCAACAGTTTTCCCTTTTTAAAAATTTTTTTTAAATATTTATTTATCTTGAGACAGAGAGAGAGACATAGCATGAGTGGGGAGGGGTAGAGAGAGAGGAGAGAATCCCAGGCAGGCTCCACACTGTCAGCACAGAGCCCAATGTGGGGCTCGAACTCACAAAACCATGAGATCATGACCTGAGGTGAAATCAAGAGTTGGATGCTTAACCAACTGAGCCACCCAGGCGCCCCTCCCTTCTCTTTAACAATAAGTGTATCTTATCTGCGTGGATAGTCTGTCTTGTCTATCATTTTATTGCATTAAATGCTTTTATGTCCCTTCCTTCACTTAAGGCTCAAACCAAGCTTGACAAATGGTGCACAGGTATGATCCCCCTCATGAATGAGGAAACTGAAAGTTTCTGAAGTTGGTTGTCCTAGGTCACACAGTTTAAGCGACATAGACTTAAGGTCTGACCATTTCTTCCTCCCAGTTCCATTCCTGGGGTCATCCTGTCTCTCAAGACAAAAAGCATGAGGAGAACCCAAAAGAGAATTGTAATCTATAACTTCCTGACAGTGCTACGTTGGCGGCTAGAGCTCCCCACGGGTAAATTCAGATATCCATGAAAGGGAAATGGCTCTAGGGCAGCGTGCCCCAAAGTGATGTGGCAGATCCAAGGGTCAGCCCCAGATGGGGGCTTGTTAACATACTCATTCCTGAGCTCCTACTTACTCTGAATCTCTGGATCTCGGGAATGTGCATTAAAATGAGCACCCTCCAATATAATTCTTATGCATACTGAAGTTTTAGAACCATTGCTCTGGTATGTGTACTCCAGAGAACCACAGAGGAAAACAATGATGGGTTTACAGAAATACAGAGACTCTAACAGATGTGACAAGAGTTATCCTGACTAGACTACGAGCTCCATAAGAGCAGGATAGTCTGTTTTGTCCATCATTTTATTTCCAGCATTTCTAACAATACCTGTCACACAGAAGATGTTAAGTAGATAGCTGTTGAATGTAGTTATACATCCTGTGACTAGATGCTTTGTTTGGGGTGGGGGGGGGCGGAGGGGTTGTTTTGTTTTGTTTTCCAGAAGTGCCTAGCACATGGCAAATGCCCAATGAATAACGGTTCATTAGAATCATTAAGATAGGAGTGTTCAGCATGTGCTCATCATGTGCCAAAGCTGGTGATAAATGCTTTTGGTGCATCAGCTCATGTAATGCTCACAACCACCCTGTGAAGGAAGTGGCCAACTTACAACTGCCATTTTATGAAGAAAACTGAAGCTCTGGAGAGGCAGTAACTTCCCTGAGATGATAAGTAACAAAAATAGAACTCCAACCCTTATCTACCCGACCAGAGCCCATGCATTATGCCGCCTCTCTCCTGATGTGAGCTTCCATAAATGGGCACAAGCCCATCTTTTTGATGCCAGACTAAACATTACAACACATTTCTCTAATTTGTCTATCCTACCAGCTCCTTGGGCAGTACAAATTCTAGGGATTGTTGAAATCAAGAGAAAGGTTATGGTCACACACTGGGCTGAAACAAAACCCTATTACTCCCATCCTTATTCTTGCCAACTCATTCTACTGGATTTCAGTCAACACATTAATTATTCCCCCTCCATGGTTGAGTGTCCTAGAGCAGTGATTCTCCAACTTCAGTGTGTATGAGAAGCAAACAGGAGGGTGCTTGTTTTCAGGCACCTTCCTGAGCCCCAGAGCAAGCTTGATAGCATTACTTACAAAGACAGACAAACAAACGCTATGGAAGGACACTTGAAAATGGTCAGATTTTTAGTTTTAGAGTCTCCTAATGCTTTATCAAACCAAAAGGAGTTTGTTTGACCAACAGCCAGCTAGCATGAAGCATGTTCAACAATAATTCCACAGTCATTCACCAAGCACACAAATACTGTGGGTATCTCAATATCAAACAACACAAAGGAAGAAACATCCTTCATGTCCACATTTCCAGATGCTGAGCACACAGACCCAGGCTGCCTCACCTCTCTGTGACATTTCCTCTACACCTGGCTACACACTCTTCCTAATGCCCCTCTGTCCATAGGCTCAGCACCCACCCCCAAGCTCTAGGACCGACCCGGGCTCAAGGCAAGGGAGCCTGAGGAGCCCCAGAGCAGCAGCTCAACAGTTTGGTCAGGTTCCGGCTGATCCCACACTGACGTTGGCCATCTCCTTCACCAGGCCTGGGTTCTGTTGCCGGGAGAATGTGCATTGAAACGAGTTTTGTTTTTCAAAGTCTGCATTCTTCTCTCAGCCACCCCAGCAGCTCTGCAGCCAAACTTCCAGTTTTTTAGTAACTTGGATCTGAAACCATGTCCTCATCCACTGTATTCCCTTATGCTCTCCGCTACGTCAGTGACTGACGGATGCCCTGTCAAGGCTTGGTCTTGCCTCATACTCCACACACTGCTGCTCAACACAGAGGGGATATCCTTTTCTAGTATGTCCAAAGACTCAACAACCTATGTCTTTGGACATATGAGAAAAGGATATCCCCTCTGACTCCCCGTAGCCCTGTGGGCACAGAGCCTGGCACGGGCAGGATCTCAGCCACAGCTTTCCCCTTAGCCAGGTGCCCCTGTTCCTGGCTCACCTCCACAGCTTTACTAGGTGGCCCAGCTGGCAGCCTGTGTCCATTCAGCCCTCAGAGAGTTCCTTCTCCATTTAGGTCTCCACAGGTCCTTAGCTCACACTGACACACCCAAGACTGAACTTGGCCAACAGTTCATACATCCTGCCTGCCTTCCTCTTTGTATTTATTGCTCGGTTTAGGACCGTTCTCTGTAATCACATGGCCATGTGAGCATTAGCTCCAGCTCTAGCTATGCATTAATTCTAGAGTTTTTGTTCTGGCCCCATAGGTCCCCTTAAGCCTCCTAGACCTAGCCATCTCAATATAGCCCAAGCCTTAGCAGATACAAACAGGACCCTAAAGTGACCCATGTAAAGGGTTCAGTCCTCTTTAACTCATTTACTACCCCTTTAAGTATGGCCCTTTTTACTAATTGGATGATCCAAATGTGTCCAGCAGCCTCATGAACATACAAAAAACACGAACCTTTGGTGTTGATCATGTAAATAATAGCACAGTTTATTAAGTATTTCCTAAATGCCCAGCAGTAGACTCAGCCCTTTTCATACATGATGAAAGAAAGAAAGTATATTATCATCCCCATGCTAGAGATGCTCAATTACCAGAGCAGTGGCCAGAATTCAAACCCAGATCTGAGCTTAACTGTACATTATGGAAAGCTTTTAAACTGCACATTATGGGGAACTATAGCCACTGTTTTTTGGTTTTTTTTTTTTAACTATAACATGATGAACTTTATATTCACTTACTACCTTTTTGAAAGTAAAATTAGGGAATGATACACATTAAATAGATGCATTTATTACAATACGCTTACTTAGAAACATTACATGAAAAAATGTTCACTTCATAATTTAAAAAGATAAATCTTAAAGACTCAGTAGTCTGATTGATGGGATTTCTGTTAGAAGGACCTGCAAATTCTCAATAAGCCATAATTAAAGAATAAAGAGTAGCATATCCAAAATTAATATGCCATACTATACCTGAAAAAGCTAAGTTTAAATCTGAAATGTTGAGCTACTACTATTTGATACAAATTAAGGGGGAAAAATCTGACATTATTGAGTAAATAGAAAATTATGATTTTGTTTATGCACCCCCTCTCCCCCCCCCCAAATAACTGTCTAGTTTCAACAAACTGGATCACCTGTATACATTCTGGCTGATTTCTAAATTCATAGTTTTTTTCTTTCTGTATGGCAAAAGGAGAACATGCATAATTAACTTTCTCTCCTTTCCCCCCAATTCTTTGGCTAATAAAACAACAGGCAGCCAGCTCCACACACGTAAACACACACACGCTCTTTCCTTTTAGTCTTTCAAGAAACCTAGTGCTTTTGCCAGATTGCATCCTTACCATATGTAGACACATCTTTTTACCTAATTAAAGCTAAGCCATCACTGCCAAAGCAGATGACTGAATGCTCCCCTGATAATTGAGTGTGCTCACTGCAAAGAATATAAAAAAGCACAGAAATGACTTTTCAGCAGAATTTTGTTTTTTAATAGCACAGTGGGCACACTAAAATCATTCAGCAAATGGCATACTATACTGGATGCTAAAAATAAATGAACTGAAGTTCCTGTTTTCAAGATCTCTCCCTTCAGACTCAGCTACATTAAAAATACACAAAGAAGCTTTTAAGGGAACTTATGTTCCTACTGTTTATTCATAATTTCTCCCAGAGACCCATTTCTTCTCCCAGAGTGGAAATTTTCTCTATTTCCTTATATTAATATCCCACTGATAAGATACCTCCAAGGAATATTAGATCTTAACAGGTTAACGATTGTGGCTAATTGTTTAACTTTATGAGATAAAATTTTTTCTATAATAAAATTCACTTTTAGGTGTACAATGTGATGAGTTTTGACATACGTATACACCCAAATAACAACCACCAAAATCATACCAAATGTTTCCATCACCCCACCCCTCCCCTGCAGGTTCCCAGGTTCCTCTTTACGGCCAACTCACTTTCCCCCATTTCCTGACCCCTGATTGGTTTATCACTATACTTTTGCTTTTTCTAAAAGTTCATTCAAATAGAATCATAAATAAGTATATTATTTCTAGCTTATTTCAATTCGTATAATGCTTTTGAAAGAATTGTCCACATTGTTTCTTGTGCCAGGAATTCATTCCTTTTTATAGGTAAGTAGTAACACATCATATGGCTATATGACAATTATTTATCAATTCACCAGGTAATAAACGTTTGGTTCTTTATAAGGTGTTGTTGTTGTTATTGTTAGTAAAGCTAACATTCAAGTACAACCATTCAAGTACATGCCTTTGGGTGAGCATATGTTCTCATGGGTCATACAGTAAATGCATGCTTAACTTTATATAAAATTTTTATATTGTATTCTGGCGCCTATTCCTGAACAGATCTGCTTCAATTTCTCAGTTAAAAGAAAAAAAAACCATCCACCCATAACAATTAAAGTTATTGATACCACTGAATAATACAAACCACTGACAGAAGAATTGATTATAAACATCGAGCACTCATTATGGGTGTGTGCTGCAGGATATGGGAAATAGAGCTCAGTCTGATGAGAGAACCGTTACACGATTTCAAAATAAGTATGCTTACCTGTTGTGAAACCTAAAAAGTATTTTAGAGTCCTGCTATTCAGAGTGGGGTCCAGGGACCTGTAGTGTTGGCATCACCTGGGAACTTGGCAGAAATAGAGAATCGCAGCCCCACACCCTTGATCCACTGAATCAAATCTGCAAGACCCTCAGGTGATCTGTGTTTGAGAAGTACTAATGGAAAAGGTCAGAGGAAAGAGAAATTATACCCCACTGAGAAGGTCAGGGATTCACAAAAAGGGTTTCTGAGAAGAACTGGAAGCTCATTCTAAGTTCCCTACTATTTCCTTTAAGTCTTTTAGACATGACCTTTTAAATTTTCCAACCAACAGAACTTCCTCTGAGAAAACTAGTCAGATTCTCTCTGAAAGTAAGTGGCTTTGAGAAAAATGTCCCTCACATTCTAGGGAATATTTGCGGTTGCCTTGTAAATTCCCTACACATTTTCAGTCCCATACTGTTTCCAGTCTTAGCCTTCCACTTACTACCACGATCACTACGATACTACTGGCATTTCTGACAGGAAATATACACAACTCCTCTCATTATATCTACAGGACACACATTGCATTCTGCATTGCCTAAAACGGTCAACTGAATTACCACCCCAACCTTTACAACAGCATCTCCACTTACTGTTATTCACAACTTGAACCCCCAAAGAGACAGCCAGGATTTAGAACAATCGAAAAACTTGCCCAAGGGGACCTCACTCACAAGGAGCAGAGTTGGTAGCACAGAACATTTTAATGTGGACTTTTCCCCGGCACAATTCCAGTCTCATGGGGGGTGCACAGTAATGGCCCACTAGTCTTTGTTTTGTTCCAATCCTCTCCAGCCTCCATGGTGTTCAACTTCGGAACCACCTCCTTCAGGTGGCACTCACTGGCCTGGGTCTCACCTCTCTGCTTATGTGTCTTGGCCTCTTCCCCTTTGGCACACCATTTATGGGCGTTCCCAAGCTCTTATCTTAATGCTGCTTCCAAAACCCACGTGCTCATTACTTCTCAGCTTCTAGCAATGGTCTCTAATCTCCCTTCTCTTTAAACCAGCCCACCTGCTGTACCTCATGTAAAATCCTTACAGCCCAGCTCTCACTCTGTCACCCCGCCCTACAGGAAAACTTTCAGTGGCTTCCCATTGTCTGCCAAATAAACATAAAATCACTTATCCTGGCATTTAAGACTTTTATAATTTGGTCCTTCCACCTTCTCATCTTCCTCTTCATGCAGTTTATTCTTTGCAGGCAGCAGCCTAATTAGGCATTAAGGTTGCCTGCATGGCAATCAGACCCCTTGGGTTTGAGTCTCAGCTCTACATATCTGGCTAACCATAGGAGCCTGAGAAGTTGCTTAACCTCTTTACATCTCAGTGTCTTCAGCTGTAAAATGGGAATAATACCACCTAATAGAGCTACTGTAAGTAGTAAATATAAAGCACTCAGGTAAAAGTCTGGCACATGGGAAAGACTCTCCCAACCTTGTTCTAATTCTCCATTTAAAACTAATGAAATATCAGCTACCCATATACCAAGCCCTTACTAAAAAAATGAACTTTGTGACAACCTGGCAAAGACCCTAAAGAACTAGTGACATTGTACTAATAGCCTCAAAAGATTAAGCTTCATTACTATGCTAGCTGTTTCTGCACATTCATTTCAATATTTCAAAGCAGATAGGAAGCCTTATTCATCTCCTTCTGAATACAAAATGAAAGGCATTCAAGATAGTAGTAATTCATTAGCAAAACTCATGCTTCAATGAGACCCTATTTCTGGCTACAGAAGCTATACCTTTTTATGCTTGTCATAATAAAACTGCTCTTGAGTTTTAGCAAAAACAAACAATGCAGACTTGGAACAAGCATATCAAATTTATGTCTTGAAGCAAGAAATAAAATCAATAACTCTGCAAATAATTTGAATTGACAAATAGCTGTCTCTGACGCTGTTATACTGTTGAGAAGGATTCAAGCATTGTGTTCTGGATTCAGAAGGAAATACAGTACCAGGGCCAATCAGCAATGTCTAACAAGGTAAGGATGAAGAGCTGAGTATCTGTCAGCCCTAGAGGATGGGGGCAGAAATGAAACACTGCAGCAGATGGCAATTTTAAAAATAGCTTATATTCTGAACATTTACATAATAGAACTGTTTAAAATATTCTACAGATGCAATTATTTTAATCCTCAAAACTACCCTTTGAGAAAGGTACTATTGTCATCCCTATCACACAAATGATGACCCGAAAGCACAGAGAAATTCTAACGTCCTCAAGAATACCCAGGCAGTAAGGGGCAGAGCTGAATTTGAACGCAGGCACACACCAGAATCCATTATGATATAAAGACTCAAAAATATTTCCAGGTGATGCCAAGAGATGTACAGATTGGTGGGAAAGACAGTTCTACAAATACCCAAGATGATTACAGCTCGGATTCCATTAAATTAAGATATATCTGGAAGTAAGAAACCTGAAGATCCAGCCTTATGTCCAGGCTAAGTTTGTGGTACTCAATAGTTTTGCAAGCCCAGTGGCCCAGGACACTGGGGAAGGGCTTTGAAGCCACTCATGAATAATCTCGGTGTGAACAAAGAGCTCAAGAGAGTCCCAAGGACCAAATCCCAAAAGCATTGCAAATGACCAAATTTGCCAGGGACCACTAAAGCATTATGTGCTCAGTCAGTGGGTGTCCTTCACAAAACTATTTTCAAACAAAACAGTAACGTAACAAATTTACTAGTGGAATAACTGCTTTCTGATGAACCTTAACAAATCGGAAATACTATACAGATGCATGGGGCTATACAGAAACATGGAGATAATTCCTGATGGACATTTGAGCTCCCAAGCTTTCTCAGAATAAATTTATGAAGTGAGTCTTAAATTTGTACATAGGTTCAGGAACGGTAAGGAGAATATGCATAAAAATTATATTAAGAAACTTTAATAAAATTATTATTAATTGTAGCATTTAAGGACAGAGAGGGAACTAGAGTCCATTCTATTGAGAAAACAAGGCCCAGAGAGGGCAAGCATCTTGCCCATGGTTACACAGCTTAACAGCAGTTTCTATAATACATGTGCTGCATGTAATGTCCTAGTTTTAACTTCAGCATTTTATTACTCTTTAACTTCCATACTGATTTAGAACAGTCCCAAACAAGACAAATTCACACTGAGAATAAAAATAATATTTAAGAAGTGCCTGGCTGGCTCAGTCAGAAGAGCATGAGACTACTGAGCTTGGGGACGTGAGTTTGAACTCCACATTGGGGTAGAGATTACTTAAACAAACTTTAAAATAATAATTATATATATTTAGCATTATTATTATTACTTCCATAGCTTAACTTTGGGATGTGCTGACCAGTCACTGGTTACTTTAATAGTCTCATGGGCCCTCTGGCCACATGTTGAACTAATAAGAGATAAATTAACAGACAGCTGTATATAAAGAAGGAGAGGGTGGGGCGCCTGCGTGGCTCAGTCAGTTAAGCGTCTGACTTTGGCTCAGGTCATGATGTCACGACTCGTGGGTTCGAGTCCCACATCAGGCTCACTGCTGTCAGCCTGTCAGCACAGAGCCAGCTTCAGATCCTCTGTCCCCCTCTCTCTGACCCTCCCCTGCTTGTGCTCTCCCAAAAAAATAAATATTTTTTTAAAAATAATTAAAAAATAAAGTCACCTGCTAGAGGTGGCAACATTGTATACGAACACTTCAAATGTTCACACTCACATCTAAGAAGTCTGAGACAGTGGTAGTGTTGCCTTGGCTTACCTCCACTATTAGGAATCTGTTTCGCAAAGGCTCTCTGCTCCTGAATGTGAAGGACGTAGTACGGGTTCCAGAGGCCCAGGAGTCCGTCTGCAAAATTGTTGGAGCCTCTCTGCTAGGAATAATCCAAAACAAAGAGTTGTGCTGCTGCTTCACTTGCAAGTGCTGAAATAAAACACAAAGACAGCATGTTTCTTAAGAATAGGCTTAACTGCCCAAGGAAAACTTCAAGCTGTCAAAAAATCCTTAATGAACACATCTGGTAAACTCACTTCGGACCCTTCCCAAAATGCTTTACCGGATGATGAAATTCCCAAGAAGCAAAACAAAAAACCCAAGAGCAAAACCAGCAGCCTATGTTACATTACTATAGTTCATGACTGGTTATCCACAGGATCTGGCTCAGTGTCCTTGAAAAAAAAAAAAATAACACATCCAGCTTAATTAATCCAAAACAACCTGGTAATGAAAGAACCATCTGTCTTATTTTTCAGCTTCTCTCCACACATACACACAGCTTTATTGTTAAATGCAGTGGTGAGGGAGGTGAGAGACGAGCTTGCTCCGAGAATTCTCTGAGGAGGAAGGGAAGGGAGACGGGAGAATGAGGAGGTCAAGACGAATTAAAATGTCTAGAAGAACGTGAGGGGAAAGGAAGCATGGAGAAATTTGTGTGAAGAGCAACTAGTTTAAGAATGTGCTGTGGGCTACTTTCTCAAAAAAAAAAATTGAAAAAAAATCTCAAACTCCTCTTGCTACAGCTTTTATTACACAAGACCAACCCTGATACAAAAACAAAACCAAGACTGCATGCTGTGCACTTGTGTTAGTAGAAAATATGTTATTTAAAAACAATTCTTAGGAAACAAATTAAAAACAAAACAAAACAAAAATATGGCAAATACTTTATTTCAGAAGCCACTATGAACTCTAATGTCCTGCAATAAGGAAATATTTGTGCTTAACTATTATGAAAATCATATAATAACATAAAAAATATTTAGATTCCACCAAGAAGGAAAACATTTAAATGCTGAGAACACTAAGATTATTTCTATGTGTGTGTGACCCATTACCAAAAGACACTGGAGAAAAATGAAATCCATTGATGTGCTGAGTTGTGGATTACAGGGAATTTTTTTCTTTGAAAATGAAAATTTATAGCCAAAAAAATGCTAATTTTCACTTTTGAAATATCAAGTAGTTGATGCATTTAGAAGTTAGAAGAAAGGCAAAGTAGTGCTTTTTAGTAGCTATTATAATGGAAGTCTCTACCATGAAACGGAATTTTGAGCCTAAGGAAATTATGGATAATTGTACATTTGTGCCCCAGAGTCATTCTCCTTAAATGCAAATAAAGTGCAGCTCCTGGGTTTCTATCATCTTCTACCCAGTAGTACTTATCAGCAGCTGAAGTAAAAGAGCAATCACAATTTTAAAGTTGGAAAGATCCTTTAAAATGATCTACTCTGAAGAGTTGGTAAAGAAACCCCAAACAGTACCACACCAGGAACAGCTGGAGGGATGGGGACTTAGTTACACCTGGAGGAGCTTAAATCAAGGGAGGAAACGAGATGGCCCATTCTCATGTTTGAATGACCTTCATGAAGAAAAGGCATTAAGTTGGTTTGAAGGCTGGGGGGGGGGGGGGGGGGGGCAAGTTGTTAAGCCAAAGCCAGGGAATGCAATATTCAAGAAGTTAGTTCTGAGCTCAGTAGGAGGAAACTTGCTAATATTTGGGCTGCCTAAAGATGATACAGGTTGACTGATTGGATAACGAAGTCACTTGTTACTGAAGGTATTTTGTCCTAAGAACCACTTGGGATACATTTGGACAGTAGTGCTTAACCAACTTGAATGTCCACTGGTATCACGTGAACATCTTGTTAAACTGTAGATGATGACTCAGTAGGTCTGGGGTGGGGCCTGAGAATCTGCATCTGAAGCAACCTGCCAGGTGAGGCAAAGGGTCAAGACCGTGGGTTTTGAGTGTCAAGGATATAACTTGATTACACACATTAGAATGTTATTTAAACCTGTGTCCCCCAAAGCACACAGAGTCTTCTAACCATATGACTTCAAAAGTATTCTCCAGTCTTGATCTGGGGGCAGATGACTATAAATAAATAGGTTAAAGGGTAATTAGCAGGACTTTGTGAGTCCACACATCCAAAATTTTACAAAGTTTGTATCTTGGTATCTTGCAGTGACTGCCGCAATCATACTTTTGAGAGCAACTAATTTTGCACAATTCTAAAGAAGAGATGTTTTACTTCCATTTAAAAAAAAGTAAGGGGTGCCTGGGTGGCTCATTCGGTTAAGTGTCTGACTCTTGACTTCAGCTCAGGTCGTGCATGATCTCACAGTTCATGAGATCAAGTCCCAAGTCGGGCCCCGCACTGACAGCACAGAGCCTTGTTGGGATTCTCTCTCTCCCTCAAATAAAACAAACAAACGAATGATGCTCATGCACCAAGTTTGGCAAATACTTGAAACCGAGTAACTGTGTTGTGATTGATGAATGACTGACTGAACAGACACTCAGCATTCAAAAATGCAGTTACTTATTATTTCTACTTACGATTCTACAGTTAACAGAGAAATAGAATGGAGAAAACATGGCTACAAATTTTTCCCAGTGACCTGTTATAAAATTGTGTGTCTCCAAAGGTGGGGAGGAGGTAAGTCTCCCAAGGCTACAATTTGTGGTCTTCTTTTTCAGTGTAGGGCTTTATATTATTTACCTGGCCCTGAATTTCACCTCTCTGCTATCCATCAGAGTCATAAAAATTCCTTCAGTGTTTTGCAAGTCCCCATTTCTAGCTCTGCTCCCTGACTTATCTAATAAAACTGGACCTGAATCAGTTCAAAATCCTATGTGATGTCTTTCCTGGAGAAATATGCTAATATCTGAACACACAGACTTTCCTCAAACTTTAAAGTGTTCTCACGTTTCTCTCCCATAGTAAATAAACCAAGAACTGAGAGGAAACCCATTTCCTGCCCTTCTTCTGACTCTGAAAGTCCCCCTTCCAAAGGGTTTGCTGTTTTAGTTTGCTTAAACGTTGTTTCTGATTTATGAAAATCAGATTTATGAAATCTGATTTATGAAAGCCCTTTTTTTCCAAACTGCTTATTTACTTTTCAGTTAATTCTGAATGAACTTAGCTTATTCTGTCCCTTGGGAAGTATCATCTGTTTGTTAATTCCTCCTTTGCTATTTTTAAAAGAAAAAAAGTGAATTAGCTTGAGGGTAAGCAATCAAATGAACATACATAAAATCGAAATTTAAGTGTTGGAAATTCTTCTGCTCTCCACAGCACATAAAAATCTGTGCTTATATTATTATCCATCAGAGGATTCTCTAAAGCCAAGTTACAAACACGATGCAAATCTTAATTTGGGGTACTTTATAATATTATTACAAATAAACCAATGCATGTGATTTTTTTATGTAAGTAATTTTTTTTATGAAATCATATAATCCTAGATTTACTTCCTAATACCAGTAGGTTTAATCCTTTTGGCAAAGTGAGTCAAATTTATTTCCTGATAAAATTAACTCTGAAAGTTTCTACCTTCTAGAATAAGTGTTGAAGTGATCAATAAAAAATTTCTCAATGCCTATTCTATACCAGACATTGTTCAAGGAACTAAAGATAAAGTAGTGAAGGGGGAAAAAAAAGAAGTTTACAATCCAGGAGAGAGGCAGGTATTAGCAAGAAGTTCACAGCTAATTATTAAGTTACAATATTGGTATGGCTAAAAACTGACCCAGCTAGGGAAAGACAGGGAGCTTCTTCGAAGAATTTGGGGGAAATTCTCAGAGAACTCTACTCAAGAGTTAACCAGATGAAATAGGGTGAAAATGAAAAACATTCCGGGCAGAGGAAATGGCATTTGCAAAGATTCTGAGGTAAGAAGGAAAGCTTCACACAGAAGAACTGAAGCCGCCGATGGGAGTAATGATGAAAACAGTTAATAGCTAGTCTTGGCGGTGTGCCTACCCGACCGCAGGAACTCACAGATCGCACACAGCACTGGCATGGGCGCCGTTACTCTAACTCTGCACATAAGGACACAGAAAGGCTTAGAGAAGTCAACTTGTCCAACGTCTCAAAGCAGGAAGGTGTTTGGTCTAGGGACTCTGCTGCCTGGGTCCTTATTCTGTACCTGAGAGCCATCAGAGCTCCCCACGAGCAGGTCAACGTGGAACTTTCCTCCTGTTCATGCATGCGCATGTGGGTTCCACTTTTTATTCACATGCACACACACACATTCATAAACATTATATAGGATGTGACCTTGTTTTAAGTAATGTTTAACATTTACATGACAATTATATAATATTCTGAAATTTGCATTTGTCACTCTACTTTGAGGTCCATCCATATCGATGTGATGCAGAAAGGTCTAGTTCATTCTTTTTAAGTTCTGTAGAATATTCTATCAACCAAATGCATCACCAAGTTATCAATTCCCTACTAGCGGACATTTAGGTTGCTCTCAGAGAATTGCCTATATAAATGTTATTTTGGAGCCAAAGCTGTTTTGTTTTTCAATCTAGATAATAGATAATTCAATAAAATAATAATCTAGATAATTCAATAAAATAGTTTACTGAGACAGTGAATCTCACAAATGGCTAGAAATACTTTAAAACTGAAATTTCCCTTTTAAATGGGGTTTTCTCTAAAAACATAAATCTTTGATAATTCAAGTCAGGTAAAAATAACTAAATAATTAAAATGCTATGGCTCTCTCAAAAGGGGAAGTTAATAGTATTTTAAATGAGAAAATAAATTTCCAGTTAAGTCGAACCTATACTAATCCTGTTGCAAACAGAACATACTGAAGAGAAAGTAGATGCAGAAGACAGTCTGTATCTTACAACCACTTTCGCCTCCTGGCCACACCACCCTGGACAGAAAAATCAGAGCGTTTGAGCAAGCAGATAAACAAAACAAATATTTCTCTGGAATGCCTTGTTCTGTGCTCTGGCCAGAAAATAATCCAAGGCACAACCACACAGAAAGATAAACAATTTTTTCTTCAGAATCAAGGGATTGGCAAGTGCCTACTATGTGTCAGAGTTAATGTTTGATAAAACAGACAATTAAGCAAAGCAATAAAATGATCGTGAAGTGGTCAGACCTATAAACAGTGTGACCAAAAACAATGATCTATTTACATTAAGGGAACTTTTTGCTCAAGGACACTGTAACAAGTTTTATTTTGAAGTGTAAACTGAGGTCAAGTTCACAAATACGTGAAGACCCATCTATTGGTTTCCTCCACCTTTAGTGTCATTTTCTATACGGAAGAATTCTGAGAAAACCTCAAAAGGCAAATGTTTCAAAATACGGATAACTTCACTATTGGCTGCATTCTTCACACTGTAAGATGACCTAGTCCAGAAAAGGCAAAACGGAATTTGAAGAAGGGCATTTCTCTTCAGAGGGAAAGGGAAGAGCAGTCTCTTGGCTGATTTCCAAAGAAGTGTACGCGGTCCCCAAGTCAGTGAATAGAAAAAAAAAAAAAAAATCTAGGTTTCCAATGAAAGAAGTAACTCTGTCATACTGAGGCCACAATGGAGTCAGACCTTGTGGCCCCATTTTCACACAACTAGCCAAATGTTTCAGCATGTTCCACAGACAAGCCAAGGAGATTTCACTTCTAGATCCCAGACTCTAGTCCAAGAAATCCTTCTGGGCTTAGGGAAATCCTTCCAGGCTACAGGATGCAGCCGTGAACCCAACTGAAATTTATCCTACCAGTAGTTCAATAAAATCACTGTTCAAGATGGACCAGTTTCATCATTCATTAATCCATCTGTCCGTCCATCCATCTGACACAGATATTTATTACTCATTTATCCCATGGCACAAGGTCGCAGAACATAAGGAGTATCTGAACCAAGACAGCGAATCCATATAGTCACACATTTAAACATAGACAATTAAACATACCAAACATAACCTTCTGCCTCATTCTAACCTCTTAACTACAGATTCGAGGTGCACATTTTATTATTTTTATTGCATAATATGCATACTTTACTGAATACATGATTCGCCTAAAACCACATTTTTTTTTGCATTCCCCCTCAGAGGGCAGAAAAGAAATAGAAATAGATAGATAGATAGATAGATAGATAGGTAGATAGATAGATAGATAGATAGATAGTAAAAACAGCAGGAACTCGCAGTTGAAAGAGACTTAGCATGAGAATAAGGAATGACAAATAGACCAGAAACCAAAAGTAGGATCACTTAAACTTTTGAAACTTCCCCGTGTCTGTGATTTTTAAAAATGTCCTGAAGATTTCCCCATAGTTAGTAGCAGTAAGTAATGGTTTCTGGACAGAAAGTAAGGGGCACATGCTATGGACATACGACATTAAGGGACAGAGTCTGTGCTAAGAGCATTTAAGTCAAAAGCCACCAGCGAAACCCTAGGTCCCAAAGCAAGGACACAAAAGAGCCCAGAGCACAGGAAGTGGCCTGAGTCTGTGGTGTCTCCCTGGGGATTTCACAACAGTACAATCCTTGTGGTTCCCCACACCAGACACTCAGCCCAGAATAAAAAACAGATAAGTTGTAAGGCGGACTAAAACTAATCCTTTGCTAAAGAAGGTGCTCTGTTATCTAATATGTTCTGCATAGTTCCTGATTACTTACTAAAGTCTAATTGTTGGGCTGCATTTCGATCTGAGGGCTTATTTTCTCAGATGAGAATTGGTCTTTGATATGCCTCTGTACAGCAAAATGAAACCTTTATTTTCAGCATGCCATACTAAAATAGAGTATGGCATTTAAAGAATAATGTTTGATTTGTTTTTTTTCCTATCAAAGATGATTTGGACCAGAGGAACTGGAGAAACCAGATGGAGGATGTGGCCCCAGTCTGGATGCAGGAGGATAGGTAGGACCCCTCAGCAGAGACCCAAAAGGCTGATACGCAAGGCTTTCGTCTGAGGCATGTCAGGATACCAAACTGGCTCGGTCTGAAAACACTAGTGAAGAAATCAGGAAAAAGCCATATAACAGTAACAAAACCTCTGTCTTCCTACAGGGCACATCACAGGTGTGGAGCAACCAGCAGTGAGACAGAGCATCCTGGAAGCCCATCCAGACAGGAGCAGCTTGGACAGGGTGTAGCCAGGGCAATGGCCAGGTGCACCCTTGGGGGGGATGCAAAGAGGAGGACCCCCAGGCCCACCGCAAACCCTCTGTATTTGTTTCCCAGAGCTGCAAGAACAAAGTTCCACCGACAGGGTGGCTTCCAACAAGAAAGGTTTATTGTCTCATAGTTGTGGAGGCTAGAAGACCAAGATCAAGGTGTAGGGCCATGCTCCCTCTGAAAGCTGAAGGGAAGAATCCTTCCTTGCTTCTTTCTAGCTTCCTGAGGATTGCTCACACTCCTTGGCGTTCCTTGGCTTATATATGCATCGCTCCAATACAACATCTTCACATGGTATTACCCCCGTGTCTCTGTCCTCACAAGGATGCTTCTTATAAGGACGGAAGTCCTACTGGACTAATAGCCCACCCTATCCCAGCATGACTTCATCTTAACTAACTGCATCTGAAATGACCCTATTTCCAAATGAGGTCACAACCTGAGGTACTGGATAGGAGGGATAGGAGGACTTCAACTTGTCTTTTTTGAGGGGCACAATTCAACCCATAACATTCTTCTTGAAATGCCCAGGCCACGCCCTCAGCTAGAAGGACTAAATGCTCTAGAGCCATTTAGAATACCTGATATTAATTCACGTTAAAGAGAAACAGAAAAAAAAAAAAAATTACTCTATGGTGGTAAAAGTCAGAATAGTGGTTACATGTAAGGAGGGAAACAGTGACAGGAGGGGAGTCCATGGTGCACTCGTGAGGGTGAACAACGTTCTAGTTCTTCATCTTGAGGCAGGTTACAAGGTGTGCTCACTGGGAAGAAATGTAGCAAACTGCACGTACATGGTTGTGTACTCCTCTGTATGTCTGATACATTTCCACTAAAACTTTACCTTTTTTTATTTACTTATTTATTTATTTATTTATGAGAGAGAAAGAGCATGCGTGCTGAAGCACAAGCAGGGCAGGAGCAGAGAGAGAGGGACAGAGAGAATTCCAAGCAGGTTCTGGTACTATCAGCGTGAAGGCCGATGCAGGGCTCAAACGCACGAACTATGAGATCATGACCTGAGCTGAAACCAAGAGTCGAGGCTTAACCGACTGAGCCACCCAGGCACCCCTCCATGAAAACTTCACTTTAGGAAAACATTAGAGAGGGGTGCCTGGGTGGTTCAGTCAGTGAAGCATCCAACTTCACAGCTCAGAGCCTGGAGCCTGCTTCAGATTCTGTGTCTCCCTCTCTCACTGCCCCTCCCCTGTTCATGCTCTGTCTCTGCCTCAAAAATAAATAAACATTAAGAAATTTTTTTTAATTAAACAAAAAAACATCAGAAAAGTTGGAGCTGTCCAAGAAATAGAGATCTTAGCAACCTAAGTACAACCTCAGAGAGGGGCACTGTCTTGAGAAAAGCCAAAGCCAAGAGTTAGCCACTCACATCTGCTGTTCAGACACTCAACTGGCCAGTTTACCTGAGCTGTTTACCTCTTAGGAGCTGGTGTGTAACTGCAAATGCTAAGGTAATTTACTTATAATGAGAAAAATGTGAAGGCCAAGGAATATGTATGTTTGAACTGGCAGATTGGCAACCTCCATAGGCAAATCCATGGATGATAATTAAAAAGCTGTTTGATAAGCAGGGACACATTATAAGTAATAAGGGTACTCCCTCCCCTCTACAGTGTTGGAAACATGCTAGGACACTTTTTGCTTTGCTCTCTGTTTTCCTACCCTCCTTGCAGACCTCTCCCACACATTCCATTTTCAGGCTAAGTATAGTTCAAGTGTTTTTTTCTTTCACATCTAATTCCTCTCTGGGAATTTTAAACACTTGTGGTTAGAGTGTTCTGGGTCCTGTTGCTTAATCTTCAAGCAAGAGAAATTAACACCAAAGGACTGGATTAAAATACTGGACACCACACAGACTTAGTAGAAAACATATTTTTGGAGTAAAAACAGAAGATTTTCTAGGATTAAACATAATTCAGACGGTGAACATTAGATGTTGCATAAGCTCCGAATAACATACTGATATATTCAAATCTGGATGATTCCTAAGAAAGGAGAGTGAAGACAAAACATAATTGCAATGCAAACAAAGAAATGAAGAGCAAGTATTGATCAAAATTTTACATATAAATTATCAAGCATGTAATTATAGAAAATAAAGCTAGGAAGAGAAAGAAGCACTTGGCCTTCTATTGTGTAAAATGTATTAAGGGGGCACTGAACATTTCAAGGCTATGAATTTGTAGTGACCCTCTTGACTATTCTCCCAGGATGTCTCTGCCCCATTGAAACCCATCCCTATTCTCAAATTTCAATTACAATCCCACACTTCAGAAGTCTCAAAAGATATTTAATAGCTCTATGTTTTAAATAGTTGGGTTATTAAAAATGAGAGCTCCAACATCAATTATACATTACCATTACTAATGTCTTCATCATTTTCTCATGAAAGCAGCAAATGGGGAAGATGTATTCCATGCCAAATGCTAACAAGCCTAATGTTAGAAGCAATGTGAAGAATTGGGTTGTTATAAATTGTCCATATAGAGCTACATCCCCAAAGGCATAACCTCATGGGGAGATGTAAACATCATAAGCCATACCCCTCTCAGTCTGACTGAGCTGATCCTGCATTCTCTCCTGTGGCATCTCCTCAAATGCTTGATTTTGAACATTATGGGCTAAGAACACTAAATTTCGCACAGTTCTTAACCATTCTCAACACTGTTTTACGCCTCAGTGCCTTTGATTTTGAACATTATGGGCTAAGAGCACTAAACTTTGCACAGTTCTTAACCATTCTCAACACTGTTTTACGCCTCAGCGCCTTTGATCATTCCATTTGTGCTTTCTGGAATATTCTCTTCACCTTCCAACTTCCCCCCTCTCCAGAATAACTTCCAAGTTATGGAACCCTCTGTTGGTATTCTCTTCAAGGAGGACTTCACTTTCCACCTTCACTCTGCATTTGGATGACAATAGAGGAGAGTCTAGGAAAGAAAGCATATGTAAAACTGTCTGAAGAATAAAGATAACTATAACTATCATAATTTTAAACCATTTAAAAAAAAGCTAAAAGATGTTAAGATTTTTAATGTGCATCTGAATAGAGCAGTTTTTACTTCGTAACCCTAGTTTATTGTGAAAGACTCCTAGTGCCATTCAACCAATAGATTTTCATCCCAACTCTACCCAAAACCCATACGGGTGAATGTGCACACACACATATATACTTCATCCCTTCGTGTGCCCTTGGGTCCCTACAGACTAAATAGCACAGCACCTGGCACATCCTAGGTGCCCAAACATTTGTTCCTGCTCACTGAAGAATAAAGAAATGCAACAACATGAGTATACTAATAAAGTCCAAAGTGAAGCCAGGTGCTAAGATGAAACAGACTGAAGGGAAAATTAGAGCTCCATGAAATCAACCAGAAAGACTCTCTGGAGAAAGTTAATTTGTAACTATCCAAGGAAGAATAGAGTTATAATCATAGCTATGGTAATAGTTGTAGCAATAATAATGGCAAGTAATACAGATTAAATGATATTTGGCAGAACCTATGCTGAACTATTTATATGTTTTCTTTTATTGCAATAACTGTGACGTGGCCATTATGTCGAGTTTATAGATAAGGAAAGTGATGCTCAGAGTAACAGGCAACTTATGCAGAGTCGTGTAGTTAAAAGCCGTAAACGTAGGGGTGCCTGGGTGGCTCAGTCGGTTAAGCGTCCGACTTCGGCTCAGGTCATGATTTCACGGTCTGTGGGTTCGAGCCCCGCGTCAGGCTCTGTGCTGACAGCTCAGAGCCTGGAGCCTGTTTCAGATTCTGTGTCTCCCTCTTTCTCTGACCCTCCCCTGTTCATGCTCTCTCTCTCTCTGTCTCAAAAATAAATAAACGTTAAAAAAAAAAAATAAAAGCCGTAAGGGTAGAAAATGAACACAGATTGCCATCTGGTTTGGAATGGGCAGTGTGGAGTGAAAGGAGAAAAGCATTAAGTATCAACAGAACATCCTGAGCTAAAGCACCGGAAGCCTGCAGTAACATAGGTTCAAATGGGAGAGTAAAAGGAAAGGTAGCAACATGAGATGACAGAAAACTTCAAAGACCAGTTGGAGAAACTCTCTGGATTTTTGAGCAGAAAAAAATTTCTGTAATGAAAACCAGGCTTAAAGAATGTTCTATAAAAGGTACATGGGCAGGAATATTGGTGGTCATAGGTAGAGAGCTCAGGTAGAAGATTTTGTATAAGAATATATCATTTTATGGCCCTATAAATTTTCTTAATGTTTGTTTATTTTCAGAGAGAGAGACAGAGACAGAGCATAAGAGGGGAGGGGCAGAGAGAGACGGAGACAAAGAATCTGAAGCAGGTTCCAGGCTCTGAGCTGTCAGCACAGAGCCCAATGCAGAGCTCAAACTCTGGAATGGTGAGATCATGACCTGAGCCAAAGGCAGTCAGATGCTTAACCGACTGAGCCACCCAGGTACCCCTTATTTCATGGCTTTCTAGACAAGTCAGTTGAGGAGGAAGAAGGAGCAGTTGGGGGAAGGGGGATGGCTTGGCGTGCACTCGGCACTTCAGAAACATTATTGTGTGTTTAACAGCTGCTTTTGGAAGGCCTAAGCCCAGCAGAAAAGCTGTTTGGTTTTCGCACGCCAAAGATGTACTTAAGTGTAGAGGGCTGCTGTATTTGCTGAGCTAAGTCCTCCAGTTTTCGATTCATTGGCAGTAAATGCTATGAAAAGGACTTCCAGAGCTATTTTGGGTTGCATGAGACTCGTTCAGGAGATATCTGTAATGCCTGTGTCCTGCTTGTGAAAAGATGGAAGAAACTGCCAACAGGATCAAAAAAAAAAAAAAAAAAAAAAAAAAGAAAAACCAAAAAACCCTGGAATCATGTGGTAGACGCAAGGACAGGACCCAGTCTGAAGACTACATTGAAACCAAAGAAAGTGAAAACTCTATCTGGCAACAGAATAAAAAGCAACCAGATCAATAAACTGCACAAGGAATTTAAATGCCACAGTTCTGATGTTCACAGGCACCTCAAGTGCCTCCCCTGCTCAGTTTCCTTGTTATAGTAACCAGTCAGATGATGGCTCAGACACAGCGATGGCCTCTGGCTCTAACAGAATGCCAGATTTTTCCTTCTCAGATCTCACACACAGGAAGACCCAGAAAATATGTTGTGGGATTATCTTTAAAGGCCGTTTTGGGGAAGTCCTCATTGACACACATCTACTGAACCCTTGTCGCTTACTAAAAGAAACAAAGAGGGGCACCTGGGTGGCTCAGCCAGTTACACTTGCTTTTGGCTCAGGTCATGATCTCACCCATTTGTGAGTTCAAGCCCCACATCAGGCTCTGTGCTGACACTTCGGAGCCTGCTTGGGACTCTTTCTCCTCCCTCTGCCCCTTCCCCTGTTCATTCTTTCTGTCTCCCTCTCAAAATAAATAAACTTTTTTAAAAAATTAAAAAAAAAAAAGAAATGTACGTAATGTTTAAGATGCTGAGTATTTCATAAGAAAGCTGAATGCTGCTGTAAAGTACTCTTCAAGTTTTTGGGTTTTTTTTTAATCCCCTTTTAATGAACGAAACTAGGGGAATTTTAGGGGACAGAGATGGGATTTTTGTGTGAAAAAAGTATGTAGTTTTACTCTTTCTGCATTGAGAAGCAGTGGTTGGGGCATTTTTTTTTTTTTAATTTTTTTTTTTTTTCAACGTTTATTTATTTTTGGGACAGAGAGAGACAGAGCATGAACGGGGGAGGTGCAGAGAGAGAGGGAGACACAGAATCGGAAACAGGCTCCAGGCTCTGAGCTATCAGCCCAGAGCCCGACGCGGGGCTCGAACTCACGGACCGCGAGATCGTGACCTGGCTGAAGTCGGACACTTAACCGACTGCGCCACCCAGGCGCCCCTGGGGCATTTTTTTAAGATGGCTGGCTACACTTGTTTTACTTCATGATGATAAATTTGTCATAACTCAATTTAAAAAAAGGATATAATTATACCATTTCACGGTTAAAGCAGAAGACCCCTACCAAATCTGTAAAAACATTTTTAAATTTTTTTCTTTTCTTTTTTTTTTTTTTTTTTGATGTTTTATTTATTTTGAGAGAGACAGAGAGAGTGTGCCAGCTGGGGAGGGACAGAGAGAGAGGGAGAGAGAGAAGCCCAAGCAGGCCCTGGGCCATCAGTGAAGCAGAGCAGACACAGGGCTCAATCTCACAAACTGTGAGATCATGACCTGAGCTGAAATCAAGAGTCGCAAGCTTAACTGACTGAGCCACCCAGGCACCCCAAAAACATGTTTTTAATTGGTAGCCTAGATTTGTCCTCCAAAAAAGTTAGTGCCTGGAAAGCATATCCAGGTACTTCATGATCAGAAAGCATACTTCTCTCTTAATGTCCTGCTTATCAAAATATCCAATTATATTGAATTTATTTGCAGCATAGCTGGAATCAAACAAGAATAATTAGCTAACTTATTTTGACATTTATCTAAAATATTGGCTCCAAATACCAAAAGTAATTTGAAAGAAGTGTCCTTTATCTCACAGATTATTTATATTTTCAACAGAAAGTTCTCTTAACTTTCAGAGTATATCAATTAAATAAAGTTATAAGTTAATTTAATTTCTGTTGCTAAAAAGCAGTTGAACATCCTCTTATGCCCTAGTTGAATGCCTTGATTATCATCTCATTGCTCATATCTAAATGCAACTGGTCTATTTTCAACTGGTAAGTGCAGCTACAAATTATCCATAAAGAAGTCAGGGAATTTTTTTTTTTAAATCTCTACCTTCTTTGGCCCTATGTTAAACACAGAAAGTGTACACATTCCCTTATCTTTGCCTCCTCCAACTCTAGGAATCTTACATACAAAAGGGTTGCACAAGATTTTAATAAAAGCATCTAATTTTGTTTCATATATTATATGTTTATGGTATTTATTAATTTATCTTCTTTTTTATTATTTTTTAAATGTTTATTTTTGAGAGAGAGAGCGAGCGAGCATGGGGGAGGGGCAGAGAGAGAAAGAGAGAGAGAGAGACTCTCAAGCAGGCTCTGCACTATCAGGACAGAGCCTGATGTGGTTCTCGAACTCGAGAACTGTGAGATCAAGACCTGAACCAAAACCAAGAGTCTGAACCAAAACCAAGAGTCTTACCCGACTGAGCAACCCAGGCACCCCTAGTTTATCTTTAAAAATTTTTATTTTTAACAAAAGTGGCACCTTCTGTGGTGCCAGCCTAAATATTTGCAATAGAATATTTCCTATGAAGAAAATTCCACCAACTGTCAGAAACAAAGGACTGATAACCTCTCTGAGGACTGAAATCTGATGGGGTCAGGGGAAAGGACTCCTTAGAAAGAGCTAAAAAACAAGAAGGCTGTGTTTATATAGCATCATGTGTTTGTGGACCAGAAAAAAAAAAATCTAAAAGGCAGAGCCTCTAAATATTTAGAATTTTTATTTTTATTATTTATTTTTTTAATGGTTTTATATTTATTTTGAGAGAGAGAGAGAGAGAGCATGAGTCGGGGAGAGGGGCAGAGGGGCAGAGACAGAGAAAGAGAATCCCAAGCAGACTCCACGCTGTCAGTGCAGAGCCCAACACCAGGCTCGATCTCATGAACTGTGAGATCATAACCTGAGCCAAAATCAGATACTCAACTGACTGAACCACCAGGCACCCCTGAATATTTAGAATTTTTTTAAATATGAATATAGAATACCTCTATTAACCAAGAGGATGCCCTCTGAAGACATTATTCTTTGTGAGAAACTTTGTCACTATAAGTCTCGGCAGGAACCCCCAGTCAGCCCCTCTCCTGCACCCCATCTCTCAGTTCTCGCCAGCCAGCCTCTTGTTCCCATTCCTCCTAGCTCTGGCAATCCTGACAAGGAGAACTTTTTATCCCCCAGAGCATTTGTTCGTGTCTCATACTACGTTAAATGACAGCTAATAGGAATCTAAGGAAGATATAATAAGTGTTGGAACTTCAGCAATGAGTGCATATCTCTACCTACTGAAGTGCCTAAAACCGTGGATATAAAAATGTACTATTATAGAGGGAAATAGCTTTGTAATTCACATCTTTGGCACACACATTTACTTCCCCAGTAGTATGACCACAAACCAAATCCAACTCAAATCAACATAATTATGAATTATGAAACTGTACTGAAGACTTCCTGGGGCACCTGGCTGGCTCAGTTGGTTGAACATGGGACTCTTCCTCTCGGGGTCATGAGTTCAAGCCCCACGTTTGGCCTAGAAAGTTTACTGTACATGAAACAAATTTGAAAATATCCTTCTGATGACATTTACATCCTGGTCTCTTTCTTGTCAACACAAGTACACTAAAATATTTTCAAAGAGTTTTCAAACTTTTCAAAGCCAAAAGAGTTTTAATTAATATATGCAAATCCACAGCGATGAATTCATCTTTCACCTGTCTTCTCCAATGGGTAAAGTTTTCGAGATAACAAGTTGATAATCTTAATAGTTACAAAGATGAATCCTAATGGTTATAAAGATGTTACAACTGAGCTAATACATTAACACTGTGGGTTAATCCATGGACACTGATTGAGTCACTTGGCAAATGTTTGTTCTATCTGTAATGTTCTGGACACTGCACCAGGTACAGAGGACACAGGGGTGAACAAGACAAGATGTAATCACTGCCCTCTCAAACAGAAAGGTATTCCAGATTTTATGTCATCAACCAGATTTAAAAAAACAAAAAAACAGACACAAAAAGCTAAAAGTGAGTTGTTCAAGTGATGTACATTAGTGACATTAAGTATGTGAATTAATAAACAAATCGGGCATCTAGCTAAAGAATCTTAAAAACAATTTTCTCTCTAGGGAGTATACCAAGCTTCCCCAGAGGGTAACATACTGGTAATGAGGAGCTATCCTAGAGTCAAAGCATAATCGATAAAATGCTGGAACCTTCTGTTCATTTCTTATAAACCAATGCTACTGAGAGACATCAGCTTGGACATAAACCTTCATGATTTAACTACTACTCTGAGATCATCTACAGAGACCAATAGAAATGAAATCTCTCACACATCAGTACATTCCCATGACAAATACTACAAGAATCCTGCACATTTCCACTGAAACTATACTCTAAAGAGAACATAAACCTCCTATAATAGACTGTGTAGATGTCAGTCTGGGAGAGAAGGAGCAGATATTCGGGAAAAGGCAAGGGTTTCTGGGTTACTTAAATTTTTGTCTCTTGTGACAATCATTGTCTTACATAAGATATCAATTGCAATTGATTTGCTTAATTAAGTTAATTTTCAGTATCTAGTTTCAGACATCACCAGCCAACCCAGGGACATCTTAGAGATAATTAGAGGTTCCGTCTGCAGAGAGGTTGAGAAATCAGAACTAGTGATGGACAGTCTTAAGCATAAAGGTGAAACTAAGTGAGTGTATGGATTTATCTCAGAGTATAAAAGGAACGGGGTCCAGGGTCCTTTGAACCTTGATTCTCCGGGTGGATGCCTGTGTCCTGGCATGGGGCAAGGAAGGAGAAATCAGTGATGGCCAATTAAGAGAGGGAAGTAAAGCTGGCTGAGGGTGAATGTGCATGTGCGAGTCTGTGGGGGGGGGGGGGGAGAGGGAGAGGGAGTAAGAGACACAAACAGGAAAGGCCATGCCCATTGGGTGAAGACTGACTTAATCTCTAATTAAAAATCTCTGGTGGCATCCCATTCTAATTAAAACACAATTCACGTTCCTTTACAAGACTTGAAGGCTTCACATAAACTGCCTCCCACCTTCCTGACTGCATCTCTTCCAAACTCCCCCTTTTTAATCCTCTGCTTCTACAAGTTCTCCAAACACCCCAAATCCATTCATGCCTCAGGGCCTATGCAGATTCTGTTCCCTCTTCCTAGAATGCTTTTCCTTCTGCTCTTCACTTGATGGCTGCTTCTCATCATTCAGGTCTCAGTTCAAAAACTACTTCCTCAGAGAAGCTCCAATTGCTCTAAAGAAGCTTTCTCTCTAGCAAACCCTGAGGTGCACTGGCTTGTATCTGAAACATGTTTTTTCATTTATTTGTACCTTGTTTATTGACTCCATTTCCCACAGAAACATAAGGTCTCTAAGAGCAAGGGCTCTATCTTGTTCAACACTGGGTGCCCTACCCCCACCACCAGCACCTAGAGCATCTCCTATTATGTAGTGGATACTCTGTAAATATTAGTCAAACCTCAAGTCCCACCTTATGGATGACTGTGCAGAAAGTCACCCAAGATCCACTGCAAAACCACTCTCTGCTCTCTTGTCACCTCGACCTTCTACCACAGTGACCATAACCCACAACCATACCAATTCCGGACCTGCTTCCACAACCTGTGGAAGGTGGAGGTAACGCTGCTTCCCTTTCAAGAATCTCCAGCTTCCTTTCCTGTTCTCCTCTGGAGGCCCTATTCTCATCTCCTACAGATCTTTCCATTCCCAACCAGATAAAGGTAGCTCCAGATTTAAAGAATCCTTCAAAGACCAGCATTACACGCTACTAGGCACATTGTGTCTTAGGTATAAGGGCAAAAAGAGAGAATGGGGAAGAAGAGCACCCTTTCACTTGGCTTTTCAGTGTTTATGATAAAAAAAAAAACAAAAACAAAAACAAATTTCCTAAGGGTTGGGTACTTTCCTTCCTCTCTCTCCCAAGAAAAGGAAAGCCCTTCCCTGGTCGATGCAGAAGGCTGTGACAGCAAATGGGAAGCTGGCCATTCCCCCTTGGATGACAAAAAGTCTCCATGAAAAAGAAATATGGACATGGGAAAGAGACCCATGTCCTACTGTTCCTTACTTTGTTTTATCCTCATAAACTCACCCCTAGAATCTCACCCCTTCTTAGCCTGGCTGTATGGCAGCCAAGTTCCTGACCAAGCCTAAGAACCTACTGCTTGTTTGGTGCTGGCGAATCACCATCAGCAGAAAGAACTCCTGCTACCTCACCACGTTGAGGAAACAGTACTTCTGACATCCTAATATAGAACCAGAAATACAGTTTCCTCCTGACATGCCATAATATCCAATGCATCCATTGTCTGCCTTACATCAAGCTGACTCCCAATCAAATACATCTTTGTTGAAGTATAATTAACATACAGTGTGATAACAAGTTAATTTACTTTTAACCCTTAAAGGGTTCACCTGGAAATTCTGATACGTACTGTTATCCATTGTAATCACGACAAATAGGAGAGGTTACTTTCAACTGTGAAAGTGGGGAGGTAGCCCTGGGAGGACTCCTTCCAGGAGAGAAGGCTGAGTAGGAACGTCAGTGAAAATATATTCAGAATGAAAAGAATTTTTGGAGCACAATCCATTAGAGATAACATATCCTCCTGAATTTGGCCAGACACAGCACACCAAAGTGACCTGTCAAAGATGCAGAGAAGATAGAAGATACCTAATTGAGGAAAGTCTGAAGCTCTCAGAAGGAAAGGCAGATAAAGTACTCAGACCACCTGTTCAAGAAGCCCAGCCTGGGGGTAATTAAGGAAGTATATTCAGAACAAGGGATATAGAACTTGAGTGTGCAAGGCAAAGGTGAACAATATGTCTAAAAAACGGAAGAATTTGTGAGGAATGTATGCTGTGGAGGCTTCCTGGGATGGCGTAAAGCAGAGGTTAAGCAGACCTCCGTGTGATCCATTCTAAATCCTTTAAGCTAGAGCAATCTTAGTTTTTTTTAACTATAAAACGGGGCTAAATATTCCTGTCTCATAGAGTTGGTGGGAAGATCTAATAAAAAAAAAAAAAAAAACACATGTGAACACACGGGGGATCCTACTGGATGCCACATGAGTTGTGTGCTTTTCTCACCTCCTTGATAAGCATTACCTAAAATGCATATCAAACAGATATCTGGCCCCCAACCCTGGACGGAATCGTAAAACCCATGGAAGCCAACTGGTAATCTGCATGGGTAGCAAAGGAGATGTATCAGAGAAATATGGGAAATGCCCCACTACTTTACCTCTCTCCTAGAATATTCCACACGATGTGGAACACAGAAATATCTCCAACAGAAGAAAACAGCTGTCACTTCCCTCTGGATAACTTGAGAATTAAAGTTTTCACAAAAGGCAGACTTACGTTTTGGAGTTTGTTTGTTTGTTTTTAACAGTAAGTCTTTCAATGGTATTGTGCCAATACTGTCCATCCCTTTCTGGGCCTCAAAGATTATTGATTTGGGGCAAATCATTGGGAAATATCTCCAACAAATGCACTGCAACATGGTCTCATTTTATTGCCCCATTATCCGGAGGCAGGCACTCTGGGACTGTGACATTCAGGGATTATGGTAAAAATATTGCTCCAGGGAAGCCCCACTGAGCAAGAAATGAACATCTCCTCTCCCCTCCACATGAACAATTAAGGACGCTTATGAAGCCAGATCAGGGTTAACGTAATCAGTTTCTGAAAAAGTTCTCATAAACCAAAGTTGCCATTATCTGAAATGTCTCTGAGGCAACTGGCCTTATTCAGACACAGGGGACTACAAGACAATCTGTCTCTTTTGCAGATTTGAATGTGAAAAGCCGTCCTGGGTGAGAAGACAAGGAAGCAACACAAACCAGTTTCCAAATGTCAAATCGGTGTGCTTTCAAAAGGAAACTAACCTGGCAGCCAACCGGATCTTCCCAAACACTTAATATCTCGCGGTAAACTAAAAGGGTCATCTTCGGTGGCTAGGAGAGTAAGTTTGAAGACCGGAAAGGCCAATATCCATGCTAGCATAGATAAAACAGCCAGCCATCAGAAACCTGAACATCCACGTGAAAATGGGGAGAACAGCCAAAGAGGAAAAGAAGCTTCTGACTGTCCTGCAGTGTCCTTAACTCTCCACCATCATAGTACTCAGACGCATGTGACTTTTTTGAGTTAGAACCTGCGGTTAATGTGGCTTCTGATGGCATCCACGATGTCATTCCTATCCCCACTCTCACATGCAGTTTTTAAATAGTACCTTTCTAACAGCAAGCACTCCCCGCTCCCCGCCCCTTCTGCTTAAGATCCTATAAGGTGTGTGGGGTTTCAGCTTCTGAAAATCGTTTCTAGATGTTCTTTTAAGCCAAAATAACAGCACACAAGACGGAGGCTGAGATCTCCAGGAAACTCTAGAGCAAGCGGCCTCAAAATGACAAATCTCTTCTTTTTTTAATCTTGAAAACTAACGGCGGCCAACACTGCAATTTTCTCACCGCCGCTCTTTTCCCCAGACTGCCTCGGTGCTTGTTTTGTTAGGTCTAGTTCTACCGTGGCGGGAAGGAGGGTCTCTTGGAAATTTTTCTGAAAGACCAGAACCTTCCAGACCTCTAGTCCCTCCTGTTCCAGTACAGACCCTTCCCTTTTACAAAAACAAAAACAAAAACAAAAACAAAAACAAAAACAAAAAACAGCTAGCAAAGAGCCCCCACCCTGGTCACACTCGAGTGCCCAAGCTCTCCTGAGATCACAGGAAAGAGGGTCCCAAAGCAGGTCCTCTACCCTCGCAGCACACCTCCTCCCGCCCTGGGGGTCCGAGCGCCCCACGGCTCCACTACCGGGCCGGTTCCCCCACCCCCTAAACCCGGGGGCCAAGAGCCCGCAACGCTCTGGGGTCCGCAGGGCGCATGCAGGGGCTGTCGGTTCAGCGTGCCCCCCGCCCCCCGACGCTCAGCCCCTGGGGCCGCACAGACCCCAGGCCGCCCGGATCAGGGTCAGGAGCTCGGTCTCCCCGCGCCCCCCACCCAACCTCCCTCGCCCCGGCAATGCAAACCCGCAGGGAAGCCGGCGGGAGAGTTACCCGCCGAGGCCCAGGCGCGAAGACTGCAGAGGCGTGCGGGACTCTGCGGCGGGAGGCCTGCGGCTCTCCGGCCGCCCGCCGCCGCTCGCTCCAGCCGGCCGCTGCCTCTCCCGCGGCGCCTGCAGCATCGGGCCGCCGAAGCCCGCGGCCGGCGGAAACCGGAGGAAGGTGGCCCGGGTCAGGGGCAGCGCCGGCACGATTCCTCGTCCGCGGACCAGGCGGGGGAGCTGGGGAAGGCGCGGCGCCGAGCGGAGTCCGCGGCGCCCAGCCGCGCGCTGCCCTCCGCGCTGGGGTCCGGATCCCAGGCGACTGCGCCGAGCGCCTCCGGAGCCGCGGGGTCGCTCCTCCTGCTCGTCTGCTGGCGCCAGACGCGCGGTGACCACGGCCGCCCCCGAGTCCACGGAGGAAGGTGCACTGCAGAGTGAGGCTGTGGGGGCTCCGCGCCCCCCGGAACAGGGAGGCAGGAAAGCAGCCGAGCCCCTACCTTTCGGGCTGGGCGGACACCAGCCGCGCGCCCTTGCCGGAAAATCACCACGACGGGAGGGCCCGGGTAAAGCAGCGGGTGGCTTCAGGACAAGGTAGGAGGATCAGGTTCCACAGCCAAGAAGACACTCCCATCCCGCCCTGGTGTTGTTTGGAGAGCTGCCGGGACGAAAGTGAGGGGCGGCCAGGGTACTCCCCTTCCCCGCCGGGCTGGCGGGCGGCTGGAGTAAACACATCTGCTTGGCGCACCGGGGACTTCTGTGACACCAGGCGAGGCAGGCGGCTTGGTCCCTAGCAGAAAGGGAGGGGTGTTCAGATCTCCAGAATTCCCGGGCTCTGCCTTTCAAGGACAAATGTGTTGGTGCTTTTTATCTTTTGGAGATGTTACTTTAGGGGGAAGAACGAAGGTGGGATGTGCATTTTCTTGTTAAAGTAGCGCTCTCGAGAAAAGCATTGTTAATAATGTCCTCATACTTGGATGGCTCTGAATACATTTTATATTTCAGTGTTTGTGAAATAATTCATTGTCTAGCAACATTCAGTTAATAGCTCCAGCCTTTGCATACTAAGCATCATAATCACATGCCGTCAAATGACCCCAGAGAGAAGAGCCACAGACTTGGGTATAATTCAAAGCGGCAATGTGTCACCGCACTGAAACAAAGCCTTTCCTCTGTGATGGACCTTCTGGTATTTGTGTTAAGTTTAACAACAGCCCTAGGAGGCAGCACTTGTTATTTTCCCAGATTTACCAATCCAAAAAACGGGAGTGTGTTCAGAACATTCCTAGCTCTTTCCCTGTCTGTGGATTGCCTTGGAAGAGGGCCACACAAATTGTGTAATTTTAAAGGTCGCTCCTGAGACACCAGAGTAGTGAATGATGTTTAGGGAATTTGCCCGTGTAGGTCAGTTTTCCTTGAGGTTGCTTTGCTCTTCTAGTTTCTCCTGAGTTCCATACTACCCTTCTCTTGCTCATGATCTTCAGAATTACACTAGTGTTACGCTTCACCCACTCTGCCCTTTTTAGGATTTGGGGATCTGCAAAGTCATGTGTTCAGGGGAGAGGCCATCTGCTATTCCTAGTTGGCCTTTGTGCTGCTTTGTAGTAGTGGCCAAGAAGGCAGAGGTCACCCTAACCTAGTTCAAATTCCACCTCTTCCACTGTCATGCCTTGTTACCTTAAGCAAGTGGCTTCATGTCAGTGTGCTTCCTTTTTGTCTCCTGTAAAAGTGGTATAATACAACCTATCTTCAGGGCTTGTTAGGATTCAAATAGATGATGATCTAAAGAATTCTTGGCACGTTGCTTGGCGCAAAAACCATCAGGTCAGGAAACAAGAATATTAACTACCAGTCACTGCCCACTATGAGTCAGTTACTGCCTACGTATCATCTATGTTCCTCCCATCCATCCTGTAAGCCAGAATAATCTCATCTTAGAAATGAAGAAACAGAGTTGGGAGGTTAAGCAATGTGCCCAATGTCATAGTGCCTACATTGGAGCTGTGATTCAAATGAATGGCCACCAAAATCAGAATTTTTAGGCAGTGCACATACAAGGCTGGCCATTTGCTAGGTTTTTATGGATGACGCAGTCTCTGAATTAAAATCACATTGTTTCATAGGATATGGCCTCTGTGGCCCTAGGGACAAGTTCAAGCCAGGTTCCCCACACTACCCTGGGGTGCCATTCAGTACAGTGTAGAGAGTAAGGTTAAAGACACTAGGACATCTTCCTCAATCCCAGTAGAAGTCCTGTCTTCCAAATCCTCATGTTCCTCATGTCCTGTCCCAAGAACAGGCTTTTTGAGCATGATTGGTGTAGGACTGTCTACTTCATATAGGGGAGACCTACTCAAAATGCTGTGCCCTCAGCAGAACAGTCACCTCAGCAGAACAGTCGCGTCAAGTGACAAGAGGCCGTTTTTTTTAACAATATCACCTTATACATTGATAATAAAAATTCTTTTTTCTAACATTTCTCAAGACTTAGGTTGTCCAGTTCTAAACAGTAATCTGGCTCAAGACCGATTTTGACCAAACTAAACTTTTTTATTTTTTACATACAATTGTGCCTCCTCCCACTCTAAATGAAGATCCTGCCAGCCTCTCCTGGCTGTCTTGGGGTTTTATCTACTGTAAGCAGTTATTTAAAGAATATGTGCATCTCAAAATGAGTAAGCCACAGGGAGTAGGCAGTCTAAATCCTAACTTAGAGCCGACTGCCTACAGCGTGGGAAAACTGTTACTTCAGCAAAAGGCAGTTTAGTTCTCCTAAGCAGTGCCATAACTTCTGCAACATCTCCATTTCAGAGCAGGATCTCAGCCCTATGTTTGTTTATGTAAATAACCATTGTGTTGATTTCCCCCGTATAGTGAGTGCTTGGAAAAGGAATGCGGATCTATCAGAAAGCTTATTTGCAACTTCATAAACAGCAGTGTCTCCTTACTCTGCTAGTCCCTGCAAGGTTTCAGAGTTCTGAGTAGCCCAGTCTCAGGAACTGCATTTACTCTCCTTCCAGAAACTGGAGAATGAGGGGAGGTGGGAGAGTGGAACTAGGGTTCATCATGTTCTAAACACACGAACATATAAAATATCTGGTGAAAGCCAAAATTAAGATGATGGTCATAAGCAAGCATAATACAAATTTCATAGAAATTTGTATTTCATAGAAGAAATACAAATAGTCCATAAACAGGTGCAAAGATTTTAGTGTCTTTTTATAACAATGTTTATGAAAATGTAGACAATAAGGAGAAATCAGATTGGCAACAACTAAGGTTAATGAGCTTAATGAGTTTCATCAAGGTGTCAAGGAAACTATTCAAAGAAGGATGAAGTAGAACTTCCTCTTTAGAAGGCAATTTGGTGATTGCTATCAAATTTACAAGGTTGTTATGGTTTTGAATTTCAAAACCCTAATTAAAGTTCCATAACTGTCTTCCGTAGAAGACAGTTTGGCCTCAAGCCAAGCAAAGTCGGAAAGAGGAGCAGGAAAGAGGAAAGGGTGGGGAAAGACACTGATCTCTTAGTTGACTCCTACTTATCCTGGTCCAGAAGAGGCAGCCATTCTGGTTACTGAGTAGCACCCGGAACAAACCCTGGTAAGGCGCCTCCTGCAGGTGGGTGGGCTCAGTCGGCAAAACTACTGCATCTCCAAGCAGCTTGCTCAGAGCTTTTAATTATATGTTAGAAGTGTTAGAAGCCTGGGCCACTGTCCTAGCTGCTGGGCCCTGCTCCCAAGACAGGAGGGAGATGTCCCATCCTCCCCACCTGTCTGTGGAGATGCTCTCCTAACTTCTACTCCAGTCGCATGACTGATAATTCTGTCAAAGTATTATAGGTAACTTTCCTTGGGGGCACTCAGCCCACTAATTAACATCTTTAGCTAACCCCTTTGTCTCTCAGCTGGTTTACAGAGCGGAACCTACTGCTATTTCGCTTCATGAGAATGTTTTTACTGGATGGATCCTGAAAAGGGGAATCGCTGGGCAAAGCATACATGAAACTACAAATAGTTTTGTATTTTCTATTTTCATGTTCCGAAATTCACACTTGAAACAAACAAATGAACAACAACAACAACTAGTTTCGATAGCACTCCTGAAACAGAGTGCCAGCTGGAGTCATCACAGTGCGCTGTGAATGGCACAGAGTCTTCTCTACATTTCCCAAACTTCAATCTGCTATGAGTGTATATCACCTTCAAAGCAGCAATTCCATGTTTTTAGGACTCCATCTGTAGAAATGATCACATACAAATACAAAAATATGACTAGGGATGGTCACGGCAGCATTGTTTATAATGTTTAAAAACAGGAAAACAGTGCCCAAGAATAAATAGAGTGATTAATTAGACTGTGGTATCTCCTAATAATGAAGGCAGCCATTGCAAAGCTATTATAAATGTATATACGGATTCAGTTTGCTAACGGGATAACGGCTACAGTACGTTGGCTTTAGAAGTTCTACATTCAGAAAACTGTGGGACCCAAGGAATTTAACAAAAATCCCCTACCCCTGGACAAGCAGAGCAAGACTAACCCCATTTTGTGCTATACCCACGGTCTCATGTATAACCCCCACATGACCTACTTATTGCTTAAGACACTCCCCCACCCTAGTCAAGCCGCTGAGCACACCTTTACTGGAAACTGGCTCATATAGGAATGAGGAACCCCTAACCGCCAAAGAATGTAAACCCTGCCTTTTGCTCGCCAAACTTGCGCGCCAATTCTGACCAGAGTGATAGGCTAGTTCAAACAGTTACTATAGGGTAAATTGTAATCAATTGGCCACCTGCGTGTGGACTGACATGACTATGCAACTTTCTGTGTGTGTTACAATCTCATTGGCCACTGGCCCCTATAAAACTGCTATGCCTCTTAACCTAGGGGTCCAAATCCCTGCTCCGCTGTGTCGGGTATACTTGGGCCCAAGCTCGAGCTTGCAAATAAACCCTCGTGCCTTTGCATCGGTATCGGTTCCTTGGTGGTCTCTCAGATTCAAAATCGGGGCATTACAAAAACATATACTGAATATATGTGTAGCATATCATAGATGCGGTTATTTATTAATATCAAGCAGAGAAAGAACCACTCATATGTGTGTATTTGTGAATCCGTAGGGAGTTGACAGAGATTTCATCTAGAGAATGGAATTATAGAGGCAGAGAGAGAAAGTAAAGGAAGGTTTTTGCTTTTGATTCTAAATATTTCTGATAATTTGAACTTTTTACAATGTACATAAATAACATTTGTAATTTTTTTTTAAAGATGCTAACAAAGTTAGCATGTGTGTGGGAAGAGAGATTAAAATCCTGAAATAAAAATGCATCAGTGTTTAGGCACAAATTGGAACTCTCTACCTTGGTGATTCCCTGCCTGTGTACACTCTATATTCTATGCAATACATTTTTCCCCAATCAGTAGAGACTAAATAGAAGCATCAGGTGAAAACAAAATAAAATAAAACCCTCACAGCCACATTGAAGGGACAAGATGAAAACCTATGGAATCGTGTTTTTATTTTGCAGTGGGGGAAAAAAAAAAAACTAGGCATATCGGAAGCATGAAAAAAAAAGGTTCATATGTGTGATTTCATTAAAATGTAGAACTTCTGAGTGGCAAGATATATTGAGAAATAAAAACACAATCTGAGTAAAAATATTTGCAACACATAGAGAATGGTTAATTTTCTTATTTTACCAAGAACTCATGGGGGAAAAAACCCAAGAATTTAATAGAAAAATAGGCAACTACAAGGACAAGCAGCACTCTGAAGGGAAAAATAAAACATATATTCATTAAACAAAATGTGTCTCCTATGCGCCAGGCACTAAGCTAAGCAGGTGTAGAGCAGTAAAGGAAACATACGAATTCCTGTTCCTATGCAGCTTACATTCTAGTAAATTTTGGGGAGTCTTGACTTCACTGTTTGAATTTAAACTTAGGTATAATTTGCACTTATTGGGAAAAATTATGAGTATTAAAACAGGGCGGAGATACAGGCACTTTCCTGTGCTATTGGTGGGAGTACAAATCGGTGACCCCTTTTTGGAGGATATTTTAGCATAAACACTTGTAATTTTCAACATTTATATACTCCAATACAGAAATCCCACCAAGAGAAACTTTTGTTACAGATATCCTTGCACAGTTATATAAAGTTGTGTATAAGAATTGCCTATTAGGGGCGTCTGGGTGGCTCAGTCGGTGAAGCGTCCGACTTCAGCTCAGGTCACAATCTCATGGTCCGTGAGTTCGAGCCCCGCGTCGGGCTCCGGGCTGATGGCTCAGAGCCTGGAGCCTGCTTCCGATTCTGTGTCTCCCTCTCTCTCTGCCCCTCCCCTGTTCATTCTCTGCCTCTATCTCAAAAATAAATAAAACGTTAAAAAAAATAAAAAAAAAAAAGAATTGCCTATTAGATATTGCTTATAAATGGAGACCCTGGAATGACTCAAATAGCCTTTAGTAAGGGACTGGAATTGTAGGGTACACGTATACCATAGAATTTTATGTTGTCACTAAAAGAATGAACTAGTCTTCTATCTAATGACTTGGAATAATGTCCACGATACCATTAAATTTAAACATCATATTGCAAAACAGATTGCCCAGTAGGATTCTGATGTTGTTTAATATTTTTTTAAATAGAAATAATGATAGTTATAATACAGCGGATGTTAGTACACACAGTATCTGGAGGAATACACACAAGCTGTGAATGTCAGCTGCATCTAGAGGGTACATTCATGGAGGACTTTTCTTTCTAAATTATACAGTTCGGAATGTTTGATTTTCACTATTTATTTTTAATTGAAAACGAGAATTTTCAAAACATTTTACAATTTAGGAATTTTTGCATGCAGTCTCTTAGAGACATAACAAATTGAGCTTTACTTCTTGGGGAGCCTGGGGCGGGGCGCAGTGGTTTTTCTGAGAAGTAATGACAAAAGCTTTGATATACATGGGTGATTGTGTGCCATTTTCATCAAAATCTTGATAGTGACAGTTATTTTGGTTTCTGTTATTCTTAACCTCAGCGTTAAAGAAATTCATCTACTCCCAGACTTACAGGGGATGCATCAGCAAAGGATATTATAAGACAGTGACTTGTCAAGCAGAGAGATACTGCTGGGATACAAAGTTGCTTCTGGAGAGTCCACTAGGAACCACTGCCTATGGAACCACTTAGGAACCTCTCCCGACTTCCTGTCATTACACCTGGAGATAGAGAGGCACCAAGTGTGAAATGGCGGAAAAGAAGGCAAGGTGGAGGCCACTCGATATACTCAAATGTGAGCTTGTATTAATTGTACTCCTGCCAGATGCTAGGTGATTTTATAGGTTATATTGTTTACCACACACAGCAGCCCTGTGAGCTGAATATCATTATCCCCATTTTCCAGATGATGAATTGAAGACTCAGTAAAATTACCTAATTGGCCCAAGGGCCGGAACTTGTACGTGTCACACCTAGAATTTGCATCCAGGTTAAACTCCAAGGCTCTCTTTTCATACCCATGACATAGTGCCTTTCTAGTCAAGAGATGAAGGATGTGAGAGAATTAATGACGGTTATGCGAGTATGACGTTTCACAAAAACACTTAGAACCTGGTCAATTGAATGGGAATCCTGGGAAACCTTAGTTGGCTTTTTGTATGCGGGTATCAAGATGGTGGCTGCAATGGTATGGCCAACATTTCCAGTTCCCATTGTTCCAGTTCCTGTTCCCCCAAACCAGAATGTCTTCTCCAGGGATGTGCAGACTGTAGATTATGGAAATATTTCTTCAGGACCCCAGTCATCATTCTTCCTGGCTGAGTCTGCTCACTTTCACACCTGAGCTCACTTTGGGATAGATCCCATTTTAATGTAATTACGTTAGCAGAAGCACTAACCATAATGGCATCAGGGTCATCACAAGGGAAACATGTGCGGCAGCTCCCCAGGAGCATGCAAATGCAACACTTCAATTCTTCATTTTTATTCCACATCAGAACCGTTTATTACACTATAGGACATTATGAATACAAGAGAACCGATGTCAATAATAAAGAGCTGTAGAGATAGGAACCGCCATGAACATCTGAAGTAGAAGTAAAATGAAGGATTGAAACTGACCACTGTTCCCTAATGGGTTAGACTAGGAATCAGTTTTCATTTTACAATGTTTACAATTTTCGTTTTTACTGAATCTTCTGGTAAGCTTCCAAATTTACTTTTTTGCACTCAGGTGCCATATTGGAAGCAGTTTTTCCAAATCCTGCACATGACTGTTAACTATTACAAGTATATTAACCACATAGTGATATCCTGACCATCTGAGCAGCTCTCTTCAGTGCTTCAAAAGTGGTAAGTACAAAAAACAAATAACAAATAATTAACAAATACAAATAACTTTAATCTCTATCATCATTTAGTATTATCGCATAAAATTGAGGGGTTCTAAAGCTCTGCCTAAGGGACTAAAGAGAAACAATTTTGTTTTTGCTTAAAGAGAGAGATGGGAATAGGCAGGACTTAACTGTATGTCTCCGTGCTTATCAGTGATAAATAAATGTATTTTAACCAAGTCAACTAAGTCCTAGACTCTGGATCTACAAAATTTTGTATAATTGATAAAACTTTTTTTACTGGCTATAGATTAAAAAGCTGAATACAGTTGAATTTTCCTGGGCCCTTTAGAGTTAAGAGTCCTGCCACTGAGAATCTGTCATACAAAATGTTAATCCGTACGCTCGAAAACAATAAAACTCCAATACTAAATACCTGGAAGTTGTCCCTAAGTTTTCTTTTCTTTTTTTTTTTTTTAATTTTTTTTAACGTTTATTTATTTTTGGGACAGAGAGAGACAGAGCATGAACGGGGGAGGGGTAGAGAGAGAGGGAGACACAGAATTGGAAGCAGGCTCCAGGCTCTGAGCCATCAGCCCAGAGCCAGACGACGCGGGGCTCGAACTCACTAACCGCGAGATCGTGACCTGAGGCGAAGTCGGACGCTCAACCGACTGAGCCACCCAGGCGCCCCCCTAAGTTTTCTTTAACTGAGGTGAGTAATAAGTTCATTTGTACATGATTTCAGAAAATGTGCATATCCCTTGCTGTTCAGCGCCCCCCCACCCCCACGCTTATTCTGTATCTGAGATCTCTCAAGGATTCACTCACCATTTCCATAGAGGGACTTGGGAGTCTTCTCTTGCGAGCTCTACTTTCTTAATTCTCAGTCTTTGTACGTCCTGCTGCTCACTGAGCATTCAGTTCCACATGTATTTATCAGCACCTGCTGTATGCAAAGAATTGCACAAAAAGCAGAGTCAACAAATCCAAAGCCAAATTTTAAGTCTTCTACCCTGACCAGCTTTTTCTTTTCACTTACTCATTTTTATTACTGATAATGCTTTTCTCCCACCTTTCCACATTTAAAACCTTAGAATTATCTTTGATCTGTCCTTCTGTCTCTCCATCTCACCTGAACTTCCATCCTTCATGTCATTAGCACACTCCACATTCAGTCATTAAATGCACACTGCTTGCTATCTGCCAGGAACTGTTGCAGGTGCTAGGAGTAGTTTGCCAGTGGGGAAACAGGCAAAAATGTTTGCTTTCCTGGAGTTATATTTTAGTAATTCATCTTGATTTCCTTTGTGTTTCCCTCTTGCATAGTGTTTATTTCACTTACTGCAGACCTGCATTCCCTGAGTCACCCTATCACCCCCATCACCTGGAGCGGCTCTCTTGGAATAATATCCTAAGGACCCACAGCTCGCTTTTTTACTTCTCAGTCTTGAGCAAATCTCCCAAACTTGTTTTAGGCTTCTTTTCCGTAGAGCAGCCTGCCTGCCCACCCTTCACCCCACTGGAACAAAAGACAACATTGGATTCCACATCTCTGCCTGTCAGTCTTTTGAAAACAAAAGCAGCACCAGCAGAGATGTTCTAGAGATCTGTTAACTTGTTTCTTACCCTGTAACAGAAAAGTCACTGAGCCAACCAAACACCAAAACGTAGTTACCTTCTTGAGATGGAGGAGGGATAAATATTTACAGCTGGAGATCACAAGTCTGAAATCAACATGAGCAAGGCTGGGTTTCTTCCAGAGGAGGGGCGGGCACAATTTGTTTCCCTGCCTTTTCCAGCTTCTAGAGGCCACTCAAGCTCCTTGGCTTACAGCTCTTCCACCATTTTCAAGGCTTGCAGGGTAGGATCCTCACATGTCTTTGACTGTGACCCCTGCTTCTCTCAACCCATCTCCTGTTCTGACTCTGACCCTTCTGCCTCCCTCTTCTAGGGACCTTGTGACATTGGACCCACCTGGATAATCTCCCCATGTGAAGACCCTTAACTTAATCATGTCTATAAAATTTCTTTTGCCATTTAAAGTAGCACTTTCACAGAATGGGGCGCCTGGGTGGCGCAGTCGGTTAAGCGTCCGACTTCAGCCAGGTCACGATCTCGCGGTCCCTGAGTTCGAGCCCCGCGTCAGGCTCTGGGCTGATGGCTCAGAGCCTGGAGCCTGTTTCCGATTCTGTGTCGCCCTCTCTCTCTGCCCCTCCCTCGTTCATGCTCTGTCTCTCTCTGTCCCAAAAATAAATAAACGTTGGGAAAAAAAATTAAAAAAAAAAATAAAGTAGCACTTTCACAGATTTATGGGATTAGGATGTATACATCTTTTGGCAGGCATTATTTGACTTTCCACATATACCATTTAGTTTTTCTGGTCAAAAACACTTGTAGTGTTTTCAATGTGGGGAATTGTATTTTCAGGAAGAAATTAATAGACGGTGTTATATACAAGAGAAGAACCACGAATCACTCATTCACTCACCAAGTATTTGTGTTTACTATGTGTCAGGCACCGGACAAGGAGCGTTCTGGGGATACAGATAAGAGTAGATAAGTCTGTAGAGTGTGGTGCTTATGAGACAAGACTCCAAAGTCTGATCATCTGATTTTGAATCTTGGCCTCACCATTTATACACTGTGTGATGTAAGCAAATTACTTAATTTCTCTGTGCCTCAATTTTGTCACTTATGAAATTAAGATAGAATTAGAATGGTCCCATAGGGTTCCGACGATGATTTGGTGAGATTCTAGGTAACCCCTTTGGCCCACTGGCTGGCATATAGGGTTCCATAAATGTTAGCTTTGAGGTGGAGAGTGAGGGAACAGAAAATAGAGATCACGGAGTATATAAGGGCTTTCCAAAGCTAGATCTTAAAAGTTCAGTTTCTTTTGGGGGAGAAATGAGGGATGTGCAGTGAGAAGACATAGTGAAGGATTTAGAAACCATGAGGAATGGCTGAGGAGACTGGAGGAATTTAGCTGGGGGAGGAAAAGGCTTAGGAGTTACATGAGAACTGTATTTCAATACCATCCTTGGGCAGTTGGCACAACAAAAGGGATTAGATTTATTTTACTTCTATCCAGAAAAAATATCCAAGCCCAAGTGGAAATGGCAAAAACATTGATGTCAGTATTTGAAAGAACTTGTGAATAATAAGGAGTTCCTTTTTTTTTTTTTTTTTGAGGATGCTACAATCCCTTCTCTGTCTCCAAATATACTGCCTTCTTTATGGGGTGGTCTGTTGTACATCCATTTTCTTCTTTCCCCTTGTCAATTGAAACCCAAGTATTTTCAGGAACCAGTGGGCCATAAACTTTAAGGGAGGCTGGGCTTCTGCCCAGCCACAAGGGTGTAAAGCAGGATTGGTCTGAGCCAAGCATGGTAACCATGGCCTTTGTCATTATTTAGATCGGCAATGAGCATGTGGGACCCAATTCTTGCCAATGAGATAGGAGAGAAAGGCCTTTGGAAAAGCCTTCATCTCTTCAAAAGATACAGGAGGGAAGTAAGTGCTCTCTTTCCCTGTTCCAGGTGTGAGACATCTTTGTGTGAAGAGGTGATGCCTGGAGATGGGGCATCCATCTCGAAGTGGTAGAGAACACATCTGAGGTCAAGGCTAACATCTAAGGCAGGCGGAGCAAGAAGACAGAAAGGGCCTGGATCCCTGATGAGCTGGATGAACTACTAAATTATCTACCCTGGAGTCATCATATAGTATGTCATTTATTATATCCATGTAATATATTAAAATATACTCAGTGTTAAAGCCAGTCACATTTTTCCTTCTTACTTCTCAGAAAGCACCCTGCCTATGCAACTAGCAGCACAGAACCTTGACCACCCAGGCTCCCAGCAGAAAGTAACTACAGCCTCTCTATTGGTGTTATCACAATACTGGCTTTGAGAATGGATTTTGAATGAAGATTTCTGACCTGCTTTTCAGGTAGGAGATTCCGTTAGACACATTTTTGGGTTCATTTTTATTCTCTGCATATCCTCAACTTTATCTTTTGGATCAACCCATTTCATTAACATGCTATGTACCTACCCAGCCAATTACAGTTAACACTAGAGGGTGTCTAGTAATCGAATAGGTTGCGTGCATTAACTAACTCCTTTCCGGAATTCCTGCATAGGCAAAAGATTAATTTTCTGAATCCTAAAATAGCTGTAATTCTGCGATACCAAAATTTATAAGCACTGAACTAAATTCACTGTATATTGATAAATCAATTCATCTGCTTTTACAAAAACTGAATCAAGAGATAGGTGGGAAAATATGTTAGCAAGCAATTAATAGAAGCTGCAGCACAAAATTATTTAATAAATGTTCTTCCCTTGTGTGGAAGAGAGAGCCGTCTCTGATTTCTGCTAAGCGTCCTTTTTGGAACACATCCCCTTAATACCCTTACGGTCTTCTTAGGCTCCTCACTTCCTTTTCTCTTCTGCCCCCTGCATCTCATCCTCCTTTTGAATCAGGATGAGTTGAAACAGTTTTCTGGCCCACTTTAGGTTCTGGAGAGGGACAGCTCCTCAGAGATCACAGTGACATGCTTTTCTCTCCTCACACTGCTTCTCTCTGTAGATTTTACAGGACCTATGTCTGTCTTTATATCTGAAAAAGAAGTAGTTTCATTCCAAGCCACATCCTTGCCAACGTTTATTGAGAATATCAATAAAGGACAACACATTTGTAAGAAACCTTTCTTTAAAAACTGGACAGAGCGGGAAAAGGTGATGTGTAGTCCCCAAGTCTAGGGAAGAATGTCAGTCGAGTCAAACTTTAATTATAATGTCTGAGTCCATGAAAAGACCAAGTGTTTCCACTTCTAACAGACCCTCTTCCAGTTAGAAGGCAGTGGTTTCCACAAGTCTGCAGCTATGTTTCAGTCACCTTTATAGGGTTTATAGGACTAAAGTACATAACTCATATTTTCTTATTTTCTATATTGTGGATACCTTGGCATTTGGGCCCTCGCTGACTGGTGTAGTATTGTAATTTATAACAAATGCAGGCTTCCCCCACTATCTGAAGGAAGAACTCTCCTATGAAAGCTTTTATAAGCCGAAATTTATATGGAAAAATTTTTTGACTGTCCCCAAACCCCAAAAATAACCTCTCTTAGGCTTTTCAGATACCTTAGGACATATCGTGTTAGCAGGTGCACAAAATAAATTTCGAGAAAGCACAGATGTTCACAGACACTGTTCAGAGCTGTGGTGGCTTCATGCTGAGATGCTGAATGTGGTTCCTGGGGAAGGAACCGGAGGTGCCCCTCTCACTGTTCAGCATATGCTGCCTCTGTAATGGCTCCATGCAAAACAAACACTATACGCTATTTTCACTTTTATGAAAGTGAAAGTCCTCTTCAGATTGTGTTCTGTTGGCAAAAACAGCTACTCAGGTACATAGCTCTTTCACAAAAATGAAGTGCCCTAACTCAAACTTTCAAAAAGTGGGAATACTTGTATATATTGGGTCTAAGTCCCATTTCTGGAACTGAGGTCCTAAAACCCTTGGAATTTCCTAAGTGTTGAGAGTGACAAAGGTGTCTTTTGTTATATTAATGAGGTAGCTTTAGGACTGAACCTGAGGAGGGGGCTGGTTGCCAGGGGAACCAACCACGTGATTAGAGGGTTGGAATTTTCAGACCTCTGAGGAGTGGGGAGGGGCTGGAAATTGAGTTCAGTCACCAATGGCCAATGATTTAATCAATCATGCCTATGTGAGGAAGCCTCCATAAATCCCCAAAGGATGGGGTTGTAAGAGACCTTCCAGGTTGGTGAAGGAGATTTGGAAGGAGAGTATATTTGGACTTGGAAGCTCCACACTCTTCTCCCATACTCTGGTCTATGCATTTAATGAAGTTTTGGGGTGATGGGGAGTTTGTGGGTTCTGGAGCCCACGGTCAAGGATGAATTCTTGGAGACGTCTTTCGTGCAAAAAGGTGATTTTATTAAAGCATGGGGACAGGAACCGTGGGCAGGAAGAGCTGCACTGTAAGTGTGGGAGTCGCCATTTATGGAGTTGGGGGAGAGGGAGTTTCCAAAGAGACTTTCACAAGCTAAAGACTTACTGGAGGCCTAGCTAATGTCAAGCTAAGGTTGTTCCCTCTAGTAAAGCATTAACATTAAGACTGTAGGGAGTTCCTGGATTTTTGGTCATGATGGGATTGCCTTTTTCTGGTAAACTGGTGGAGACTCTTGTCAGTTTAACCATTTGTTTTTTTTTTTGTCCTTTCCTGTTCTTGGTAACCTGGAGTGTCCAAGGATTATTATACATGTCCCAGCTTGAGTGGGGTGGGGGGGTTGCTGTTAGTCTGCCTGCACTTTGCTCCCAGTTTGCTTCATGCTCCCTCATCATATCTCTTCTGTCTGTCTGTTCCTGAATTATATCCTTTGGAACAAGCTCGTAATCTACTAAGTAAAATGTTTCTCTGAGTTCCATGAGCTGCTCTAGCTAATTAATGGAACCCAAAGAGGGGGTCATTGGAACATCCAGTCTATAGCCAGTAGGTGAGAAGCACAGATGACCAAGCTGGACCTGTGATTGGTGTGTGCAATGGGGGTTGGGGGAGAAGTCTTGCTTAGCCCTTAGCCTGTGAAATCTGACTCCGTCTCCTCTTTATTGTGCTTTTTTTTAATTTTTTTTTTTTTTACCACTTCAAGATGGAACTAGGTAATAATACCTGCCCAATTGGTTTTCAAAATGTTTTTAGAAAGCAAAGATGTTAATAGACATATTAACATAGATTCCAGATTAAAAGCTTTAGAGACTCAAAGCCCCCAAATGTTTTGAAGCCCATTATCAATATATACCTCTATATAAAAATAATACTTGGTCATAATGTAAGTGGAAGGGAGGCCATCAAGATCCTAATTTTATTTTCACATGCCTTCCATGGTTAAAAAAAAAATTTTTTTTAAAGGGCGGGGGGACACCCGGGTGGCTCAGTCGGTTAAGTGTCTGACTTTAGCCCAAGTCACAATCTCACAGTTCATGAGTTCAAGCCCCATGTTGGGCTCTGTGCTGACAACGCAGAGCCTGGAGCCTGCTTCGGATTCTGTGTCTCCCTCTGTCTCTGCCCCTCCCCCCTACTCTCACTCTGTCTCTCAAAAATAAATAAAAGTTAAAAAAAATGAAAAACTATATGCCAACCTGTTTAAAAAATGTTTGGTACCTCTGTTTTTCTGGTGCCCTAAGAATGTGCTTAATCTGCCTTTGGGTAATTGGGTTCTAACTGAGCACCTGTACTTTTTGCTACATCATGAAATCGGGTGACATGACAGTCAATGAGTGATGGGCTTCTTAATTAATTAGGCAGGTCCTCAGAAAAGCTTTCTCTGAGGAGGGAACTTTTAAGTGGAGGCCCAAATAGTAAGGAAAACCAACCTGTGTAAAGATCAATGGATAGAGCAATCCAGGAAGAGGAAGTGAAAGAGAAACAGGATCCTGGAAATCAAGTAATTTCCCAACTCGTCAGCGAGACGGACACAGCACCAGCTAATTTTAACACAGTGTGTTTGTTTCCTGTTGTACTAGCAGTGAGAACAGGGTGCTCTGAGAACCCAGAGGAAGGAGTGATTAATCAGAGCTAAGAAATGCGCCTGGGCTGTGCCAAGCAGCGTCTATAAAGATGTAGAGCAGCACCGGGAAGATTTAAATCCAGCCTTCACCACAGACGTGTCTTAAAAATAGATTGGGGCCCCACTCCACATTTGCTCAGTCAAGATCTCTGAGTTGGCTGCCTGGACATCTGTTCTTAACAAGCATGCAACTGACAGGAAGACATTTTGGAATCCTCGGTCTAGAGAACAGGCCTTGGAGTCAGATGACTTGGACACATGGCTAAGTGCCACTTTCTTCATCTGTAACGTGAAGGTAATAATACACTCTTCCTCACTGGGTAACTGTGAGGATGGAATGAGGAGGTAGTATTTGTACAGTGCCATAGATGGTTATTGTTATTGTAGGAAAACGATAGCCGCGGAGGTAACAGTGAAGAACTGACCCACTTGTCCCAGAGCTCACATAATGCAGCTCAGAATCTTAACCTTCTAAGAGCAATGACGGGACAAGGTTACAGCTATCTGGATAGGCCAGGGAGACACAAAAGCAGCAGAGAGGGCTAGGGTGGAAACCAGTTTCCACCGGGGCAAAAGGACAGTGAACAGCTGTGCAGCTGTCAAAGCTTCGTAGGAAACAGCTGCCTTTGCCTCTCCTGGTTTTTCTTTTCTTCTTTCCACTTCCTCTTTTCAAATGCAGATTGTTTAAAGTCTTTCCCACCCTAAGAGCAAGCCTAGCCCTTGGGTAAATCAAAGGGAAAAAAAAAAAAAAAAAAAGGAAAACCCCTGGGAAAGTTAATGAGTTAGTTGGGCAGAGTTTGGCAGAGGGGAGGTCAGGACTGGGGAATCATGGATTGACTCAAAGCCCCTTCTACAGTCCATACAGACTGAAAAGTGCTGCCAGCAACCAGCAAGCTCACCCCTTCCCACTGGTCTGATGGGCCTGAGGAGAGAGGAAAGCAGTGGTGTCCACCCCCAACCCCCTTAACTATAAAACTGTTCATCCCATCCTAAACTAACTACCCAGAAACCAACACTTGACCAAACAAAACCACTCACTGTGGGATGGACACCAGAAGCATCACTTTCAGAAAATTGTTTACCAGGGTCAAGGTTATTTGTAGATGTACGAGAAGACACCTGCCTTTCTAAGCTCCAGTTAGTTCCAAATGTATAGGAGATGATGGAAATTCCTTTTGGAGGAGGATTTCTTTTTAGCCCTACCTCCCTTCTGTAGTTGTGGTCAAGCAGCAAATTCAGTGCTCATTATTGTAGTGTGAAGGGGAATGAATAGGTTTCAGATTCTATAATTTGTGAGATCAAGAATGGGGGCAGGATGACATGTAAGAAGGCACCACTCACACACTGCCTCCCGCTTTCCAGAGACAGTGAGGAGTAAGAGTAAAAGGGTCATGGCTTTGGGGTCAGCCAGGCCTGACTCCAAATTCCTGACGTGCTCCGTACTAGCTGGCTCCTGGAACAAGATGCCTTTGCTCTTATAGTTACACGCCAGGCACTCTTCTCTGAGCCAGTAGCTACAATAAACAGTCATTCCCTAGCCATCCAGTTTTGGCCTGTGACCAGTTATCTGATCATCCTACCCACTGGAGGCCCAGATAATCTTTGTATTGTGAAAGCAGGTAAAGTTTAACAACCAAAGTGTTTTAACCAACGTATCTCAGTTCAAAGCAAAGAGACCACCTTTTATAACTGGGATGTCTGTGTGTGTCTTTATAAATATATAAATTTTATACATATATTTATTTATAAATATATATAAGTGCATATATATATATATATATATATATATATATATATATATATATATAACATGCACTTCCATATTAATGCTAAGAACATTTAAGTTTTGGCATTTAACCAGTGCTTAAGGGCTGATTCTGAAAAGAGAGCATTCCCTGTATTTTGCAGTTTGGTTCTTTTATATGTATATAAAATAACTCGTAAAAGAACAAGCAAGTCTAAACAAGAATTCTGGACCAGGAAAGAAAAATAAAGAATAGGTACAATATGGAACCTAAAATGATCAATTGAATCCATATGTGTTGTAATGCATATTTTGGGGTCTTTTTGTCCCCATCTTGTATTTCAGTAACCCCTTATATGTATGTGTGTGTGTAAACATATATACATATATACATACATGTATATATGTATATATGTTTGTATGTGTGTGTGTGTATGTTATTTGTAGATGCACAAGAAACCACCTCCCTTTTGTAAGTTCCAGTTAGCTCCAAATATATATGAGATGATAGAAATTCCTTTGTGGGAATGATTTAATTATTTAAGTTCTACCTTATAAGCCATATGATATATATATACACAACCAGACACACATACATATGTAGCAGACATATGTCCTAAGCTCTTTTTTTTTTTTAATTTTTTTTGACGTTTTATTTATTTTTGAGACAGGGAGAGACAGAGCATGAACAGGGGAGGATCAGAGAGAGGGAGACACAGAATCAGAAACAGGCTCCAGGCTCTGAGCTGTCAGCACAGAGCCCGACATGGGGCTCGAACTCACAGACCCGCGAGATCATGACCTGAGCTGAAGTCGGCCACTTAACCAACTGAGCCACCCAGGCGCCCCTGTCCTAAGCTCTTTAAAACATCATCTGATGTAATTCTCACAACAGCCCTGATGCTTAGAAAAGTGAACTCTCCTCTCAGAGTTTGACAATATCAAGTTTTGGTGTAGTAGTAGAGAATAATATCCTCAATTAACTGAAAAGCATATTAAAATGCCTCTTTCATTCTCAATTACTCATCTGTATGAGGCTGGAGTTTCTTCATTTATTTCAACCAAAACAATATACAGCAACAGATTGAATGCATGGAAAGATGAGAATCTAGCTGCCTGTTAAGCTAAATATTAAAGAGATTTGCAAATATATAAAACAATGTTGCTCGTATCATGGCCTTTTGTTTGTTTGTTTTGGAAAGGATAATTATTTTTCGTAGTTTTACATTATGATAACATGCAGCGGGCTTATTTTTGTTGTTTTAAATGAGTAAATAAATAAATGCAAATATTTAAATTTTTCTCAGTTTTCTATGTAAATAATGTATCAGTCTTAACTTCAAATAGAGTGGCTAGTTGGGAAATTTTCATATTCTTTAGTAAAGCTCACTTTCATTTTTTGTTTTTTTTCTTAAATAGGCTTCACGACCAGCCCAGAGTCCAATGCAGGGCCCAACTCAGGGCCTGAACTCATGACCCTAAAACCACAACGTGAGCCGAGATCAAGAGTCAGATCCTTAACCTACTGAGCCACCCAGGGACTGCTAGTAAAGCTCATTTTTTGCAAGTGACTTTGGGAAAGTAATTTGAACTCTAAGTGCTTCATCAGTAAATAAATATGTAAATAAATAAAACAAGAATGATGCAACATTATGTCTAGGACTCAGGGGATTAGATAAAATGATATTGTGAGCTTCCTTCTAGCTTGAAGTTTTCATGATTCTAAAATTCTTGTCTATTGATAATTCTGGTTAAACCTATTGAAGGCTTAGCCAGGACCAAAAAGCCCAAGTTAAGTCCAATATATTGGCTCGTTTTTCTCAAAGAGGACTGACTCTCACACCCCACCCACCTCTGCCCACTACAAAGCTTCCATTGAATGCGGTACTGTGTCAGCCAGTGTGAACTCCATCTGCCTATCTCAAAAGAATGGAGCTCTGTACAAACATAGTCATACTTTTGGGGGCATGTGAGAGTGTATCAGGGCAATTGATTATTTCTTTTATGCATTGAAAGCCGAAGCACAGGGATAGAATGCTGATGTAAAAAGCAACATGACCCATTAGGAGAAATTTAACCAGTAACATCAACTCAATTTTGAACATCTTATTTGATGTTTTATTTATTAGAAAAATATTTATTGAGTGACCAAGATGGGCCATGTATGAAATACATAATATTTACTAATCATAAGTTTAGAAGAATGCTTTCTTTCTCCCCTGAAAAATAATCTTTAGCAGAGCACTAAATTAAATGTTTCATACTTAAGTTTCCTTTTCAGTTTTGTTCACATCCAATAGTATTTTATTTTAATAATATTATTTCACCAACATGTATTCTGTATATATGATTGCCAAGGACTGTGGTAATCTAATCCTTGGGGGAACCAAGCCATATGGATTTGGTCCATCTCTTTAAAAAGTTCACGATGTTGGGACACCTGGGAGGCTCAGCTGGTTGAATATCCGACTCTCTCAGGTCATGATCTCATGGTACGTGAGTTCGAGCCCTGCTTAGGGCCCTACGCTGACAGCGCAGAGCCTGCTTGGGATTCTCTCTCTCCCTCTCTCTCTGCCCGCCCCCCCTGCTCATATGCTCTCTGTCTCTCTCAAAATAAATAAACTTAAAAATAAAAAAAAAAATGTTTACAAGTTCATGACATAGATGGGCAATTATAAGATTTATACTAAGGAAATGCAGTCACTACAACAAAGGGGTAAATGAGTATTAAATGGTATAAACTGTGTATAGTGCAGGGACAAAAGCATCTCTTTGGCCTGAGGGGTGTATAGAGGGACCTTGAAGAAGAGGTTTTGAACAAAGAGGGAGGGACATGTGGGCTGATCCTGAGAGGAGAGAATAATCATGGGTGTGGGGACAATGTATATGCTGTTTGACTTGAGAGAATGGGTTGTAGATATCATTGTAGTCTTTTCCTTAACTTCAGATAGCCAGTCTCTTCTTTCTTTTTTCCACAAGTCTACTTGCTGCAAAGGTGAGTGTTCAAAGACCTACTACATAACTCTTTAAAGCCCCATGATTTGCACTTGCCGTTGCCTTGGTCTGGACTGTCCTTTTCTTGCCTTCTCTGGTGGATTATTTACTCCTATTTACTACTTATTTTTCAAGGCCCAGGTGAAATTTTACCTCTTCTGAGATATTTTCTTCCAGCAGAAGCCCCTCTTCTTGTGTTCCCATGGCATGATGCTCATCTTAAATAATTATATACATTTTTTTGTCTCCTAGTTGTATCATATTCATCTTTGGGTCTCCAGTTTCTTCAAGAATCCTGGTGTGAAAGAATATTACGCTTGTTGAGGGAATGAATGAGCTGGTTCTAACACTCATAAGATCAACTTCACCTCTCCTAATTACCGATTTAATTCCAATTTGACATTATGTTTAATAGATTCTGAGCAAAGTGGGATACTCCCCCTTTTCCTAACATCAGAAAACCTTGGAGAAAAGCATTGTTATTTTCACAGTCAAGCATTTTATCCTAAACCTGGGCATCTGAATAAGAGACATTGACACCTGTTTCCTGCTTTTTGCTCATATTCTTGTAGCACTCTATTTATATACTAGCACTACCATTTTAGACACTGGAAAACCAGACAGGAAAGCTGCACCCCCAACCCTCCTCCTGTATGTTTTTCTGATCACTATTGACATGTGAGGCTGGAGAATTCTTTCTTGTGGAGGGTTGTCCAATGCGCAGGTTGTTTAGCGGCATGTTCACCATCTACTCACTAGATTCCATCCACTACTCATAGTAGATGTCAACGATGCAACCAAAACCATCTCCAGACATTGCCAGATAAACCCTGGAGGATGGAATCACCCCTGGCTGCAAACTACTGCATTAGGTCAAGATTGCTTCAGGTCCTCCCTTATAAACACACACGCATGCGCACACACACACACACACACACATTTTCTCTCACACACATTCTCTCTCACATGCACACTCACACACACACCTCTTTCACATACACCAGCTCTCTCACACACTACCTCTCTCACACACATTCTCTCTCTCACATGCACATTCTCTCATACACACACATTCTCTCTCTACACACACACACACACACACATTCTCTTTAACACACTGTCTCTCACCTACATTCTCTTTCTCTCACACTCACAACACATTCTCTCTCTCACACACACACATTCTCTTTAACATACAATCTCTCACCCACATTCTCTTTCACATTCTCTCTCACACACACATTCTCACACATACACACACTCTCTTACACACACATGCACACACACACTTTCTTTCAGCTTTCTTTTTCCCCTCCATTTTTTCCTTCTTCCTTACCCTTTTCTTGGTAAGTGTCATCATAGTTGTCTCTTCATCTTCAGCAACTACTCTCGGGAAAAACCAGTTTACTATTCTCTCAGGAAACAGAACATGTGAAGCCATTATTGGTCACTAATGACGTAGAGTAACCAAATATCCCAGTTTGACAAAGAGTGAAGAAGTTTCCAGGATGTGAACATTTTAGTGCTAAAATTGGAGAAATCCTGGGCAAACCAGAATGAGCTCATGTCCAACCCTTTTAACCTCTGATCCCTATGGTCCAGTCCGTGTATAACGTCTTACTCATACAAGCCCAGACCAAATATCTATTAGTTATAAAAACAGGATTACAATCTAAATTTTGTGCTTTTATAAATGCATTGAAGTTGCTTCTTTAACACATTCCCACCTCCAGCATCTTTCTTACCTTTTCCTCCTTGTCCCTGATTATCTTATACCTACACTACACCAGCACCTTTCCTTCCTCCTACATTTCCAAAATTCTCTTATTTCTTTATTTTGAGGATTAACTTAACCTCTCTCCTTTCTCCTCTCACCTCTCAGTTCTCCCTTCATTGCCACCTTTCAAAACCAATTCCAGGAACTGACTTGGCAGTGATGGAGGAGACACTCCCTGGGGGGATAGATGGGTATTGGAGGAAAGAAACAGAGCAGTCTGAGTCATTATTGGCTTCTAGGGAGAAAGAACAATACCAGAATCATTTACATGTAATATCACATATGTATTACTTTATGAGCTACTACCTAATAAGAATAGCTAAAAGTGGAAGCAGAGGAATGAGAAAATCATAACAGCTGAGTTTTGATGGGATGTCCGTATGGAAAATATAGATATACAGATTCTACCCTGAGTAGCTGTGGGGAGGATATAAGGCTGCCAGTGCTCAGTACTAGTTCCTGAGTACATAGCAAGGGGAAGAGGTTAAGGGTACGGGCATTAGAAGGGAATACAATTTGCTGTTTCATATCACTGGGTAAAGCCAATGTTATGTTCTCCTGATCACACCCTTATCTTCAACTTCTTTCTCCCCAATATTTAGTCCTTTTAAACCTGGTTACCATTTGGCCAACTAATTTGTCTTTGCCCCAAATGTTCTGAGGTCACTACATCACCACCACAAAATATTTTCGTTAGCAAAAGTGTTCTCAAACACAAGACATTAGCTCTGAAAGGAAAATATAAAATTATAAGATCACCACTGTAATATCAAATGTCCATCGAGTTAAAAGAAGATGAGAATACCCCTCACACAAGGAAGCAGTAACACTTTAGAACAAGAGACAGAAGGATTAGTGGGTTCTTACTCTGTGAACCTAAGGGTCTGTTGCATTTCCTACATGTAAAATGTTTCCCAATTAATCCTCATGATTCATGTTTTGAATATCATGAAGTTTGAATTATTTACTTCACTTACAAAAATCCATTTGGGGCAAAAGATAAAACCATATGAAAGACAAGGAAGGAACCGATTGCAGACAAGGGCATTTATTTCTATTTATGGTATTTGAATTCTGCAGAATTCATGCAGACTTAAATCATTTTCGTGTTTCAGGCTCATAGTGACTCAGCTCTTCCTTTGCCAGTAAATGTAATTGTTAATGAACCTTGCCCTGCCTTTGCAGGGGCAGAAATCCTTTTATTTCATTAAATCCAATTCAATAAGCAAGAGCTTCTGTTGAACTCCTGAGTGGGTTGAGTGTGCTTCTGTGTCTCATTTGAACATTCATTTAACATTTATTATAGAAATTATTATATTATCTCTATAGCCATAGCCTTCCCTAACAATCCTGTACTGAAAATGTTCTGGAAGTATATTACCCCTTTGGGGGTCTATATTACTGTTCTATTGCTGTTGTGACAAATTATCATGGACTTTGTGGCTAAAGACAGCACAGATGTATTGTCTTATTAGTTCTGGATGTGAGAGGTCTAAAGTGAGTTTCGCTGGGCTAAGATCAAAGTGTCAGCAGGGTGGCATTGCTTCTAGAGGCTGAATGGGAGAATCCACTTTCTTGTCTTTTCCAGCATTTAGAGGCTGCATATATTCCTTGGCTTCTGGTCTTTTCCTCCATCTTCAAAGTTAACACCATAGAATCTTCAAATCTTTCTGTGACTCTGACCATCTTCCTTATTCCATATTTAAAAGGCCATTGTGATTACATTATATCCACTGGATATTCCAAAATAATCCACTTAATTTACACTTGGCTGATTGGCAACTCTCATTCCATCTGCAATCTTAGTCCCCCATTGCCATGTAACAACATACAGGTTCAGGGAATTAAGATGAGGACATCTTTGGGGGGCATTTTTTGCTTACCAAGGTTCCAGGTATGGAAGGGGTAGTCCTACCAGACTCTAATCTTTGGTGGTCTCTGAGCCTTATCTTCTGTCACCAGAATTGGGTGGTCATGAAATCAGAAACTCAGAGCCACCAGGGAACTTGAGATGCCCTCAGGCAAATGTTGGCTTTGGCTCTTGCTTACCTCTTAGGTTTCCCATTTTATTTATTTATTTTTTAATTTTAATTCATGTGTAGTTAACATACAGTCCCATATTAGGTACAGGCGTACAATATAGTGATTCAACAATTGTATACATTACTCAGTGTTCATCATGATAAGTGTATTCTTAATCTCCTTCACCTATTTTATGCACCCCCCCTTCCACCTCCCCTCTGGTAACCACCAGTTTGTTCTCTATAGTTCAGAGTCTGTTTTTGGGTTGGTCTCTTCTTTGTTTTGTTTCTTAAATTCCACATGAATGAAATCTTACAGTATTTGTCTCTGAACTATTTTTTTTAATGTTTATTTATTATTGAGAAACAGGGAGAGACAGCATGAGCATGGGAAGAGCAGAGAGAGGGGGAGACACAGAATCTGAAGCAGGCTCCAGGCTCCAAGCTGTCAGCATAGAACCCGACATGGGCTCGAACTCACAAACTGTGAGATCATGACCTGAGCCAGGGTTGGATGCTTAACTGGCTGAGCCACCCAGGTGCCCCTCTGACTGACCTATTTCACTTAGAATTATACTCTCTAGATCCATCCACGTTGTTGCAAATGGCAAGATTTCATTCTTTTTTATGAGTGAATAATAGTCCAATGTATATGTATACATATATACATACACATATATGCCACCTCTTCTTTTTAAGTTTTTTTTAACGTTTATTTATTTTTGAGAGAGACAGAGACAGAGACAGAGCATGAGTGGGGGAGGGGCAGAGAGAGGAGACACAGAATCCGAAGCAGGCTCCAAGCTCTGAGCCATCAGCACAGAGCCCGATGAGGGGCTCGGACTCACAAGCTGGGAGAAGGAAGATTGAGCGGAAGTCAGATGCCCAACCGACTGAGCCACCCAGGCACCCCTATACCAGCTCTTCTTTATCCATTCCTCTATCAATGGACAGACACTTGGGTTGTTTCTATAATTTTCCTATTGTAAAGCTGCAATAAACATACAGGTGCATATATATTTCTGAATTAGTGTTTTTGTATTCTTTGGGTAAATACCCAGTAGAGGAACTACTGGATCATATGGTCATTCTATTTTAATTTTTTGAGGACCCTCCATACTGTCTTCCACTTCCCGCTTTTATATTGGTGTTGAGTTTGTGAGTATCTTAGTTTCCTTGCCATCTCAGAGAACCATTAAATATGTTATAATTTTTTTAATGAAGCTTAAATTGTTTTCATTCATTGGGACATTTAAGATAAACAAATGTCCCACTGTACCAGAGATCATGCAGTTGCTCTTAGGAAATAAAAGTTTGGTCTGATCTAATAATATTTTACCCCCATTCCTGCAAGTGTAAGATTAAAACTACAAACTCTTATCTAAGTGGCTATTCCTTTCCCCTCTCAGTCTGCTTCAAACTTTCAATCTTTAGTGGAAGAAGGGGGCATTTTTGGCTTTGTTTCTTTTTCTTCTCTCTGTTTCTTCTTGTATTTGCAGCTGTTGCTTTGAACTCATCCAAGCATAAGGGGTAGAGAGAGAGCTATCTTGTCTAGATTATTGTCTAAATAAAAAATATTCAAATATACAAAAATAATTACAATTAATAAGTCATTTGCACTTTGATGCAGTCAAATTTTTATTTTTAATTTTTTAAAAATTTTTAATGTTTATTTTTGAGAGAGAGAGAGAGAATGAGAGCAGGGGAGGGGCAGAGAGAGAGGGAGACACAGAATCTGAAGCAGACTTCAGGCTCTGAGCTGTCAGCACAGAGTCTGACGCAGGGCTTGAACTCATGGACCATGAGATCATGACCTGAGCTGAAGTCAGCCGCTTAACTGACTGGGCCACCCAGGAGCCCCAGGAAATTTTTTAAAAATCTGATTTATATTTATTTATTAAAACTATCTAAATATGATTAAGATTATTTATAAGTCTAATTTATATTCTTATACTATTTTCTATTAACAAAAATATAAAAGACTTATGAATAAATCTAAAGAAATATAACTAATATTTCTGTAGGAAATTATAAACATATATTAAAAGAGACCAAAGAACACTTAAATAATGAAGAGCTGTTTATGGATAGGAAGGGTCAATATTAAAAATATGTCAATTCTTCCCAATTTACCTATAGATTTAATAGAATTTCAAAGAAAAATCCCATAAGAGTGTCTTTTTTTTTTCCCTATTGTTCTTGATAAACTCATTCAAAATGTACAGAGTTGAACAAAAGGCCAAGAATAGCCAATACTCTCCAGAAGAAGAAAAGGATGTGTTGAGGGACACTTGCGTCATCAGATGTCAAGCTACATTGAATAACATAGTGTTGAACTGATGCAGACACAGGCAAACAGACTACTGGAACAGACTACAGTGTCCCAAACAGACCCACTGCTATATGGATGCTTGATTTATGGCAGAGAGAGAATTAAAGAAAAGAGGAGAAAGGATGGGATAATAATAAATTGTTGTGTCGCATTTGGGTGTCTGTATCACTTATTTACGGCTACATGACAACCTCTTCTGACTCTAATTTGTGTGCTTGAAATAGCAACCATTTGTTTATTTCATAATTCTTAGGTCAAAAATTTGGGCTGGGATCAATTGGATGCTTTTCTCAACAGGCTCATTTTTAGCTCACTCAGGTGTATCTGAGCAGCTAAAAACTCAAGCAGCTCTGCTTCTGCCTCTTTTGGCTGTTGGCTGGAGGGACAAGGGTGACTGGGCCAATACCTCTCATCATGGCAGTGGCCGACACGAACAGAGAGAGCAAAGATGTCCTAGGCCTGGAATTGGTATGACATCACTTTTGGTGCATACTAACGGTGAAATAAGTCACAAGACCAGTTTAGATTCAAGGCAGAAATAGACATAGCTTGATGAAAGAAGCAATCAAGGATTATAGCCACCTTGCAACCTGGCACGGTCTATCCTTTGGACACAATAATGATCATTCCTTCCGCATGTTGGACTCCCAAAATCTCATCTAATTATGGTCATGCTTTTATGGGTCTTGTGATCTAAAGCAGATCAGGTGAGAATCCTCAGATGGGCTCCTCTACTATAAACTAAAAAAGACTAATTAACCCATTATCTGTCCCCAATATACCCAATAATATACAAAGACAAAGCAGAGACAGGATCATTACAGTACACACTGACATCAAGAAGGGGAAGGATGTGAAATACATAGCAGCCACTGGTCCATAATGATTCTGAAATCCAACTGGACATCTGTTGCCAAGTCTCCCCATTCTAGGGGCAAGAAATATTTCTTGATTAGGTCTAGTTTTATCTCCCTGCTCCATTGTTCTCCTAGGCTCTTAGCTCCTACCTTCTGAGTTTTTGACTCTATCTTCTGGGACATTGTTCCTTTTCTATAAGGAAAAATCCATGTTTACAGCCAAATAGCTTTCTCTGATTGCTTCCTGCTGGTAAAAAGCAAGGGTTCCTGAGGCTATTTTGTAATCTGAGCGATCTCAAATTTTCATCCCACGTGTGCGGTCCTTTCATCAATACAATTCTCAAAAGTTTGTGGTTTTGCTATGAATCTGACTTGAGAGTAGTTGGTTCAAGAAAAGCCACACCCACAACTTTTTTGAGATAGAATTTTGTGGATGTGTCTGTTGTGGGATAACATTCTTATAATCCTTAGACTCAGCTCCTTTTTTTAAGCTGAGTGGGTCTACTAGATACAGCCTTAATTCTTTGAAATATCTTAATAAAGTTTTAATAGCCACATCTTGATATGATCTTCAGTCTCAGACTGCCTTCACTTGAAAGATTTTTACTGGCTAAAGGGATTAGAGATGAGAAGCGGTTTTATTTTCCGTAAATTCCCTCCAGATTCTTCCCTTAGCTCTTTTCTTTCTTTCTAGGCAGCTAAATAAAACCAATCAACACTTTCAACATTTTGCCGGGAAGCCATCTTGCAAGGTCTATAAATTCATTAGGAAAAAATATATCTATTTAATCTTCTAAGTTACTACGAGCAACCCTTTGCCAATTGCTTTTAACTACATGATACATGTTGCCATTTTTTTCCGGCCAGGTATAGCAATTTCCTCGCCTTTTTTTTTCAGCAACCACTAATAGTTTACTCACACTTTTCCTCATTTTTGCTACTGGATTCTTAATTTTTTTTTTTTTCAGTCTCTGCCCAATTTAGGGACCCAAGGCCACATGTTTTAGGTGTTTTGGGTTTTTTTTTTTACAACAATAACCCACTTTTAGGTACTAATTTCTAGATCAGTTTTTACTGTGGAACTAGCCACTCCAAATCTTAGTTGCTTAAAACAATATTTATTTATTTATTTATTTATTTATTTATTTATTTATTAGTTCTTGATCCTGTAGGTTGACATTTTGGACTCATTCTTCTGTTGCTCTCAGGTAACCTTAATTATGCTTTCCTGTTCAGCTGGCAGTCAGTGGCCTCACATATCTGGTGGGTTAGTTGGCTTTCATCTGGATACTGGGCCACATATCATCATCCAGCAGGCTACCACAGGCTTATTTATGTGCCAGTAGCTGAGGGTCCCTAAGAGCAGCAAGGGAACAAGCCCCAGTGTACAACTACTTTTGAAGCCTTTGCTTGTGTAATTTTTCCCACTATCTCTTTGTCCACATGGTCATGTCCAGATTCAAGGCACAGAAGAATAAACCTTACCTCTTCTTATGAGTAGCTGCCATAGTCACATTGCAAAGGGATGAATAGAATTTGTGGCCATTTTTTCAATCTTGCAATAAAATGAAATAAAAATTAAATATTTTTACAATGGTAGTGTTTTGTTTTTTATATTAACCATACATCATAATAATGTGTATAAATTGTTTATTGCAGCATTATTTATAATAGCAAAATTATGGAAGCAGCCCAAGGGTCCATGGATAGATGAATACATAATATATATATAATATATATAATGGAATATTATTCAGCCATAAAAATGAAATCTTGCCATTTGCAACAACATGGATGGAGCTAAAGAGTATAATTCTAAGTGAAGTAAGTTTGTCAGAGAAAGAGAAATGCCATATGATCTCATTCATATGTGGAATTTAAGAAACAAATGAACAAAGGGGAAAAAAAAGAGACAAACCAAGAAAGACTCTAACTATAAAGAACAAACTGATGTTACCAGAGGGAGGTGGATGGAAGGAGGTGCATGACACAGGTGATGGAGATTAAAGAGTACACTTATCATGGTGAGCAACGAGTAATGGATAGAATTGTTGATTCGCTGGGCACCCGGATGGCTCAATCAGTTAAGCCTCTGACTCTTGATTTTGGCTGTCATGATCTCATCATTCGTAAGTTTGAGCACCCCCTCGGGCTCTGCACTGACAGTGGATTGTGCACTGCATTGACATTGGTCTTGGCAATATTTTTTGGATCTGACTCCACAGGCAAGGGAAAAAAAAGCAAAAATAAACAGAGCTACATCAAACTAAAAAGCTTCTGTACAGTGAAGGAAACTATCAACAAAATGAAAAAGCAATCTACCGAATGGGAGAAGATATTCGAAAACAGTATGGAGCTTCCTCAAAAAGCTAAAAATAGAACTACCCTACGACCCAGCAATTGCATTACTAGGTATTTACCCAAAGAATACAAAAATACTGATTCAAAGTAATATATGCACCCCCAATGTTTATAGCAGCATTATCAACAATGGCCAAATTGTGGAAAGAGCCCAAATGTCCATAAACTGATGAATGGATAAAGAAGAGGTGGTATATATATATCCATTATACACACACACACACACACACACACACAAACACACAATATATATAATATATGTAGATATGTAATGGAATGTTAGTCATCGAAAAGAATGAAATCTTGCCATTTGCAACAACATGGATGGAACTAGAGAGTAATATGCTAAGCAAAATAGGGCAGTCAGAGAAAATAAATACCATATGATATCACTCATATGTGGAAATTAAGAAACAAAACAAATGATCATAGGGGAAAAAAAGAGACAGGCAAACCAAGAAACAGACTCTTAATTATAGAGAACAAACCAATGGTTACCAGAGGGGAGGTGGGTGGGGGCATGGGTTAAATAGGTGCTGGGGATTAAAGAGTGTACATTTTGTGATGAGCACCAGGTGTTGTATGTAAGTGTTGAATCACTAAATTGTACACTGAAACTAATAATACACTGTGTATTAACTAACTGGAATTTTTTTTAATGTTTATTTATTTTTGAGAGACAGAGAGACAGAACATGAGCGGGGGAGGGGCAGAGAGAGAGGGAGACACAGAATCCGAAGCAGCCTCCAGGCTCTGAGCTGTCAGCACAGAGCCCGACGTGGGGCTCGAACTCGCAAACCGTGAGATCATGACCTGAGCCGAAGCCGGACTCTTAATCGACTGAGCCACCCAGGCGCCCCTTAACTAACTGGAATTTAAATAAAAGCTAAAAACAAACCAAAAAAAGAAATAGCAATTTGGGTATATTGGCCAGTATCCAGTAATCTTACTGCACTTATTGCACTCATTAGTTTTAACAGTTCTCCTGTAGATTGTGGGTTTCTTTACATACACTACCATTTATTTATCTCTTCCATTCCAATGCTTATTACTTTTTTCTTGATATGCTGTATAAGCTAGTACCTCAAGAATAATGTTTAACAGAAGTAATGGTAGCAGGGATTCTTATTTTATTTATGAACTTAGGGAAGATGTTTCAATATTTTACCATTAAGCATGATATTTGCTATAAGTTTCTTTAGAGATAATTTTTATCACATAAAGTACATTTCCTTCTATTACTAGCTTATAAAGAATTTTTATGAATAACATTGAATTTAATCTCTTGCATTGTTTGTCTCTATTAAAATGATTATATGATCTCCCTTCTCTATTCGGTTAATGTAGTGAAATCCATGGGTAGATTTTCTTTGTTGAACTAAACTTGAGTTCCTGGAATGCAGCTGTACCTATTCATGATGTATTGTCCTTTTATGCATCTTTTTGCTAATATTTTAATTAAGATTTTTGCAACTAGGACCATAAGCAAGATTATCCTTTATTATTTTTGTAAGTCCTACTCAGTTTTGATATTAAAGTTCTACTGATCTTATAAAGTGAATCGGGAAGAGTTACCTCTTTTTTACTCTCCAGAAGAGTTTAAATGGTCTTATTTCTTCCTTATTGGGAAGAATTTCCTACTAAAGTCCTGTGGGCCTAGAATTTTATACTTTTCAGGAAGGATTTTAATCACAGATTCAAAGATCTCACTTTTAAATTTTTTTAATGTTTATTATTTTTGAGAGAGAGGTAGAAAGAGTGAGAGCAGATAGAGAGGGAGATCGAGAATCTGAAGCAGGCTTAGGCTCTGAGCTGTCTGCATAGAGCTCAATGCAGGGCTCAAACTTGCAAACCATGAGATCATGACTTGAGCTGAAGCCGGATGCTTAACCAACTGAACCACCCAGGCGCCCCTCAAAGATCTAATTTTTTTACAATAGACATAGGATTATTTGTACTCTCTATTTCTTATTGTTTCCATTGCAATCAGTTTTGATTTTCTAGAAATTAATCTATTTTATTTAAGTTTTCAAATGTATTGGCTTAAAGTTGTATAAAATATCCTTTTATAATGTTTCTAATATTCATAGAATCTGTAGTGATGTCTTCTTTTTCATTGCAGATATTACCTATGCCTTCTTTGTTTTTTCTAGATCAGTCTTATCAGGACTCCATCAATGTATTAATTCTTTTCAAAGAACCAACCTTTGAGTTAATTGATCACTTCTATAAATTTGCAGCTTTATTTTTAACTTAAATTTTAGTTTTTTTATGTTAGAGAGAGAGAGCAAGCAGGAGAGAGGGACAGAGGGAGAGGGAGAGAGAGAAAGAGAGAGAGAGAATCTTAAGCACGCTGAGCACAGAACTTGATGTGGGGCTTAATCCCACGACCCTGGGATCATGACCTGAGCCAAAATAAAGAGTTGAATGCTAAATTGACTGAGCCACCCAGGTGCCCCTAATTTGCAGTTCTTTTCATAACCCCTTGAAATTAGAGATTTAGTTATCTGGGTATGTAAATAATTAATTTAGAGTCAGTTTAATATTTGCACTTAAGGCTATAAATTTCCTCTTTAAGCATGATTTTTGTTTGGTTAGCAAGTCTGGATATTCTGCATATTCACTATCAATTCACTTTAAATATTTGCTAATTTTTATTGTCATTTTTTTAGCCTGATTCATCATTTAGAACTATTCTGCTTAATTTCCAAACATTTGGAAATTTTCTACTTTATTTATATGTCTTTTAAGTCTCTTTTTTTCTAAACTGACTTTATTGAATTATAATGTAAGTACTATTAAATTATACTTATTTATATAGTTCAGTATATCTTGACCAATGTATGCACCTGTGTAACGTCCAACAAATTCAAGAACGAATTCATGTCCCATAAAGTTTCCTCCTGCTCTTCAGTAGTCAATTTTCCCACATCCCTGACCTACGAAACCACTATTGTGCTTTATAGATTACGATTTTCCTATTGTATAACTTCATATAAATGGAATCATAGAGAATGTAATCTTCTATTGTCTGGCTTATTTTGTCAACGTAGTGGCATGCATTGGTAGTTTGTTCCCATTCACTGCTGAGAAGTATTTCATTGTATGAATACTACAGTTTATGAATCCGTTCACCTGTTGATGGCATTTGCATTTTTTCTGGTTTGGGGCTGTTTTGAGTAAAGCTGATGTAAGTATTGGGGCACCTGGTTGAGACTGACTTTGGCTCAGGTCATGATCTCACTGTTCTTGAGTTGAAGCCCCTCATCAAGCTCACTGCCATCAGCGTAGGGCCCACCTCAGATCCTCAGTCCCCCTCTCTCTGCCCCTCCCCACTTATGCTCTCTCAAAAATAAATAAAACATTTTTTTAAAAAGCTGTTACAAGTATTTTTGAATATGTATGCACATATGTCCTCCTGTCTTTCCTAATGTGAAATTGCTGGGTAAAATGGTACTTGATAAGTAACTACCAAACCATGTTCTGAATGAGTTGTACCATTTTATATTCCCACTTTATGAGTTTCCGTTACTCTACATCCTCACCAACCCTTTGTATTGTCAACCGTTTTACTTTTAGTTGTTATAGGTTTGTAGTGGTATCTCATTATGCTTCTAATTTATATTTCTTCTGATGACTAATGATGGTAAGAATTTTGTATGTACTTGTTTGTCATTTCTAGATCTATATTTGTTCAAATTTTGGGCTTATATTTTATTATTTGTTTTGATACTTAGGGAAAGAGCAAGAACAAGCATGGGATGGGCAGAGAGAGAGAGAGAGAGAGAGAGAGAGAGAGAGAGAGAGAAATCTTAAGCAGGCTCCATGCCCAGTGTGGAGCCTGACACAGGGCTCCATGTTACAACTGTGAGATCATGACCTGAGCCAAAATCCAGAGGTGGACGCTTAACCAACTGAGCCACCCAGGTGCCCCTGTGCTTGTATTTTAAAACTGGGTTTTTGTTCTCTCTTATTATTCAGTTGCAGATATACTTTTTATATTGTCTTACTTTCTTAATGGGGTATTTTAAAGAGCAGAAATTTTTTATTTTTATCAAGCCCAATTCATTCATTCATATATATACACATATATGTATATATACATATGTATACATACATGTGTGTATATATACATATGTATACATATATGTATATGTACATACATGTATATATGTATATGTATATATGTATATATATGTATATATGTATATGTGTATATATGTATATGTATATACATATATGTATATACATATATGTATATACATATATGTATATATATGGCTAGCACTTTTTGGGTTTTTTTGTGTGTGTGTCCCATTTTAGGGAATTTTGCCTACCAATGGTCACAAAGGATTTACGTGTCTTATGGGAGATTTATATATTTTTTTCCTTTATATTTAGGTATATAGTCCATTCTGAGTTAATTTTTGTCTATGGAGTGAGGTAACTGTTGAGGCTTTTTTTTTTTAACCGTGATTATCTTTTGCTTATTGATCTCTTGATTAATTGAACTGTCATCATAGAATGACCGCATTTCAATCTTTTGGAATTTATTGACACTTTATTTGGGGCTCATCATATAATCAATTTTGGCAAATGTTCTATGTGTATCTAGAAAGAATGCACATGCAACAGTTGCTGATTACAATGATTTATATATATGTGAATTAGGTAAATGTTGTTAATTGTGCTGTTCAGATCTATTGAAGGTCTACTGATCTTTCTCCTCATCTTCCACCTCTCCCTCCTCCTCTTCCTCCCCCTTCCTCTTTTGGCTTGCTCCATCAGTTATTCAGAGATTTGTGTTAAAATTTTCCCACCGTGATTGCCTATTTCTTCTCTTGTGGTTTTGTATGTATGGTTTTGCTTTATATATTTCAAAAGTTTCTTGTTAAGTCATTTGAGTTTAGAATATTATATTTTCCTGATGAATTAAACTTTTTATCATTTGAAATGTCCTATTCATCCCTAAGTAAATGTTTATAACCTACACTATCTGATATTAGTGTATCAGCCCTGTATTGTTTTGTGTCTGTATGGTTTACACATTCTGTCCTTTTACTTTTTTTTTTTTTTTTAAATTTTTTTTTCAACATTTATTTATTTTTGGGACAGAGAGAGACAGAGCATGAACGGGGGAGGGGCAGAGAGAGAGGGAGACACAGAATCGGAAACAGGCTCCAGGCTCTGAGCCATCAGCCCAGAGCCTGACGCGGGGCTCGAACTCACAGACCGCGAGATCGTGACCTGGCTGAAGTCGGCCGCTTAACCGACTGCGCCACCCAGGCGCCCCTCTGTCCTTTTACTTTAATCTTCGTGCATTCTTATATTTAAGATGTATCTCTTGCAAGCAGAACATAATATTTTTTATTATCAAGTCTAATAACTATTGTCTTTTAATTAGAATATTAGCCTGTTTACATTTGACACACTTACTTATGTTTAGAAGTTCAAATTTAATGTTTGATTTTCTTGCTGTTTCTCTGCCATTCCCTCTCTTTTCCTCCCTCTTGTCTGCAGTGATTTGAATTAGGCTTTTATTTATTATATATTTCACCTGGATTGCTTGCTAATTATACATTTTCACTATTCTTTTAGCTTTTACTCTGGAAAATGCTACATGCATCCTTGACTTGTTAAAGTCTGACAAAAAGTAATATTTAAATTACTTCCCGGGGGTGTCTGGATGGCTCAGTTGGTTAAGGCTTCAACTCTTGATTTCGGCTCAGGTCATGATCTCACAGTTCATTAGATCGAGCCCCTCCTAGGGCTTAGGACAGACAGTGAGAAGCCTGCTTGGGATTCTCTCTCTACCCCTCCCTCACTCATGCTTTCTCTCTCGAAATTAATAAATAAATATTTTTAAAAAACTATAAATTACTTCACAAGCCACATGAGGCTCATGGAACAGTTTAACACCATTTACCCTTTCCCTACATTTTGTGCTATTGTTGTCATGGATTTTACTTCTGTATAAAACTCAAACACTTCCAGATATTATTATTATTCTATACATTACACATTCGTTTAGATTTACCCATGTATTTATCTTTTCTGTTGTTCTTTATTTCTTCCAATTTCATTATGCTTTCTGTCTGGAATAATTTACCTTCTGACTAAAGAACTCCCATTAGTATTTCCTTAGTATAAATTGGTGAATAATTCTCTGTCTTTTTATTTGAAAATATCTTTATTTTGCTTTCACTTTAAAAAGACATTTTCTGTGGTTATCAAATTCTAGTATAGTTCGTTTCCTCTAGCTCTGATAGAAGATGTCATTTTATGTTTGTGGCCTACCTTCTTTTTTTGAGAATTGAAAATCTGTCTAATTGCTGCTATTTTGAAGATCAGATATCTTTTTCCTCTGGATTGTATTAATATTTTGCCTTTGTCTTTGTTCTTTTGAACACTTTTACTATGATATACCCATATTTGTTTTATCTGTACTTAATTTGAATGGTGTTTATAAGTTCCTGAATTTGTGGCTTGACATTTTGTAAAGTCCTGTCATTTTGATTTTCAAATTTTCTGTCTGCTTCATTTTCTCATCTGTTTATTCTTTTTTCTTTTTGGTAGATTTCAATTACATACATGTTAAATATTTCACCATTCCCATAGATCTTGTATGTTTCCTCTTCTTTTGTGTGTGTATTTTCCATTTTCTTTTCTCTCTGTGCTTTGTAGTAGATATTTTCTCCCAGTCTGTGTTCCAATTTACTAATGCTCTCTTTTAATTATACCTAATCTGCATCAATCAATTTATAGATTTTAGTTCAATTTATAGATTCTATAAATTTATAGAATTTATATTTGAAGAATTTTAATATTTTCCTGTTTTATGCTGAAATTTTATCCAATACTTGGATTTCCAGTGAGTATGTTTCTATAATATGGTTTTCTCTTGTTTTTCTGTCATATGGTCTCATCTCCTGATAGACATAGTAATTGTTTATTTGCAGCCACACAAGACAATACATGTGATAAATTATACAGATATTTTAAGACTCTAGACAATACCATCTTCCAGAGAGAATTTATTTTTGTTTGGCAGTTGGATAAGAGACAGATTAATTTTCATTCCATCAAAGATTTAGTTGATTTAATTCCAGCTTCATTATTTTTGAGGTAATGTCTGTCCCTTCTGGAGTTACAAGCTAGAACTGGAGTGTTTGCCTGGGCCTCTCCTCCTTGGTCCTTAAGTCCATTTTTTTCTTACCAACACTGTAAGACTGTTGGAAACTCTGCTCAGCATCTCAGCCTCTTGCTTTCTGCTTACACATAGACAAATGTCTACAGAGCTAAATTGGGCTCACTTCTCTGTACTTTCATTCTGTCTTAGCCTAAGTTCCCTAGAAAAAAATGGGAGGTATAACTCTGAGACACCAAAGTAAAGGGAAAAGAAAGTTGGGCAGAAAAGAAGGAAGGGCAAATACAAACTAGTGCAATATCGCAGATGACCACAGCTTCACAAAGAGACGCAGCTCACTGCTTGGATGCAGCCTGTCTTGGAATAGTCTGTTGGAGAAAGGAAGAGGAATTTATTCACGGGCTTCCTCCACTGAATGACTTCTTTCATTGGTCAAAATTTACCCCACAAGGCATTAACTTCTCTGCATTTCCAAGTTTTTCAACTGCCCTCTTCAGACCTACTGTGGAAACAAAATTCTATAGCCTGCAGCATGTTGCTTCATCCAATTCCTGAACTAGTGACACAAATCAGATACTTGCTGGGTACAGTGGGGCCTCCTGCCATAGCTGCAGCAGCTCAGACCACATCAAGCACAAAGGTTTCCATGCTGGAGATTGGCCTCACCTGGGCAGAGGCTGAGGCAGTCTGTGGATCTATGGATGAAGTGGTGGTGACCTTAGATCCACAGTAAGTTTGAGGACCTGGAAGACAGTTAGGCCCTAGAAGATTTGGGAAGGTTCCTCAGTTTGTCCAATGCACTTTCTCCCAGGAATCGTGACCTACCTTGTGGCTTCAGAATTCCCCATTGCCTTCAGATTGATGGCTTTATATATTGTCCAGCATGTCACATTCTCAAGGGAAGGTTTGATCTGTAACCAGCTACTCCGTGTTACTGGAAAAGAAAAGAAAACAAAACAAAACACTATCTCTTCAAGATCTTATTATAGTGATATAAAATGTTTACCCCAAATATAGTTAAATAAATTAGTTGACACTAGACTTACAGTAAAATTAGTGGGACACCAAGATGCCAGGTCCTCACTTGTAGATATAAATCACCTCTCACTTATAAATTGAATTCTCTGACAAGTTCAGTCAATATTTTCAATGTCAAACTGCCCTTGATTTTCTCAGATTAATCCACTGACTGTATCACTCATCTAATGGAAATTCCCATCTTGACTTAAGCACTAATCATGGGTGGGGCCATAAAAGAAGGGCACAAAATTTGCCAGTTACATCATTCCCAAAGCGGAAGGTTCACAATTGGTTTAATCCTGATTACTTCAAGAATTCTCTCTCCTTCCTCTTTCCAGCTATAAACCTACCTCTGGTCTAACCTAGTCTGTGATTCAACTCCTTGTGACCTATTGTAAGAATTTCAGAATCTCCCTATGTTGTTCTGCAACATTGCTGACCTAGGTGAACCCTGAAGTTTTAGGCCAAAGATACTAGTTCTTAGTGAAACCTCCTTATGGAAGCTTACTACTCTATCAGTTCTGTATTTTTATGTAATATGAAACACAAAGCATCAATGGAAGGAACTCTATTAGGAGTTCTAAAGAAGAGACATATCTTCCACTTGCTATCTTCTCAGAACATCTGTGATGCCTCTCTTATAAAAATCACCTTTTAGAGAATGGTAATAGGTGCATGCTGATTGATAAAGATCATGGAGATCCAGAGATGCTTCACTAGCTTTCTCCAAGATAACAATAAGTTCCCACAGAGATTGTAGAGTAGTAACCTTTCTTTACTTCCTCCCAATCTGTCAGCAGTTTATTTACCACCTATGTTTTCTGCTAGGAATCTTATGGCTTCAAGTCTTGCATTCAAATCTTTAATCCATTTTTGAGTTAATTTTTGTGTATGGTGTAAAATAGTGGTCTAGTTTCATTCTTTTGCATGTGGTTCTCCAGTTTTCCTAACACCATTTAATGAAGAGACAGTCCTTTCCCCATTGTATATTCTTGCCTCCTTTGTCATAAATTAATTGTCCTTATACGTGTGGGTTTATTTCTGGATTGTCTATTTTATTCCATTGATCTATGCATCTGTTTTTATGCCAACACCATACTATTTTTTATTACTATGGCTTGGTAGTATACTTTGAAACCTGAGATTGTGATACCTCCAGGTTTATTCTTATTACTCAAGAGTGCTGTAGCTATTCAGTCTTTTGTGGTTCCATACAAACGTTAGAATTATTTTTTCTAGTTCTGCAAAAAATACCACTGAAATTTTAACAGGCATTGCATCGAAACTGTAGATTTTGGGGGGGTAGTATGGACATTTTAACAATGTTAATTCTTCCAATTCATGAGCACAGAATATCTTTCCATTTATTTGTGCCTTCTTCGATTTCTTCTATCAGTGTCTTATAGTCTTCAGTGTACAGGTCTTTCAACTCCTCAGTTAAATTTATTTCTAGTTATTTTATTTTTTGATAGTAATTGTAAATGAGATTGTTTTCCTCTTTAAATTTTTTTTTTTTAATATTTGTTTTTGAGAGAGAAAGACAGAGACAAAGTGCGAGCAGGGGAAGGGCAGAGAGAGAGAGGGAGACAGAATCAGAGCCGGTTCCAGGCTCTGAGCTGTCAGGACAGAGCCTGACAAGAGGCTGGAACCCACGAACAGCGAGATCATGAAGTTGGACACTTAGCCAACTGAGCCACCCAGGTGCCCCTTGAGATTGTTTTCCTTTTAATTTCTCTTTCTGATAGTTTATTATTAGTGTATAGAAATGCAGATTTCTGTAGATTGATTTTATATTCTGCAATTTTACTTGAATTCACTGATCAGTTCTAATAGCTTTTTGATAGTCTTCAGAGTTTTTCAGAGATAGCCTCTTGTCATCTGCAAATAGAGACAGTTTTACTCTCTCTTTCCAATTTGGATGCTTTTTTTTTTCCTCACCCAATTGCTGTGGCTAGGATTTCAACTATTAGGCACATCTTGTTTTTATTGTGTTTCACTTTATTGCATCTTGCAGATATTCTGTTTTACACAAATTGAATGTTTGTGGCAACCCTGTTTAACAGGTCTATGAGAGCCATTTTTTCCATCAGTATTTGCTCACTTCATGTCTCTGTGTCACATTTTGGCAATTCTCACAGTATTTCAAACTTTTCATTATTAATATTACATTTGCTATGGTGATCTGTGATCAGTAATTATGGCTCACTGAAAACTCAGATGATGGCTAGCATTTTTTAGCAATAAAGTATTTTTTTAAGTTTATTTATTTATTTTGAGAGAGGTAGAGATAGTGTGAGTGGGGGAGAGTCAGAGAAAGTGGGAGAGAGAAAGAATCCCAAGCAAGTTCCATGCTACCAGCTGTGGAGCCTGAAGTAGGAATCGAACTCATGAACCGTGAGATCATGACCTGAGCCAAAGTCGGACGCTTAACCAAGTGAGCCATCCAGGTACCCCTGCATCATTTTTTAATTTGGGTATTATGTTGTTTTATTAGACATAATGCTATTGCACACTTAATAGATTATGGTGTAAATGTAAATTTCATATGCACTGGGAAACCAAAAAATTTATTTGAATCACTTTTTTGTGATCTTGATTTTATTGTGGTGGTCTGGAACCAAACCTGCAATATCTCTGAGGTATGCCTGTGCTATGCTGAATAAAAATGGAGACAGTGGGCATCCCTGTGTTGTTCCTGATCTTACAGGAAAAGCTTTCAACTTTTCACTGTTGAGTATGGTGTTTGGTATGGGTTTGTCATATATTGCCTTTATCGTATATTTAATTAATTTTTTAATGTTTATTTATTTTGAGAGAGAGACAGAGTGCAAGTGGTGGGGGGGGGGGCAGAGAGAGAGGGAGACACAGAATCCAAATCAGGCTCCAGGCTCTGAGCTTTCAGCACAGAGCGTGAGGCAGGGCTTGAACCCATGAACCATAAGATCATGACCTGAGCTGAAGTCGGACGCTTAACCAACTGAGCCACCCAGATGGCCCTAGCCTTTATCGGACTGAGGTATTTTCCCTTTATACCCATCTTGTTGAGAGTTTTTATCATAAATGGATGTTGAATTTTGTCAAATGCTTTTTCTGCATCTATTGAAATGATCATATGATGTTCATCCTTCATTTAGTTAATGTGTTATGTCATTGATTTGCATATGCAGACCCATCCTTGTATCCTTGGAGTAAATTCCAGTTGATTATGCTGTATGATCCCTTTAATGTATTATTGATTTTGATTAGCTAATATTTTCTTGGGAGTTGTTGCATTTATGTTCATTAGGGATATTAACCTGATACTTCCTTTTTTGTGTTGTGTCATTGTCTGGTTTTGGTGTCAGGGTAATGGAGGCTTCATAAAAGGACTCTAAAAGCATCTCCTCTTCAATTTTTTGTTCGTCTTACTTCTTAGTCTCCGATAGGTAAATAAGTGGATAGGTATTTATATGAAGAAATGTATCCTTTAGCTGGAACATCTCAATTAATTTGATTTTTGTTTGCCTTGCCCTCAGGCTTTAAGATGGGGACATTTATATTTACTCCATAGGACTGTTAGGAGAATTAAATGAGTTAAGTATAAGATGTTTTGAACAGTGTCTGGCACATAGTAGGCAGAGTACATGCGAGTTACTTTATTCTTTTCTTTAATTTTGACTGAGTTTATTTGGTTCTTGTCCAGATAATACTTTTTGTCTTTCTCCCACACTTATTACTTTGTCTGATTCTTGAGAGCAAGAGCATCTTTGTGTGGCAAAAGAATTGGCCAGAGATATATGGAAGAGTTGATTCTATAGACATTGTAAATAACATCCTGGGTTTGTATTAGAAGGCCAAGAAGAAAGATGATGCGTGAATCATATTAACGTCCTTTTACAAATGCAAATGTTTTTTATCAATTGCTTTAAAGGTAAAAGACGAAGATGAAAAGTCTAAAAGATGTATATTTTTCCCCACAGAGTTTTGATCCCAGGAACAGTTCCAAAGGGGGATTTGCATGTTTTTATATATAATTTTTGGTATTTGGTAGAGTATCTGCTTTTTTGGTGAAAGGGAGTAGAAGGGAGCTTGGGGATTCTTATTTCATCCATTTTTGATGGATTGTTTTATTGAATACAAATAAGCATGGGAGAATTTACCTATATAAAATGTTTTTATTTTATAATCATCATGATAGGCACAAAGTGGCAGTAAAGCAGATTATAAGAGGGTCAGAAGGAGACGTTAATTTTAACATGGACTCTTAAGAGGATTTTTTCTGTTTTTGGAAGGGATTTTGGGCAAATCCTCAGAGGATTAATAGAACTTTGTCTGATGTGCCCCTAAAAGTGTCATCAAGTATATCTGTCAGTCTATTTTTATATAGAAAAATAAAAATTAATGTTTTTATATAATTAACTTTAACTCAGACTTATTTGTTACTCCACAGAATGTGTAGAAGATGCTAGAAGAGGGAAGGGCTACATGAAAGAAAACTTTAGTCCATTTTCATTTCATTTTTTCTTGACAACTACTGTTCAGTGATTGGAACCACATGTTACACAATTGATTACTTGATTAAATTGTGAACTTCTATTGTTCCCTTATTGTGACTTAAGATTATATCCCCACCTAGATTGGAAGTTCTTTGAAAGTCATAATGTTTTAATACTTCAGTGCATTTGGTGATTGATGGAAAAACTTAAAAAAAAATCTGTGTTCTCTTGGGCTGATGGGTTAAAGAGAGAGGAAAGGGAACTAATATTTCAATCATTCTATGCCTTACACTCCATAAACATCCTCTCTCATAATTCTTAACATCCCTCTGAAGTAGATTCATCACCTTCATTTTAGTGATGAACAATTTGAGTGATGTTTGAAAAGTTAGCCAACTGGTCCTATGTTACTGTGCTTCGAATGAAAACCAGATCTGTATTTATCCAGTCTATTCTTTTTCTTTTTATAAACTTGTAAAATTTACTTATGAATCTTATACAATACATAATTATAAAATGTACTCATAATATATTCCAATAAGATTTATTTTTCATATATAAAAGTATATAGTGTATGATTATATATGATATATATATACAATGTTATATGATACATATTATATATAATTATATAATAAAATCTTAATATATACATATAGTATATCCCAATAAGATTTATTTTTCACACCTTTGTTTACTCACCATTTTTCTCTGGTCTCAAATAAAACCCAGACTTGTAGCACTGGATTATTAATAAGGTACCAGTGGGAATTTTAGTAATCTAGAATGGAGAAAAGGTAGGGACAGCATTTTTTTCTTGGTTAGTCACTAAGATTAAACTGAAACAAATTTATGAATTCCCTTCTCTTTCCAGAGGCTTGTATCAGGGTGGGGCAAAGAACCACAATGAAGCCTACTTTCACAAATTATCTTGGTCTGGCCAGACAGACTGGGAACTTTCTGGTTTATTGGCCCTAGAGCAGCCCTGATAACTGGGGCAGAGGGTGAAGCAGGGAGGCTCTGAGTGTTCCCTGCTCTCTAAAGGACTGATTTCCCATCTGCCATGCCGTCAACATGTTTTAGTAAGTGTTTGGCCTCACAGGGAAAGCTGCCAGCATCGTTTCCTATCTGGCTCTGCTGTATCAAGTCCAGAGGAAACCTGTTTCAGTCACTGTTCTCCTGGAACCACCCACATCATTAGGCAGGAAGGGCAGGGGGAGCGTGGAAGTAAGATGTGAAGACGTGTCATTGAAAAGAGGTGGTGTTTGGGAAAACACTTTGGGGCGTGTCCTGGTTACGAAAACAAAGAAGGCTAGGCCCAAAACGCCTGGAACTGGGAGGGAGTTTGTTGTAATCAAGAGCCCAGTCTCCGGAGGAGGGTGGCAGGAGGGTATGTCCTTAGAGAAGGTAACCCGTCGGGATTCCATCAGTGACAGCAGTTGAGTTTGGCTTAGTCTCTGCTAGTCCTTTCGGCTGGCCAGAAACATTTGCTCTGTGCTCTTTTTCAGTCTGCCCTAGCATTTATCCTATCACAGCAGAATTGACAGTAATTATAGCTCTGTCCATTTTTCCCTTCTCCTGCCCAAATATTCATTTTTTTTATTCCTTCTTTCCTTGCTTTACTATCAGATCTTCCTGGAGTATCAAATAAAAAGCCAAAATATCTTCCCCTTGTTTGATGTCCTCTATATTGTCATTATTTCCTATCAACCTGTGAAAGCAAGGAGGTTTAATAAGGTTGAGAACAACTTAATATGAAGAGAAATGCTGAGCCCTAACATTAATACCATGTCCATATTTTCTAAACTAAAAATGAAATCATTAACTTTAAGACACTATATTTGCAAATGTATTATATATAAAATTTTACTAAGGTATAAAGAGAAAAATCACAAAGCACTTTTTTTTTGAAAAGCACCAAATTAAATAAGTCTGTTTGGCCCCAGAATTTTAATACTGTGACTATAATACCTGGCATCTGTGTCATCCCTCATTTAATAAGAAAATGTGGGGCGCCTGGGTGGCGCAGTCGGTTAAGCGTCTGACTTCAGCCAGGTCACGATCTCGCGGTCCGTGGGTTCGAGCCCCGCGTCGGGCTCTGGGCTGATGGCTCAGAGCCTGGAGCCTGTTTCCGATTCTGTGTCTCCCTCTCTCTCTGCCCCTCCCCTGTTCATGCTCTGTCTCTCTCTCTGTCCCAAAAATAAATAAACGTTGAAAAAAAAAAAATTAAAAAAAAAAAAAAAGAAAATGTTTCACAAAAACAAAAAAAGCTAAATGGGAAAAGTAGCTACTCTGAAGTTTTTACTTTTTGTAATATTTGGCTAAAAGAGTTCTCGGTCGGTAGTCACAGAGTATGGGTCATTAGGTTCCTGCTCGGTCAACTGTGCAATCTTTGCCACAGCCCCTAACTTCTCTGAGCCTTAGTTTTCTGGTCTATAAAATGAAGGCTTAGGTAATATGTTTGCAAAGATCCTATAACTGTGTAGCATATAAAAAATAAGGCAGGGAATTCTCCCGTGATAAGAATTAGGTCATAGGAACTTTAAAATAAATATTTTAAGGTTTCTAATAACACTTTGCTGGAAAAAAAAAATCACATGTTAAATCATGATTGTTGACTTTTACTTGGTACCATAAATGATAAGAGACATAGTAATGGTAGGTGATTATACTGAACAAAAGAAACAAAATAGGGGTGCCTGACTGGCTCAGTTGGTAGAGAATGTCTCTTGATCTCAGGTTCATGTGTTGAAGCCCCACACTGGGTGTAGAGCTTTCATAAAAAAAAAAAAAAAAAAAGCCATCCATAAATGCCAAGTTGGTGAATGCTATTCATCTTTATTACTTTGTAATATTTTGTATAATATATGCGAGAGCCAACAATTTGGTCAAAATGGAAAAATCAAAAGAGACTTTCTTTTTTTTTTTTTTTATTTATATATGAAATTTATTGTCAAATTGGTTTCCATACAACACCCAGTGCTCATCCCAAAAGGTGCCCTCCTCAATACCCATCACCCACCCTCTCCTCCCTCCCACCCCCCATCAACCCTTAGTTTGTTCTCAGTTCTCAACAGTCTCTTATTCTTTGGCTCTCTCCCACTCTAACCTCTTTTTTTTTTTTTTTCCTTCCCCTCCCCCATGGGTTCCTGTTAAGTTTCTCAGGATCCACGTATGAGTGAAACCATATGGTATCTGTCTTTCTCTGTATGGCTTATTTCACTTAGCATCACACTCTCCAGTTCCATCCACGTTGCTACAAAAGGCCATATTTCATCAAAAGAGACTTTCATGCATTCTTTTGATCTGCATGGTAGCAATTACTGGGGTGACATTTAAAGTATTTTGAGGAGTCAGGAGGGTGTGAAGGAAAGAGAGGAAATGGTTATTCAAGAGCTCTTAGAAACCATCCTTCAGTTAAGGTCAAATAACACCAATACATTACTATGTGAAGATCCAATAACTTGCTACCTAAGATACTTTTTCCTAATTTAAAGATTTAGAAATCTGGAAAAGTGAAAAAGTTGAGAAAAAAATTTTAGTTAAAAATTTAAATAGCTATATTTTCAAATCAGTTAGTGAATATTCATCTTCAAGTAACAGAACACACTGCTGAAAGACGCTTAAAAAATAGGGTTTTGTTACTTTACAACCAAAAACTCTGGAGGAAAATATTTCCAGATTTGCTAGAGCAACTCCACAATTTCATCAGGTGGCAGGACTCTGTCTGCCATACCTGCTATATTGACTTGATAACCGTCACGCTTGCAAGATGGCACTCCCATGCCAGGTACCATGTGTAAATATGACAATATTTGGGGCCCCCAAATGGGCTCCCATGTGTTGCTTTTTGTTAGAGAGGAAGACCCTTTCTCAGAAAACCCTTTCTTATATTTTCCACTGCCCAGAACTGGTGTCCCTGCCACAGGTGCATGCAAAGGGTCTAACGAAGCAGTGCCTGCTATTTCCATTTCATAAAAGCCATGCTTTGCCAACATGGAAAAGGGGGGACACAGCCAACGCGCACACTTTTACATGTTGGTCTATGTCCTTCCAAACATTTCTTCTTTGCAGAATTTTTATTTGTACTGTTTAAATCATACCATGTGTCAGGTTTGGTGGCCCACCTTTATACTTTATATTTTACCATAAGCATTTGTCCCACAGTAATATAGTCTTTGGAAATTTTATCTTACATGATGACATAATAGTCCATGCAAAGAAACATTCATAATTTATTTAATTTGTCAGAAGCAGTATTTCTTTCATTTAAAGAATACTTACTGGGTATTACCCACTATATACCAGAGGCTTTACATAAGTGCCTCTAATCTTTACAACATTCCCGCAATGTAGCTATTACCATCCCAAATTTGCAAATGAGGACACTGCTTACTAGCAGCTTACTGATATTCCTGCTGGTAAACTGCAGAAAAGGGAACTTGAGCTCAGGCCCAAACCAGCCAACACAATGATATTTATTCAACACTGTTGGTGGGAGAGAAAAGAAATTGAAGTCCAAATGAATGGGCCAATTCATAAATATAAATTAGGTAAGTTTACTATTGAGCAAAACCAAACAAACCAAACTAAACCAAACAAAACCCTGAATTCATGCTGGCAGCCAGCAAGTGGCTACAAAGCTATAATGGATATTGGGCTCTGTTAATATGGACTTGAAGTTACAATTCGTTGTCCTACTTTTCATAAACCATCAGTAGTTATTCAGTTTGCATCAGTAGTTCCATCAAGTGAACTCTGACATCCTGTTTTTCATAATTCTTGAGCAGGCTTATTCTCATTTTGTTCTTCATGATTCTTTATCAGTACTTCCTACAGTTGCCCCTGACAGTGTAACCAGCATATACAATCAGTCACATTCTTCAACATTCCTCGGTAAGGTTAGATTAAGTTCAGTTCCTCAAAGCACCAGCAATAAAAAGCTCCTGATTTAACTCCCATATGGCAAAATAATCCCATTAGCCAAAAGAACATTCTATAAACCATATAAACTACACACATGGTATTTGCTACAAATATGCTTTTGTCCACATCCTCAAACAAGTGACCATTAGTCTTTGTGTTCTGAAGATATTAAGAAAGCCATATAGTATCTATAGGTGTCAGCAGTTAAATTGAATACATGAATAAAAACAAACAAACAAAATAATAGGGGGGAGTAAAGTTCTGCACCTGTTCGCATTCCCACTAACAGTGTAAGAAGGTTCCCGTTTCTCTGCATCCTCACCAACACCTACTGTTTCCTGTGTTGTTAATTTTTAGCCATTCTGACAGGTGTGAGGTGATGTATAATTTACTGTAGGGTTTATTTTTTAAGATTTTATTTTTGAGTGATTTCTACATCCAACATGGGGCTCAAACTCCTAATTCTGAGATCAAGAGTTGTACGCTCCACCAATTGAGCCAGCCAGGTGCCCTTCATTGCAGTTTTGATTCGTAGTTCCCTGATGATGAGTTATGCTGAGCATCTTTTCATGCGTCTGTTAGCCATCTGGATGTCTTCTTTGGAAAAAATGCCTTCATGTCTTCTGCCTATTTTTAAACTGGATAATTTGTTTTTTGGGTGTTGAATTTTAGAAGTTCTTTATATATTTTGGATACTAATTCTTTATCAGGTATGTCATTTGAAAATATCTTCTCCCATTCCGAAGGTTGCCTTTTAGTTTCATTGATTGTTTCCTTTGCTATGCAGGAGCTTTTTATTTCAATGAAGTCTCAATAGTTTATTTTTGCTTTTGTTTCCCTTGTCTCAGGAAATGTGTCTAGTAAGAAGTTGATACAGCAGATGTCAAAGAGGTTTTGTTTCCTCTCTCATGTTAGCTCCTTCACCCATTTTGAATTTATTTTTGTGTATGACGTAAGAAAATAGTCCAGTGTCATTCTTCTGCATGTTACTATCCAGCTTTCCCAACACCATTTGTCTTTTTTCCATTGGATATTCTTTCTTGCTTTGTCAAAAATTAATTGGCTTTGTAGTTGTGGGTTCATTTCTGGGTTTTCTATTCTGTTCTATTGATCTACTTCTCTATTTTTGTGCCAGTCCCATACTGTCTTAATCACCACAGCTTTGTAATATAACTTGCAGTCTGGAATTATGATGCCTACAAGCTTTGCTTCTCAAGGTTACTTCAGCTATTTGGGTCTTTTCTGGTTCCATACACATTTTAGGATTGTTTTTTTTCTGGCTCTGTGAAAAATACTGGTGGTATTTTGATAGGGATTGCCTTAAATGTGTAGATTACTTTGGGTAGTATAAACCAAATCTATGTTTCTTAATACTGAGAACAAATAAAAACTTGAGAAGTTAAAATTTCCAAAAGCATCATAATAGTAAAATCTAGCTAAAAATAATGAGAGCTATAATCTCTCTATATAAAACTACAAAACATTATTGATAATAAAGAAGATACAAACAAATGGAAGAAATACAGTATTCATGGTTTGGAGACTCAACATACTAAATACGTAAAATACTGCCTAAACTAACCTATAGATGTAATGCAATTCCAATGAAAGCCCAAGACATTTTGTGAAAAAATTGGCAGGCTAAAATGCATATGGCAGTGCAGGGGCCAAGAAGAGGTAAGATAATCCTGAAGAAAAGGAAAATAAGTGGAACACTTATAATACTTACTATAATATTAGAATAGTTAAGAAGAGGCAGTTGACAACTGGAACAGACTTAGAGAATCCAGACACACACACGGCCAATAGATTGGTAAGAAAAGTGGCTCTGCAGAGCAGTGAGAAAGAATATTTTTTTACAAATATATGGTGCTGACTCAATTGGATATATGTATGTAGGAAAAAAGTGAATCTTAATCTCTGTTTCACATCACAAAAAGAAAAACAGTTTCCAGGTAGCTTTAGACCAACATGAAAGTCACAAAAATAATAACACTTCTAAAAGAAAGCCTAGGAAAATATCTGCATAGTTTTTGGGGTAGGAAACAATTTCTTTAGCATGATGAAAGCATTGACTAGAAAGGATGAGACTGACATACATTAGGCTTTAAAACTTGTTTTCATCAGAGACACCATTAATACTGCAAATAGGCTAAAAGACTGTATGTAAAGAACTACTAAACAAATTTATGGGTAGAAAGACAACCCAATACAAAAATGCCCACAAAGACTTTTAAACAAGCACTTCACAAAAGAGGATAGCCAAATGGTCAGCAAATGTGTGAAAAGGTGTTCAGCTTCAGTAGCTGTCAGGGAAGTGTCCAGAGCAAGATAACAATCTGTCCCACACAGAATGGCTAAATTAAAAAAGAAGCAGCTGTCAATACCAAGTGCAGAGATGTAGAACAATGGGAAATCTCATACTGCTTTTGAGGTAGAAAATTGTCACAGTCTCTTTGGAAAACTGGCAGGATATTCACTTATTCAGATGCTGTTCATATAGATACCCTATGGCCCAACAATTTCACCCTTATGTATACTCCCAACAGAAATGCATGCCCGTCAATACAAATTACCACAACACTATTCACAATGACCTCAACCTGGAAACAACATAAACGCTCACCAGAATAAGAATAGATATGATGTGGTATATTCAAACAATGGAAAAACCCTGAGCAATGAACAGGAAAAAACTTCCATTTAATGCAAACTATGAATGAATTTTATCAATGTAAGTGAAAGAATGCTGATACATACTCTATGGTTCAATATCTCTTACATTAAAAACCAGACCAAGCTAAGTGATGGTTTGTTTAATCAATAGGCAAAATGTGTCAGTTAAGCAAGATATGTAGGTTCCAGAGATCCACTACAGCATTGTATCTATAGCCAACAATGTCCACTTAAAATTTAAGAGGATATATCTCATGTTGTGTCCTTATCACAATAAAATCTAAGACAAACAAATGAGAAACTAAATGATAGCGTTCGAGGTAAGGTAGTAGTTATATTATGGGAGGAGTTAGAGGAAATAACAACTGGGATTGGACAGGAGAGGCTTCCCTGACCCTAGTTGTGTTCTATTTCTTAATCTCATGGTGATTTTATGCATGTGTTCCTGCTGTTATAATTCATCAAGCTCTATGCTTGTGGTGTACTTTTCTGTATATGTCAATAAACTTATTTAAAAATAAAGGCAATCATAAAGAAGCCAATTGTGGTTAGAGTAGAGGATAAATGAGCATTTATTTAAGGACTTGTGCTTTTAAGTGTGCATTCATTTTCTTTTTCACCATAACCAGATGGAAAATATTCTCAATATCATTATTTTATAGATCAAAATGCTGAGCCTGAGAGGAAGTAAGCAAATTGTCCATAGTCTCACAGCTTGTTTTTCTGCCTCCAAAGGTCTTGTTTTCTGCACTATGTTTATGTCGCCTCTTGTAGTTTTTTTCAGAATTCACAAATCGCCTGGGTGGCTCAGTTAGTTAAGCGTCCGACTTTGGCTCAGGTTCAAGATCTCACCATTCATGGGTTTGAGCCCTGCATAGGACTCTGTGCTGACAGCTCAGAGCCTGGAGCCTGCTTCAGATTCTGTGTCCCCGCCCCCTTTCTCTCTGTTCCTCCACTGCTCGCTCTCTTATTCTCTCTCTCTCTCAAAATAAATAAACATAAAAAAAATTTAGGGGCTCTTGGGTGGCTCAGTTCATTAAGCATCTGACTTCAGCTCAGGTCATGATCTCTTGGTCCGTGAGTTCAAGCCCCGTGTTAGGCTCTGTGCTGACAGCTGGGGGCCTGGAGCCTGCATCAGATTCTGTGTCTCCCTCTCTCTCTGCCCCTACCCCCCTACTCATACTCTGTCTCTCTCTCTCCTTCAAAAATAAATAAACATTAAAAAAATTTTAAATACAAATGTAAAAAGATAATCCATTGTATATAAATCTGTCTTTGCTTTCCAGATCATCCCTTTAGAATGTAACTTTTCAAGGTAGCAGAAGTTACCAGAACTTCTCAATAATTAGCCTAAGATAGTTGCTAGAGCCTTGAAAGTTAAATGTAGCTGAAATAGGAAAGTAACCATGATTTACTCCATTCATTCAAAGTGAAAGAAATGTAACTTTTAAACATTTTTTCTAAATTAAATCAATGTGTTCTCCCACACATCCATCAAGTTTAGAAGAAAATCCAATTTTTGTCTGACAGAAAATCTAATTTTATTCATGGAGTGAGTGGGTGGGACCCCTTTTCTATTTCAGGGTTCCATAAGGAATCCTGGGGCCTAGTCGAAATTTGAGATGGGCCTCTGACCTTGATCTCACTGTCAAATGTTCTCTGTCCAAGTTGAACAATGGATTCTACACCAAACTTCATAGTTAGGAATCTCACTATTGCTTGATCATGCAGGTCCCCCATGAGACAACTGGGCAGCCCCTCCCACTTGCAAATTCTTTTCTGCCACCTGCTTCTCTCAAGTCCAGGTACCCTACTCTCTTTCCACTCTTAGAACTCTGACCTTTTCAGACAATTCAGTCCCTGGACTCCATTCTAGGAAAACTATGGATCTATAGCCAAAATGCCTTAGGCAGCACTTTGGAAACATCTCAAAAATGTCTGGGTAAATGCAAGCATAAGCAGGTGTGTGTGTGGAAATTTCCAGAAAAAAATATTGATAGGGCTCCTGCCAAGGCAGTAGAAGTTTAACTTTATTCTATAGTCACAGACTTGTGTGCCTGGGTATTCCCCCAAGGAACAATACCAGCCTTTAGAATTTCCCAAAAGCTATGTTTTAGGAAAAGCAGAACCATATGCTTGGGATGAGGATGGAACTTTGTTGGGGCAGGTCGTCAGTGGTAGGGGAAGATTAGTATCTGTAGATGGAGATCAGCTCCAAGGATGTGCATGTACGCATGCATGTGCAGAAGGAGGAGGTGGTGGGGCTCCCCTCCTTTCTAGAATGTCAAACAGCCTGAGTGGTGGTGCAAGGAAGGTCCTCGGAAAATGGGGCATTGAAATGATTCCTTGGAAATAACTCATCCCCTTAATTGGTTTTCTCAGCATTGGTGTGGTCTGAGAAACAAGACTTGCATGTATATTGGTCTAAGCTAACATAATAGGATTAATAATTATAATAATTACAGCAGTGAGTGAGCCTCATCAACATTCCACCTATAATGCTAAGTGCTTTAGATCCATCATGCTGGTTACCACCCTGAAAGTGAGTACTATTAGCCAAGTGAGCTTCCGAGTAGTTAACAAATAGCAGAGCTGGGATTCAAATCCAAAGTCTAGATCCAAAGGTTGTGTGTTTACCATTATTGCACATTTATTTTTGAGAATAAACCCAATGTATATGATGTTATTCCCTTCTTCTTACCAAAGCTCTGGGCCCCCAAATTGATAGCATACATGGTGTATTTGAACTGGTAGGCCCGGTTGGGAGAGAATACAAACCTTATGTGAGCTGGGAAATAAAGAGGTAAATTACTGCCAGCAATGAATTTGAATTTTGTTTTTTTTTAGGTTAGTAGTGTTCTTTTTTCTTTTTAATTATATATTTGACATGTAATGATATATTAGTTTCAGGTGTACAACATAGTCATTCAACAAGTTTCTATATTATATTACACTCACAAATGTAACTACCATCTGTCACCATACTATGCTATTACAATATCACTGGCTATATCCCCTTTATGATATACCTTTTATTCCATAACTAGAAGCCTATATCTCCTATTCCCCTTCATCCGTTTTCCAATCTGCCCACCCACTTCTCTCTGGCAACCATCTGGATTTGTTTTTTTTTTTAAGTTTATTTATTTATTTTGAGAGATAGAAAGAGAGTAAATGGGGCAGGGGCAGAGGGAGGGAGACAGAATCCCAGCAGGCTCTGTGCTGTCAGTGCAGAACTCAGTGTGGGGTTTGAACCCACAAACCGTGAGATCATGACCTGCATGGAGATCAAGATTTGGACACCTAACAGACTGAATCACCCACATGCACCTGGATTTGAATTTTTTAAAAATCTTGTTGGATGGACTGGACATCTATTTGGATACTAGGCAGAAATTATGTTCATTGCATGGATGGAATGGCAATGATATGAAATATTGTTCTTAACAAATTAGAGTGTGACTCCTTTTTTTTTATTGGTCCCAGGCAATTAGATCTACTGATCTCTTGCCTCATCTTAAAAGAAAAATAGGAAAAGCTCAGTGATTTTATATATATATATATATATATATATATATATATATATATATATATAAAGTACTCTATAAATGAACTAAAAACCATTGTATTGTACACTTTAAACAGATGAGTTTTTTTTTAAAGAGGAATAAAAATGTTTTAATTATTGAAATACACTGGTAAGTTGAGTAATCTACATTGCTGTACTAAATGGCTATACATGGTCATCATCAAATTAAGAACTTTCTAGATACCCCATCCACAGGTCCTTGAAAATAGTATAGGATTAACTTGATGAGATGCTGTGATCACACAAAGCAGAATGGGAGAATCAATGGCTATGAAGGATTGCTGGTGATGTAATACTTTCAACTAAAGAAACTATAGAAAATTAATCAGAAATGTGCAGAGGGCATGCAAATTTCAGTGGCTTATTTTTAAATATTGTAATGTATACACAGTTCCTAACAAAAGAAATTCTCTGACACTTAAATAAATCCGTGTATCGTTTACCCAATTCCTTTCTAGCACCACAACATTCAACATGTTCCTATGGTTTCAACTACAGACTTAAGAATTTGGGTGGGGAGGGGAGGCAGACTAGTCAACTGTTTAGATGTGCATGCTACAATGTCCACAGAGTGAAATTCCTTCCCAATCTTAATGAACAAGATTTTGATTATTGAGGCATGATATTTTCTTTTTTTTTAATTTTTTTGAGTTTTTTAAATTTATTTTTGAGACAGAGAGAGACAGAGCATGAGCAGGGGAGGGGCAGAGAGACAGGCAGACACAGAATCTGAAGCGGGCTCCAGGCTCCGAGCTGTCAGCACGGAGCCCGACACGGGGCTCGAACTCACAGACCGTGAGATCATGACCTGAGCTGAAGTCGCACGCTTAACCGACTGAGACACCCAGGCGCCCGGACGCATGCTATTTTCTTTTAATTTTTCTGTGCACTGTTTGATTGGATACCATATTGACAGCTTCAGATATTAGACCTACATATAATCGTCCACAGTTTCTCCTCTTGTCCTCTACCCTTATCGATTCTTCCGTTAGCATCTTTAGCTGTTCCTGCGGGCCACTGTGGAGTTCCTGCAGCCCATAGAGCCACTGGCCGGGGAAGCTCAGCTCGGGAGCTGGCGGTAACAGAGGGGAGCGGGCAGGTGCAGCCCAGGGTGGAAAACCCTAAATAGAGGAGTTTTGTGGTAAGTAACTCATATCTCCCTACACTGTTAAACGTAAAAGTATACTTTTATATTAAAGAATTATTTATATCTGTAGGTAGCTTCTTCAGTTATATTTATGCATGCATTGACTTTATTGTGCCATAATTACCTTATGTTTGTTTGTACTAAGATAGTTTTGCATTCACTTTTCTCCAGTCGTGAATTTGTATTGTTAATAGTTGCATAGATTCCCTCATATCATTTGTCATTGTTCAGGCACCCATTGCATGCTGCTGCACAACTGGGCATTTCCAGGGCTTTGCTATTATAAATGCTACTGTTTTACAAAAGTATGTATACATAGCTTTTACTTTTTTTTTTTTAAGATAAATTCCTAATAGTGGAATCACTGGGTCAAAAGCTATGACTCTTTCAGGGTTCTTGTTATATGTTGCTAGAAATAGTGCAGTTTTAATGCCACTGCCAACTTGGAGTTCACACATATCTTGCTGGTCTTTCCAGCCTCTTCCTTGATTTGATATCTTTGAGTAGCTAATATCATGATGCACTTTATAATATTGGAAAAGTTCAACAAGTTTTCCTTATTTCTCCCCTGTCTGCTAAGAAATTTTTCTGTGAGTAAATATTTTAAGGATGAGGTATTGCTAACTCTCAATCAAACTAAAAATAAAATCCATTTTTATAAGCTTTCTAGTATTGAAAAAATGAATAAAAATAGTAAACATTTTTTTACTTTTCGTCCTTACTTGTTTTCCTGGGTCACTCTTTCCTCGTCATTATAAAGATGTTTATAGCATCTGCGAGCACTTAAGACAATACTGAAGACTTAAAAGGATAAGCATTCCCCACCTCCCCCCCAAAATAAACACTAAAAATAAAAGTATGAGCATCCCATTTCCTAAAGGAGGTTATAAATGATAGAGAATGTTGCTGTAAATGCCCATCTTTGTTGTTATTTAGCTATTATCTTCATCTTATGTATCTAAATCAGGATTAGGTTTTAAAAATGGGGAGTGGGAAAGAAGTTATTAATGTTTTTTTTTGCATTAGGTACTGAAGAATTTTAGACTCCAGGGTAAGTTGTGGCACTCATATTATGAGAAATTTAAAGGCTAAAATAATGTCTTATTCATATCTTGAATCTTTCCAAGTCTACAGTAAGTGCTTAATAGGTTCTCATTAAATAACATTAAATTTTCCCTTCTGAGAAATTTCCCATGATTCCAATCAGTAGGAAGAAATTTCACGTGTGGCCTGAAGGTTGGTTTTATCTATATTAAGAATAAGCATCTGCTCTCGAGGTGCAAAATAATAGGGAATTGTCTAAATAGCATTGTACCATCCAATAACAATATATTTGTCATTAAGAAGTTACTAGCCCCTGTGTGAATTGAACAAAGCTGAAAAGCATTTACCTTTGTATTATAGTTTGCTGAACAAAGGTATAAAATAAAAATTTCAGAGGAAAATGAATAGTTTCCGTGTACATAAAAATACTTAAATGCTCATTAAAAATGAACCTTCTTTATTCATTAAATCAAGAATGCATTGTTAGAATTAAGAATTACTATTACCATGGTGCCTGGCTGGCTCAGTTGGTTAAGCATTCAACTCTTGATAGGGGCTCAGGTCATGATTTTGTAATCTCACAATCAAGCCCTGCATCAGGCTGCATACTGGGCATGGAGGTTGCTTGCGATTCTCTCTCTGCCCCTTGCCCTAGTCATGCTCTCCTCTCTCCCTCTCTCAAAATAAGTAAATAAACATTAAAAAAAAAAAGACTCTTGACCTTAAAAAAAAAAGAGAATTGCTATTACTGTATTTCTGTAATGAAATGACATTTCTTAAAAAAGAAAAAGTCACTAGCGCAACCCCTATCAAAATAACACCAGCATTCTTCACAGAGGTAGAACAAACAATACTCAAATTTGTAAGGAAACTGAAAAGATCCCAAATAGCCCAAGAAATTTTGAAAAAGAAAACCAACGTTGGATGCATCACAATCCCAGAGTTGAAACTGTATTACAAAACTGTAATCATCAAGACAGTATGGTACTGGCACAAAAACAGACACTCAGATCAATGGAACAGAATAGAGAACTCAGAAAAGGACCCACAAATGTATGGCCAACTAATGTTTGACAAAGCAGGCAAGAATATCCAATGGAATAAGACAGTCTCTTTAGCAAAAGGTGCTGGGAAAACTGGACAACGACATGCAGAAAAATGAACCTGGACCACTTTCTTATACCATAAACAAAAATAAACTCAAAATGGATGAAAGACCTAAATGTAAGACAGGAAGCCATCACAATCCTTGAGGAGAAAGCAAGCAAAAACCTCTTTGATCTTGACCGTAGCAACTTCTTACTCAACACGTCTCCGGAGGCAAGGGAAACAAAAGCAAAAATGAACTACTGGGACCTCATCAAAATAAAAACCTTTTGCACAGCGAACGAAACAATCAGCAAAACCAAAAGGCAACTGACAGAATGGGAGAAGATATTTGCAAATGACATATCAGATAAAGGGTTAGTATGCAAAATCTATAAAGAACTTATCAAACTCAACACCTAAAAACAAATAATCCAGTGAAGAAATGGGCAAAAGACATGAATAGACACTTCTCCAAAGAAGACATCCAGATGGCCAACAGACACATGAAAAAATGCTCAACATCACTCATCATCAGGGAAATACAAATCAAAACCACAGTGAGATACCACCTCACACCTGTCAGAATGACTAACATTAACAACTCAGGCAACAAAAGACGTTGGCGAGGATGTGGAGAGAGAGGATCTCTTTTGCACTGCTGGTGCAATTGCACCATTAGGTATTTATCTGAGGAATACAGGTGTGCTGTTTCGAAGGGGCACATGCACCCCAGTGTTTATAGCAGCACTATTGACAATAGCCAAAGTATAAAAAAGAGCCCAAATGTCCATCGATGGATGAATGAATAAAGAAGATGTGGCACACACACACACACACACACACACACACACACACACAATGGAGTATTACTCGGCACTCAAAAAGAATGAAATCTTTCCAATGGAACTAGAGGGTATTATGTTAAGTGAAATTAGTCAGGGAAAGACAAATATGACTTCACTCATATGAGGAATTTAAGAGACAAAACAGATGAACATAAGGGAAGGGAAGCAAAAATAATGTAAAAACGGGGGGGGGGGGTACAAAACATAAGAGACTCTTAAATATAGAGAACAAACAGAGGGTTGCTGGAGGAGTTGTGGGAGGGGGGATAGGCTAAATGGGTAAGGGGCATTAAGGAATCTACTCCTAAAATCATTGTTGCACTGTATGCTAACTTGTATGTAAATTAAAAAAAAATAATAGATTATAAAAAAAGTCACTAGCTTTTTTTGTATCTACTGTATTTCTGAGACGTATAGCTGATTATTGATGATTATCATAAAATGAAGCTGAGACTTCAGAGATCCAGTGTCCTGCTTAGCTAAGGTCACACAGTGAGCTGCAGAATTAGGACTAAATCCCAGGTCTCCAACTCCAAATCTCAGATTCGCATCACACAAGCACACAAGCTTTTTTTAAACCACTGTCCCAGGAAACACTGCTTCAAGGAGAACAAACTGTTTGCACTATTACCCTTTTAGAAAGCCACATCAGAAGATTTTTTTATATCTTGGCATAAAGAAATCAGTTCAGTTTAGTTTACCTTGGAGTAAAGGACTTAAACATATCAAAATTTATTTTTTTAAAGAAAAATTTAAGAATTATTTCTATTTTTCCTTGTGAGATAAATGGCAATTACTTTACCCCATAAGCTTGTAAATAATTTCAGGAATGTCATGTCAAAACAGGCCCACATAAACCATAATTGGGTAGCTGCCCCCCGGCCCCTTATCCACAAAGGATACGTCCCAAGGCTCCCAGTGAATATGTGAAACTGTGAGTAGTACCAAATCCTATATATGCTCATTTTTTTTCTTTTACATCCATACCTATGATTAAGTTTAGTTTATAAACTAGGCACAGTAAGAGAACAACAATAACTAATAAAATAGAACAGTTGTAACAATATACTGTAATAAAACTTACATGAATGCGGTCTCTCTCTTTCTAAAAATATTTTACTCACCCCTCTTCTTGTATTAACGTGAGATTATAAAATGCCTAGGTGATGAGATGAAGTGAGGTGAATGACGATGTAGGAATGGTGAGCCAGCGTTAAGGTCCAATTGGTCTTACCACACATCAGGAGCATCGTCCGCCTCAGGAGTCTGGTTGACCACAGGTAACAGAAACTGGGGAAAGCAAAAGTGTGGGTAAGGATGGGCTACTGTACTAGATACTCTACTAGATGCAAATAAAGCTCATTTTCTGACCTCCTATTTGACTCTCAGTGGACTATATTATGGCCCCTCATGCTATGTTAAAAAAAAAAAAAAAAACAGATATTAAATAAATGAATAAATAAATAAATAAATAAATAAATAAATAAATCTGCTTGCTCTTTGCTGTATGTCTCTGAAAGTGTTTTTGATTTTCCTCATTTTTAAAAAATATATAAAATCTTGATTTTTTAAATAATAATAATACTGCTATATAAACATTCTTGTTTTCAGTTTTAGTTTCTTTTTTTTAATTTTTACCTTTACTTTTATTTTTTATTTTTTTTTTAATTTTTTTTTTCAACGTTTTTATTTATTTATGGGACAGACAGAGACAGAGCATGAACGGGCGAGGGGCAGAGAGAGAGGGAGACACAGAATCGGAAACAGGCTCCAGGTTCCGAGCCATCAGCCCAGAGCCTGACGCGGGGCTCGAACTCACGGACCGTGAGATCGTGACCTGGCTGAAGTCGGACGCTTAACCGACTGCGCCACCCAGGCGCCCCTATTTTTTATTTTTTTAAATTTACTTCCAAATTAGCATATAGTGCAACAATGATTTCAGGAGTAGATTCCTTAGTGCCCCTTACCCATTTAGCCCATCCCCCCTCCCACAACCCTTCCAGTAACCATCAGTTTGTTCTCCATATTTATGAGTCTCTTCTGTTTTGTCCCCCTCCCTGTTTTTATATTATTTTTGTTTCCCTTCCCTTATGTTCATCTGTTTTGTCTCTTAAAGTCCTCATATAGGTGAAGTCATATGATTTTTGTCTTTCTCTGACTGACTAATTTCACTTAGCATAATACCCTCCAGTTCCATCCACGTAGTTGCAAATGGCAAGATTTCATTATTTTTGATTGCCGAGTAATACTCTATTTGTGTGTGTGTATGTGTGTGTGTGTGTGTGTGTGTGTGTGTGTACACACACATCTTTATCCATTCATCCATCGATGGACATTTGGGTTCTTTCCATACTTTGGCTATTGTTGATGGTGCTGCTATAAACATGGGGGTGCATGTGTCCCTTCGAAACAGCATACCTGTATCCCTTGGATAAATGCCTAGTAGTGCAATTGCTGGGTCGTAGGGTAGTTCTATTTTTAGTTTTTTGAGGAACCTCCATACTGTTTTTGAGTGGCTGCACCAGCTTGCATTCCCATATATAAACATTCTTAATAAAACCATTCTTTTTATGTGGACATAGTCAGTTTTCAGTTGGATATGTCTGTGAGCTAAGCCATTTGTTTTTCCTCAAATGAGATCATGAGATGATCATCTACTATGTGTGTCATGGTAGGAAAGGTGAACAGAATGGATGAGCCAGATCCCCTCCTTATTTCATAGGTAAGAACTCTGATCCTAGAAAGGTAACAAGCCTTGCTAAAATCATTGACAAAGATAGGCTTTTCACTGGGACTTTTGTCCTATGTGGTCCTTTTCTATTCTTTTAGGGAGGCTTTCACCCAACCCAAGATACAGCATCATTAACAAATTTAAGTTCTCGGAGGAAGCAAGTATATGAGTATCTTTTAAGAAAATATTTTGCTAAAAGGGAAGCACAGAGAAATTTTAGAATGGCCAGTCCTAACCTACAAATTTCTACTTCTCTTTTTCCTATTTTCAGCCAGAATTGCAGTTTGCTCTCAAGGGCCTGAATATAATCAAGGGTAGGCAGATAATGCAGTTAATGGCAAAAAATGGAAGCAAATTCTTTCTTCCTGCACCATGGCTAATTTGAAAAAAAAACCAGTCATATAATATCATGAAATCTTATATTTCATTTCTACTGGGTTTCTAATTCAGTTAGTACTGTAGAGATACGTTAAGTAAGATTTGGCCTTTTTTTCTTGAAATCATTTTTTGTAAATTTTATTTTATTTTTTTAAACTTTTTTTTAATGTTTATTTACTTTTGACAGAGAGAGAGAGACAGAGCATGAGTGGGGGAGGGGCAGCAAGAGAGGGAGACACAGAATCCAAAGCAGGCTTCAGGCTCTGAGCTGTCAGCACAGAGCCCAACGCGGGGCTTGAACTCACAAACCGTGAGATCATGACCTGAGCCGAAGTCGGTTGCTCAACCGACTGAGCCACCCAGGTGTCCCATTTTTGTAAATTTTAAATAAGAGAATTAGAAGTTGAAAAGTTCATGAGTAAAATTTAATAAGACTCTATCAGGATTAGATCTGCTGATAGTTTTCAAAACTAAATTGCTCGATTTTTATAAAATGGTGAGATAAATTATCTACCAACTAACTGATACTATCTTGGAACAAAAAACATGCCCCATTAGCAAATGTCTGGTTAATTCCAACAAAAAGGTGTTTTATAAAGCCAAATAAAATAATTGGAAATATTGCAAAAATACATGACACCAAAGTTATTTTCAAAAAGATAGAATATATTTAAAATGCTGTCAATATGGTATGCATGTGTCTATTCAACTATAACTTCTCTTGCTTTGGTATTATTTGAAAAAAAAATAGCCATTATGTTTTTTGTTATTATTGCTCCAATCCAAAAGGTAAGTAACTGATTTTATGTATGAACAGATTTTATTCCGATCTGGAGTTGACTATGCCAATTTATATGACCAGATATTATATGAAGTATCTATACGGAGTATTAAGTAGGAGAAAGGGATACTTTGTATTAGTCAGGGCTCTCCAGGAAAACAGAACCAATATCTATGATAAAGTTTACTATGAGGAATTAATCTCACTTGACTATGGAGTCTGAGATGTTCCACAATCTGCTATCTGCAAACTGGAGACCCAGGAAAACTGGTGGTGTAGTTCAGTTCAAGTCCAAAGGTCTGAATTCCATGGAACTGGTGGCATAAGTCCCTTTGAGGGCTGAAGATCAATGTCTGGTTCATGCAGTCGGGCAGACGGGGCAAAGTTTTGATTCCCCATGTTTTTTTATTTTATTCAGGCCTTCAATGGATTGAACGATGCCCACCCACCGAGGGGAGGGCGATCAACCTTACTGAGTCCACCAATTCAAATGATAATCCAATCAATAAGCACCCTCACAGATATACTCAGAAAAAATGTTAGCTGAATGTATGGGTACTGCATGACTCAGTCAAGTGGACACATAAAAGTAACCATCACAAATCCACCCCTTTTGAACTTGGCACCTATACACATGTCCTTAACTTATACTTAATCTCAAAATAAAGGCAATAACGATGTCATAATTCTGCTTAATGTGGTACAACTATCCTGCATACAACCAAAAATGCACTAATCTTTTCCCCACAAGAGGAGGTATAGTACTTGAGTGATGTTTACTCTTTACTCTGATATCCTGCAACTTAAATATTATTATGTCAAATTAACATTTATATACATCAATTGAAAATGGTGATACAAAGTTAATACAGCTTATGTTACATTATAGGGGAATAAGATAGGGGAAGAAACAAAGATACACACAGATATGTATACAGCTGTATTCATGATAAACAATAAGGAGGAAGTGCTCCATATTAATGCTTTTTAATAATAAGGAATAAATACTCATGACCATTATAGTCTCTGTTTCTGACTGGTCATGCTGGTATTTATAACTACCTCCTTCTACTACCTATTCTGTGTTCCCTTTGCCTTCAGCAAACACCTAATCTGGTCATGATTCTTTACCTGGTAGGGTGACCCAAACCTTTATTACTGAAGGATGTGGGCCTCCTTAGTAGTCCTGCATGCACTGGATTGTTGCAGTTTTCCATTTCTTTGTTTTTGCAACAGAGGGCATTCTAATTGATTCCAGTTTTCGGTTCTTCCCGTTGTGGGCAATATTCTTGCCATGTGTAAGTACTTGATTCTATCACATGTGTCGTTTTTATCCATTCATTGTCCTAAGAAATTTACCTTTGTCATCTGTTGGCAGTCAATCCTTCTAGCAAATCACGAAGCACTATATTTTATGGAGTGCCTGCGGAATAGAGATTTCAGCTCACCTGTGCTGTATGAAGGACATAAACACAACAAAGACATGGCAGTGAACCCCCAGGGCTGATAAAAATCACTTCTAGGTAAATTGGTAGCTCCAGTCTTACATAAACTCTTATATTGCTAATTCCACTAAAAGGAAATAACATTTAATTTACTATATTCTTATTTGGCTCCCAGATTACTACGTTATAGATCTTCATGATATTTTAAAACAAGGAACAAATATTAAAAAGTATTCAGTCCAACTGAGCACCTCAGTTAGGAGTTGGCTCTCTGGGTCTGGGTAGAGGAGATGAGAAAAAAAAAATGGCCATCTAGAAAAACCTGGTGGGGCACATGTTCCAAGAGAGCTCCTCGTTACTGAAATGTGGGGAACAGTGACTTTACACCATGGCACAGCCAGTTCTGTTTCCTGCCATGGCTGCTCATACATCTTCATTATGATCCCTTTCTTTCTTTGCTTAGGGCTCTGTCCTGCTGTTTATTTTCCATGAAGATATTTACATAAGGAATCTTAAATCTTATCTGTCAGGTTCCTGAACCTTTTACTTAGCTCTCTCTAGGAGATGATATTTTACTTTTAAGAGAGAGAACACATGGACTTTCAGTGTCAGGCAGCTGCAGCTGGGTCTCATGTCAGTCGTTATCAAGGTGACCATGCACAGAGCACTGGACCAGCTGCTGAGGGCCAGGCTGTCTGCCTATCACTCATGGGAGAGATAACTCAGAAGAAAAACAGTACCAATACATACCAACTATAAAATGAGTTATTATTTGTGATATACTTAAAACAGTGCTCACCACATACTGTTTGGTAAAGGTAAAACAAGTCAATTTGGAGGGGACAAATGCGGCTCCTAGGGTCTTAGCCACAAAGAGGCATTATGGATGCTGGAGTGGGTCAGATAGTGCACACCCAAACTCATGTCCACCCAGAACCTCAAAATATAAACCTATTTGGAATAAGTGTCTTTACAGATGTAGTTAGGATAAAGATTGAGATGATATCACACTGGATTAGGATGGACTCTAAATCCAGTGAAAATTCTAAGAGATAGAAGAAGAGAAATACAGGGAAGAAGGAATGTGAAGATGGGGGTAGAGATTAGAGTGACACATCTACAAGCCAAGGAATGCCAAGAATTGCAGGCAGCCACCAGAAGCTAAGGAGAGGCATAAAATGATTTCTGCCTCAGAGCTTCCAGAAAGACCAACCCTGATGACACTTTGAATTTGGATCTTTGGCCTACAGATTTGTGAGAGAATCATTTTCTGTTGTTTTAAGAACCCCAGTTGATGGGAGTTTGTTGTGGTGGCATCACAGAAAACGAATGCAGATTTCTATCTCAAGTCTATGCAAATTCTGCATTTGTTAGGTAATGGAAGAATACAAACAGGTTTTGTTCTGGAAGGGTAAACTGTCTGCAAATATTCCTATGATCTTAATCCAAACGCACCTGTACATGCAAAGAATAAGAATATCAATACAGTGAACACATACACCAGTCTAAAAATACAGGATTTTTTTTTCTAACCCATACACTTCTCTGAAAACTACTTTCTGTGAACCCTGGTAGCCCTTTTTATGATGTGTGACCTTGCCTTTCTTCTGTAGCCTAGCAGCTGTTTGTCACCAGGGGCAAGGGATTCCTGACTTCTCAGGCTAAGCAAAATCTTTTTCCTAGTACTTTGGAATTAGAACTTGGTCAGTTTTTACTGGCTTTCCAATGAAGAACACATCAAGTTGAGAGGACTCAGGTGACTGTGAGCCAACAATATGGAGAAACTGCAAAGAGAAAAAGAAAGAAGCAGACATATGGCTACAGTTTGGATAAAAGACCATACAGGGGAGCCTGGGTGGCTCAGTCTTGATTTTGGCTCAGATCATGATCTCATGCTTGTGAGATCGAGCCCTGTGTTGGGTTCTGTGCTGGGTGTGGAGCCTGCTAGACATTATCTCTCTCCTTCTCCCTCTGTCCCTTCCCCGCTTGCTCTTTCTCCCTGTTTCTCTAAAACAAAACAAAACAAAACAGAACAGAACAAAAACTATATAGCCCTAGAGAACAAGAGACCAAGAGGATCTTCATAACAGATTGATTACCACTGAGAGGCAGTTAGGGGATGGTGGTTAAGAATGGGGGCTCTGGAGCCAGATGGATTTGGGTGAGTTACTTGACCCTCTCGAGTTCCTCACTGTAGTTGGGACTAATAACAGTAGCTCCATGAAATAGTTGTTCCTTGGATTAAATGTAAAAAAACACTTTGGATGAGGTAAGGCAAATTAAGTGCATTAATATGAAACATTTAGAAGTGTACGTCATATGTACTCAGGAGATGTTGGCTGTAATTATTATTACCCTATCGCCCCCAAATGGCTTTTAAACCACCTCATGCTTCTTTTTTTTTTTTTAATTTTTTTTTTAACGTTTATTTATTTTTGAGACAGAGAGAGACAGAGCATGAATGGGGGAGGGTCAGAGAGAGAGAGGGAGACACAGAATCTGAAACAGGCTCCAGGCTCTGAGCTGTCAGCACAGAGCCCGATGCGGGACTTGAACTCATGAACCATGAGATCATGACCTGAGCCGAAGTTGGACACTTTACTGACTGAGCCACCCAGGCGCCCCCCCCTCATGCTTCTTCTAACATTTTATGCTTATTGGTAAGTCGCACATTTAAGTGGCTTTTCTATGTATGTTTATACTTTTAGTTTTGCAGTACATTAACTTACCATAACAAAGACTAAAAATCAGTCACAGCACGGAAGTTTATCTCTCTGACAGTATTTTAAATCAATAAGTATCCTATAACACAAAGAAAATAGTAAAAAGCAACTTAGTTTCTGGGTATATTTACTGTGGATGTGTTTGTTTATACCTACTGGTTCTCTTTCAATGAGCATAGTTGGCACAATCTTATCTTATTACATCATTGTATAAAACAAGTCACAGTGCCTACTCTGGTTTAAACAGAAATATGGTGTAAGGAGGGGCATCTGGGTGGCTCAGTGGGTTAAGCATCTGACTCTTGCTCTCGGCTCAGGTCATGATCTCACAGTTCATGAGATCAAGCACCTGTTATCCGGGAGGTAAGCAATAGCTTCAGCTTACTAGCTTGGGAGGGAGGCAGAACTCCTATTAGAGAGACAGTTGCACATCTGTTTAGGAAAATACGTGAACAGATTTTGGTCTACTAGGCCAGGTTCAGACAACGAAGAGTTTATGACTTTGTATATTACAGAAACGACAATGTGTAGTTTCTTCCTGAGTGAGTCTTGGAGATCCAAATACTCAGATGTTGGAGGAATCCTGGAACAGAGAGGCCTGGCCCCACAATACCCTGGTTAGCCCCGAAGGGAATCTGCTAGAGGTGGCAGGACAGCTGAGATAGCTGTTACTCTTTTGTAAATTGGTGGCTTTTTGGGCTTTGCTGTAATTCCATTTCATCATCCCCAAATCTTCGGTAATATCTGTTATGCACTAGTATTCAGGCACAAGATAGAGCTGTTTAGAGCCAGAGATAGGAGCCGCATGGGCTACGCAGGAAGCCATCTTGACACAAATGGTATGTGAGAGCCTCTCAATTTGATGTAAAAGCTGGAGACATCAGGAAAATCTGTGTTCGAGCTGTTTTTTTAGGGCTTCTTTAGAAACCTGTTTATCTTTTTACAGAAACTAGGCAGAACACAACTACTCTGATAGTTAAATAATCCAGTAGCCCATTTACTGGTGGCAATCTGCACTGTGCTTTACTTAAGGAATACTACTCAGAGCTGAAAAAGAATGAAATCTTGCCATTTGCAACAATGTGGATGGACCTAGAGTGTATTATGCTAAGCAAAATAAGTTAGTCAGAGAATATGTAGAATTTGAGAAACTCAACAGATGAACATTGGGGAAGGGAAGGAAAAATAAGATAAAAACAGAGAAGGAGGCAAACCATAAGAGACTCTTAAATACAGAGAACAAACTGAGGGTTGCTGGAGGGGAGGTGTGAGGGTGGGGATGGGTTAAATGGGTAACGAGCATTAAGGAGAGTACTTGTTGAGATGAGCCCTTGGTGTCATATGTAAGAGATGACTCACTAGGTTCTACTGAAGCCAAGACTACACTGTAGGTTAACTAACTTAAAATAAGAAACCAGACATCCTTGCAGTGATAATTGTAGCAACTTGAAAAGGGCTAATGACTAATTTCCAAACTCTGACACCTCTGCAAGCACAATGACGTGAACACTGATGCAATGACTATTCCAATGAGCTCTGTGACAGAAAGATGGAGATGTTGTCAATAAATGTAGGGTGCTAAAATCAGCGTTCAGAGGTTACAATAAATTGGCCTCCCCCCAATCCAGATATTAGGGAAATAAAATTACCCTTTAAAAGCAATAATGTTTTAAAAAGCTATTGTTGAAACATACACAGAACAGTGAATAAATTCCCAAGGACCCCATCACCCAGTTTTATTACTAATCAAGTTCATTTCATCTTTATCCCATTCTCTACTCCTCTTCATAATTTTATCATTTCATTAATAAATATTTCATATCATTCCATTAATAAATATTTCAGACTGATTCTTATTTTATACATAATGATAATATAATCATCACATTGAAAAAAATTGGTAATGTCTTAATATCATCAAATATTCACATTTTAAAAATTTGTTTCAATTAGGATCATTGTTTCAATTAAGATTTCTTTTTTCCATGTTATTTATTTGTTGACAAACCTGGGACATTTGTCCTGTAGTTTCCCATATTCTGGATTTTGTTGAGTGCATTCCTGTTGTGTTGTTCAATAGATTCTTCTCTCCTGCATATCCTATAGAGGGTAGTTAAATCTTGAGACTGGTTATGATATAGTTTAACTCTTTCCTTTTTTTTTTTCTTTTTAAAATTACTTCATGAGTAGTAGTGTATAATTTCATCAGGAGATACAAAATGCCTGACTGGCTTTATTTTTCTGTTAATAGCAGCCATGGGTGATCATTGCCTAGTTATTTTCTTTAATATTTATTTATTTATTTTGAGAGAGAGAGAGAGAGGAATAGAGAGAATCCCAAGCAGGCTCCGCACTGTCGGCACAGAGCCCAATGCAGGGCTCCAACTCATGAACCGTGAAATCATGAGTTGAGCTGAAATCAAGTCGGATGCTTAACGAACTGAGCTACCCAGGCACCCCATTGCCTAGGTTTTTTTGTTTGTTTGTTTTTAATTTTTTTTAGTGTTTATTTCTGAGAGACAGAGTGCAAGCAAGGGAGGGGCAGAGACAGAAGGAGACACAGAATCTGAAACAGGCTCCACGCTCTGAGCTGTCAGCACAGAGCCTGAGGCAGGGCTCCAACCCATAAACCGTGAGATCATGACCTGAACTGAAGTCAGACGCTTAAATGACTGAACCACTCAGGCATCCCTTGTTTAGTTTTGTTGCTGTTTTTTTGTTTGTTTTTTGTTTTTTGGCTTTTTTTTTTTTTTACCATTTATTTTTTTTTTAATTTGGCAAAAAAAGTATTATGCACACTGTATTATTTTGTACAAAGATAAATTCCCCTTATTAATTATTAGGTTATTCCAAAGTAGTTCATATAGGAAAGATAAGTTAAATCCTTGTTACCAGTTTTCAGAGTTTGAGTATGAATTAGCTATTATCCTCCAAAGGTGACCACCTTTTTTTAGTGTTATTTATTATAATTAGTATGTTATAATTATTTAACAATTACCTATTGTTATTAAGTATTTATTATTTAATATTTTACCAATAAATTTAAGCATATTTGGTATGGTTCAGTCCATTGTGGTTATTTTTCTCATGAAATTGGCTATCCTTACTGAAAGCAGGCCTCTTCGAGTTGGTTCTGAATTCTTTTTGACAACCTTGCTTTCTAATATGATAACATGTTTCAGGATTATTAGTATATATCCTGACTCAGAAGGACAAGCAGTCATTTCTCAAAGGAGCCTTAGCTCCGTCTAGTGACAAATCATATTTAGAGACCATACTGAGGGTGTCAGAGTGCTCATTGCTACTTATTTCCAGGTCTTTTCATTAGGACTTTTTTAAAAAGGTAAATATATCATGAGCTCATTCTGATATTCATAATTAAGCATCTATAGGATTTTTACTTAACCTCATTGATCCTACATTTATTTCTCCTTTATTCCAGACAAGAAATCCTAGTTCTCAAAAACACCAACATAATTACTTATTTGTTTTGTCACGTGATAGACACAGACAGGAGTGTCAAGAACAACACCATTAGCTACTATGCTACAAGGTCATTGTTTTAAATTGCAAATCTGATTACATCACATCTACCTCTAAACTCCTTGTTGCTTTCCCATCCCCTGAAGAACAAAGCCCAAGCATATTAACACGCCATAACAGACACTTTGTGATCTGACCCTGTTCCATTGACTTGGCCTGAAATGCTCTGTTCTTCCTTCCCTCCTTCTGTTGAACTCTGAGTCATCTGTCCGAGTACAGATCAGAAGCTTTTGTATCCACGTCCCTTCTATTCTAGCACAAATGGTCGCTCTTTATGTTCTTCTGTGCCTCCTACAGGCTTTTATTCATGCTTTTACCAAACTGAATTCTCATTATTTACATTATAAGTGTATTCTCTTTGGATTGTGCATGTCTCAATAGCTAGGGCCCATTTAATTTTGTATTCCCAGGATCTAAGTTAAGTCCATGAAAAATAGAAGATGCTTAATAAATACTTGTTTAATTGATATGATTTAGTATGACTGAAGAGGTGCAAAATCTAGCAGTTTTGTTTTCTGATGTTTAAAAAATTGTCTATAGTGTTTTTAAAAAAAATTTCTTTTCTGCTAGTAACAGCACATTGCTAGCAATTAAAAAGAGGCACAAGAAAATTATTCACAAAGTCATAATTACTCTTGTATCACTCAGGCTTAAGGTAAATGCAATGAGAATAGTAACAGTAATTATCTGTGAGCATCGGCAAACCTCTAGTCAATGACCCCAGTAGCCATACCTCTAATGCTAACAAACAGGATACTGGAGGATCTTCAGTGTCTGCGTTTTGCCCATCAAATAGATTGCATTTGTATTACTTCTCTTTATCAGGCTCAGTTCTGCCTCTACAGAGAACCAAGGCAGACAGTAAATTTATTCTCCAATATTCTAACAGCTTTAAGCATTTGCTTTTCACAGTCATCAGGGAAATGCAAGTTAAAACTACCATAGAATGAAGGGGATTGTGAGGTTTAAATTCCCAGTTGTGGAATAAATAAGTCACAGAGATGGGGGTGCAGCATGGGGAATATAGTCAATAATATTGTGATAATGTGATATGGTACAGATGGTGACTACTCTTATCGTGGTGAGCATGAGTAACGTATAGAATTGTTGAATCAATGTGGTACAACTGAAACTGATATAACATCACATGTCAGTTATACTTCAGTAATAATAAGCTACAATAGGATACACTGTATACCCACTAGAATAGCTAACATTAAAAAGTTAATTCATAGTTTTCAACTGCCCATGTAAAAATATTCTTCATATGTTAATAAATTGTGTTTTATTTCCCCTTCTTTTTCTCTAAAAGCATATGTAGATGCCATGCCTCTTCGGCTCTCTCCCCACCTTCTTTCTTCTCTCGTATTTGTCATTGTTGTTTGAGTTGGAAATTTCTGGGTCATCTATTTTCCAGTTTCCTGTAGGTGAGAAGGTGCCAGAATAGCAGTCTAGGCTAAGTGACTCTCTTTTGGGTAGTCACAAAATCAGCTGCCTTCCTCCAACCTAATTTGTCTTTATGAAGGCTTGCCTTTTTGCATCTATGTACCTAATAGTTCCAGAAGGGCCTTCTACTAGCCCAGTCCTATTCCTGAACCATCTTTAGCAGAAAAAGGATATGGTTTTTGTGCTCAGGAGTTATTGCTCACATTTGGGAAGCAGACGTTTTAGTATGTGTGCTTTTGATATATATTAGTACTGGATTCTCTGTTTTCCACTTTCTTCCTTTATGTATCTTTATCATTTGAAGTCAGTAGGTTTAGTTCAGGAAACCACAACAGTGCTGTGTTTCTGAAAACAGGTGTGCAGAAGAGTTTTTTAGAAGTGCCAGATGTTAGACATCAATAGTAAATATTTGCTCTCAAAAGGATGGGGCCCCTCATCAGTGACAACTGCTGTGAGGGTGTGATGGGAGAACTGAAGACAGTAAGTTTAGAATGTGTTTGGGTGAGGATTCACACAGAGGTGGCAGATTCAAGAAAATAGCACTTCTTAAAAAAAGGGGAGCTAGAAAGTTGCAGTTAGAAGCAGGATTCCCTGGTGAAAGTGACTTCTTCACCAGAGGTGGTGAAGGTACCATAGAAGTTTGCAGCTGATGATAGGAGCCTTTTTGAACCAAGTTAGGATCTGAAATTTAAGTGAGGCGTGGTCCCAGAAGTGGCATTTATCATAGTAATAGAGGAAGGAGCTCTTTAGCTGAGAAACTGGGAAAGCTACCCCTTCACTTACTTCAAAAGATTTTCTAACTGAGAAAATCCAACTCATTCAAATATGATTAGCAAAGTAATTGTGCAGCTAGAACTAGATGCAAAGAAAGCTACTCTAGGAAAACAAAAGAACGAAAAAGAACTAAAAATAAATACAAAACTTCTGTGCAGACTATAAACACTCATTAGAAAAATACTGCTCCAAAGCCGAGAAATACTTCAACACAACATCCCAACATCCCAATATGATGTAATTGCAACCGGAAAGAAGATAATAAAAAATAAATAAATAAATACAAGAAGTCAGGGAAGACAGAGCCAACAAAGAGAAGGTGATGGTAAGTCAATGAAGTATGTGAAATGATGAGTAAAATTTAGGAAAGAAGTAGAAGACACAGGCAAAAATCACTTCGAAAAAAATTTTTTTAATGTTTATTTATTTTTGAGAGACAGAGCGCAAGTGGGGGAGGGGCAGAGAATGAGGGAGACAAAGAATCCAGAGCAGATTCCAGGCTCTGAGCTGTCAGCCCAGAATCCGACGGGGGCAATAGAACCCACGAATGGTGAAATCATGACCTGAGCCAAAGTCAGACGCTTAACTCACTTAGCCACCCAGGTGCCCCCAAAATAATTTTATAAATAAAGACCAAATTATAAGGAACATAAGAGGAAAGTGTAACACAAAACAGGGAATATATACACATGGGGGAAGTGAAGAAAGTGAAAGAGAAATAAGCAAAAATATTTTTTTACTTACATTTTAGTTACTTAACACACCATGCAGTATTGGTTTCAGGAGCAGAATTCAGTAATCCATCACTTACATACAACACACACTGCTCATCACAAAAAATGCCCTCCAAAATACCCATCACCCATCTAGCCTGTCTCCCACCTACCTCCATCAGTCTTCTGTTTGATGATAGAGATATCATTAAGAGTCTTTTGTGGTTTGTTTCCCTCTTTTTCCTCCCCCTTCTCATATGTTCATCTGTTTTGTTTCTTAAATTCCACAAATGAATGAAATCATATGGTATTTCTTTCTCTGATTGACTTATTTCGCTTAGCATAATATATTCTAGCTCCATCCACATCATTGAAAATGTCAAGATTTCATTCTTCTTGGTGGCTGAGTAATATTCCACTGTATGTAAATATACCACATCTTCTTTATCCATTCATCAGTGGATGGACATTTGGGCTCTCTCCATAGTTTGGCTATTGTTTATAAAGCTTCTATAAACATTGGGGTGCATATACCTCTTCGAATCTGTATTTTTGTAACCTTCGGGTAAATTCTCGATAGTGCCATTGCTAGATCATAGGGTATTTATATTTTTAGTTTCTTGAGGAACCTTCATGCTGTTCTCCAGAGTGACTGCACAAGTTTGCATTCCCACCAACAGTGCAAGAGGGATTTCTGCATCCTCTCCAACACCTGTTGTTTCTTGTGTTGTTAATTTTAGCCATTCTAACAGGTGGGAGGTGGTATCTTATTGTGGTTTTGGTTTGTATTTCCCTGATGATGAGCAATGTTGAGTATCATTTCATGTGTCAGTTGGCCATCTGGATGTCTTCTTTGCAAAAATGTCTATTCATGTCTTCTGCGCATTTACTAACTGGCTTATTTGGTTTTTGGGTGTTCAGTTTGGTAAGTTCTTTATAGATTTTGGATACTAAGCCTTTATCAGATTTGTCATTTGCAAATATCTTCTTCCATTCCATAGGCTGCTTTTAGTTTGGTTGATTGTTTCCTTCGCTGTGCAGAAGACTTTTATCTTGATGAAGTCCCAATAGTTCATGTTTGCTTTTGTTTCTCTTGCCTCCAGAGATGTATCTAGTAAGAAGCTGCTGTGGCCGAGGTCAAAGAGGTTGCTGCCTATGTTCTCCTCTAGGATTTTGATGGTTTCCTATTTCACATTTAGGTCTTTCATCCATTTTGAATTTGTTTTGTGTATGGTATAAGAACGTGGCCCAGTTTAATTTTTCTGCTTGTTGCTGTCCAGTTTTCCTAACACCATTTGTTGACGAGACTTTTTTCCATTGGATATTCTTTCCCGCTTTGTCAAAAAGTAGTTGACCATACAGTTGTGGGTCTATTTCTGGGTTTTCTATTCTGTTCCATTGATCTATGTGTCTGTTTTTGTGCCAGTACTTACTGTCTTGATGACTATAGCTTTATAATCTAGCTTGAAGTCTGGAATCATGATGCCTCCAATTTTGTTTTTCCTTTTTCAGGATTTCTGTGGCTACTTGGGGTCTTTTGTGGTTCTATACACATTTTAGTATTTTTTTTCTAGCTCTGTGAAAAAATGCTGGTTTTATTTTGATAAGGATTGCATGAATTGCGATGGGGAGTACAGACATTTAACAGTTTGTTCTTCCAACCCAGGAGCATGGAATGCTTTTCCAGTTCTTTGTGTCCTCTTCCATTTCTTCCATAAGTGCTATATAGTTTTAAAAGTAAAGATCTTTTACTTCTTTAGTTAGGTTTGTTACTAGGTATCTTATTGTTTTTGGAGGAAAAAGATTTTTAAAAAGAGAAAGTGAAAGTTATAAAAGATTAGGCAAAACGATTAAAAATGAGATTAACAGTTGTTTCATTGGAGAAAAACCAAAAGAAGAGAGTGAAACAAAAATTATAAAATGTTCTGAAATAAAACTTGTGTTTGTATATTAAAAGGCGCGTTGAAGATATAAGAAAACTGTCCCAGAATGACCACTACCAAGACTTCCTATTAACATATATCATACAAACATTAGATGTATCTTACTAACACTAGTAGCAAACTTTGGACATCTGGTAAAACCACTGTATCATTTTTCAAAGTTTATTTATTTTGAGAGAGACAGAGGCAGGGTGAGTAGGAGGAGGGGAAAAGAAAGAGAAAGGGGGAGATAGAGAAAGAGAGAGAGAGAGAACCTCAAGCAGGCTCCATACTGCCAGCACAGAGCCCACAAAGCCACAAGATCATGACCTGAGCCAAAACCAAGAGTCAGATGCTTAACCAACTGAGCCACCCAGTTGCCTCTCATTTCTTTTTTAATTCTTTAAAAAAAAATTTTAATGTGTATTTATTTTTGAGAGAGAGAGAGAGAGAGAATAAGTGGGGAAGGGGTAGAGAGACAGGGAAACACAGAATCCAAAAGAGGCTCCAGCTTCTGAGCTGTCAGCACAGAGCCCACTGCAGGGCTCAAATTCATGAACCTGAGATCATGGCCTGAGCTGAAGTTGGTCGCTCAACTGACAGAGCCACCCAGGTGCCCCAGGCACCTCTTATTTCGAAGTGAAAGAAAGCCACGTTGGCACAGCTATAGTCCATTCTAACAGAAATGAAACAATACCTATCAGATACCTAAGGAAAGGAAGTTTGAACCAACAATTTTAAATCCATTCAAGCTGTCCTTCAAGTGTCAAAGCTATAGGCAACAATTTCTGCAAATTCAAGGACTTGGGGAATACTGTCTACATTCGGTCTTACTGAAGCATCTCCCAAAGAACAAAATTCATTCATTGAAAAGATGATCAGGGAAACTTCAGCAAAAAGACTCTGGGTGAACATTTGAACAAGGGCTAAAACAAGAGCTAACTTAAGGGGAACAAAATAAAATATACATATGAACATTTTATTTATATAAATTTTCAATATGGAGGCTATTATGTTAAAAATTATAATTCTTAATATATTTTTATTCTAGTGCCTGCCTTTATAATTAGCCTTTTATATAATACCCTTAGAACCCTCTTTATTCAGACAATATCTATTGATTCCTATTATGAGCATCAAGTGAGTTAACTTGAGTTAACTTCTTCCTCCCATCTTTTCTCTATAGCTTGCTGTGCCCAATTTTAGTCAATAATATCATTTGTTTTGGAATAAACTGTGTTCTCCAAAAATTCATGGGGTACATGTATGCTTAGTTTTACAAGGAAATATCCTACTGTTTTCCAAAGCAGTTGCCCCACTTGTTCTCACCAACAATGTTGAGAGTTTCAATTGTTTTATCATCTTGCCAGCACATGGGTGTTGACAGTTATTTTAATTTTAGCCACTCTGATGAGTAGGTAGTAAGTTAGTATCTCTTTCTGGTCTTTGTATTTCTCAATGATGTTAAGCAAGTTTTATGTATGTTCTCATGTTTTTCTCTGTGATGCTTATTTCTTAGTACTAAATTGTCTGAACCCTCAAAATACTGTTGGGATTATGATCCAAATTGCTTTAGTCCTATACATTGATTTGGAAGGTGTCACAAATTTAATCTTTCTCTCCTCTTTCCATTATACAAAGCTTTTATGTTTTTCAGGAAGCATTTTTATTTCATATAGTCTTCAAGTTACCTTTTAAGGATTATTCCTAGACCTAGGTACTTTATGTATTTGTGGATATTATAAGCAAGAAATATATTTTTAATGTTTCCCTGTTTATTGATCATGGTAAAGATTGGCTTGTAAATATTTTTCCTATGTCCAGCAACATTATTAAACTTTCTTGTAAGTTATAATAGTTTTTCAGTTCTAGTTATAATCATATCACATTAACTAAGTCTTTTTAAGCAGATATAGCTTCTTTTCCTTTAGTTTTTCTATTGCATTGTTCGGAATAGTGGTTCTCAAGCAGAGAGACTTTGCCCCTCAGACATTTAGCAATGTCTGGAAACAGTTCTGATTGTCACAGCTATCTGGTAAGTGAAGGCCGAGGATGCTGCTAGACATTTTGCAATGGGTAGGACCCTCCCCACAACAGAGTCATTTGGCTCAAAATGTCAACAGTGCTGAGATTGAGAAACCCTGCTCCAGAACCTCTAGTAATATACAAAGTAGTGTTGAAGTTAAAGCAATCTTGTCTTATTCCTGATTTTAATGTGAATGTATATCATTATTAGGGATAAAATTTGACATAGTTAGAATTATAAAAGAAGGAATTTATTCAAGAATACTTTGTGAACTAGTAATTCTCCAGTGGTGATAAGTTAATCATGGCAGTCGTTCTCAAAAAGAGGAAGTTATAGAAGAGGTGTGAGAAGGTAGGTAAAGAAGTCCATTATGTGGTTGATGATTGCCAAGGGACATGCCCTTCCTCACTGGAATTACTAAAGCATAAAGTACTATGAAAGATTAGTTAGTATCACCTAGATTACATTGGACCTGCACGCCTTTCTATTTTGCCATTGAAACAATGATATCATTCGCAGTGAAGGTCCTCTTTAGGTTAGAAACTTCTGTGTACTTAATATTTTTATGTATGAATGGGTCAGACTCAACTCTTATTTTTCCTCATTAGCATATTGAAGACATTTTTCAATTGTCTCTTTTCATCTAATATTGATGAGAAAGCTGTTATTAATATGTCAGTTTTCATTCTTTATAATCTCTTTTATGGGGAGCTTTTTTATTCTTGATGCTGTAAAATTTCACTACAATGGATCTTTTTCCTCACTTTCTCTTTCCTCCCAGAACTCTAATTAGATCTTTTGTTCGAACTACATGTCTTAACATCTCAAGTACCATTTCTTTGTTCCTTTGGCTGAGAATTTCTTAGCTTACCTTTAAATCACTTGCTTGATTAGCTGTGTTTGAATATTCAGTCCATTTGTTAACTTGATTTCTTTTTACCCTAAGATATCTAATTGGCCCTTATCACTTTTTCTTGCTTCAAAAAAATATTCCTTTTTTTCCCCCCAAGATTTTACCTCACTTTCAGTGACCTGTTTTCTTGTAATTGCTTCTGTCATGTATTGACTTTCCTCAAGTTTAAGAATTTACACTATTTTGGGGTGCCTGGGTGGCTCAGTCAGTTAAGCATCTGACTTCAGCTCAGGTCATGATCTCGCAGTTTGTGGGTACGAGCCCCGTGTCAGGCTCTGTGCTGACATCTCAGAGCCTGGAGCCTGCTTCGGATTCTGTGTCTCCCTCTCTCTCTGCCCCTCCCCACTCACACTCTGTCTCTCTCTCACTCTCAAAAATACATAAACCTTAAAAAAAATTTAAAAAGAATGTACATTATTTTACAAACAGAATACATAATCTGAGTAGGTACTGTTCTACATATTTTACATATTAATTTACTTAATCCTCTTATTAACTATAAACTAAATACTATTAACCCCACTCCATAGACAACTAAAGTGAGTCTATGATTGAAGTAAAAATTTTATTCAAGGCCTTGGAGCTAGTAAGTTTTGGAGTGACAACGTAATCCTATAGAGCGACCTTTCTTCCCAGGTTGTATACGTGTTACGTGAGGCCCTTGGGTCTGACCCAAGCTTCCATACTCATTATTTCTTCCTAAGCAATTATGCTGGTAGCTGCCAGCTGGCCCACGGTGGAGAGGGTAAGGGCATCCCCATAGTCTTCAGTGCCTTCATTGCCTGTGTACCCTCCTATTCGCTACACCTACCTTCAGCTGTGAAAGGACACTTTGGTTGCAGCTGCCTATCCCCTGTACACTTTCAGGTGGGAGTCACCATTTCTAGACCAAGAGCTCTTGTTAGCTTTGCATTCAATTAGGAGAAAACCCTCCTATTTTCTAGACTTAAAAATAGGTATCCAAGCTAGAGGGGAGGGGAGCTATAGTAAGACCTAAGGAAATTACTACTTTCTATTATATCCACTTGGACTGGTTGAATTTATCAAATCCTGACTGTGCATCTGGGTGTTTGAACTATGAGGGAAGGCTTTTTTTTCAGTGGGAACGTACCCACTGTTCCAGGAAGCTTTCGCCAAACTCACATTGATGGAAATAACCCTTCTTGTACTCCAATAGCAATTTAACACATAATTATAATGCAAAACCAATTTATTTCCACGTGTAACAATGAAGATGGGATACTAGATAAAAAGGAAAGCAGTCTTCTGTCAAATAGAGATCAAGATTCTTAAGTAGCTGCCTTTGAAACCTATTACAGTGGAACATTCACTGTCGCCTTCAGATGTTAAGCCTCTTTACCTGATGCTTCACCAGGTTTTTCAGGTGTGACCTCCTTCTCAGTCAGCCTGTCTAATTCCTTCTGATAGCTACGTTGGTATTCCAGATAGTTTATGTTCCTTTTCTGTTTAGCCAGGAACTTTTTCAGGAAGTTTAGGAGCTACAAAAATAAAACCAGGAAGGGCTAATTGAAGACCTTTGTCTGCAATGGGAGATGATCTAAGATCTTGCTACCCAACTTATAGTGCGTGGACCAACAGTCCTGGGAGTTTGCCAGAAATGCAGAATCTCAAGCCTCACCCAGACCTAAGAAATCAGATTTTAAGAAGGAACTAGGCTATTCATATGCATATTGAAATCTAAAGAGCACTGGTTGAAGACATTCAAGACCGCTAGGTGAGTACAAATATCCACTTTTAATGAATATGAGTGTTAGAGCATCTCCTCAGAAGTACAGATTAATTTAAGTAATGAGCTCCTACTGCAATGGTTTTCTACCCTGTTTATCTGAATCACATGGAGGTTTTGAGTAGGCACCCAGGCCCCATTCCTAAAGTTTTAGATTTAAGTGGTCTAGCATAACACCCAGTCATTTGTAGCTTTTCAGAACTTGTCAGTGAGTCCAGTATCTTCTAAGGTTGATAACTTTTGTATTAGGACTTTTTTTTTTTTTTCCCCACTGACTGAGAAGCTAGGGAGTTGGCAACAAAGTTACCACTACAAGGTAGAGTGTTCACCATCAACCAAGAAGACTTCAGAAAAGTCTATAGGATAAGGGGGACATCATTAATATTCAGTTTTTCAGGGACACTCAAGGATAGTGGTTCTCAAAGTGTAGCCCCTGACCAGCAACATCACCTGGAAACTTGTTAGAAATGCAAATTCTTGGATACTACATAAAACAAATTGAATTAAAAACTCTGGGGGGGGGGGGGGAGGAATAGGGCCCAGCAGTTTGTTTTAGTAAATCCTCCAGGTGATTCTGTTATGCATTAAAACGTAAGCACTCTTGGTCTAAGACATTTACAAGCCAGCAACATTATCTAGAGCGTATCATTCCCAGAAAGTCTTCTCCATCTTGTGTTGAGTTGCACTCCTCCTTGCCGGTACACCTACTCTTCCCACACCAACCTACTCCCAGAAATGAGTTCATGTATGTGCTTGAGGAAAATAAGCACATAGGGGATGATCTATTTTTTTGGACCCATTTCTTAGAAGTCTTCACAGAAGTGAAAGATAACCTTGCTTTCAGAGTTAACTACTTACATCAGTTTCACTATTTTGAGAAGCCAAGTTCATCAGGTCTTGTAGGAGCTTGTTTAATGTGTTTTCCAACTGCAGAGCAGACTCTATAGCTTGAATGCCAGTTCCCCAGTTATCAATGTCAGGCCTCTGTTGAAGAGGAACAAGGAAGTCACTTTTCTACCTCAGAAACTTTATTACACTCTGCACCCTGGGTTCCATTATGACTAGGTTTACATAGGCTAGTAGTTTCCAAACTTTGTGGCACAATGGAATCAGCAGCGAATCTTAAATACTCATGTCTGGCTCTCAAAGGCAGAAATTCTGGCTTAATTGGTATGGGGTGTAACTGGGTATCGAGATTTTTAAAAGCCCCCCATGTAATTTTATTACAAAGCTTGACTACTACCAGTACAGTTACATGGGCTTTGGGATTCCATGATGGCGGTTCAGTTCTATTACTACTAGACATTTAGTTCTCTTTATAAAGCTGGAGTTAAAAGAACCTGTCAGATTAGTAGGACTGTTTCTACACATAATACCCCCAGTTAAGGTTTAGATGATCCTTTTGGAGTGTATGTCCCAGTGAAAAAGAATTTGTTTTACTACATTGAATATAGCCATATTAGATACCTGAGCGTGCATCTGAATTAGACTAAAGATCTAACATAAGATACTAACACATTTAGGAAGAAGTCATTAGAGGAGTGCTTCTCAAACTATGCAGAGCATTAGAATCACCTGGAAAGCTTGTTAAGATACCATTCCTTGGGCCCCACCCCTAGAGAATCTGAATCAGTTTGTCCCGTTTGGGTCCATAAATTTTCAGTTTTATTAAGTTCCTATGTGCTGCTGATGCTGTTGGTCCATTAAAACAAACAAACAAACAAGCAAACAAACAAACAAGGGGCCCCTGCCTGGCTCAGTGGGAAGAACATGAGACTCTTGTTCTCAGGGTCATGAGTTTGAGCCCCACGTTGGCTGTAGAGATTACTTAAATAAATAAAAACCGAAAGAAAAAAAAAGAAAGAAAAACCAAACAAGCTTTTGGTGGCTAAGATTTACTCACAAAATATGAAGAGATTACAAATAAGACACATGCTTGCCCTCAAAGTCCATTGCTATGATCCCATCTAAGAACATGAGTAACCTTACAAGTTAGGTAGCAACTAATCATTTAGCTCTCTGGACCCATGAAGTTGATCCTAACAAAGTAACAAAGTCACACAGTCACCTTAATCACCGGAAGGCAGATTTTACTCCGATGCTCTCTTAGATAGGTTATGAACTGCTTTGCATGTTCTTTCTTCACCTCAATTTGGTCTTCAAAGAAGGGGAGATAAAGAGGTGCTTCCGTCTCTTCATCGTAGTAATAGGACTGGAACAGGGGTGAGAATGGGGGCAGAATGGTGGTGAGAGAAACTGAATTTCAAGACTGAAAAATCCTACACAAGCTCACTTCATTATTTCCGTGTGGTTCAAAGGAGGCCTTCTTTGTTCTTTCCGTAGTTTGTCCTTTGATTTTCAGAAGGCCCAGGCTGTCTTTCTGAACCCAGGCTACCTCAAGGAGAAGCCACCCAGATTCTAATGTGCTGGTGCCTAATCTTTGGCCATTATGGCCTTTTTAGGGGTCAGATTTGTGAACCTGACATGCTGGCATTTATTTCCAGTTAAACATGTAGAAATGCTGGCAGAAGTCCAGCATAAATTGACATTTTAAATGTCAATCTAGTTCATCAATCCTAATATATCTACATTAACTCTCTAAGACTATATGGGTGAAAAATTGCTTATTTCGTTTTTCCACATAGTTGATGCTCATATAGCATTGGGAAGCCACAAGAAAGCACTGTGATTCTCCCTATCACCTCCCATAGTTTGTAATCGCAGCTCTGAATCATTGGGCCTCAGTGCGGCAAAACCCTAGCCTCTAAGTTACTGTCTCATCTAGTATCAACCCACAAACATGCAATAGCTAGCATTACTAAAGATATAGACGATACGTCATCACCCCAACCAGAGCTAAAACCTCCCTCCCAGAGCCTCAAAAACTCATACTAACCATAGTTAAATAAGCATCACTGACATTCAGCTCATAAGATGCTAGATAATTAACAGCAACCCTACAGGCCTCAGAGAGGAGTTTTTGAGCCTGGGATCCCATCTCAGCTTTAGAGGAAACCAGGCATAAAAAGGGCTACCCGTTAAGGTAGGAGACTTCTTAAATACCAACAGGCATATAGCCAGCCCACTTCCATCCAGCTGAAAACTAGATGAAATTCCATCCAGCTGAGATTAACAGCTACTAATCTACCAATGAGGATGTTGTTTCTGCATGAAAACACCAGTCTGACCTAAGAAAAATGGGGGTGGGGGGCAGGAACCCTAATCCTCCTAACCCAGCAGCGTTCAGTTTTCTCCCTCACATTCACTCTGAATATGAGAAAGTTAATACATTTCCTGAACAGGGAAACATTAACAGAGTAGCTGCATTACATTTCATTTTCTTCTTTCTTCAAAAACTATTTATGGCACATCATGCTAGGTCCTGTGGGGAATCTAGGAAGACTGACTAAAATACATTCCTTGCCTAATAGATGACATATCCCCCACCCCGTAAGGTCTCAACACACACAACTGATCTAATGGCAGGATATGATGGGAGTTCTAAAGTGTCAAAAGCACATTTAGCTGAGAGGATTGGGGCAGATTTTATTCATAAATTGACATTTGAAATTGGCCTTGGAGGGTGGGTAAAATGTAGAGAAATGGAAATGGAAGCAGGGCGTCCACCTGGAGAACAGACACACAGAGGCTGTAGGGACAAGATATACAGTGGTTTCTCCAAACTTCAGAAGACTGCTTCGTTGAGCAACCTTTTGGCTCCTTCCTCAAACTGTCCTCAAAAGTCCCTACCTGTCTCATCACACACCTTCTTTATTTGCCTCCTTGGAGGGCAGAGACTGTTTTACTTATTTTGGTATTCCCACAGCCCATAATGAAGTATTTTGTAAATAATAGGTACTAAGTCAACATTTACTAAATAAAAATATATTTTATATGTGCAGCCCTGTAAAATTTCTCATGGTCTGGTGGATTCTTAGTTTGAGCCTAAGCCATGTTTAGTTGAGCTGAAATAGACGTGACAGGTCATCAAAACTCTATGAGGCAGTAAGGAGTGAGAGCATCTCCCAAGGGAGAGGTCTTCCTAAGAGAAGGACCCAAGCATTCCAAGTTTGGCCCAATAACAAAGATAAGGTCATCAAAGGGAAGGAATCATTATAAAAAGTCCTATCATTTGTCACTTTTGTTCCCCGACCCAACATTGCCTTTGTTGCCACTTGAATTCATGCCTTTAATCCCAGAGAAGTACTTTAGGTGCTTCTCAAACTGTTATTTGAATATGAATCACCTGGGGTTCTTGTTAAAATGCGCATTCTGATTTTGGAGCCTGAGATTCTGCATTTCTTTTCTCCATTCCTTCCTTCCTTCCTTTCCTTCCTTCTTCCTTCCCTTCCTTCCTTTTTCTTTCTTTCTACTTTTCTTTCTCTCTTTCTTTCTTTCTCTCTCTCTTTCTTTCTTTCTTTCTTTCTTTCTTTCTTTCTTTCTTTCTTTCTTTCTTTCTTTCTGTCTTTCAGGGAGAGAGTATACACAAGGAGGGGAGAAAGCAGAGGGAGAGAGAATCTTAGGAGCCCGACATGGAGCTCAATCCCACGACTCTGGGATCATGACCTGAGCAGAAAATGAGAGTTGGATGCTCAACTATCTGAGCCACCCAGACACCCTGAGATTCTGCATTTCTAAAAAGCCTGCCAAATGCTACTGAGTAGCAAAGTCTGCCACATTTTGAATAGCTAAGGTGCCAAGACATGGAACACTTATGGTACTGCTGAGGAGCCCTCTACTAGGAGAGGAGAAGGGGGCCTTCCACGCTGCTTCTCCACACCCCTGCACTGCTCTGGCCTGTCAGGGCTTCCAGACCCTCCATGGCAGCAGACTGGGAATGTAGCAGTGCCAGGGCGCTCAGCAACATCTGGCCTGCAAAGGTTAGAGCTGGGGAAGAGGAAAGAAAATGACAGCTAACCACATGGTCAACTGGTGGTGCTCATAGTATGTGTAACATATTGCCAGAAATCCCAAAAGAATTTGGGGAAACTTCAGGAGATTAGGGTCCTGTGTGAACAGATGGGGAAAAGTGACAATAAAATCTGGGCTATTACTTTAATATGACCCCATTTCCAAAACAGTAAATTTGGAAGATAAAGATCTTATTTACACGGACATAATATGAGAGTTGGATAATTTCTAGGTTATCTATAACATCTTTTCATGTAAACATTCCATAATGCTACCATTCCAAAACACAGAACTGGTATGTATGAACAAAATGTTCCTGCTCTTGTGGGTTAAACATTATTAAAAAACATTACCATCTGATCACTTAAAAACAAACTTGCCAATATATAGAAAAAAAAGGGAGGAAAGAAATACAACATCAACATCAGTAACAGTTGTGTGAATATGGGAGCTTTACAGGTGATTTTTTTCTTTTTTCTATTTTTCATATTTTCTCAAGCTTCTATAATCTCTCTCTATATTTTCATTTTTAAAAGTAACCTAATAAAATCTTTCTAGAGAATTAACACAATGCTTTTCCCTAATGGAAGCTCCACATACATATTTATGAACATATCATTTGTTTTCTAATTATAAATGTAGTGTATGATCATTATAAAGTATTCCAAAATTATAATATATAATGTAGAAGTGAAAGTCCATGGGTAACACTGTAGTTCCTATATGTATTTTTAAATATAATTTGATTATACCATCATTAAATTTGGGTAACCTAATGAATTGACTTTTGAATTATAGAAAGTGATCAGACTGGTCTATGTGCCCTTTCCCCTGGAATGTGCTGGAAATACAAAGACACTTTTTTTTTTTTAATTAGATAACTCCTCTTAAAGTTTTTTTAAACCTAATTCACACTTTCTGTCCTGTTAGTTCACCTTATCATCTTCCCGATGATTAAGAAAGAAGCAAGGCTAATCAAGAAATTTTTATCTTAAAAATAAAATATCTTTAGTGGAGCATTTATTGTGTTCTTTGTGCACATGTTGTCCCTATTCGTTTTCAGTCTCATGAGGAGAGAGCCTACATTTCAGTCATCTTTGTATCTCCCAGAGCATATAATAAAGTGCCGTGGCCCATAGAAAGCACTCAGTGAATTATAGTGACTGAACAATTTGAAAGTAAAAAGGAACCTAAAAGTTTAAAGTTGTTGCTTGTCAAGAAAGGAACAATGGACAGAGCCGAATGAGTACTTTGCACTTTGGAAAAGCAGATTTCAAAAGTTCCCAAAAATCACGTGGGAGGGAGAAAGCAGGGAATTCCGTCATAGGTCTTTGAAAGAAAAGACAATATTTAACAATCCCAGACACTGAGTGGGTCTTTAAAAAGTGTTCATGGGTGAAAGAGTAAATGAGTGAGGTAATTTCTTGAAATAGCTCAATAGTAAGCCTTGACGCTAAGATTCACACATGAGTCTGGTGAGAAAGAAAGGGATGGTATCTACAGAAATCCTTGTGCCTGCACATATATCCTGCAGCCTCTACTTCCAGACTTAGCATGGCTGTCATATCCTCCAAAACATGTTTTCTGGCTTTTACAGTTTGGGTTTAGCATCCCCCGCTTTGCATACCTTGGTTATAGTAATTCTTTCCACACCTTTGCAACTGCTTGCTTACTTGTATGTCTTCTCTATTAGTGTATGAGCTCCTTGAAAGTAGTCGCTTGGGTCATGACTTGGCCATCATCTAGGAAAGACCAGGACATCGCAGGTTGCCAATAGCTATTCATTCACTATGAAACAGTAAGTAAATGGTCAAATGTTTAAAGGGCAAATACAAAAAGATGGAAGACAAATACATGACGGGAGTGAAAATGTAAAAAAGTATCAGGAAATATAAATTTTCGTGTGTGTTGAGGGTTAGGAATATATATATATACATATATATATATACATATATATACATATATATATATACACTATATATATGTATATATATATATACACACACACACATATATATACACACACACACACACACATATATATATATATATACACACACACATATATATATATATTTAAAAAAAAATATATATATATATATATATTTAAAGCTAACACCAACAAATCTCAAATGTTAATAGAGAAATACAAGCAGCATAGTAGGGACATAAGAAGTAGGAGGGAAGTCTAAATAGTGTAGGAGGGAATAAAAGAGTACATAAATAATTTAAATCAGGGCACATGTCCAAGTCTAAGTGAACTTTACTCTTTGGGTGAAATAATGATTTCTGGAAGTAACTTAAGAAAAGCACTATTGGTAATATTTAAAGAATAATGGAGAGAAGTGCCAAAATACAACCAAAGGCGTTTATGTCTTGGTGGAAGGATACAAGAATTTGCACTAGATGATGATATAATTACCCCCATCAGCATCTGAAAATCAGAGATGCTGTTTATTGGATTGGGAACCGCTTAGCATAAGGCTCTGGTGACAAATTACAAGGCATTATACTCTATCCTATCTTCTTTTCCTTTTATTTTTCTTAAGTCAACATTTTGGGTGAATAGAGTTTGACACTTTAATCACTTAGCATGCATAATGACAGATTAGGGGCCAACAGAACTCAACAGGTAAAATCAAATTGGCTAAAGTTAATATGATAAACTGTAACTAAAGATGAATGTGAAATCCTATGTTTCAGTTCATTAATTTAATAATCCATAAACAGAAAGAGGGAGAGCTTATTGAAAGACTCAGATTTTTTAATTCGTTGAATTAAAGAGTTGGCAGAAAAACAAATGCAGTTCACTTTTGACCCCTCAGACAGATAATGGCTTATTTTATTGGATAATGATGGAGCTACAGAATTGCTGAGGCCACATGTACAGACAAAACAGGGGGAGCTTCAGTTCTTGGTTTCAGTCTTGATCTCTTTACCTGGAGCTGTTCCTCACAGCACTTAGGTGCTTCCTATGAGCCTCAGCCTGGTCAGCCTTCAGCTTGTGGATGTGTCCCTTAAGAATCAGCTTGTTTTGGGGCACCTGGATGGCTTAGTCGGTTAAGCGTCTGACTCTTCATTTTGACTTGGGTCATGATCTCACAGTTCATGGCTTCAAGTCACGCACTGGGCTCTGCACTGACAGAGTGGAACCTGCTTGGGATTCTGTCACCTTCTCTCTCTGCCCCTCCTCTGCTCACTCTCTATCTCTTTCTCCAAATAAATAAATAAACATTAAAAAGAAAAAGAAAAAAAAAAAAGAAAGCTTGTTTTTAAATACATTCCCCTTCTCTTTCAGGTACAGGCTGCGATACCTGTGGTGGGGAGTCTTATATTCACCATATCTTCTAAGCAGCCAGCTCTGAATTCTCACCCAGGCTGCATTCTCAGGCATTTGAGAGTGCCTTTTGCATACTCATGCCCGTTATACTTGCCTTTACAGCAGGGCAAGGTGTTTCTTCAGCACTGAGCATGGGAATGGGCAGTTACAGGCTTCTGAGTGATCAGCCCATCTTTGATTAGCTTCCAGATCCACTGATAGGAGTTGGCATTGGCAATTTCATTTGTCCCACTGGGTTCCAACCAAGACCTTCTTTTTGCCACAGTGAAGGATACTAGAGATGAGCATTTTCTGAATCCTCATGGCTGCTGTTCAGTTTTCAATAAGCAATTCTAGTAACCAGATCACTGAAGATAACCAGTCCTGCTCTTACTATGTACTGACTCAGGTTCACAGGGTCTAGCCATCCAACACGCACTTACCTAGCACCTCCCAGAAGTGGCTAGCTGGCCAGTGCTGCATGGTAATAAAGACAATCAAGGACTTGAGGAGCTTATCGCCTAACATTTTATCATATTTTTGTTTAATTCTGGTGCCACACTTTTGAGATGTTGATGAACTATAGCATAACTAGATGCAAGAGAGTTTTATTTATTTCAATATTTGTTTTATACGATAGTAGGATTTATAAATGCTTGAAACGTTGATGAAATTGATGGGTAAAAATTCTTCACAACAATCTTGCCAAGCAGGTGTTTTATTCCTTCTTATGAAAGTGAAAAGCAGAGAGGTCAAGTCACCCACCTACAGTCGCACAGTTAACTAGTAGCAGAGTCTGGGTTTGACCTCATCTCTGTTTGACTCCAAAAACTCGGGCTTTTTCTAATGTGCTATTCATCTTATTGTATTCAAATAAATGCTTTCTTTTTCTGGTTTATTAATGTAAGAATATGAAAGACTCACAAACCCAGAACTAAAAATAAATATATGGTCAATTAATTTACAACAAAGGAGCCAAGAATATACAATGGAAAAAGGACAGTCTCTTCAACAAATAGTGTTGGGAAAACAGGACAGCCACATGAAAAAGAACAAAACTAGACCACTATCTGACACCATATACAACAAGGAACTCAAAATGGGTTAGACACTTGAATGTCAGATCTGAAACCATAAAACTCTTAGAAGAAAACAGGCAGTAAGTTCCTTGACATTGGTCTTAATGATGATTTTTTAATCTGACAGAGAAATTAATAGTAACAAAAGCAAAAAAAAAGACAAGTGAACTACATTAACTAAAGACCTCCTGCACAGAAAAGGAAACTACAGCAAAATAAAAATGCTACCTACAAATGCAAGAAAATATTTGCAAATCATATATCTGACAAGGGGTTGATATGCAAAATATACAAAGGATGCATACAATTCAATAGAGAAAGAAAAATTGATTAAAAAATGAGCAGAGGATCTGAAACGAGCAGAGGATCTAAAGAAGACATACAGATTGTCAACAGGTACATGAAAAGATACTCAACATCACTAATTGTCAGGGAAATGCATCTGAAAACAACAATGAGATACCACTTCACACATGTCAGAATGGCTATTATCAGAGAGATAAGAAACAAGAAATGTTGGCAAGATGTGGAGAAAATGGAACTCTTGCGCACTGTTGGTGAGAATGTAAATTGGTGTAGCCACTGTGGAGAAGAGAATGGAGGTTCCTCAAAAACTTAAAAATAGAGCTTCCATATGACCCAGCGATTCCACTTCTGGGCATTTATTTGAAGAAAATGAAAACACTAATTTCAAAAGATACATGCAACCTTTATCTTCATTTCAACGCCATTTACAATAGCCAAGATATGGAAACAACCTAAGCGTCCATCAAGAGACGATTGAATAAAGAAGTTGTGATGTATACATACATTGAAATACTATTCAGCCATAAAAAAAAAAAAGAAGGAAATTTTGCTATTTGTGACAACATGGATGAACCTTGAGGGAGTTAATGCTAAGTGAAAAAAGTCAGAGAAAGACAAATAGCATATGATCTCTCTTATACATGGAACCTTAAAAAAAAAAAAAATCAAGCCCATAGATAAAGAGAACAGAGGGGTGGTTGCCAAAGGTAGGGGTTGGGGGATGGGAGAGATGGAGGAAAGGGTTAAAGATAAAAAACAAACAAACAAAACATTTACATAGAAAGATAAAGCAACTAGCATAGTCAAAATAGTTTTGCAGAGGAAAACAACCGATTTCAAGACCTACTTTAAGGCTAAGGTAATCAGAACAGTGTGGTGTTGGCATAAAGATGGACATACAGATCAATAGAGCAGAATAGAGAGTTTCGAAATAAATCTATACATATGTGGTCAGTTTATTTTCAACAAGGTACCCAAGGTAGTTCATTACCAAGAAAACTTCTTAAAAGTACACCTCAAGAAGTTAGAAAAGTTTTCATATATGAAGTTCTGAGCATCATAATGAGAGATAAGAAACATGGAAAACTAAATAATGATGGAATTGTCTAAAGAATCCACCAAGTTTTTGGTAGCATTGGTTTCTAAAGTACTTACATATAATAAGGGTATAATTCCACACATTTGATTAAATCAAATATCGAGTCCTCTACTGTATGAATAATTTAAGTAATAACAGAAGAAGCTATATTTAAGAAAATTATTTTCTTTAATAATGTATTAATATATGACACTTCTGTTGCATATTTTTCAAATTTATTTGTCAAAAAAATTGTGATCTCTCAGAAAAGACTTTAGTGTCTTTATTATATGAAATTGTACTGTAATCACTTTTCTTAAAATGAGAGCACACTATTGCATGAACTTTTCCACATAGATTTCATATGCATGCACGAACACACACACACACACACACACACACACACAATCACCAACACCAACATCCCACCATCACCACCAGCAATAAAAACTTCTAAACAGTGATCTGTAGTCTTGATCAACCTCCCTGAACTGCTAAGGCTCCTGGACTACTGGGGAAAAAATGCTCAGTATTTAGTGTGAAAGCCCCAGCTGTCTGCTTCTTAGAGGAACATGTGTTTGGTTTTGATGTCAGCTAACTATGACTTAGTGGCTTTAACACAACTGCTGAATCAACAGCCAACACTAACATGTCTTTCAGCTGGGAGAGGGTCATGAAGGATTAGGCTGGGATGTTGAGACAAGGGTTATGAAGGTAAGTTTCTATAACCCGTGAAGTTCATTGGTAAGGACCAACATGGTGACTAGCAATGACAGGAACACGATCTTACACTGAGTGGTGTAAGAGAAGTGTTTTACAACATTCTTTAGGCCTTTGGTTTCTCTCATCTGCCTTTTCTCAAGACATCTAGATTAATGGATGAAATTTTTAAATTAATTTTCATTTTCCCATACTTTTATTATAATTCTCATAGCCTGGACCTGAATAGGGAATTGAAATTAATGAGAAATATCATGAGTTGTATCATGACATGGTTAACAATACAATCGTCACCAGAGACAGGGTGGGTTTGAATCCTGTCTTTGCCACTTGAGTCAATTAAGAGACACTTTTCCAGGCACTGGGAATGTGGCAGTAAACAAGAGACAAAAATCCTCGCCTTCACAAGCAATATTTAGTAGCTTTAGGACATGAACTACTCTGTAACTCAGCTTCCTCCTCAATGGGATCTATAAAGGAACCTACTTCTTGGGCGTGTTTTAAGCCTTAATTGAGTAATATACACAAAATGCTTAGACCAGAGTTTAGCACGTAGAAAGCATTTAATAAATGTTACCTATTACATCTAAGGCCTTTTTTGGGGGGATGTTGTTAACTTGTATTTTTGTAAAATGTCACACAAGCTTTTATACCCTGGACCTCTTCTTAGGCTCTGCTTTCAGGAGAACCCAAACTTTGATACAACTCTTCATTGATGGTGTGTGTTCCCTGTATTTTCACCTACTCTGTCACTTGCAATTTACCTTTTTATAGAATCTTTTAATGAAAAGTTCTTAATTTTAATATAAACCAATTTCTCAATCTTATGTTAAATGTTTTTTGTGTCCAGGTTATGAAATCATTTACCACCCTAATATCATAAAGATGTTCTATATTTTCCTCCAAAACTTTATTTTTAGAGTTACAGCTCATCGGGAATCAATTTTGTGTATGGTAAGAGGTAAAGGAAGTATTTCTTATTTTTTTACATAGGGATGCCTAGTTGACTGTTGTAGGCAGAGTGATGGCTTTACAAAGATGTTCATGTCCCAATCATGGACATTTTCATGGCAAAAGGGATTTTGTGGATGTGACTTTGAGATGGGGAGATTATCCTGGATTTTCTCAGTGGGCCCCATTTAACCAAATGAGTCCCTAAAACAAGATAACCTTTCCAGGCTATGGTCAGAAAGAGATGTGATCAGGGAAGAATTATCAGAGAAATGTAATATGACTGGGTTTGAAGATGGAGGAAAAGGGGCCATGAGTCAATGTGAAACAGTGAGTGGGGAACACAGGCGGCTTCTAGAAACTGGGCATGGAAAGGGAATGGATTTTCCTTTCGAGTCTCCAGAGAATAACATAGCCCTGCCAATACTTTGATTTATCTCAATGTGACTTGTGTTGGACATCTGACAGAAAGAGCCATAAAAAATAAATTTGTGCTGTTTTAAGATAAGTTTGTGGTTATCTGTTATGACAACTACAGAAGATTAATGCATTGACCCAGCACCATTTATTGAAAAGACCATCTTTTTACCTACTTTTCCACAGCACTACTTTCGTCATAATTATGTAACCATCTAAGCATTATCTGTTTCTGCATTTTTTATTACGTTCCAGTTGTCTTTTTGTTCATTTTTGTGCCAGCACTCCTTTAACTTGTATAGCTTTTTAATATCTTGAAAATAATTTAAGGGGTGCCTGGGTAGCTCAGTTGGTTGGGAGACCAACTTGGGCTCAGGTCATGATCTCGCAGTTTGTGAGTTTGAGCCCCACGTCGGGCTCTGTGCCGACAGCTGGGAGCCTGGAGCCTGCTTCAGATTCTGTGTCTCCCTCTCTCTCTGTCCCTCCCCCACTTGTGCTCTCTCTCTCTCTCTCTGTCAAAAATAAATAAAACATGAAAAGAATATTTTTTTAAGAAGAATTTAATAATTCTCCTAACTAATTCTCAGTAGGGCAAAGTTTCCCTGGTGGGAAAACCTGGTGGTCTTTAGCAGTGTTTTGGCTCCCCTTACCTCTTTATATTTCAACATAAATTATATAATTGCCATGCCGATTTCAACAACAATAACAAAAACTTACTAGAATTTTGGTTGGTATTGCACTTGCTTCATAGATCAATTCAAGAAGTTGATGTCTTCAAAATACTGATTTTGAAAAATCCATTTATAGCACTTGCATTTATTTGATCTTCTTAATTTTTCTTAATGATGCTGTAGTGTTCTATGTAGAGGACTTGCACAATTTTGTTAGATTTATTCTTAAGCATTCAATCTTATTTTATTATAAACAAATAAATACAAATTTATTGTATTTTAGATTATTTCCATTTTTTGCTAATGCATATAATTTATTTTCGTATACGTATATATAGTTTTTATATATCGACTTTTCCAGTGTCTTTTGCTAATAATACATTTATCAAAATTAAAATTTATCTGTAGATTCTTTTGGAATTTACATATACAACCACATGATTCGTGAATATGACAGTTTTCTAAAAATATTTTTTAATGTTTTATTTATTTTTGAGAGAGAGAGAGAGAGAGAGAGAGAGAGAGAGTGAGAGTGGGGGAGGGGCAGTGAGAGAGGGAGACACAGAATCTGAAGCAGGCTCCAGACTCCAAGCTGTCAGCACAGAGCCCGATGCAGGGTTCAAACTCACAAACTGTGAAATCATGACCTGAGCCAAAGTCGGACACTTAACCGACCGAGCCACCCAGGAGCTCCATGAATATGCCAGTTTTCTATTCTGTCCTTATAACTTTTATTTTTTGTTTTGCTTTATTCCTCTCATACAGTGGTGAATAACAGTGAGGAAAGCAGGCATTTGTTTTGTTCTTTATATTAAAGTTCAATATTTCCTCAAGAAATACGATGTTTGTTGTTATGTTTTTTAGAACTACTTTTGATTAGTTTTGGAAATTCTCATCTATTACTAGTTAGTTAGGAATTATTTTTTATTTTTTTTTTAATTTTTTTTTCAACGTTTTTTATTTATTTTTGGGACAGAGAGAGACAGAGCATGAACGGGGGAGGGGCAGAGAGAGAGGGAGACACAGAATCGGAAACAGGCTCCAGGCTCAGAGCCATCAGCCCAGAGCCTGACGCGGGGCTCGAACTCACGGACCGCGAGATCGTGACCTGGCTGAAGTCGGACGCTTAACCGACTGCGCCACCCAGGCGCCCCAGGAATTATTTTTTAATGACACTTTTTATTTTGAGGTAATTTGTAGGTGAATATGCAGTTGTAAGAAATAACACAGAGAGATTCTTTGTACCTTTATTGAGTTCCTTTCAATGATAACATCTTGCAGAGCTATCGTATAATATTCCAATCAGTTGACATTACAATCTACCCATTTTACTCAGATTTTCCAAGTGTTACTTGTACTCATGTGTATTTAGTTCTACACAATTTTATCTCATATGTAGTTCCTGTATATACCACTGTATTCAAAATACAGAACAGCAGCATCGCCACAAAGATTGCTTCTGGTGCCCTTTTGTAAGCAAAACTTTTTCCCTTCCATTCTCCTCCTGCTTACTATCGCTAACTTCTAGTAAGCACTAATCTGTTCCTTATTTCTAAAATTTTTAGTTTTAAAATTTTTATGTAAATCAGGGGCACCTGAGTGGCTCAGTCGATTAAGCTTTCAACTCTTGATTTAGGCTCAGATCATGATCTCATGGTTTGTGGGTTCGAGCCCCACATTGGGCTTTGCGCTCTATCATGGAGCCTGCTTGGGATTTTCTGTCTCCCTCTCTCTCTGCCCCTCCCCTGCTCACACTCTCACCCTCTCAAAAATAAAATAAACATTAAAAATTTTTATATAAATCAAGTAAGTCATACAATATGTACTCTTTGGGGGAGGGGCTTTTTTCTTAGTGTAATTCCTTGGATTCATCCAAGTTGTTTCATATATAAATATGGTAGTTCATTTCTTTTTATTGCTGAGTAGTAGTCCATAATACAGATACATCACATTTTGTTTAATATTCACACATTGAAGGGCATCTGGATTGTTGCCATTTTTGATTACCATCAGTAGAGCTGCCGTGAACATTTATGTATAGATTTTTGTACAAACCTAAGTTTTCATTTCTCTGGGATAAATGTCCATGGGTGCAATTGCTGAGTCATATGGTGCCTTTATATTTAGTTCTGTAAGAAACTGCCAATTATTTCCCAGTGTAGCAGTACCAAAGAGGTGTTTTTTGTTTTTGTTTTTGTTTTTATTATTATTTTTTAATGTTTCTTTATTTTTGAGAGAGAGAGAGAGAGAAACAGAGTGTAAGCAGGGGAGGGGCACAGAAAGAGGGAGACACAGAATCTGAAGCAGGTTCCAGGCCCTGAGCTGTCAGCACAGAGCCTAGCGCAAGGCTCCAACTCACCAACAGTGAGATCATGACCCGAGTCAAAGTGGGACGCTTAACTAACTGATCCACCCAGGTGCCCCTGTTTTTTGTTTTTGTTTTTGTTTTTTTTTAAATCAGGAATAAATGTTGAAGTTTGCGTGCTTTTATCTTCTCTTGTTTAGATGCTTTTTTTTTTTTTTAATGTGCATATTGTTTGAAGGAAAGACAGACAGAGAGTGAGGGGCAGAGAGAGAGGGAAACACAGAATCTGAAACAGGCTCCAGGCTCTGATCTGTCAGCACAGAGCCTGATGTGGGGCTCAAACTCATGACCCAGGAGATCATGACCTGAGATGAAGTCGGTCACCCAACCAACTGAGCCACCCAGGGGCCCCTCTTGTTTAGATGTTTTACGATTTTTCTCCTTTACTCTGTTGCTGTGATGAATTATGTTGCTTAATCTTTGAATTTAAAGGAACCTTACATTCTCGGCTAAATGTATCCTGTTCAGGATAGATCATCCTTTCTCTATATTTTTGGACTTTGTTAATATTTTGTCCAGAAATTTTGCCCTGTGTCGATTAGTGCAGTTGTCTTCAAATTTTCCTTTCTCATGGTGTCCTTGTAGTTTGGTATCAGGGTTATGTTGCTCCACAGAATGAGTTAGGAAGTATTTCCACTTTTTAAAATGCTCTATGAGTAAATTGGTGTGAGATTGGTGTTACTTTTTTTTTTAACTATTTGATAATATTCACTGCTGAAGTCTACTGGGCCCAGAATATTTTGTGGAGAGGTTTTATACTTCAGATTAAGTAATCACAGATTTATTCATACTTTTTATTCATATTTGGAAAGTTGTGTTGATTTTGACATTATCAATTCCATGTGTATGTTCAAATCCATTGGCATAAAAGTGTTCAGAATTTCATAGAACCCTATCTTTATTGTCTGTTTAGTTTGTACATTTTTTATTCCTTTTATTATCTCTTTGTGCTTTCTCTATTTTTTCGTAACAGTCTTACCAGGGAATTATAATTTTTTTCAGAGAAACAACTTTGACTTTATAAACCTTTTAAGTTGAATTTTGTTTTTTCTATTTCATCATTTTCCATGCTCATTATGATTTCATTCCTTCTGCTTTCTTTAGGAATAAGTTGCTTTTTTTTCACTTGTAGAGAAGAATGCTTAGATAATTAATTTAAGGCTGTTTTCTTTTTATCATCCTTGCATCCAAGGATATAAAATTCACTCTAAACCTCTTACGTGGATTTACATCTATCTGAGAAGTTTCTAGAACTGTTAGCAATGCAAGTTCATTTGATATGGTATCATAATGGAGATACTATAAAGCTAGGCTAAATCTTAATCTCTATATTCGTATGGTTTAGACTTCAGGGTATTTACTAGGACCCCCTTGGCCCCCACCCCATTCTTTGGTTAGTCCTCTTATCCAGTTTTTGTCCTCCATCCAGATGAGGGTATCAAAAACTCTATTCAACTTTTTACTCATCTCTTCCATAGTCGGTATATACCCTTAGGACAAAAGTGCCTAAACTGGCAGGTTCATCTCTATTATTCCACCCTTATTCTTTTCCTTCCTTTCCTCAGTCTTGGCCCTAACGATCTTCACTGCCTTGTTAGCTCTTAAATACCTACAAGGAATTTTTTTTTTTTTGGAAAAAGCTTGTCTAGATTTTCTGATTATTCTCTGTGGGAGCAATTGGTCAAAATTATTCTGTCGGTCATTACCAGAAATTGAAAGTTAATTATGGATTGTAAGAAATATACCCCCTCTAGCTGTCTTTCAGCTTACCAAGGTCCCTATTGCAGGCTACTACTTCTTAAATCAGTTCCCAGAAAGTGTGTTAGATCCTTAGATGTTTTAACAAACATTTAATCATTGTTAATCTAATTTTAAAGAAGAATTCATTGGTCACTTACAATATGTGTCACCTAGGCTAGGTCTTATTGGAAATAAGAGAAGTACAAAACTAATTTTATGCTGTTCGGTGTCTAAGAAACAGGGAACAAAAAGCAATTTCTATGCAATGAGGTATTGCATCATCCCACCAGGATCTATATAATAAAAAAGACAAATAATAATGAGTCTCAACAAGGATGTGGAGAAATTGAGATGCTGGTTGGAATGATACAATTCCTTTGCAAAATAGCCTGGCAATTCCTTAAAAGGTTAAATAGAGGGTTACCATATGACCCAGCAATTCTACTTCTAGCTATATACCTAAGAGAAATGAAAATTTATGTCCCTAAAAAAACTTGTATGTGGATGTTCAAAATAGCGTTATTTATATAATGGCCTGACAGTGGAAACAACACAAATATCCATCAACTGATGAATAAATACATAAAATGTGGTATATCTACACAAGTGAATATTACTCAGCAATGAAATACAATGAAGTACTGTAACGTACTACAACATGGATGAATCTGGAAAATATTACACCAAGTGAAAAAAGCCAGTCACAAGGCACCACACATTTTATGATTCCACTTATATGAAATGGTCAGAATAGGCAAAATCTTTAGAAACAGAAATTAGGTTATTGGTTACCTAGGTCTGAGGGGATTGAAGGGAATGAGAAGTTACTGTAGTAGGTGCAGAGTTTCTCCTTAGGATCATGAAAATATTCTAAAGTTGGTTATAACAATGATTGTACAACTCTGTGAATACGTTAAAACTAAAAAAAAAAAAATTACCCTTTAAATGGGTGAATTGTAGAGTATGTGAATTGTATCTCAAAAAACTTGTTATATACAAAAAGCACAAATAAGTTATAAAATTTGCTATTGACTCCAAATTCGGAAAGTATGAGATCTGTGGTATTAAAAGAAAAAAAAAAAAAGCTAAAATCCATGCTACATTCAATACTCTCTCTTCTGTTGGTTAAAATGAGTTGTTTTTCATATGTGTATCTATCTATTTTATACTTTTTGGGTAAAGTGATTTGGATGGTTTCAGATTTTAACATTGAATCATTTGGGTATAAGATTTTAAATATCATTTGAAAATGCCCATGAAAAGACTCCCAAGAGAAAATAAAATTTCAAAGAAAGATATTTGCTGTAAATTTTTCTTATGAAATGTTAGCCAAATAACTCCTTGACACTTTTCTGACCAGAAGTCAGCTGATGAACATCTATAGAGTTACTGGCTGCTTCTGTGGCGTAATTTAAAAATATGTAATGGGACTAGGCACCGAGTAAAGAGTATTTGAATAAATGCTTATTTCCTGGGTTTGCTTCTTAGTATTCTGCTTTCTCATACTGTAAAACATTTGGTTATGACTTTAGGGTTAGGTTTTACTTTTAGTAAGCTTTAGGGAAAATTAATTCATTTCAAAAAAATGCCATGTGGTTAATGGCAAATACACTTCTTTTGTCTTTTCAAATATAATGTGAAAATTAAGGGTCTAAGAAAGAATGTCCACTAGTAAATGCTGAAAGTGCATTCAGCACACCTGTACCTAGATCATCAAGGCTCATATATAAAAACATTTTTTCCAAAGGTGTTTATTTGCAAACTACTATTCTGGGGAGCCCCCGAAAGAACAGTAGTAATAATGAAGTGAGTTCATTTACTCTTGGACCAAAATTAGCAAGTTCATCTCACCTTTTGCAGAGTGACTATGGGAACAATAAGAATTGATGAGCTTTTAAAGAATGTTTTAGGGAACTCCATGTCAATTCATGTGAATAATATTGTCATAAATATGATGATCATATTCTCTAAACCTGAAATTTGAACACATTATCTGATAACTTAGAGTGTATTTATGGGATAGTTCTGGAAAATCCAGGGACTATAGTCAGAGCAAACATCAGCGTTATGACACTCTAAGTCAGGATCATGCTACATACCAAGTGTGCTGTTACTTCTCCCACCTGTACTCATGGCGACAATAAGGCAATTGTGATATTCTTCTTTGCTGAGTGTGATGTGGCCACACAACCCGTTAGTTGGAGTTGGCCCTAATCAACAAGAAGCCTCTTTACCATCTTGTTTAGAGGTAGTTTTTGTGACCTCTTGACCAGTTGGCACCATATAGAAATGATTAAGCCAATTGGCCAGTGGGGAAATAAGATCATTTGAATATGATAAGTGTGTGTGTAAAGATTGCTCAAACTTACCCTTTGCTACTCGTTTGGGTTTTCTTTTTTTGTATTCACATGGAAGCAAGTTAGTCACTTGGAAGATACTTCAACTGAATCTTTAGTGAACTTGAAGGTCTGCATAGTTTTTATTTTCTTCTTCCATTTGGCCATGGTTCTCATCCTCAAAGAGCTTGTTGCCTAGTAAGAGGGAACAAACTGTAAACAAATAACTATGGTGCAAGGTATATATGAAAAAATTCTATGAGAATGATTAGGATGTTCACAAAAAGGAGCACTTCTATTCAAGATGAACAGGTAAATCCCTCTTGCAATTCATTTTCTATTTCTCCAATTTGTTTTTGTTTCTCTATTCCTCCTTGTTTCCTTCTCTTGAATTAATAAAAAAATTTGGCATTCTATCTTAATTTTTCTACTGTATTTGTAGGTCTAACTCTTTGTTTTTTTTAACTGGCATTCTAATAATCATATTATTCATCCTTCAATTATCACAATCAACTTGGAGTTAATATTGTAATACTTCAGGTAAAGTTAAGAACATTACAACAGCATAATCCAATATACTTCCTCCCTCATCCTTTGTGCTAATGTTGCCATACATTTTATATATACATATGTTAGAAACCAACAGTACAATGCTATTTTTGCTTTAAGCAATTAGTTCCTTTTTTAAATTAAGAAATAAAAGTAGTCTTTACGGGGCACCTGACTGGCTCAGGTCATGATCTCATGGTTCCTTAGTTCAAGCCCCACATCGGACTCTCTGCTGTCAACACAAAGTCTGTTCTTCATTCCTCTGTCTCTTTCTCTGTCTCTCAGCCTTTCCCCCACCTCAACAATAAACATAAAAAAGTAGTCTTTGATCATCTAATAGTGATTAATTTTTTCAGTTTTTATTTATCTGAAAATTTATTTTCTCTTCATTTTTGAGGAAGATTTTCATTGGATATAGACCTTGGGGTTGATAGATATTTTTCTCTTGGAACTCTAGTATGTAATTTCATTGTTTGATGGTCTCCATTAGAAGTCAGCTATTTTTCATATTATTTTTCTTTTTGTATGAAATATGCCTTTTATCTTTGGTTTCTTTGGAGATATTCTCTTTATTTGGTGATCATTAGTTTGACTATAATTTCCAGGAGTGGTTTTCTTTGTATTTATCCTACTTAATGTTTGCTGAGCTTCTTGTATTTATGAACTGATATTTTTCATCAAATGTGGGGAAATTTGGGCCATTATCTCCTCAAATATTTTTTCTGCTCATTTCCTCCTTTCTCCCCCACCCCTGCTTTCTCTCCCTTTGACTATAAAGATACATAGACTTCTTGATATTGTCTCACAAAATTGAGGCTCCCTGACGCTCTGTTCATCCTTATTTCAATCATTTTTTTCTGTTGTTCAGTTTCTATTGAATTTGAATTATAATTTCTATTGATTTGTCTTCAAGTTAACCAATTTCCTTTTTATAAAATCTGCAATCAGTTGTGAAGCCCATTCACTGAATTTTTCATTTCAAGTATTTAAATTTCCAGTTTTAGCATTTCCACTTCACTAACCTGGGTTAATTTCAGCTGGTCTGGATTGACCAAATGTTGATCTGCAGAGACACTTACCCTTGGTCAAGGCTATATAATTAATTATTTACAGATAAAAAATGTTCTCTAACCATCTAGAGTTGTAACAGTCACGAGAAACAAACACTTCTGCTGTGAATGTTTAAGGGAAAGCAATCTAAAAATTTTGTAACTAAAGGCAAATTACAGTACTGAATATTGGTGTCTGATTCATTCTCCACTTTGTTCTTAACAAATGAGTTAATTTCCACATTAATGAAAATTTATCATAGTTATTCCAGAATAAAAAGGCAGAGGAGAAGGAAAGAAATAAAGACTAAGACAGCCCAGAATTAGAGTGGATTCTAAAAGAAAGGGGAAGATGTCTATAGAAAAATTTAACCCCTTACAAATTTTTATTAAGTTGGTCTATCAGAGATCCATCCCAGGGAAGAAACTAATCGTTTTTAAATAACTGTTATCAGGCACTGTGCTAAACAGCTAGTATATCTTATTTCCTTTTATTCATATAACAACACTGAGAAATCTTTCTTATTATCTGCACTTTATAGGCAAAGAACAGAGGTTCAGTGAGGTAAGTTATGAATAGAAGTTGCTGGGGTGCCTGGGTGGCTCAGTCGGTTAAGCCTCCGACTCCGGCTCAGGTCATGATCTCGTGGTCGGTGAGTTATGCCCCGCGTCAGGCTCTGTGTTGACAGCTCAGAGCCTGGAGGCTGCTTCGGATTCTGTGTCTCCCTCTCTCTCTGCCCCTCCTTGGCTCATGCTCTGTCTCTCTCTCTCTCTCTCTCTCTCAAAAATAAATAAAGATTTAAAAAATTTAAAAAAAGAATAGAAGTTGCTCGGCAATAAAAAAAGAATGAAATCTTGCCATTTGCAGTAACATGGATGGAACTGGAGAGTATTTTGCTAAGCAAAATAAGTTAGTCAGAGAAAGACAGGTATCATACGATTTTACTCATATGTGGAATTTGAGAAACTTAACAGATAAACATAGGGGAAGGGAAGGAAGGATAAGATAAAAACAGAGAGGGAGGCAAACCATAAGAGACTCTTAAATACACAGAACAAACTGAGGGTTGATGGAGGGGGTAGGGTGTGGGAAATGGGTGATGGGCCTTAAGGAGGGCACTTGTTGGGATGAGTACTGGGTGTTATATGTACGTGGTGAATCACTGGATTCTACTCCTGAAGCCAAGATTACACTGTATGTTAATTAACTTGAGAAATAAATAAATAAATAAATAAATAAATAAATAAATAAATAAAAATAAGTAAATAAAACAGCACCTTGGAATTAAAAAAAAAAAAAAGAATAGAAGTTGCTAAAAACAATAATGAACTGAATCAGGTGGGTACACATTTCCTGGACCAGGTAAGTTTTGAGTTTGATTTTGAACATAGATAAAAAAGTGAGAAAGATTATGTGGTGTGCTTCACTTGGATGGGGGGGGGCACAAAATGTGGGGCATTCCAACTGGGTGTGGGCTAGTGGCATGGGCCAGTGAAAGAATTCGCCCAAGACAGAACAAAAGAGATAGAATTTTGTTGAATACACTTCAAGGGAATGGTGGGCAGGACAGCAAAGGAGAGACTGTCTGCCACAAGGCGGTGATGAGGGGCCATAGTTGAAGGATGGAGTGAAGGAGTATGAGGATGTATGGAATTCTCCTTTTTTTTGGTAATTTGAGGAACTGTGCCTCATTGTCACTGGTCACTTAGGGCCTATGGTGATTTAGAGGTGTGTTGCTTAAGGAGCCTGTTTGCACTCAGCAGTGTGGTTGTCGTGGGCCCTTTTCCTTGCTCAAGTTTCCACTGCTCAAGCCTGTTGCCTAAAAGCAGCCTCTATAGGTTGGAACTAGGGAATGTTTCTCCCCTGAATTATCAGGAAATTGCCCTGTTGTTTTCTGTCTCAATTACTGACCTTCACAGTGTCGGGTGGGAAAAGCACCTTTGTATTTAACTGGTAAAGACCTTTAATGCATGTTTGATAATGCCAAGGACGATGCTGACTAATGGTTGGGAGAGCTGAAGGTCTCCACTTCAATGCAAGACTATAATTCATAGCTTGCTTTGATTCTCTCCAGACAGATAAGTAGCTTTGCTACATTAAACAAATTCTAGGCAGGAGACACCAAAGTTCCAAAGTTTATATCTCTTCCTATTGGAAATCCTCTTCTGGATCTAAGTCAAATCTTGCCCTCACTCCTCATACATTCCAATTTGTCTTGTTCTTCTTGACATACTGATCCAACTCCAAAGAAACCATTAAGAAAATCCTTTCCAAATTCTGTTCTCTACCATGAATTTGAATAGTAACTTCAGTTTTATTTCTATGCATGCCCCCAATTGCCTTTACACTCTACCCAAATAATCAGTATCTCTTTGGGCCCCTTTTTTGTCCTCTGTAAAATGGGAGAATTGGTTTAATCAGGACCTTTGCTTCTCTCCAGTTCCAAGGGATTTGAAGAATGAAGTCACATGATATGATGTGGGAAGTCTGACAACCAGGAGAGGCAACTGCCAGCCAGAAACCACCTTCAATAGAAACAGCTCTTTCTGTTCCCATCTTAATTGGACTTTTTCACACGATTTCATTTCAAGGAATCTGATACCAAAACAATTTGAAAGCCACTGGATTAGGTTCTAGCTCAGTCTAAGATAATGGCTTATGATTCTGCAATCTTCAGAACTGTAACAGAGGGAAGAGCTCTTTTAGCTAATTACATTTTGCATGTTTTCAGAGACTTAAAAACAGATATGTTTCTAAGAGACACAGAGACTGGATATGAAGCTTGGCTGAGTGCACAAGCAGGAACTGATACAGCAGAGCAGCCCCCAGGGATAAATTCCTTCCTCATGAAGTCATACAGTCACTCTTCAGGTAGCTATTTTCCCTGGCACTGTTGACCCAGCTAATTTGACGGTAGCAGAACCCTGCTGGTGAATTCCAGGCAGAGCCAAGGTGGAGACTATGACCTTAGCTCTCCCATCCTCCCCTGTCCTCTCCTCCCCTGCGCAGCTCCTCCCACACTGGCTTGGGACATGAGGGAGCAGAACTAAAGTTTATTCCTCTTAGGTCAGACGCTTCAAAGTTGCCATGGTTCCTGGAAATCTACCCCACCATCTACAAGATCAACAAGCAGATGCAGAAGTATCATCTCCCTTCTGAGCTTCTGGTGCTGTGGTGAGCAGTCCGGTTTTTCCTTGGTTGACTGCAGAGCTTCCATGAGTCCTATTTGCAGGATCTGCGGCTTCAAAACCTAGAGAGCATGCCTACTGGGTACTGTATACTATACAGTGCATGTAAGTCAGCGCGGGGGAGTGGAGAGAGAGTGTTTTATCACAAACTTGACTCTATTTTGAGCTCCTAAAAAGAAAGGACTTACGAGGTTCAAACTGTTATTATTAGAGTCACTTGTGTGAATAACCCCAATGCTTTCTAGAGACTCTCCCTTGGGAAGAAAAGGGAGCAGCCTTGCATTTTCCTGAGCTCTTCTATCCACCTGTCTCCAGCCTCCCCCTCACATTCCATCCTCCATTCTGCTTACAGAATGATCTATCTCAAATGTAAATCTGATCGTGCCACCCTCTGCCTCAGTGCCTTCACAGGATTTCCACTGACTCCTGAATACAGTACCAGTTCTTTGGCAGAACATGCGAATGAACGTCAGCCTTGTTTTGCCTCATGCATCCTGCTCCTTCGGTTCCTGCCGTTCCGTTATCACTCAGCTGAGGGGCAGAACCTGAAGTCTTAGCCTGGCTGCACAGACTATCAAGAGTATATCTTTTTTCCTTTTAAAAGTAGTCATGTGTTTCTCAAATCTTTCCACAACAAAATCAGTGAATATCTTTACCAAAAATAACGCTTGTAAAATAGAGTGAATATTTATGGCCAGGCACTAGGTTGTATGTTTTAAGTTGGCTCATTTAATCATTACAACAACCCTAAGAGGTAAGTGCTATTTCTAACTTCATCTGATGGATGAGAAACTGAGCACAGAGGTTTGTTAAATAATTATTTACGCTCACAAGTAGCAAAACCAGGTTTCAAACCCTGGCAGTCAGGCTCCACAAGTCATGCTCTTTACCGTGCTCTCCTATAGCCTCTCATTAAAAATGCAGATTATCAGGCCTCTCCACAGCCCAAAGGTATACATTTTAAACAAGATTCCAAGATGATTCTTCTACGCACTGATTTGAAAACCATTACTGTAAATTTTGTTCAAACAGAAAATAGTAGATGAGTGCCCTCTAGTGTATACATATGAGCATTACACACTTGTTGGTGTTGGATCTGATCTTTTATCAATTTTGTACAAAATAGCCAAATTTCATGATGTACAAATTTTAAGGACTGTATTAGGATAAATTATTTACATTTCAATGTCTTAACTTATTAATACTATCTTAAACTGATTTTTGTCACAGAAGTATTATATAAATATTGCCACATAACTGTCTCTCTCATCATACCTCAGTAGCTCCTGGGAATTCAATTTAAATATTGGAAGGCTCCAATCCCACAAGTCTGGTTGTTAGGAATGGAGGCTCATATCCTTAGTGCACAGTAAGTGTTTATGGTAAACACCAAAACCTCTCTGTGCAAGAGGCAGATTTTGCTCATCTTATCTGTGGTGGTTTCATCACATCATTAATTGTCCATCAGTAGGTCCTACTCAATTTGTTATGTCAGAAGGGGATTGGACCAAGACCCATCTGTTTTTCTCTTGTCCCTTCTAACTACTTGCAGAAGTGTCTCCCTTCTGAGTTTCTTAAAGTTAGAAGGGGGGAGAATCCATTAACTATTTAGTATGATGTGTACAAATCCCCTGTATTACTATGACAGGCTATTACTTATTCCCAAAAAGGAAGCCATCCATGTGTTTTTTTTTAGGTTAGAGTTAAATGTCTGTAACAAAAGACCCTACAATGTAATGGCTAAACAAAGTTGACATTTATTCTCTCTGATATAACTGTCCAGAAATAGTAGTCTATATAGGGGAGTTCTGACACCCCCACTCAACACACAGATTCAATTTCTGGGTTCAAAGTGTCTGTTCCACTTCCTGCTCTTGCCTCTGTATACCAGCCAGTGGAGAAAAGGCCAGGGAAGAGAACATCCATTCCTTTTAAGGACAAACCCAGAAGTGGCCTTCAACAGCTTTGCTCACAACCCACTGGCCAGAATCTGGTCAAAAGCTTTAAGAAAAGATGGGATTGTGGTCCTTAGTGAGGCAGCTACATCCCCACTAAACCTGGAGTACCATCATTAAAGGGAGAAAGGGAAAATAGATTCTTAGTAGCTGTCTCTACCGCAAACCACTTCCTAGATTTGGACATTTCTTACGTGATTCTCTAAGCAGCCAGTTATTCACAGAAAATAGTAAAGAAAATAAGTATCAGGTATCTCAAGAATGCCAGTTAAGAAAATGATAGAATTTTTAGATGCTGCTGATTCAGTTGAGAACCTTGTTTTCTTTGCTTTACAGTCCTTAATGGTAAAGGTTGCTAAATTATAGATCTAGACAACTGGTTTAAAAGTAAATACAGGCAGTCCTTGCATTGCATGGTTTCAATATGCACAAATTACAGTTAGTTACTGTGGCTTAGTTAAATACCACCAGGTCTCCAACAACACAGTTCAAATTTCAGTTACCACATCATATAACTATGGGTACTTGCATGAAGTACACACTTTGTGCTACCTCTTCAGTCCACAAATAACAACATAAATAACAGGTGCACACAATGTTCACTGACCAATCACGTTATTTTTCTGCAAGTCTGTTAGTGATCAGTCACCAAATGTCTGTTATTCAGTTTATGCACAGAGAGCAAAGTGTGTAGCTATGTTGGTTCCTCGTTTCTTAGTGATAAGTCCACATGACATTTTGCCAAAATGGATTAAGGAAAGTGGTAATTGGGCAACAAAGATGAAAGTGTAGTAAAGAAACAAAAAGTGGTAACGCTGGAAGTGAAATCCTAATTGAATGTACATGAAATTATAGAAGAAATAGCTGACCATGGAAATTTCATTCCTCCCACATTTTGAGACAGATATTCAGCCATAGGAACTGTATTAGTGAGGGTTCTCCAGAGAAACAGAGCCAATTAGGTGTGTGTGTGTGTGTGTGTGTGTGTGTGTGTGTGTGTGTGTGTAAAGAGACATTTACTTTAAGGAACTGGCTCATGATTATGAAGGCTGGCAAGTCAGAAATCTGCAGAGTGAGCCAGCAAGCTGGACCCAGGGAAAAGCTGATGTTGACCAAATATCTGGCACCATGGCCCCAACCAAGTTGAGACATAAAGTTAAGTATCAGAGGAACTTGGTGAAGGAAAACATATTAATATAAAGGAATAAAGTGGTTATGGCAAGCCAGAAGTGATACTGATAAAACAACAACAATTTCACATTAAAGGAACTCTTGGGGGTGTGGGAGGGGCACCTGGCTGGCTCAGTCAGGAGAGCCCGTGACTCTTGATCTCAAGGTTGTGAGTTCAAGCCCCGCATTGTCTGTAGAGATTACTTAAATAAAAACTGAAAGGAACTCTTGGAATATTCCAAAACTTAAGGCACAAGGGACAAAATGTTGGAAGGTAATTTAAACTTAGAAAGAGCATGACACTTCACTAAGGTATAGAAAAGATGCTCACTCTGGGTCAGAAATTACAGAATAAGAAGAGAAGCCCAGCACTTTTCAAACTATTCTTGATAAGTACAGAGAAATAAGACACTTGAATTCTGAATATTTCTAAGCCTTTAAATTGTAGTGTACCAAATAAATATGAATTTTGATATATTTTTTTCATTTCTAACCTACAGTAACTGAATTCTTAGTGTTTTGGCAGAAAGTTTTAAAGGTCACAGAACAATCATAATTGTTTCACACTGATTATTAAGATTGATTTGTTTGGCTTCTGTTTTCACAGTGATTTTTATGGTCCTGAAGTACCCGGCAAGGTGGGAACTGCCTGTATAGTGTTTCACTGGAAGAGATTATCCGGTGGCTCAAATGAAATATCCATTTCTGGGAGGATAGGAAAAGGGAGGTAACTTTTTTGTGTACCCTGATTCCTGGTAAGGTGTAGGCGTAACAGTGGAATGATGTTAAAAGAGCATTAGAAACAAGGTCCACGTCAGAAACTTGGTCTATGCCTAAACATAAGCTTCAGTTTCCTGATCCAGCAGGTAAGGGCAATACCAGTGTTTCCATCCACTTGATGTGGTTGTTTTTAACATAGCACATGAAAGTGTTAAATAAATGTCTACAGGAAAAATGAATGATCCAGGACTTAGTTTGACCAAGAATAGTCCCCCCTACAAAGTTCTCATAGCCCTTCTATTACAGTTGAGCCTAGAATAGTAAGGCTGCTGGTTAGGGTGAGAGTGAGGGTAGGGACAAACATTTGGAGTAAGAAGTCCAGATCCCTTGAAGGTACATATGTTAGGACCAGGAGCATTGAATCTTCTGGCCCAGCCCTCATTCCCATGCCCCCTAATCTTTGTGCTATCTGAATGGAGATTAAATGGTTCAGTTTGGGAAAAGTAGCAGAGAAAACAAAGCTTGGTTCTGGCCATAAGGTCTCCTAGTGGTGCATATTCTTGAATTTTTAGTCTCGCTCAGTTGCTTCACTCCTTTCAGCAAAAAACATGCTCAAGTTTTCCACCTCAAACCAAAGATCAATCTTATAACTACCCACTCTGAGTTACTATTGTTCTATATATCCTTTCAATTTAGCATCCACCTCATCCAGTTCTCTGAAGCTCTGTCTCAAAGGCAGCCAGTGACTTTATAATTTTCATAATCTGGTACTCAGCACTTGTGTTCTCTGAGCAGAGAGTGCAGATCTCTGCCCACGGACCACACTCTCCTCTTTGATGACTTCTCCCCTTCATACTTCTGTGACATGGCACCAAAGGCCCTACGACTTCTTGTTTCCCTTGTCCCTAAATGTGTCTTATGCGCTGTGTTCTGACTTTGAACCCTTTATCCTTTTCTTCTAAAGGTTCCTCTATGAACTTTCCATCATTCCAGCATGGTGGGTATCTCACAAATCTTTACCCTTCCAGCCTTCACTCCTCAGGATTCATATTTCCATTTGTAACCCACCAGCATCTCAGCATGTCTTGCAATAAAAGAAAATATTTCAAAAGTGCCTTTTTCTCCCTCTGTATTCATTCAACCTCTAGAAGCAGGTCGTGCTCTTTGCTAAACTGTTAGACGTGGAAGAAAATGTTTAGATAGACGTAGAGAACAAAGGGAACTAATTCTTGACTCCTAAGTTTAAAAAGATGTTCATATGGGCTTAAGTTAAAAAGCCTTAGATGTGTGTTTTCCAAGAAAGCATTCTAGTTCACCAGATGAGATGAATTTGCCATGACGTGAGTGAAAGCAGCTTTGCATCTCTTGAGCAAATAACATTAGTTGAAAGTGCCACGAAAACACCATGGAGGCAGATACACATGACATTGGTTAAATGTCTTTCTTACTGCTGTCTGATGTCTTTATTGCCCCATGCCCATTGTCCCTTGATTGCCTAAACAGAAGAGATACCTGCATATACCCAAACACGTTGTCCCCAACATCTTCCCAAACGACTCTCCCTTTCAGTTGACCCATAGTGTTCTAAAGCCTCCTAGAATGGTTGCTGAGAGCATTATATGGTGAAGGGGCAGGGTGGTCAGGAAACTATTGTACCTAAGGCAAATGGAACAGCTGGATAGCTTTGGCTGAACCGGTAGAAATAACTTTTTTTTTTTTAAATTTTTTTTTCAATGTTTATTTATTTTTGGGACAGAGAGAGACAGAGCATGAACGGGGGAGGGGCAGAGACAGAGGGAGACACAGAATCGGAAACAGGCTCCAGGCTCCGAGCCATCAGCCCAGAGCCTGACGCGGGGCTCGAACTCACGGACCGCGAGATCGTGACCTGGCTGAAGTCGGACGCTTAACCGACTGCGCCACCCAGGCACCCCTAACTTTTAATAACTGTCTAGGTTAAACCTATTACCTTCTGTCACACCCAACTTGTTAGTTCTTTCTGAATTCCATATTTGTGTTCATCTTAGATTCATAAGCTCAATACCCTGGAATTATCTTCAAAAATTTATCTCTATCCTGGGCATCAACTGTATTATCTGCTTACCATATTTCCCTTTTTTCTGGAAATGATATCCCATACTGACCATTCCCCTCAATTATACTGGGAGGTCATCATGTTCTTTTTTTTTTTTTAATGTTTATTTATTTTGAGAGAGAGAGAGAGAGCGCGCGCAGGGGAGGGGCAGAGATAGGGAGACAGAATCCCAAGCAGGTTCCACCCTGCCAGCATAGATCCCCTCACAGGGCTCAAATCCAGGAACCATGAAATCATGACCTGAGCCGAAATCAAGAGTTGGACACTTAACCGACTGAGCCACCCGGGCATCTCTGGAGGTCATCATGTTGTAACATGATTCCATCCTCATGCCTCATGAGTTTGTACAAGGCTATTCAAAATCTTTTTGTTTTGCAGGATCATATAGAACATAAAGCAGTGCAGGAAACCAGGCTCAAAAAAGGATGAGAAGCCTTACATTTTATGTTTTGTACCTTATTATAAACTTATTATTTGTCCTCACTAGCTTTAAAAAGCTTGAAATTGCTTGAATAGGGGATGTTTTTTTTTTATTCCATGCTGACAAATAGGTCTTAAATCTCTTGGAGACTATTTGTAGCCACAGGAAGGTAATTTACATTCACACTAACCAGGCTGTGTGAAAATGAATAAATGAAACCCAATTCAAAATCAGGTCAGGAAAAAATTAAGGGATGGTTCTCATTCAGTATCAGTTACATCTTACTTTGCATACCCCTTCAGGAAGGAGGAAGATTTACTCTTCACCCAGCAACAACCCAGCCAGTGAGAAACTGTCACAACTCAGCCAATGGGAAGCCACCACAACTCTGAACTCTCTTTCTCCTCCTATGAAATTTCCTTCCAAACAACCCTTCCCAACTCTCTCCTCTATAAAAGGAAGCTCCTTTTCTTTGTTCCTCTGTATTGTTGTTCTTGCCTATGGTGTGGTGTAGTTTGTGTGTCTGGAGTTACAATTCTTCTGCTATGCCCAGATAAACTCATTTTTGCTAATTAAATAACTAGCTATTTTATTTTTAAGTTTGAAAGTTATAAAGGCCTTTCTTTAGCATAGCATAATAAGGTAAGGGTATGGAAGTCTCTGGAAACCAGAGGAAAGGAGAGCAAGCTCTTTGCAAAGAGAGGCCAAGGATGGGGAGGGATGGAAACCTGCAAATTAGTACACAGTTGGCTCAAGACCAGACTATCTGACTGTGCATATGTTCAAAGCGGCCTGTGTCTGCTTATCTTTTCCTAGCTTTATGAGTATTCTCAGAATCAGAGCAAAAATGAATGGGGTTCTTATAGAAAAATGCGCTAGAGAGGTCCTTTCCATTAATGAGGTTCAATTGCTATCCCCAGGCCCAGCCAAACCCTATCACAGGCATCTAGGAGAGGCAAACAACTCTTACTGCAGTGATAGTTCTTATCTTCCCTTTCCTCCTGCAACTCAGCCTCCCAGCATGTTACACTATGGCTAAAATCCAATGGTATTCTTCCCCCGAAGTAGTCTATTCACTTCTCAATCCAAACCTTTACCTTTTTTTTTTTTTTCAACGTTTATTTATTTTTGGGACAGAGAGAGACAGAGCATGAACGGGGGAGGGGCAGAGAGAGAGGGAGACACAGAATCGGAAACAGGCTCCAGGCTCCGAGCCATCAGCCCAGAGCCCGACGCGGGGCTCGAACCACGGACCGCGAGATCGTGACCTGGCTGAAGTCGGACGCTTAACCGACTGCGCCACCCAGGCGCCCCATCAAACCTTTACCTCTTATTGAATCTGCTAGTGAGTCAAGCATACCTACCCAGCTAATGTTGTGTCCCACTTTGAGAGTTGCCAGATGCAATTGTGGATGGATAAGATACACTGGTTTGAACAGCTTGTCTGACCCATAGCCATGAAGTTCCATCACTGCATCTAGCCACTAAAAACTTGTAGAGACCACCACAAGTGGCTTAAATTATTATCTACTACTGGAAATTAAAATCATTCCATGACAGTCTTTCTAACACTTTCATGTTCAGACAACACAAAACTGTGGTATGTTACAGGAACAATAAGAACAAAAATCTGCCAAATCTATGTTAGCTTCTTACATCTTTTTTGAAGTGTGTGTGTGTGTGTGTGTGTGTGTGTGTGTGTGTGTGTGTGTGTGTGTTGGTAGTAGCAGGGAGAAAGCAGGGCAAATGTTTGCCCCGCCTAGCTTACATGAGTTGTTGAAAGTACTAAAAGGTGAGAAATACTTGGCAGCACGCCACGATTGTAGGGTGATATGTATTTTTAAGTCTAATGTTATTCCTTGATCACCCAAACACACCAGGTCATTACTTTTACGCGTGTTTAGTAAAATGATCACTTTGCTTTTCCTATTTCTATAAGAATCAACTGGTTAGTGCAGGATCATGAACTGGAAAGACTGTAATGATGAACTCTCCTAAAGTCTTTTACTAGGATTTTCTTAGCATCCCTTGACTACCTTGTGGACTCACTTTAAAAACTGTTGGTACGGAAGGAGTCTCTCAGGCTCCGCCCCAAGCCACTCCTGCAAATTCTAGAAGGTCTCCTGGACTGGAAACGGGGCACGAAGGGGCCTCCTATACACTCAGAGCCAGGATTTGCAACTCTGTTTGAAAATGTAACTTGTAAATTGTAAATGTAAATGGGGAAGGACTCTGGCCATATTTCTGCTCCATTGGTCCTCAGCGTCCTCAGTGTACTTTGTCTACACCCTGTGGTTGATTGGATAGCAGACCAGAGTGACCAGAAAGCCTTTTATCTCATTACTTACACAGCCCTCTCGCACGTTCGGCATCCAGTTCCCTTGTCTTGGCACCCGCCCTTCTGGGGACTGGATTCTTTATCTCCCCGGCGCGCCCCTGCAGGCGGCGACAGGAGCCGGACTACAGCTCCCAGCATCCCCCGCCCCTCCGCCCGCCGCCCGAGAGCCGACCCGGTAGTAGCTCTTGCCCGCCAAGGTTTCCACTCCCAGAGCTGCTCCCCAGCTTGGGACATCCAGAAGCTCAGGGACCGATCTCCGGGACGTGGGCATTGCTAGAGGTGACAGCGCGGCAGTATGGCTTTGCACCTGGGCAGGCTGAGCGCGGGCTCCTGCTGGCAAGCTGCGCGGGGCGGCCGCGGAGCGCTGTGCGGCCGCGGAGCGCTGTGCGCCTGGCCCGGGCGCTGCTCCGCGGGACGCATCTGCCGGCCCCCGGGCTCTGCTGGCACCGAGCAGTGCCGCGGGCTGGGGCACGGCCGGACCGCGGGAGGAGCCTCCCGGTTGGGGACCGGGCTGACCACGGCGCTGGCGGGGCTGGCCGGGGTGGCGGGGCTGGCCGCCGCCGCCTTCGGGCACGTACAGCGGGCGGAGATGGTGCCCAAGAGCTCGGGGGCACGGAGCTCTTCGTCTGGGAATCCTGAGGAGGAGGACGAGCTCGCCCGTCGCTGCAGCTGCTTCATGGCCTTGCCTGTGACCGACCTGCGCGAGCTGCGTGGGAGACCGAGCGACATGAAGACCAAGATGGAGCTGCTGATCCTGGAGACCCAGGCCCAGGTGTGCCAGGCTCTGGCACAGGTAGACGGGGGCGCCCGCTTCTCCGTGGACCGGTGGGAGAGGAAGGAAGGTGAGGAGGCCAGCGCCTAGCGGGAGGTGGAGACGGGGGGGGGGGGGCGGGGGGTGGTTAGAGATCGAGATTTAGGTTGCTGGCAGCAGATGACGGAGAATAGGGGCTGGGAGTAGGAAAGGGGTACCTACAGAGCGGCTGCTAGGTTAGAAGGGACACCTTTAGGAAGATTGAGACTGTAAGGGTCATCAGGCTTCTGTTTGCAGACCTCTAGATGCAGGTCTGTTACTCTAATCCTGGACGTTTCAAAGTCTATGCGATTTTTTAATGGCGCTTTTCCTAATAGTTTTAGGGTTATTTTTAGCCAACAGACTTGGGTGTCCATATTTGTAATTGAGCATCGATTTTCCTCACATTTCATCCGCTTCTCTGGGTGCATTTCCCCCTTCTCCTCCTTCTTTAGAGATGGAAAGATTAACTTGCCTCCTATTTGCTAAGTGTTGGCCAGACTCCTCCAACTGAGGCTGTCATTGTGTCATTATGTCTTTTTCTCAAGTTGCACAAGAAATATTTGGCTTGTCAGTAGTTCTACCAAAAGCACCCCTCAGACTTCCTGCTAGGACAATCTTCCCTTCCAGTGGCAAAACCCAGTTCTTCAGATTAGTAGTTAACAGATAGGAGGGGGTGAGGAGAATGGGCAAAATGGGTGAAGGTACAAACTTCCAGTTATAAAATAAATAAGTCATAAGGATGTAATGTACAGCATGGTGACTACAGCCAAAAATATCGTATTGCATATATTGCTGAGAGAGTAGATCTTGAAAATTCTCATCATGAGAAAAAAAAATTTTGTAACTCTCTGTGGTGTTGGATGGTAACTAGACTTATTTTGCAATGTATACAAATATTGAATCATTGTGTTGTACACCCGAAACTAATATAATGTTATGTGTCAATTGTACTTCAGTAAAGAAAAATCCAGTTTTTATAGAATCATGTATTTATGACCTTGTTATTGCCTATGTAGGGAAAGCCCACATCTTGGTCATAAACTTGAAGAATTCCTGGCTTCTTAGCTAGGAATACTACAGCATCCTTCTCCTCAGCTTTTGAGCTGTGATGCTGCCTCATCTCTATTAAGTGAGGTTAAATCTGATCTTTTGTAGTGTTATCTATCTTATAATGTTTTCAAGTGAAGACCATTGAACAAGGACCCAACTACAAGTACTAGAGTAACTTTGTGGCCTTCAGAAGTTACTTAATTTTTGATGTGCCTCTGTGTCCTCTTCTCTGAAATGAGATTAGATACTATATGAGGGGATTGTAGGGATGATGATATATGAAGTGCTTAAAATATTGTCTGATGCATAGAAAGCACTAAAACAAATTGGACCACTTGCCAGCTGTGTGATGTTGGATAAAGTGTTTTGTCTTTCTGGGCCTCATTTTCTCACTTGAAATGTACAGGGGTTGCACTGGATAGTCTTATGTCCCATCCAGCTCTAAAAATTCTTAGAAATAAAGACAAACAAGTACCTCTATGAACAGTTGCCTTTGTGATAACTCTAGTGTCTTAAGAAAAAAAAACCTATTAGTAGTAAATCTCATCTACCTAAATATTAATGTGTCTCTTATTCAGTTTAAAGGCCCAAATCCCTGAAGAGTTCAAATGTCTACTGTTTTTTAAGTGCCTATAAACAAAATTAAATGGTACACAGCACACTGAGAAAAAACAATTAATACAGAGCTCTTAAACTTGGTAATAACAGAACATTCCTCAAACATACCCATACCTGTTTTTAACTTTGGACTTCTCTCATGTATCATAACCAATGGATGCCATTGTGAACAGTAGTATTTGAAGGGAAAATATTCCAGTGATTTATTTTATTTTTAAAGTTTATTTATTTATTTTGAGCGAGCAAACTTGGCCAGGGGAGGAGCAGATAGAAAGGGAGTGAGAGAGTCCCAAGCAGGTTCTGAGCTATTAGCACAGAGCCCTTTGGATGGGGGCTCCATCTCACAAACCTTGAGATCATGACCTGAGCAGAAATCGAGTCGGATGCTTAACTGACTGAGCCACCCAGGTGCCCGTCCAGTGATTTATTTTAGATGTAGAAGAAATACTCAGTTTAGTGCTGTGGGAAAGATAGAATATTTGCCCACTAGGCAGTCGCAGTGTCATCAAGCTACGCTAGTTATCTAATTTCATTGTACTTTAAAATGCTAAATATCCTGATGGTCTAGAGGAGGAAAGTCACTCCTAATCCCACCACCTTCATGCAAGGGTTGTTTTCGATTTTGCATACACCCTTACCTTCTCTCCTCATCTTGTATTTCTATAAACAGGAGGTGGTGGCATCAGCTGCGTACTTCAAGATGGGCATGTTTTTGAAAAGGCTGGGGTGAGCGTTTCTGTTGTTCATGGAAATCTTTCTGAGGAAGCAGCGAAACAAATGAAAAGCAGAGGGAAAATTCTGAAGACGAAAGATGGTAAATCAGGCAGTCTCGACTTTAAAAGTCCCTACAAACCTTTATTCCCCATGAGTTCTGTTTGTACAATAAATATTGCTTCTGTGAAAAAAAACAAAACACATTAGGGTGCACATGCCAAAGAAGCATGTTCACATTTACTTTTCAAAAATTGTATTTTAAGAGACAAAAAGGAGCTTTTGAAAATTGGTCCCGAAACCAAGTTGGAGTGATTTAAGCCCGATGAGTAAGTGGAGCTCACCATGTGTTTTGCCTTCCAGGTAAATTGCCGTTTTCTGCTATGGGCGTGAGCTCTGTTATCCACCCCAAGAATCCTCATGCTCCTACTATCCATTTCAACTACAGATACTTTGAAGTAGAAGAAGCTGATGGTAAGCATCCTGGAGCTTGCAAAATATTATTGTGCAAATATGAATTTTAAAACAAGCCAGGGGGCATGATTTAAGAATGTGAGAAAGAATATATAAATCTTAACGAGGTTTTCAGGAGGCGTATTAAGCCTTATTCCTTGGCAGGTGCAATGGATTACGCACGAGAGGTGAAAAGTGGAAATAGCATTGGCTGGGCTCAGAACTTCCCCATATTTCCTCCAATGCAGAAGGAATGATTTAATGAATCTCAGCTTCAAAGTGCACACAGGGTTCTTTGCACAGGAAGGAAAATCCAAAGGAAAACCTCATGTATAAGGTTAAGTCGAAATGGAGAACTTGCTTTTGTGAAAATGTGAAAATATCTTCCAAATGTATTGCTCTGCTAGTCGCCAGCGTGTTATCAGTGGGTTTAAGATAGGGTGGAGTTGATCATGCCTCATTAAGGACGTGTAGTTCAGCCCATGTCTCCAAATTAGCCGGACCTACTGTTACCACCCTGTGGAGCGTCTGTGTAGTGCCGCTCTATGGCTGGTGGTCTCTCTGGAGGTGGTGGTATTTAAAGTCGATGTATTTAACTTTCATTTTGAAGACATTTAGTTTGGTTCAACCTTTTAATGTTAGAAGTTGGTAACTGGTACTGACAGCCTATAGACCCAACTAAACACATGTAATAGTTATTCTCAAATGGTAAGTTGTGTCCCTCTCTAAGTGTTTTTGCCCTTTCTGGGCTTAAGGCGGGACGGGCAGTGGTTTTTAATACAGGGAACATCAGAATCTCCTGGGGAACTTGTATAAACTGCAGATACCTGGGCCAGAGATTTGCTTGTTGTTTGTTTCTTGTTTGCTTGTTTGTTTTTTAATTGTGACCCAGCAGAGGCATTTTATGCTCCTCGTGTGATTCTGATATGCAGCCAGAGTTGAGATCTACTTCCTGGTCCACCCATGTGGTGTTTCATCATTCTCTGCCATGCATATCATTTTCCTGCCTGGATCTACTCTGTCACTTTTTGATTTCATACTTTTACCTTTTCTTTCCTGCCTAGGCTTTACTGGCCATTCAGAGCTAAATTTAGTTAAATTATATATATATACACACACACACACATATATATTTATGTAATATATATATGTATGTGTGTGTGTGTATATATATATATAAATGTTTATTTACGTTTGAGAGAGAGAGAGAGCAGGAGCAGGAGAGGGACAGAGGGAGGGAGATGCAGGCTCCAGGCTCTGAGCTGTCAGCACAGAGTCTGATGCGGGGCTTGAACCCATGAACCACGAGATCATGACCTGAGCCAAAGTTGGATGCTTAACCTACTGAGCCACCCAGATGCCCCTAAATATTTTTTGATTGTCACCCACTTCGTGTTAAACTAAGCTGATAAATTAAGTTTGCTAATACAGTGAGTAGTGTGCTACATCTCAAAGTCTGAAGTCTTCATGAAAATCACATGTCTTGATTTTGTAGGTAACAAGCTGTGGTGGTTTGGTGGTGGATGTGACCTCACTCCAACATACTTGAACCAAGAGGATGCTGTCCATTTCCACAGAACTCTAAAGGAGGCTTGTGACCAGCATGGTCCTGATCTCTACCCTAAATTTAAAAAATGGTAGGTAAAGATGTCATAACACCTAAAATATATTCTGTTGCTTCCTCCTGTAGATCCTGAAGGCAATATTATGTCACTGAATATGTTTTTCAGCTTATGAAGATTGATCTGGGGTTTTTTTTGGCACCAGAAGTAGAATGCTAGTTTGAAGTGGTTTTATTATGTTGTTTATTTAGGAATATTTTAATAATTGGGTAGCAGTGTATTTTTTGATCCCAAATGATTTGGAATATAAATTTTAAGGTGATCTATGCCTGAGAATCAGAGGCTTTTTAATCCTGGGGTAGGCTTTTAACTTCTCATCCCAGATGAGAATGTTTGTTGCCATGGGAATATTCAGACATGGGAAGAGTCAGAGAACTGTTAGGGAAAGATACAGATACACCAGAGATTTGGACAAGAAGAAGACTGGGATTGGAAACTTTGGTTAAGGAAACTCTAATGGTAAAGAAAAGGGAAACAAATGAGTTGTGAGGAGATCCAAGATATTTGGCAGAAGTGAAATGGAGTATAAGCATAAATTGTTTGGAATAAGAATAACGTACTCAACTCTGCCTAGAGCCAATTGACATTCTTGAAAAAGGAAGAACAGGAAAGGTTTTGGTGTTTTTGTTGTTGTTGTTGTTTTGCATTGTTTTTAGAGCTGATAATTGTGGGATGTTGATATTATGTAAGGGCATGGAGTTCAGCTTTAAAATTCTCAGAAAAGATATATTCTCCTTTTGATTGATACTACCAATGAAAATTGCACAGCTATGGAAGCATGAATGTAAGATGGAAGGATTTTCCCTCTCTCTCTCTCTCTCTCTGTGTCTCTCTCTCGCACACACACACATACACACTCACACTCACACAAATCAGCCTCCTTCCAGGAAGAGGACTGGTTTGGGTGACATTCTCTTTTTTTGGTTTCCTCTTATTGCCATTATTGAGATGACTTCATCTGAGTGATACTAGTTACTAAGACATCTAGGATGCAGGCTAGTTAAAAAAGAAGTTTTTAGTATAAGTATTTAGCAAACTTCTTAATTTTCTGGTGATTTTGAAATAGTGTGATTTGGTTAAAGCTGACTTCACAGCCTTGCCCAGGATGGTCTTCAACTATGTTAATAAAATGTGCCTGTAAAGGACAGCCAACAAGTCACAGTCAAGGTGAATTATACCATTGCATCAGTTCTAGGGATTTGCACCTGCTACTGGTTGTGTGTTTTGTTGTTTTGTTTTGCTGGTTTAAACTATTAAGGCTATTTTTAATGGAACCTTTTAAATAGCTTTTAGTTTTTGTTTGTACAGGTTTTTCTGTTTGTAGAGATCATCTAAAAAGTTGTTTCCACAATGTAAACTATTTTCCACAAATTGAGCATTTAGGAAATGACTTTTTAGGAAAGCTGTTCTAGTGGGCACAGAGGGGAAAGCCTCAGGAGCAGATGGATAGTTTCATGTGCTGGCTCACAGGGGTGAGCTTTCATACGTCCCTAGACGTTCTCTGAACGTCTCCTTCCACCAGCCCTTCCCTCAGTCATGCCCGCTATGGAGACTCCGCATTGTATTGCTGAAAGGAACCTTAGAGATTATTTGCTGTGCCTTCCTTTGGCGAATAAAGAACCTGACTTGAGAGCCGAAGGGTTGGCACCCAGTCAGACCTGGTTGGTGTTGTTGGTTGGAGGATTCCTGTCCTGCCTCTTGCAAAAGCCCCAGTGCTGCTGAAGGCAGCAGCATCACTTGTTTTAAGAAATACACTGTTGGGGCGCCTGGGGGTGCTCAGTCAGTGAAGCATCCAACTCTTGATTCCAGCTCAGGTCGTGATCCCAGGGTCATGGGATCGAGCCCTGCATCCAGCTCCATGCTGAGTGTGGAGCCTGCTTAAGATTCTCTCTCCCTCTCTCTCTCTGCCCCTCCCCCACTCATGCTCGAGAGCACATGCACTCTCTCTCTCAAAATAAGTAAATAAAAAACACACTCTTAATACTGGACTCTGTTTCTTTTTCACTAAAGTTCTTAGAATTCCACATCCTTTAGATATGTGTTCTATTCCTTGCTTTGCAGATGAACGCATAAGCATTTTCTACATGGTTGCTACTTACAGGAAATGTGTCTAAAGCCCTAGTTTCATTTTCATAGTTGGGCAGAAAAGTAAGGACATTGCTTTGGCATTAGTCAAGGATAAGCTGAAATGCTCACATTGACATGTATGCCTTTTGTTCCCCCCTTGATCCCTGACATGGCCTTGCTGTGTCTTCCAGGTGTGATGATTACTTTTTTATAGTCCATCGTGGGGAGCGGAGGGGCATCGGGGGCATCTTTTTTGATGACCTTGACTCTCCATCCAAGGAAGAAGTGTTTCGCTTCGTGCAGAGCTGCGCCCAGGCTGTGGTTCCTTCATACATTCCTCTTGTGAAAAAGCACTGTGATGACTCATTCACCCCCCAGGAGAAGCTGTGGCAGCAGCTGCGGAGAGGACGGTGAGTGAGCGGTGAGTGAGCGAGTGAGCGACAGGAGAATAGACCATTGCAAGCCTTGGGGCGGGGGAGGGTAGAGCCATTGTGGTGGGTGAATGAATGGAGGGTGATGTGTTGCCTTTGGCAGGTACTTTGTTAGAGTTGTGTTAGTACTAACTGGAACTTCTTTTGGTAACTAGGTGAATATCAAATGAATATTAAGATTTGTCTGAAATAGCGTAAAAACAGCAGAGGTTACCTCATTTGTCTGTATATGAGAGATTCGTAGGAGCCATGTATTAGTACTTGCTGAATTGAATTCAGCTGATTTCTTTTAGTGTTCTAGCAGTTCCTTGCAGCCTTACGCCAAGATATGGGCATCACTTAATGTTTTTGCTGCTTTGTAGATTTGGAAGCCCACACTTTTCCATCCATTTTAAGGTTTCATGGAAGTTGTTAGAATGGAAATAACCATTTCAGAAATTATTTACACTTAATGGTAATACTTATTAATGATGGAGTCCTTACTGTGTGCCAGCCAGTGTTAGACAGATTGCATCTAGTTTTCTTTACAAACCTGTGAGATTGGTGTAATTATCATCATTTTACAGGTGATAAAACTTCCTCCCCGAAAAGTAAGTCTCTTGCCCAGGATTACAACTAGTAAATAAAAGATCCCAGATGTAGAAGCAGGTCACCGTGACCTCAAAACTGGTAGTCTTTCCCATACACAAAGGAAGTTAAGTAGTTGAAGCAGGTTTTGATTTCTTACTACTCAACCTCAGCCACCCTGTTCTGTGCATTGAGCTTAGAGCCCAGTTGGGTGACCACATTGAGGTCGTCTTCACCCGAGGTATATTTGCAGATCAGCTCCAATGATCCACCCTGCCAGCTCACATCAATTTCTCACTGCTGTCTTAATTTCATTTGTAGTACTGGTCCATGGCTGTAACATGGATTTTCTCGTTCATGTCAATTCTATCTCAGGCAAATAAAACTTTCAGTATTTGAGGAGGTAAAGTTAGTCCCTGAAGAGGTCAACTTAAATAATGTTTCAAGTTTAAAGAGAAATATCTGTGTTTATTCTTTCTTAAGGCTGCCTGTGTTATCTGGTCCTTTAATTTAGAAATTTGGGAAAATGGAAGTTGATAAAGTTTTCTTGTTAGAAGTTTCTTAGTGCATCTGTTTTGGGACTCTTTCTTTGGTCCCATGATTTCTCAAATAATACTTTTACTATTCCTTCCTTTTTTCATTTCCTTGATATTTATTATGCAACCCTTATGGCTAGGCACTGTCCTGGCTACAGCGGTGAGTATAACGTGCATCTGTGAAAAGAAGCTCATGGTTTAGTGGGGAAGGTATACCCAAGAGGTTAATTTAAAACTCCATGCTGTTTTATTTCTTAAATTCCACGTTTGAGTGAAATCATATGGTATTTGTCCTTCTCTGACTGACTTAACTCATTGAGTTTGATACCCACCAGCTCCATCCATGTGGTTGCATGTGGCAAGACACGTTCTTTTTTTATGGCCGAATAACATGTACAATTTAGGAAACAAAACAAACGAACAAAGTCAAAAAGAAACAAACAAGAAAAACACATACGGAGAACGAACTAGGGGTTACTGTAAGGGAGGTGATGGGGGCATGGCTGAAATAGGGGAAGGGGATTAAGAGCACACTTGTGGTGGTGAGCACTGAGTAATGTATAGAATCGTTAAATCACTATATTGTACACCTGAAACCAACATAGCACTGTTGATTATACATTAAATAGCCAACGAAAATTTGCAAAAAACCCTCTGGAAAGTACAATATTCTAGTTTTGCCCAGGATTTGATGTGCAAAGCTGGCAGAGTTTGTGAATACTAATGAGGTGAAGCCTTAAAACTTCTTAGACATAGGAACAATGTTTGGCGTTCTTTTGTTTTCTGCTTTTTCATTATGTAATGACAAGACATTTTGAAAATTCCATTTGTGTGAATCCTTGCACATCAGGTATTTTTTTGAGTTACGTATAAGTGTGGGGTGTTAGGTGAATTTTCTGTGATGCGACATGGGAGTGTTTCTCACTGAGAACCTCCTACCCCCTGTATCTCTGGGCCTTAAGATGGCAGTAAACTCTGAGCCTTCAGATAACCCCAGGTCCTGACTACGGTTGTCAGCATTGTCTTCCCCTTTTTACACACTGCACTCACAGCCCTATCTGCATCCTTCACACGTTATACCTTGCTCCTTTCCTTCCCCTCCAAGTAGGAGTTTCCCTTGCTCTGGTCAGGCTGCTTCCTTTTCGACTTGAGTCCCTTACTTGGGAATTTCCTTTAGTCTCTTACCCACTTCTACTATTCTCTCCCCAGACCTTGAACTTCACTCTTGCAGTCTTCTTTTTCACAGGAGAACAGAAACTAAAGATCTTTTTTTTTTTTTTTAATTAGAATTTTTTTTTAAAAAAGTTTATGTATGTATGTATTAATCTCTACACCCAACATGGGACTCAAACTCTCAACCCCAAAGTCAACAGTCACATGCTCTTCCGACTGAGCCAACTAGGTGCCCAGGAAACAAAAGATCTTTAACTTACTGTTGTTTTGCTGTATTTTAGGGAAGGGAAGCAAGATAAAATTTAGGCATCTGTTAAATTGAAGGGAATGGCTAAAGTTCATTCATGGTTTACAGGCACTTCAGAGAGGATAAATGTATGGGAAGGATCAGAAAGATCAGAACTAAGTGAAACCTTATAGGAGTCAGCCTAATGTCAGGAAAGGGGCATCCTTCACTCAAAAAAGGAAAGCAGTTCAAGGATCCTTACAACAAATTCATATAGGGAGTTCCATATAGGAGTCTTTGAAAGAGACATTAGTACAAACTAGAGAATCCCAGCCATCCCTTAAATACCATGTTTTAGAAAGTCAACATTGGGGTGAAAAAGGTGGCTGAGAGACAAATTCTTTTCCGTGCTCTTAGCGAGGAAGAAATTAAGAAGTTTCACTTACATTATCGTTTGAAACAGGCTTATAAGAAGGTGTTAAATAGTTATTAATGCATAAAATTCAATCCATGATAAATAAATGCTGAGGACTAAAAAGGGATTCATGGATATATTTAAATTTTTTCAAGGCCTTTGGCAAGTTTGCACACAGAAGGGTGTTTTCTAAAAATTGGTGTACTGTGGAATTCTAGAGAATATCTTCCTCCAGGTGTGATTAAAGACTAACCAGTGGGTAAACAAATGAGCAGGCTTCAGGCTCTGAGCTGTCAGCACAGAGCCCAACACGGGGCTTGAACTCACATACCATGAGATCATGACCTGAGCCGAAGTCAGACGCTTAACCGACTGAGCCACCCAGGTGCCCCCTGAGGGAAGTTTAGACTAAGAAAGTAGTTTCTGAATGAGTTGAGAAATGATCTGAAAGGGTGTCTATTCATTGAATTTTCAGCTTTATGGACCATTCTAAATTCTTAGGAGTAGTAAAAATTATCTTTGAAGTTTAAATGACCTTTTACAAGAGATCCCATGATGTTAAAGCCAATCACAGATTTTTTCAGCTAGACAGAGTTTAGATCTGACACCATGTGGCAGTTAGTGGAAAACAAATTTACCAAACCAAATTTCAGTTGATGCTAAGGATAGTCTTCTTAGAAACAAAATTTAGCCCTGCAACCCAACCAATGCTTTTTATTTTGATTGCCATTAATCTTCAGGAAGACTGGATTATATGACTGCGTTTCAGTGCTATCAACTACTTTAAGAAAAGGGAATATCTAAGATATATTAGTAATTATTAATAGACTGCTGTTAGCTGTGCCTGGCCTTTCAATTACGAACGTTGTGCACTATCTTAGTAAATGGAAGTTAGGTAGTGAAATGAGGTCTTCTGAAACATCTCAGTTCATGGGGGAATACCAGAAAGAGCTGTTCTATCCTAATAAAGGATGTCGTTCCTTTTTCTTGTTTTTGTGCCTTAAAGTTCTCATCTTTGTGTCCATTCTGTTTTCTTATTGGAAAACATAATCTTCTTGTTTTGTAACTGTGCCATATTGGGGCCGAATCTATATCCTTTTGTTTGTTGGGTAGGATACCCTTTTATTTATGCCTGTCCGGATGGGCAAGACTGAACTGACTGTAGATTGGTATTCCCTGTGCCAGTTCAGCTGATTGGGAGGGAGAGGGGCAATGGGCAGGAAGAGGCCCCTCCCCGCCCCAAGCCCTTGAGGTACTTGTTATGGGCCAAGAAAGATTTTATGCAACTGGCCGTTAATGTTATTTGTTGTCTTTACGTCAGGTATGTAGAATTTAACCTTGTGTATGATCGAGGTACAAAGTTTGGCCTCTTCACTCCAGGATCCAGGATTGAAAGCATCTTGATGTCTTTACCTCTAACTGCTCGGTAAGAATAACTCTTTATAGTAATTATTCCTCCACTCCCAATCTGCTAACCCGTACAAAACATGAAAATATGAACACTCCAGTGTCTTACCTAACGACTTCAATGGTTTTGATATTGCTGATTTTATAATAAAATCACAGTCAAATAATTAAGGAAAATTAATTTTCTTAAATTTCTTTTTCATGTTTGTTTATGTATTTTGAGAGAGAGAGAGAGAGCGAGCGAGCTGGGGAGTAGCAGAAAGAGAAAGGGAAGAGAGAATCCCAAGCAGGCTCTGTGCTGCTAGTGCAGAGCCCGACATGGGGCTCAATCTCACGAACCATAAGTTCATGATCTGAGCCTAGATCAAGAGTTGGACACTTTACTAACTGAGCCATGCAGGCGCCCCAGAAAATTATTTTTTTTTTAACGAATGAATGGCAGGATGAATGATATGGCTCTGTGGGGGAGGGGTGAGAAAGTATAGAGGGAATAAGAAGATAGGGTGGATGATGGTGTGTAGGGGCCCAGAATGACCTTGCCCACTCGGTGATTTTCTAGGAAGAGCTGTGGGCGAAGCAAATTTGTTAGTGTATGTCAGGTTTTTCAACTTAATTTTGTTAGTAATTTTTACACCTGTGAGGAAGTCTTACTCTCCACTATGAAATATCAAACGTGTGAAAGTATGAGGGATTGTTGCACATGCTCCACGTTTTCTCTGTGCTTTACATGATGCTGTGGTGAGCTTCCAGAAAGGTTACTTGAAAATGGGGGGGAGGGGGATTTTAAAGACAGATATATTAAGAAAGAAAGAAAGAGAGAAAGAGAGAAAGAAAGAAAGAAATTTATGTTGGTGCTATTAGGTTAATAAAGATCTACAATTGACTTTTTGTGTATAAGAAAGTGAGAATGATGTGTGTCCAGACTAAATAGAAAATATTTAAAAAAAATTACCATTGCTTGTTTTATAAGCACTAGAATCTTTATTTCTCCATGAGGGTAGATGTCCAAATAAGAATGGACTGCCAACTTTGGCTCAGGTTGTGATCTCACGGTCTGTGAGTTCAAGCCCTCCATCGGGCTCTGTGCTGACAGCTCAGAGCCTGGAGCCTGTTTCAGATTCTGTGCCTCCCTCTCTCTCTGACCCTCCCCCATTCATGCTCTGTCTCTCTCTCTGTCTCAAAAATAAATAAACATTAAAAAAAAAAAAAATGGACTGCTGGATGGCACTAAAGGTCTGCCTTGCCTCATTCTGCCATCCAGATCTAGCCTGGTGAGATTAGTAGCCCATATAGTTGTCACTGTCTAAAATGGCATTGTCTCTGTCCTTGTATAACTGTTGTTCTTGGGATCTCATGTCTGTAGCAAAAGCTCATATATGTCACTGTTAGGTGTTCCTGACACCCTAGAGGTGAGACGTGAATAAGATGTAGAGATAAGTTCTTTTTTTTTTTTTTTTTAACTTATTTTTGAGAAAGCCTATGCAAGCATGCGCATGAGTAGGGGCGGGGCAGAGAGAATCTCAAACAGGCTCTGCACTGTCAGTGTGGAGCGTGATGCGGGGTTTGAACTCATGAACGGTGAGATCATGACCTGAGCCAAAATCAAGAGTCAGGAGCTGAACCAACGGAACTGCCCAGGTGCCCCAAAACTAGAGATAAGTTAAGGGCTTCAGGTAGTCCTCCTGATTACTGCTGGCCCCTGATTATATGGTACATTGTAAGCTGCAGATATGGGTGGGTTATAAATCAATCCCTTGCTCATTTGCATAGTTCACATGACAGGTCACTTTTAGCTTCTTCTAGTCTATACCAAGCGCGTGCAAACTTGAGGCTGCAAGATGAATCCAAGTCCGCCTGTGATGTGTTTTTGTACAGCCCTTGAGCTAAGAATGAACTTTACATTTTTAAAGGATTATTAAAAACAAAAAAGAATGTTGTATTCTTTTTTTTATTGTATGTGGCCCCACAAAGCCTAAATTAAAGTATTTATATGGGACACCTGGGTGGCTCAGTCAGTTAAGCATCCAACTTCAGCTCAGGTGATGATCTTGCAATTTGTGAGTTCAAGCCCCACATCGGGCTCTGTGCTGACAGCTCAGAGCCTGGAGCCTGCTTCGGATCCAGTGTCTTCCTCTCCCTCTGCCCCTCCCCTGCTTGCACTGTCTCTCTCTCTCTCAAAAATAAATAAACATTAAAAGAATTTTTTTTAATAAAAAAAGTAAAAATAGAGTATTTATTAATGTGATCCTTTGTAGGAAAGGTTTGCTAACCCCTGGTCTAAATGAGGTTTTGCCAGACTTCATACTACAGCTTAACCATTTTGACTATATTTGTATATTATCTGAGGTATTCACTTACATTTTATACTCTTATTTTTTCTGAGAGAGAATTTGTTTAAAAAGGCAAACCGATATTATTGCTGTAAATAGAAAGTAACACATTAAAATAAATGCATAAATGCCAAGCTAAAAAAAGTTTGCCCGTGGATCCTCTGTGGTTCTACATTTTATGAAACCTGGTTTCTAGTAAAAGTGTATTTTAGCTCTGAGATATTAATATTAGCCAAAGGATGCTCAGAAATTATTAAAATATTTTATTTCTTTAGCAGCAAATATTTTTTAAAAGCCTAGTGGGTAAAAGGCATATTAAGTACATTGGAGACAAGGAGATACAAGAAATTTTTTACTCTTAGAATTTTAATTTTCACTTATTTTAAGTAAAGAGGTATGTGTGTTGTTTATTAGTATTTTTATTATTATTACATGTTTTGCTTTTGTTTTGGACCTGTATAGATGGGAGTACATGCATTCACCCCCAGAGAACTCCAAAGAAGCGGAAATTCTGGAAGTTCTGCGCCATCCGAGAGACTGGGTGCATTAATGCAGGCGGAGTGGCCTGCCTGGGGCTTGGGGGACACAGAATGAGTGCCCCATTCCACCGGCCCGCAGTGTTGCCACTGTGTGGCAGTGAATAACCTGTGTGTTAAGCTCCAGTCTTCTCCACTCTGCAGTCTGCTTCCTTGGCAGACGCTGAGTGTGTTTTAAGTACTACAAGTTTCCATAGGATGCTGCCAGTGACAGGTGGTGATATGGCAGCTTGTCAGAGTCAAATGGTTGATAAAAACCTCATTTATACTTTCAGAATCATTTTATATGACTAGTTTACAAAATACAAAATTGAGTTTCCAAGTGTTGAGTTAAGGGAATCTAAATATAACTTATGTCAGGAAACTTTTCATGCTATTTTTGTTTTATGTGTTTTTTAAAGTTTTAGTTTCTGCCACCAAAAATCTGTGGTGGGATAAATTTTATTTTCATTAATTCAGTGAGGTTGCAACTTCATAACAATTTCAGAAAGCAATTTGAAATGAAGGTAAAACATTTACTTTGTCATGACAGAAGTTTCATTGATCGTAACCTTTATATATCTTTCTCTAGAGATAATAATATTGTAAAATGTTCATTTTTATAATGATATTTAGGAACACTTGAAATTTCCTAAGTATCCGCATGTGTTACAATTCAATAATTCTCTGTAGTTGTTAACTCTAAAGTGACATCACTGTTATTTAAATAAGGGACATCTGAGATGTAATTCTGATTTTTGTAGAACTATAATTTGTTAATGTTGGATTCTCTGCACTTTTGAATGTGAAAGCTTATAACCCTGGAGTCTGATATTTAAAATTTTCTATTCCAGACATTTCTATATGCAAATTTAGACTAAGAACAATCCTGGGCATGTTTGAGTTAGGAAATGTTTCTCATTTGGGAAATGAGAAATATTTTCCTTCCTTAATTAAAGTCAACATAACTAGTGTGAAAAGCATGTAGGCATTTTATAAATATATTTCTTTGTAAGATGGACTAAAGTTGCCCTCTTTTTAAATTAGAGATTGTGTAGTAAATTACAATAGAATAGCGTGTCTTCTTTGTTCATATAATAATGTGAGTGTATTTTATTTTACTTATAATATGTTAAAGTTTGTAAGGAATAGTATCTTCATATTATTAAGCATTATCTTGGAATATGTTAAATGTATGTGATTGTGTATGTGACTCTTTCGGGCTGGGAAATGTATGGACTCTTCAACTATCTTACAACAGATCTGCTGATAAATTTTATGAAATATGACTAAGAGATGTTTCTATTTTTCATTTTTTTAGGGGTAATTGATATAGGGAAGATAAATATTTTTTAGCACTAAAGCCATCATTCCTCAGCCCTAGGCATTTTACCCAAGAAAAATAGAAGTTTTGCACTCAGATTTCCATAGCAGCTTTTTTCGCAATAGCCCAAACTTAGAAACAACACCGATACCCATCAACAGATGACTGGATAAACAAAGGATGATTTACCAGTATGTGAAAATACTACTCATCAGTGAAAACGAACAACCACTCTGGTGAATAGCAGAACAGCATTATGCCAAGGGAATGAAGCCAGACACAGAAGAAGACTCACTATATGACTACAGTATGTGAAAACCGAGAAAAGCCAAAATTTGAACAAGGGAAAGCACATCAGTAGTTGCTGGGGCTACAGCTGGGGAATTGATTGTGGAAGGGAACCAAGGAGTATTTTGAGGGGATGGAAATGGTCTATCTATTGATGGTGGCAGTGATTACCAGACTGTTTACATTTATCAAAACTTATTGACTGGGGCACTGAAAAACATGGACTTTTATTGTGTATATGATTTATACTTCAATAAAGCTGATTGAATGAAAAAAATATACAGGCATATAGGAACAAATGTTCAAATAAACCTCAGTTTACCTTGTACGATAAAAATTGCCTTATAAAGATCTGCTAGTCTGTTTAGTTGTGTTTAGGGCTGTTGGGGTCTGGGCATTCGACTAAGATGAAATTTCAAAATTTCAGGGTATCAGTTCTTCATACTCTTCAATAAGCATGTATTCCTCTTACAGATGAGACTATGGGAGAGAAGAAAGAATTGCATAACTATTGGAAAATAGATCATTCTGCTGTTCCTCAAAATGAATTTCTCTTAAATCCATATTGATGTCTATTCTGAGTCTACTAGAGGCCCAGAGTGTACCTCCAAATGGCCAGAACACCTAACGGCTGGTGTCTTATACATGTATATTAGTGGTCATAAGGGGTGGAAATTTGAGGAAAGGCATGTAAATGCTTTGGAGTAAATTTCTAACCACTATTTTATATCCATCACTAAACTCTGCTTACCCACATATTCAACTGAATGTTTAATGAGAGAAAAATTTCTGCATGCTAAAGAGCATCACGTTAGAAGTTCAAACACTGTTCCCTTACAATCTGTCCTTCCATGTGTCCATTGCTGTTACAGTTCATCCAGACAGGAATCATCTGACACCTGTATGCCTAGGCTGGGACAACTTCAAAGACTAGGTTCAGCTCGGTCTGTAACGTACAGGTGGTTGAGAACAGGTATTCCACCAAACAAGGCAGAGGCAGCGTGGTTTTTTCTTTCTCATCTAGCCCCAGAGGTTATGTAGTATCACATCCTCTAATGTGCACTGGTTACCAGTGTATCATTAAGGCCAGCTTCAGATTCAAGGGGGAAGGGCATTAGATCCCAAAACCACAAAGTAGATTTGACTTTCCCTCTTTTATTGCCCTAATTAAATCCTGTTGAGTATCCCTTTGAAATAGTTCTTGGTTTCCTAATCTTCTGTCTGCTGTCAGCACTCTACTGTTCCCTTTCACTTGAACTTTTTCCAGCGCCCTACCTGTCTCTGGACACTTGGACCTCCATTCTTTCCCTTCACAATAACTTCCCCAAATCCCATGACTACTGCTTTCCTCAAATATTCTAGTCATCCTCCACTTCTACAGAAAAGATGCGAAAAACCTGATATTCAAGGCCATTCATTTGACCCCAGTCCTTCCTTTCTGCCTTTTCCTCTACAGTTCTCCCCTGCCCTTCGGCCTCAGCCTTCATGCACCCTACTCATTATTCTGAAGTTTCTAAATCTCTCCCATCTGGCCTTTAGTCAGGCTGCTACAACCCCTGCTTGCAATCTCTTATGCTCTGTCCATCCTTCCATAGCCAGTTCAGACTTCCAAGAACTTTCCTTGGAATCAATCTCCACCCCTTCAGCACATTTTATCTTTAGTATTGCTTTCACCACAGTGTGTATTCACAGTCATTTAATATACACTACACTAGAAAATATTTAAGGTGGCTCTTCCTTTATTTATAATGCCTGCCTACTATGTTGTGGGTGACTTGTTAACCCTTCCAACGCTGTTTTGCAACATATTGTGTAATCAGGCTTGGTATTGCTTGGCTTTCTATGTAATTGTCTTATTCCTAGTCTGTGAAGACAGAAGTTCCCTGTATGCATCTCTTAGAACCCATTTAGAAATGGTTCTCAGGTGAGGATTGATGGGGGGGAGGGAAGGAAGGGTGGGTGATGGGCATGGGGGACGGCACCCTTTGGGATGAGCACTGGGTGTTGTATGGAAACCAATGTGACAATAAATTTCATATTTAAAAAAAATGGTTCTCAGGGATGTGTTCTATTATCCCTGCCACAAGTACTATGTATTTGAAATCCCATATTTAAAAAAATTGATCCTTCTTCCTAAACAAACACTCGTGTAAAATTCCAATTTCATAATAAACCTAAATTAGCACATTTAAGTAGAGAAGCTTAGATATTTACAAATAGCTGAGTAGATTTGGTATTGTTGCCTGAAACCAAGTCAGGCCGTACAGCATAAAACCTCACAGACCTGTTTCTACAGGTCGTTAATACCAGATACACACTAGCATACCAGCTGAGTAAGGTAATTAAACTGCCTTTCACCTTCCAATCAACGTACTTGGTTTTGATTCTAGAAGTTAAACTCATTCATCAGTAATCAGTATTATAAAGAATGCTTCACCTATTCAGTTCGTACTTCAAAACATGCTTGCACAGAAGTTGGCACAGTTCAATCCACGTTGGTTTCAATGAGCTGACACAAATAGGGTCATTTAGGAAAGTCATTTAGGCTTTGCAGCTGTTTAGAGTTGCAACACTGACTCCGTCATGGACACGTTTGCTTATGAAATGGTTAGGGAGGTATCAAATTCAAGTTTATAAATAAATTTGCACCAGTTGGATGCCTGTATTTAACAACAAGGGAATAATGCATCTGTAGATAAAATGCAGGTTTGATCAAAGTTGCTTCCCTTTTGCTGATTTGGTGAGGCAGCCTGACACTTTCAGAACGTTCCATGCCTGCTGTTTGACATCCTTCTAATAAGTTTAATATACACAATTTCAACCCAGCTTATCAATTTCTTGCAGTTAAAGTTGCAGTTTATTTAAAAATTTCAGTAGTCTCAAAGAACGTTTTAAGTTATATCATTACAAATTAACTTTTGCTGGGAGTAGTTTTTATTCTTTATTATGAACTTGATCTTCTATGCCATTTAACAGTGTAGTACTTAAATAATGTGAATATTTCGAGGAAACAAAGAATAAGGACCCACTTTTCATCACTACCTCTCTCTCTCCTTTGTAGTAATGTGAAGGAAATACGGTATCTTCCTTGTAAGGGCAAGACAGTCTTCTCAGAGAACGCCCAGGCATGTGGAGCAGAGACATGCTGCTTCAGAACTCTTGACTCACGGAATCTGTGAACATATACAATGGTTGCTGTTTTATGTCATTAAATTTGGGGTGGCTTCTTCAAGTGCAGTGGACACTGGAATGGGTTAGATGCCATTAACAAAAGAGGAGAGCAGTTTTGATGGTCTTGACGTGCCTGCAAGCCAGTATTTAGAGATGCAGGTCTAAGGCTCAGTAGAGAAGTCCAGTCTAGAAATAAATATTTACCAATTATTTGTATTGATAATTGAAAAAGTGGAAGAAGGGGAGTCATCCAAGGAAGTGCATGCAGTGTCACAAGAAAGCAAAGTCAGAGACTGAACTGGGGACAGAGAAATGAGCTTGAGAAGAGGGGTCAGGGAAGGAGGAAGAGAAGCAGCTCCTGGAGCAAATGGAACAGGGAAGAAGGAAATCAAAAGGGACAAGTTGGATGTGATTGTAATGAGGTTTAAAACATTATACAGTGACTGTGTTTCCACATATGAGAAGACATTAAAATAATACATGTTCTACGTAAATAAGTTTGATAAATCACATATTAAGTTTAGATTTTTAAAAATGATCTTAGACCCTAAATTACCAAGATCTTCTGAGGTACTAAAATTTAGGTGATAAAATAATTTCCATTAAGTGTCAGTGTTTCCAGTTTCCCAAATTGTATTTTTTTTTTAATTTTTTTAACGTTTATTTATTTTTGAGACAGAGAGAGACAGAGCATGAACGGGGGAGGGGCAGAGAGAGAGGGAGACACAGAATCCGAAGCAGGCTGCAGGCTCCAGGCTCTGAGCCATCAGCCCAGAGCCTGACGCGGGGCTCGAATCCATGGACCACGAGATCGTGACCTGAGTTGAAGTCTGACGCTCAACCGACTGAGCCAACCAGGCGCCCCCAAATTGTATTTAAATACGAAATTCTTTAAAGTACCAGTAGGTGGAGCAGATTTGTTGAAGAAAATCTAATCCTGGGTTTTGGAGGGTTTATTTTGGGGTGGGAGGAGAAGGAAGAAAAAGTAAAGGGAAGTAAGCAAGGAGGGAGAGAGAAGGAGAGAGGGAGAGGAGGAAGGTGAGAGAGGGAGAACAGGAAAGAAAAGGAGAGGGAGACAGGAGAGAAGATAAGAGAACTGTGAGATCTCTCCTTCATTCAACTATGGGACTATTGGAGAGATTATCTTAAACAAGTTGTATTACATATTTAATCACAGAGGGTTAGTTTAACTAAGATGCTTGTGTCTTGTCAAATGGCTCCACTATGTTTCATTTTTCTCTTTATTACAGATTCTGGAGTCGGCAATGTCTATAAACCCAGCAAGGTTGAATTCTTAGGGAGCTCCTGAGTTGTGGTTTGCTTGAAACCATGTGAAATGTGTGCATTTTTCTGAGAGTCCATAATGCTAATTTGATGTTCAAAAGGATACATGATCCTGAAAAGACTGAGGACAGTTCATCTAAATCAGGAAAGCACCTATACCCCAGGGGAAGTGTATGATACTCAGTGAAGAAAGGTAAGAAAACATTTTTTTATCCCTTCAAAAGTTCTATTTTTGTGTGTGACTTAATGATTTGTCCACAATAAATTAGTACATTAATGAATATATTTAATTTATAAATAAGCAAGAATATTTTAGGGGTATAAAATTAGTGGCACATAATTAAAACATTTCAAAATTCGCTTATGCATATAAATGGTGTGCATTTTTACATTTTTAAGGACTAAACATGAAAGTGGAGAAATCAGCAGAATATATTGATAAATCAAAGAAAGAAAACAATAACAATGCATCTTGACTTCCGGTTGGAGTTACAGGGGAGAAAATGTAAATATGATAATTTCTCATTGATTTTAGAGGGAACTAATGGATACTGTGCAAAGAAATGAAGGGGCACCCGAGTGGCTCGGTCAATTAAGTGTCTGATTCTGGATTTCAGCTCAGGTCATGATCTCACAGTTCGTGAGTGCGAGCCCCCACATCAGGCTCTGTGCTGGCAGTGCAGATTCTCTCTCTCTCCTCTCTCTCTGCCCCCCCCCCCCGCTCACTCATTCTCTCTAAATAAATAAATAAATATAAAGAAATGGAGAGCTAAGATGTTCAATAAAGATGTGATAATGGAGGTATTCACTAGAATAGAAATATAAATACCACGATTATTCACAAAACTCACAAACATGGAACGAAAAATATCCCTGTAGAATAAGGCATACAGTATGATTTCATTTGTATAAAATTCAAAAGATACAAAGCTAGACCACAGACTTTTTTTCTTACTATTGAAGTTTAGTTGACATACAGTGTTAGTTTCAAGTGTAAAACATAGCAATTCGATTGAACAATTCTATATGTTACTCATTGCCCACCACAGTAAATGTGGTCATCATCTGCCATCATATAACATTATTACAATACTACAGACTATATGCCCCAGGCTGTAATTTTCACATAGACTGTTTTTAAATGATAAAACTAATGAAAAACCAATGATAAACACAAATTCAGGTGAAGGATTGAGTCAGGGTTTATGCAGGGCTTCCAAGTTCTCAAGTGGCCATTTTAATATATCAGCATATCGATAGGAAATTTCTTAGCATCTTACTCATATTCTTAATGTTAATATATATTAAATATTTACTTGTAAATCTTTTAAGCTAGGAGCCGAGAAACTTTTTTTCTCTGATATGAACATACACCTCTGTAGGTTTTCTTGTTGACATCTTGATACGTGTTCTTTAAAAACCAAATTTTTTCCCTAATATTTAAATGAATGCCAATGCTTTGTAGAAAAATTTTGTAAAATAAGCAAAAATATCAAGAAGGGAATAGCCATCACATTTTATAGCACTCCTCAGAAAGTCATAACCACTCAATATTCTGGTGTATTTCTTTTTAGCTATCTCACGCACATTTGAATATAGTTAAATCATAATGTGTATATAATTTTGTATCCTGATTTTTCCCCTTATGTCTTAAGTATTTCCCGCTGTTATTTTAGACTTTCAAGGGCAGAGGATAGGCTGAGATGAAAATGGGTGTCTTGAAAGTGAGCTATTTGCAGGGGGCTCAAAGCCATGGCTCACCCTCTTTCTCCCAGAGAATTTGGCTTCCAGCTGGGCAGAAGATTCAAGGGCTGTTTTATAGAAAACTATTTTCTAGTGCAGTTCTAAGGAAAAAAATAATACTTCACCACTGGGAGCATTGGTGTTTTCATCACAAAATGATTAGCTCTATCCTTTGTGTCTCCCCCCTCGCCCCCCACCGCCAACTCTCTACTCCCAGAGCTTCCAATCCAGTTTTTAGTGCTCTTTAAAGGAAGGGATCATCAGATATTTGGGGGAAATCTCCAAATATGAGAAAGAGCGAGAGAAAAATAAGCAGAAACAATAGACAAACATACCTGTAGTGCAAATATCCTCAGATAGATAAGAGCTTAAATTTATTATTTAGAAATGTGGAGGCAAACAGAAAATACACATAAGAGATTTAAAAGTGGTTACTTTGGGGGGCACCTGGGTGGTTCAGTCGGTTAAGCGTCCAACTTTGGCTTGGGTCATGATCTTCCAGTTCATGGGTTCAAGCCCCGTGTTGGGCTCTGTGCTGAGGGCTCAGAGCCTGGAGCATGCTTCAAATTCTGTGTCTCCCTTTCTCTCTGACCCTCCAGCACTCATGCTTTCTCTCTTTTCTTTCTTTTCTCTCTTCTCTCATGGTTTAAAAAACGTTTTTTAATAAAAAAAATAAAAATAAAAGTGGTTGCTTTTGGAGAGCAGGACCAGGGGTGGATAGAAATGGAATAGAAAAAGGCTGTTTTTCATTATAAGCCTTTATTTATATTCAATTTTTTAAACGGCAGACATTTGTTTATTAGATTAATACAAATATTAAACAGTAAAAGCCATGGATTTTTTTAATGTCTCAAACCATCATTTCTTTATGCATATTTTTCCATCATGTAGGTTTTTCTTATCAGAAAGAACTTTCCATTCTGATACATTAATTTTTTTGTCATTATCGGTGCTTTTGAAAGACCTCTTCCTGTTTTTAACCTCACTGTTAAGATTAATTAAATGCATGTTATGTTCTAACTATTTCTAACTTTAAGAGATCAGATATGGTTAGAAAAAAAAAGAATTATTTAACAGGTTCTAATAATTCTTCAGGATTCATAGAACTTTCTGTCTGGCACCCAAGTATCTTTTCTATATATGCTAATATGCTTTAAGTAAAATTATTGTTCATAAAATTCAAACTGTATAGTCACAGATTCATACACAATTCATACACATCAAGGTATGTGGGGAAGGTATTTCAGAGGTTGAGTGCTGGACAATGCCCCAGATACGTGACCTCTTTAAAGTTTAAGCTTGGGAGATTAGAAGTTACATTGAAATCAATGACCATCTAACAACTTGACCACAGTTTCTGGGTTATGTTTTCTTAATGCAGTAGCCTTCAGGCTCAACCACAAAGGCATGTCATGGGTTATAGAGGAACTTGAGCATATTTGTGTTTGTAAAGAAAGAAACCTAAAAAACCCCCGCATATTCAGTTTTTATAGCTTTACTTTATGTTTTCTTCAAACTATATTTTAATGACACTTGAAGGGCCGGCTACCAATGGTTGAAAAACCTCCACATGGTTTCCTTGGCAATCACTAGAATGGGGAAATGAAGGGAAAGTTACCCAATTAAAGAACAAAAACCCACAACTCCTCATGCTCCCCCTTGGTTCCCACCAAATCAGAGGAAGCTGTGTGGAGGAAATGAGCCAACCCAAGGTCTTAGAGAAAATATCTGGCTTCCTCCCTGGACTGTCACACAATCCATGTGCAGCCACCATAATGCCATTGCTTCATGGTCGGATTGGTATGAGATACAACACAAGTGAGCAAAGAGATGAGATTGAAGGACACTTTCTGTTTAGGAGAAATGAGTTATAAGCTGAAGAATGCTTCTTTCTGAAACCTTTGGGCTTTCCTGCAATGCTGTTACAGGGTTGGGTTTGCATGCTGGCCAGGTTCTCATGTGGACAGGTGGGCTGGAGACCTCACTCTTATCTTATTACCCTTTTGTGGTGGGACAATCTCTCACAGTTGCTTGCTCTTCAGAATTTTTCAGTGCCTTGCTATAATCTTACATAAAGTCATGAATGCCTCAGACTCCTCCTGATGGCATAGCATGAAATTGTACCTGAATTATTATTAACTTAGAAAAATATTTTATAGTTAGAAGTATACACATTTGAAAAACAGATGTACAGAGACAATATAGCACAATGTTTCATTACTCATATATATGTCTTTTCCTTGAACCTTTTAATTTTCTCCCACCATAAAATATTTTTAATTCCATAAATCTCATAAAAATTTAGGCAGATAAACTCACACAAACTCATTTTCCCCTTTTTGTAAACTGTCCTTTATTTTTTTTAATGTGGAGTTTTTGGTTCTTTAACCCATCTCTGTAGCTTGATGTTTTGTCCTCTGGATTAATTTCAATACTTTCTTTTTTGGACAGCACCTGAGTGACTCAATCAGTTAAGCATCCAATTCTTGATTTTGGCTCAGGTCATGATCTCCGGTTTGTGAGTTTGAGCCCTGCGTTGGGCTCATGCTGCTGACAGTGCGGAGCCTGCTTGGGATTCTCTGTGTCCCTCTCTCTCTGCCCCTCCCCTGCTTGTGAGGGTGTGCGCCCTCTCTCTCTCTCTCTCTGTCTCTCTCTGTTTCTCTCTCAAAAATAAATAAACTTAAAAAAGCACTTTCTTTTCTATTACTAAAATATTTTTCCTTGCACACACACTAGGACTTCATTGAACATCTTTTTAAATTCTGGGAATTTATCAGCTATATCTCATCATTTCTTCTTCGATTTAGATAGTTCATATGTTCTTTCCTTATATGTAGAAATATAAATCTAGCCTTACATAATGACTTCAAATGATGAAATCTACTTATTTATTTATACTTCTAACTTATCCTAAAAAAGAATTAAGGTGATTTATAATAACACATAAGATATGATGGGATCAATTCAATTAAAAATAAGAAAGGTTAGCAAAGAGAAACTGATGTTGAGAAATTAAGAAGCCAAGAGTGTAGTCAGTATCTGTATGCTTGCCAAACAGAGCCATAGTTTGGCTTCTTGGTGCTGTAATCCTGGTTTTTGTTCACCGGCTGCAATTTTCTTTCCTGTAGCCTGAAGATTACAACTCACTTGCATTAGTCAGGGTTCTCCAGAGAAGTCAAACCAACAGGATGTATATATATTGTGGGACCCAAGAAATTTAACAAAAATCCTGTACCCCTGGACAAGCAGAGCAAGACTAACTCCATTTTGTGCTACACCCACCATCTCATGTATAACCCCCACATGACCTACTTATTGCTTAAGACACTCCCCCACCCTAGTCAAGCCGCTGAGCACACCCTTACTGGAAACCGGCTCATATAGGAATCCGGAACCCCTAACCGCCAAAGAATGTAAACCCCACCTTTTGCCCGCCAAACTTGTGCGTCAATTCTGACCAGAGTGATAGGCTAGTTCAAACAGTTACTATAGGGTAAATTGTAATTCAATTGGCCACCTGCGTGTGGACTGACATGACTGCAACTTTCTGTGTGTGTTACAATCTCATTGGCCACTGGCCCCCATAAAACTGCTACGCCTCTTAACCTAGGGGTCCAAGTCCCTGCTCCGCTGTGTCGGGTATACTTGGGCCCAAGCTCAAGCTTGTAAATAAACCCTCGTGCCTTTGCATCGGTATCGGCTCCTTGGTGGTCTCTCAGATTCGAAATCGGGGGCATTACATATATATATTAAAGAGATCTAGAAATATATAGATGTATATATGTATTAAAGAGATCTATTTAAAAAAATTTTTTTAATGTTTATTATTTGAGAAAGAGACAGAGAGCAAGCAGGGGAGGGGCAGAGAGAGGGAGACACGGAATCGGAAGCTGGCTCCAGGCTCTGAGCTGCCAGAACAGGGCCCGACCTGGGGCTCAAACCCACAGACCGCGAGATCATGACCTGAGCCAAAGTCAGCCACCTAACCAACTGAGCCACCTAGGTGCCCCTTAAAGAGACCTATTTTGAAGAATTGCATTATGCTGTTATGGAGGCTGGCAAGTCCAAAACCTGCAGTTCACCTCTTAAGGCCCACAGACTGGAGACCTAAGAAAGAGTGGATGCCTCAGTTCAAGTCCAAATGAAGGCCAAGTACTGCAGAATTTCTTCTTGCTCCGGGGAGGTGGGTTGGGTGTTTTGTTCTATTCAAGCGTTCAGAGTGATCAGGTTTTGGAGTGGTGGGTGTCTGGAGCCAACAGCCAAGAAAGAATTCTTGAGATATCTTTGGTGCAAAAAGGTGATTTTATTAAAGCACAGAGACAGGACCTGTGGGCAGAAAGAGCTGCACTAGGGTTGTGAGGAGTGACTGGTTATATACTATGGAGTTGGAGGCAGTAAAGACAAAAGGGAGGCCTCCAGAAGGACTTTCATAAGCTAAAGAGGACTGATAAGATGCCAGGGGGCTTGCTATTGTCAGGTTAAGGTTGGTTTCCCTCCTTTAATGTTTTCCCTCCATTAACATGATGACAGTAGGGGGGTTATACTCTGTATTTGCCTCAAGTATTTGTCAATGGGCTGCAAGTTATAAAGAAAGTTAATTTTACCTGTCATTTCCATCTTGCCTTTGTTCTCCACATCACTCTGGGGGGCGGGGAGGGTGATATTAGGGGTTCCAGGAAACTGAGTCTATAGGTTTCTAGAGATTAGGCTATTGATAAGATTGCCTTTTTCTTGTAATTTACTAAGACATTTGTAAACTAGTGAAGACTCCTGTCCTGCATGACAGTGATCTCTATCAGTTAACCATCTGTTTTCTTCCCTTTCCTTTGTTCTTGGGCATCCAGGAGTGCCTGAGGAATAGCATACACATCCCATCTGGGGGAGGGCGAGTTGTGCTAGCTTGTGCTTTGCCCTCAGCTTGCCTTATGGTCCCTCCTCAAGAGGACTGCAGGAGGCCCACCCACCTTATGGAGGGCAATCTGCTTTGCTCAAAGTTCACTGATTTAAATGTCAATCTCACTGAAAACACCCTCACAGAAACATCCAGAATAATTTTTGGCCACCTATGTGGGCACTGTGGCACAGCCAAGTAGACACATAAAATTAACCATCATACCACTAATGCCTGCTCCTTGCCTTTACCCTCCACCTACCTTTGTTTTCCTCTGTACATGCCCCCTTTCCATTTTCCCTAATCCCTGAAGCTTCTCTCAATCCTTATTTTCTGACATCTTACACTAAAGAGACTCAATTCCAAGGGTGCCATCAGGCCACAAGTTCATATTTCCAGGATTGGGTAAAGCTCCTCACCTTTTTGGTGGCCAAGGACTGCTTATGAATAGGCTCCTGGGGTACCTTGGGCTTCCTGCCAACCTCTCCTCCAATGTCCCTCCTCCCACCCCCCCACCCCCCAGGCTCTTGTAAAAATCCTTACATTGTTACAGGCCTGTCTTGAACCACCACTTCTGCCAAAGTGTTTCATAGGAGGAAGTAGCTTTACGAACCTAGGCTGTATTTTCTAGGTGCTAATGCAGCCAGTTCACAGGGTTGTGGCTTTAATAATTTACTTTAATCCCTAATGAGGATGAGGCAATGGGGCAGTTCTGGGAAGAGTTTCCCTGGACCCAGCAGTCCAGTGTGTCCCTGCTGCTGGAGCGGGATTCTGTTCCATCACTACACCTCTTGCTCCCCTGAATACAGACCCCGGACCACAGTCAGGGGGTTTTGGGAATTAGTTGCTCTCTCTGGCAGGGTTCTGAAGCTTGTGAGGAAAAAATAACCCTTTAGCTTTCTTTCAGATCAAAAACGAAATCAAAGTAAGACCAATAAATGGCAACAACAACAAAATTACAAGCAGAGACTCACTCTGTATTATCCCTCCCACTTTTCCTTTTTTAACCAGACACCAGGGGACCCTTAAATGCCATTTCTGAAACCTTTTATAAGATTCCCATACCATCCAGCCCCACATAGACCAGTCACCCCTTTGTGATCTAGGGAAAGTCACATAGACTGTCTTCTCAAGTTACCTACTCTGTAGACTAGAATGAGTAATATGCACCTCTCAACATTACTGTGACATAATGTGTGGGAAAGAGCTCAGTAACCTGGTTGTTGTCCAAACATTATTAGGTACCTAGAAAATCAGTTAAAACCACACCAAACACATTAAAACAAGTGACGAGATAGAAAAGTAGATGAATGAGTAGTTGACACTTGAAAGAGTAGATGAGATTCATCAGGAATCCCCTCCAGGTGGGAACTATAAATGCCCACACGTGTTTAGATTTTACAGAGAGAGGCTTTGGTAAATTGCTTTTCACTTTTTCTAGTCAATGTCAAAAATAATCGTTAGTTTTAAAACTAAGAAATTTGAGTCATCTGAAGGAGGAATTTAGCTGGAAAAGTGAAAAACAATTCAGTAATATATATTTACACATACATCAAAATATTAAACACACTTATATACAGTGAAACCTTGGATTGAGAGTAACTTGTTCTGCAAGCCAAGCAAACATTTCTAATCAATTTCAACTTTTAAATGAGCAGTGTCTTGCAATACGAGTAGTATGTGATGCCATATATCACATGAGCACAACTGACCCAACGGTTCTCTCTGTCTTTCTCTCTGGGGATTGTGGATGATCGTCTTCCATGATCGGATGCTTGGTCTCAGTCTGTGGTATTTGGCAGAAATCAGTGAATTTTCAAAACATTGGAAGGTGCCCACAACTGGCACTCGGGCATTTTTTGTCACTTCAAAGCACCTATGGACGGCCCTTTGCTTTTCCATGTAAGGGTAAGCTTACGATTGCTCTGCTTCATTCTAGGTCAGGCTGCCTGCAGATGCAGACCCTTTCCTCTGCTGCCTTATTGCCAGTTACATTAAATACAGTATATGACAAGAGTTTATTAATACTGTACTGTAGCCAACATCTGTGCGACTGTATGCTTATATACTGGCCCCCATGCAGAAAAAGATTCCATTTAGCAGTGATTCTCTTAGTGATAGTGAAAGTCGCCCTACACAATAACCCTCCTCTCTCTTGTCTCCCACACACCAGCCAGGAAGGCTTTCAAACATAAGTGCAGGTTCATTTGTTTATTTTTCTTTCTATTTTGTATTTTCTTTATTATTTTGTATGATATTATAGTATTGCAATCATTTTTATATGAATATTTTTGGGTTGTGGAGCAAATCATCTGAGTTTCCGTTATTTCTTATGGGGAAATCAGCTTTGATATACAAGCGCTTTGGATTACAAGCATGTTTTCTGAACGAATGATGCTTGCAAACCAAGGTTTTACTGTATATGTATATGTACACATATCTATACAAATATATACACACATACATACATATATTTATTTACTTATTGCAGAAGGAAATAATGTGTTAACCTCTGTGTGTCTTCTTTTATTTAGCACTGTTTCCCACCTGTTGTTTAACTTTCTAATTCTCTTTGTATTTTGTTTCTTTCCCTTATGGTCCAGTGTGCAGCACAGACTCCTAACAGCATTTGAAACTATGCCACATCAAAGGTGGGCAAAAGAATTGGTTTCCTGGCCCTGCAGGAGCCTCCCCACCCTGACAGCCAGCCCCAGTCCTCTCTCAATATTCATCTCACCCAATGTTGACCCCAGGCATACTTAGTATCTGTAACTCATCAGATTCTTACACACTGTTCAGCAGTATCATTTATGTCTTTGTAAACTTAGATGTACATTTAAATGGTCTATTTCTGGGGCACCTGGGTGGCTCAGTCAGTTAAGCATCCAACTTCGGCTCAGGTCATGACCTCACCGTTCGTGAGTTCGAGCCCCACGTCTGTGCTGACAGTTCAGAGCCTGGAGTCTTCTTCACATTCTTCACCCTCTCTCTCTGCCCCTCCCCTGCTCATGCTCTGTCTCCCTCTCTCATAAATAAATAAATAAGTAAATAAACATTAATAATAATAAATGCCCTATTTCTCCTCACACTAGCTAACATTAATAGCTAACCTAATTGGCGATTTACCGTGTACCAGGCACTGTTCTAAAATTCCATGAGCTTACTCAGTATTAAAATATTCCTATGAGGGGACCCCTGGGTGGCTCAGTGAGTTAGGCATCTGATTTCGGCTCAGGTCATGATCTCACAGTTTGTGAGTTTGAGCCCTGCGTCGGACTCTGTGCTGACAGCTCAGAGCCTGGAGCCTGCTTCGGATTCTGTGTCTCCCTCTCTCTGCCCCTCCCCAGCTCATGCTCTGTCTCTCAAAAATGAATAAACGTTAAAAAAAGAAAAGAAATATTCCTATGAGACAGGTACTATTATCCCCATTACATGTATAAGAAAAACTGAGGTGTGGTGGGGCGGGGCGGTGGGGGGGCGGTGGGAGTATTTGCCCCACAGGAGGGAGTCCTGACTCCCTGTGTAGAGCCACGTCTGACTCTGAATCACTGAGGTGGGAAAGCGCCTCTGAGTGGAGTGGAGAGACTTTGCCTCACAGTTGGCCACTTTCAGCACTTAACCATGGTTTGCATTCAATAAGGGACCTGTAAATGTGACTGGTTGTTGATCTGTGAAAACAAATCCCATTGTTATGCAAAAAAATAAAGAAAAAAAAGGCTAGGGAACTTACACTCTACTAAGCTATTCTTTTTTTTTTTTTTCAATATATGAAATTTATTGTCAAATTGGTTTCCATACAACACCCAGTGCTCATCCCAAAAGGTGCCCTCCTCAATACCCATCACCCACTCTCGCCTCCCTCCCACCCCCCATCAACCCTCAGTTTGTTCTCAGTTTTTAAGAATCTCTTATTCTACTAAGCTATTCTTATGATTTTCTCCTTATCTTTTTTTTCCTCCATTAAGTTAAAAATTTTAGGTTAAACTGACTTGTACTGAATTCAGAAACAAGGAATGTTACTGATATCGAGGCACTGATTTTTTTCGAAGTATCAACCTGTGATTTGGAGACAGAACTAGAAACATGGACAGAAACTCCCTATTACATAACAAACCACTTCCTGTGTCTGTTTATTCTTTTATCTGCAGTGTTTTAGCTAAACTCTTCTCCCTTTATAGGGATAAATTGCAACTATCTCACTGCAATATCACAGTGTTGAAGAGCATGGATTTGGTAGCCAGATTTTGAGGTTAGGATCTTAGATAATTCTGTGTAAATAATACATGCTTCATTAGGGTGATAGAAAGGATCACGTATGTTAATATATGTAAAGCACCTAAAACAGTGCCAGGCATATAATTAAGTGCTTTGTATGTATTTGCTATTATCACTAACCCCCCCCCCCATCTTAGGAAATATATTTAATCACGTCTTAGGAAATATATTTAATCACGTCTTCTGCAATCAGCAGCTTCAGCTCAGTTCAACCTGAAGGGTAACAGATGTAAAGCCTCTATTCTCAGTGGTAACATCAGAACTTAGCTATGAAAGGAACCGATGGGGTGCTGCTCACCCTTGTCTAGAAGATACCTAACAGGTGGCGGGAGCGATTCTGTTTGAACATTTCCAGTCACGGGGAGCTTTCTATCTCAGGAAATGTCCTTCCATGATTGACACTTCAATTATGAATAAGTTTATACTGAACAGAAATTTACCCTTCTGTAAATTCTGCTCACTGGTTCAGTGTTGGATCAGCAAAGCAGTAGTTTTCAGATTTCTTGAGCGGGAGTGCTTACTTTTAAAATATTTGATTCAGGGGTGCCTGGGTGGCTCAGCTGGTTAAGCATCTGACTCTTGATCCCTGCTCAGGTCATCATTTCATGGTTTGTGAGTTTAAGCCCTCATTGGGCTCTGCACTGGCAGTACGGAGCCTGCTTGGAATTGTCTCCCCGCCTGCCCCCCACCCCCTTGTGCATGCACTCTCTCTCTCTCAAAATAAATAAATAAAACTTTAAAATGTTCGATTCAAAATGTTTTTAAATTACATTTTTGAATTATTTGTTAAAACTGAAATTCCAAAATAAGTTATGTAATATCCTTGGGAAGATCGCTTGGTTTCTCCTATTCTCAGCATTTTAAACTTTAAAATGGGCACAATTAGTAAATGAATAATCAGCATTCAATAAGTATCAGCTGCATCTGATAATATAATTATTATCATTGTGTTTTTGGCATTTTTATACAAGCTCTTGGGAAGATTCCTTACAAATCTATAACTCTATCTTGCTCACGCTTGCTGCCCACAGTTCTCAGCTGTCCTCTCCCTCAACCCAGCGGAGCGCTTCTTGACCTTGTAACACAAGCTTGACCTTGTAATAAACTGAGCATGGGCTTTCTGTGTCCACATCCCCATCATCATAATCCACCAAGAGTGATCACTCTTGCAGTGGTAGTCCCTGAGGATCTTCTAGGACACAGGTTCACATGCCCTGCTTTCCTAGCAGCAGATGATGAGGGAATCCACGGGCACTGAGTTTCACTAACACTAAGGTGTTGAGAGGCTTTCCATGGTCGAATGACCCTTTGTAACTGCTACCCACTGCAAGCCTTGACATTCCTGCACGTTCTCAGCTGCCAGACCCTCCATTGGACTCTGTGGCCTCAGAATTGGGAGAAATCGACCACAGCAGATTTTTCCTTTGGGATAATTCCTGTCTCATGTAATCCAGTTTTGCAGAGTCTGGAGACCTGGAGATCAGGGAGACTTCATAGCGCTCAATCCTCAATTCAGAAAACCCTGTTGTGTTTTTTCCTGCTTATCCCTCAGCTCCTCTGAGCAAGGGCTAGAGTAAGGAGGAAGTCTGTCATCTGACCTTGGCTAAAATGATATCTCCCTTTGTTTATCTGTCCTGTAAATATCTGTGAAGCATATTTTTAAACTAGCTTTAAAAATTATGAATGTATTATATGTGCATAGTAACATTTTTTCAAACATTACCAGTGCATAAAAAAAGTTACCTATCTTTAACCACTAACCACTAATAAAACTCCTTATAAATTGTTGCAGAAATTGTGTACCCTTATGCATATAATTATGCAACTGTGCATATATGCCTATATTTATAAGAATACTCAGAGATTCGTATTATAAAACACATAAATGTGTGCTTCAAATTTGGGCATTTTCCCCATAGCAGCGCATGTAGGCTGCTCCCGCTTCCTACTTTTCAAAGGTTCTATGACATTTCATTAAGTTAGGAAATATATTTAACCTGCACCTTATTAGTGGCTGTTGAGATCAGCCTCAAAAGATGGCCTCCAGTGACTTTCATCCACTGGTATTCATGCCCTTGGTATATTCTCATCCCTCACTGGATTGGATTAACCTGTGTAACAAGAAGATATTATGGATAGGGTGATGTATTACTTCCAGGAGTAGGTTATAAAATGCATTGGGACTTCTGCCTTGTTCTCTCATGGGTCACTCAGTCTGGTAGAAGCCAGTTACCGTGGGGACACTCCAGCAATCCGACGACTTAGGTCTGGGGGGTGAGGAACTGAGGCTTCCTTCAACTTGTCAGCCATATGAGTGAGTCACACTGGAACTGGCTCTTCCAGCCCCAGTCAATGACCTTCAGACGCCTCCACCCACACCTTGACTCCAATCTCCTGAAAAATACTCGCCCAGCTAAGCGGCTTTCCAACTCCCGAGACACAGAAATTGTATAAGATAATAATGTTTAACATGTCTTCAGGCTTTTCAGTCTTGGGGGCATTTCTTTTGTAGTAATAGGTAACTACTACACACATAGAACCGTAACAGTCATCCACGTCTGCTCATTTTTATGAGACTGTGAAAGCCTATAAAACAAATTCCTAGATGTAAAATCACTGAGTTGGAAAGAGTGTGAATTGTAAATTTTACTTAATAATGTTAAATTTAATTTAACAATGCCCCACAGTGAATGAATGGGCTACATCACTTCTACCCTCAACATCACAGCCTACACTAGATTTTTGCCATTTTATAGATTAAAATATATATATATATATATATATATGTTTTTCATTTTGGATTTCGCATTATGCGTGAGGTTGAGCATGTTTTTCATGTACTTATTAGCCATTTATATTTATGTTTCTGTTAACTGTCAATTGCTGTCTGTCATCTTCATATTAAATTGCTCAGCTTTTCCCCATTAATTGGTTAGAACTCTCTGCATAAGAAAATGAGCCCTTTTTTATATGTGTGTTTATTTTTCCCTCTTTTGACATTTAAATTTTAACATGACTTATAGAATTTTTTCAGAGTAGGTTTCTGCTTTTTGTCAGTGTATCTTTAAAAAAATATTTTGGATTGTATAAAAAACTTTCTCTACCACCTCTAAGGTTGTAAAAAGAAAAATCTTCATGTTATCTTCTGCTTCGTATCTTGTATGATTTTTTTCTACCAGCAGTTGTGACTGGAAAATTGGGTCTCAAAACACAAAAACAACAGCAGCCCTGATCTGTAGTATTTGCCAATTACTGAAGTGTAAACATTCCCATCCTGCTCAATTATCAGCTATCAATGTGAACTGAACACAGAGTTAGTTAGGAAAAGATGTGCGCAATGGGCTCCTGCCAGCTGGTATATGCCAGGTCTAGCACATCACTGCACCAGAAATGTATTTTGACATAAGGGAGGAGAGAGATCCAGGTTCTTTTTTTGTTGTTTTCCATATGGCTTTTTCCCCCAAGAAATGGTAAAGTCATCTTTTTTATACTGAAGTGCTCAACTTTATCATATTCATATCTCATATATATATTTATGTACCCTGTTCTCTTTCATTGGTTGACTATTTCAACACACAGTTTAATCACTAGAGCTTTATAATATCTTCTAATATCTGGCAAGGCTAGTCCTCTTTAATGGTCTTTTCTTTCAGAGTTTACCCTGGCTCTGCTCATACATTGCTCTTGCAGATAAGAGATTTGTTTAAAAAAGTTTATAACTTCACATTTGCAAGATTTAAGCCTATAAATGCACACCACTAAGTATACCATGATAATGCTTACATGATTGTGGTCCTTGCAAGACCCAGGAATGCCTTTTGGTGAATGTTTTCCTCATGCATCAGTACTCAGATAGAAGCAATTGAGCACATAACTTGGTCATATTTTGATATTTTTATACAGATGGTGTTAATGCTAACTGTGCATTTTAGATATGTGTCAGACTTTTGTATTTACACTAAAGAATGCAAGAAATTTGGGGACCTGGGTGGCTCAGTCGGTTAAGCTTCCGACTTCAGCTCAGGTCACGATCTTGTGGTCCGTGAGTTCGAGCCCCGCATTGGGCTTTGGGCTGATGGCTCAGAGCCTGGAGCCTGCTTCCAATTCCGTGTCTCCCTCTCTCTCTGACCCTCCCCCATTCATGCTCTGTCTCTCTCTGTCTCAAAAATAAATAAACTTAAAAAAGAATGCAAGAAATTAGTGCCCTGTAAAAGTTCTGATTCAGCTTAATGGAAATAGTCCGAGACTGCAAGTTGAGTTCTTTGAAAGAATCACTTGCAGGGGTGCCTGGGTGGCTCAGTTCGTTAAGCATAGACTTCAGCTCAGGTCATGATCTCACGGTTTGTGAGTTCAAGCCTTGCATTGGGCTCTCTGCTGTCAGACCTGAGCCTGGAGTCTGTTTTGGATTCTGCGTCGCCTGCTCTCTTGGCCCCTCCCTTGCTCATGCTCTGTCTCTCTCTCTCACTCTCTCAAAAATAAACAGTAAAAAATTTTTAAAAAAGAACCATTTGCAGATATTTATTATTATGAATTGGATTTTTTCAATGCCACACAATAAATAAAAATTTAAAAAGAATAGATCGGATGCTGCCAGCAGAAGTTGATACTGAGGTACATGTAACAATATAACTTTTATTAAAATAGTTAAACTTTCATTCTAACAAACTCTTAACAATCACATTTTTAGTTAATATTCTATGTATATAAATGTAAGATATTGTTTCAACGTAGGTTTTCATGGCTAAAAAGTTTGAATGAGGCGAGTCTCAGTAAGATGTGGGCAGGGGTGAGGCAGAGAGAGGTGTGTATCTACCTCACTTATAAGGTTGCTAGAGTTTGTTAATCTTTAGATCTTCAATTTCCCGACCCACATCACCCTGTATACCTTAGGTACTAAATGCCCTCGTTTTTATGTTTTTTTGTTCCTTTGTGTTGTTTTTATGCTCATCTATGCCTATGAAAAACTGATTTTAAAAAGAAATAAGATCAATGGTTTCCAGGAGTTACAGTGGAGGGAGGGATGAATAGGCAGAACACAAACTATTTTTAGGGCAGTGAGACTATTCTGTGTGATAATGTAGTTGGGGACACACGCCATCATGCATTCATCCAAACCCATAAAATATGCAACACCAAGAGTGATTCCTGATGTGAACTATGGATTTGGAGTGATAATGAAGTGTTACTGTACATCCATCAATTCTAATGAATGTTCTGCTTTAGCAGGGGATATTAATGATGGGGGAGGCTGTGCATGTGTAGGGGCAAGGGGCATATGGGCAATCTCTGTACCTTCCCTTCAATTTTGCTGTGAATTCAAGACTGCTCTAAGAAGTAACATTTATTTAAGAAAACCCGATCTCAAGGGCACCTGGGTGGCTCAGTCGGTTAAGCAGCTGGCTTCAGCTCAGGTCATGGTCTCACGGCTCATGAGTTCGAGCCCCTCGTCAGGCTCTGGGCTGATGGCTCAGAGCCTGGAGCCTGCTTCTGATTCTGTGTCTCCCTCTTTCTCTGACCCTCTTCTGCTCATTCTCTCTCTCTCTCTCAAAAATTAATAAACATTAAAATGTTTATGCTTGGTCTCACCCTGGTCAGACCCTTGGTCTCACTGAAGTGCAAATGGCTGATGAAAGATTCAAGTGCCCCTTCTCATAAGGACCTTTATGTTTTAACAGTGATTGAAGCTGGAAAGCTGATGGACTAAAGCTTCAATTTTGGCTGCAGGTGGATGTGGGAATTTACAGACATCACAGCCTTCCCATGAATCAGAAGGAGAGGAGGGGAGCAGAGATGAAAGGCAAGAGGCTAGACTGAAAGAGCAGAAGAATTGAGGGCACAAAATTTGTGTTCTGGTCGGGGCTCTACCATTTCCTGGATGAACGACTTGAGACTCATTTTTCTCACCTGAGTAACAAGCTTACTAACAAGAGCATCTTTTCAGTGCTTTAATGAAGATAAATTGAGATAACATAAGAGAATGTGCTTCATTAGTTGAAGTAATACAAAAATGTTGATTAGTCACATAGAACGCAGGTGTGGTTTTGAAACATCGAGACTGCAGAATGGCGATGGGATGAGTCTGCCTGGATGTCAGAGTTTTACTCTCCTTCTCCTTCAACTCAGTGTCTCAACTTCCTCATCTCTAAAACTGGGATAACAATATTTACTTCTCCAGGTTGTGTTAAGGATTAAAATTGATATTCTTGTAAAGTATTCATAAAAGTGTCTGTCCCAGGGGTGCCTGGGTGGTGAAGTCCTGTTAAACATCCGACTCTTCATCTCAGCTCCCTAACGATCTCACGGTTGGTGAGTTCAAGCCCCACCTTGGGCTCTGTGCTGATGGTGCAGAGCCTGCTTGGGTTTCTGTTGCTCCTTCTCTCTGACCTCTCCAGCTTGTGCTCTCTCTCTCTCTCTCTCTCTTTCAAAATAAATAAATAAACTTAAAAAAAAAGTGTCTGTCTCTCCCACTCCAGTTAAGTGCTCAACCAGGTTGTTCTTGCTGTTTCCTTTCCAGATCCACAGGGAAGCACATTAGTGTCTGTCCCTGCAGCTCAGCTCAATCAAAAGTCCAGCCCCACTGCCCCAGGAGAGAAGGAACTTTGACCTTGCCATGACTTTTCTTATGACACTTATCACTTCCTACCTTCCTCTGCTCACTGTGCCCATGCTTGTTCCTCAACACTCTGGGTGGGCGGGTGGCCTTTGCCCCCACTATTCTATTAAAATTGCACCTGTTTTAGAGGAAGTAGACTCTAACGGGTCCTTTGGACAGTTAAGAGTGAAGTGATGCATTTAGAAAGGGCACTTTAAAAAGATAGAACTTTAAAAACACAGTGATCAAGTCTATTTTGACTTGCAATATGCGGGTAAGAAAACTGGAATAATATTCATTATTTGTAACTGCTGATACATATCTGAAAAAGATGTTTATTCTTCTTTTCTTCATTTGTATTTTCAGTTGCCACCTGTCTTCTTAGATAGAAATAACTTCCTTTCTATAAAGCTGCTGGGTTTCTCTGGGAGTGGGGAGATTTTGAACATCGCGTGTGATTGCTTTCCTCATTTTAGTAAAGAGATCAGTCACCAAGTCACCCTTCACTCTTCAGTGATGGCTGCCACCTCTCATTTTCACAAGAAATGATAAAATAAATGAGTCAGCCCTAGGGTCCTTCAAGAATGGCACGCAATGCTCAGGCTAACCTCAACCTTAGCTGGAGCCAAAGAGGTTTTTTTAAAAAAAAAAAAAAAAGCCTTCAGAAACATCTGGTTTCCTTCTTTTTTCTCTATTTGTCTCTTATCTGGCTGTCTGGATTTGATTTAACTTTTTATATGCACCAAGATATGGTTTTTAGTTTGAATAAAAGAGCTGTAATATAATAGCCTGTGATCATCCCCTGTAAGGTAAGATTCTGCATTATGTGTTTAAAAGGGCAGGTGTTTTGAATAGTAGAAAAGGGTGGATGTGTTTATTCTTCTGTCAGTCACCCCAGAGTCAACAAGTACAATATTAGAAAAATCTTTTTGCTTAAGCTGCATTGTTGGTTTTCCTTTCTTCCTGAGATAAATTTGGTTTCAAGAACGTTTTCATAACCAGTGCCATGTTATCCCCTCTGTTGTTTTTCTAACTACGTTTTTAAAAACTCACACCAAAGTTTAAGTACTTGGAATATCATGTGCAATAAAATAATTTTTAAATAATAGGAGAAAAACAAAATGTGTGGCTGAGAAATTCTAAATGAAACCTAAATCTAAACTCCTTTTAACCAACTTTGCAAATAATCACTTGTTTATAAAGGAGGAGGTTAATTTATGTAGTGAAAGGGGGAAGAAGGATTTTGGCTTTTTTGAACTTTTATTATTGTTCCTGGGTGTATATCCTCTAGAGACAAAGGAAACCAATAGCATTTTAAAATGGTTTAGTCACTAATCATCGTATTCCTTGAGCATTCTTTCTTGTTGGCAAGCATTCAGTGTGTTATCATCGGATTGCGTGGTATCTTTAGACCCAGGACTTTGGGCAGCAGGACAGTGAATAAAGTTGGTGGAAAAGGAAACTTTTGATATGAGAGAAACTGATTTAGCCCTTTATACAGGATGGAAAAGTCAACTATTTGACCAAAGCATCCATCTTTCAAAAAAATAGAATTTTAATCAGATGAACAGATAGGACTTCAGTTGGAATGTTTATTTTTGTCTATTTATACATATTCTTTATAATCCCTCAGATCAAAGGGTTTGGATTAGGTAGTATTATTCTTATATGTTTGAGTAAATCAATATCTATAATAGAAATGCTGCAAGATTATAGGAAAGGCCAAATTGGGCCAGATCTATGATCTAGCCATGCTAATCCCACCTGTTTCAGACTGATCCAGGGGTAGTATGTGAAGTTACCTGGTAGTTGTCCTTCTGGCAACTTCGAAAGTTTAGGAAGAGCCTATATGCAGTGCCAAATGTTTGGCTTGGTAATGATTAACATTTGTTGAACAAATGAATGGACCATAAAGTAAATCCTCATGTAATTATCTACATTTCCTTGAAGCTAATCTTGGTTTATATTTATTACCTATTTATTGTATATAACAAGCTTTTCAAGTGTTTTGCATTACCTTAAAAATTACCTGTGTTCAGCATCAGGAAAGCTTCCTCACCCCCCCACTCCAACGTTGGTATTTCAGGATTTCATCTGATGGATCTTAAAGCATAACACAGAGAAGGAATGCTATATCCCCGGAAGCTGATGTTCTCCTTGCTTTAATTAAACTCTGGTTTTATTCTGAAGTGGAAGAATTCTGGCTTGGGTTGTAAATGACAAACTGGTAAGAAAACAAATTGTTTACTGGAGTCTTTATAGTATGGCTCACCTGAAGAATAAATGTTAATTAGTTAGGATTACTCCTTACCCCCAGAGATGTTACAAGATTAACAGGAAAAGATAAGAAAGAGAAGCATAATTTATGAGCCATGTCAACAGAAGGTTAATTGTAGGGGAGTAAGCAATTATTATGTAGTAATGACTCATTGCAATAGGCTGTAACAAGGCTTTTGTAGTAGGTACTAATACCATTTTGAAAAGCCTGAAGGGACTAAAAGAGGAAGGATGCAGAAGCTAATTCCTTTGGTTAACAGAGAATTTGTTGACAGAGTCACTATCATATTTCAGTTTCCAGGAACTAGAAACGGTTGATTAGTCACATCTCTTGTGAGTATGGGAGTGAAAAGTGGAAACCCTTTGCCATATATTTGCTACCCCAGGTTAGACACTGCAGAGAATTTGGCTTATGCTTTGGGAGGGGGGTTGAAATGCAATTAAAATAGATCCAAAACACAGGAAGATTCTCGGACTGAACTAGCTCTATGCTAAGACTTGTACAAGTGGGATCCCAATGGCCTTCTGAAACAAATGCTGGATATTTAAGAGAAGGCTCAAGGGTCACTTCCCCCTGTTATCAATCATTGGTTAATTGTATTCAGATTGAGGGTATCCAAAGGAAAAAAAAACAGTCTCTCTTTTACTTAATTACAAAGAATAACAAGTAGCAAACTTTTAGAACTTGTTTTTTTTTTTTTTTTTTTTTTTTTTTTGATGAGTTTTTAATCTCAGGTAGAAGAGCTTATTCTGGGAGTAAGGAATCATTTCAGATTCGCCTACTTATATCTATCCCACACCAAAAATTCTGCATTGCTTTGGCACAAAAATTTTCTACCTCTGGCTTTTTCCTCAGTAAGGATACATTTTTACCAGATTGGGGACATTAAGAGAATTATTTCAGGAAGTACTTCAACTGGCAAGGATTGAAATGTTTTCAACATGCCTATATTGGCTTCCAATGTATTTATTCCCTTGGCTCCCTCTCTTCACTGTTGCTTCAGGCTGGCAGCCTCCGGGCTGAACCACTCTTCCTTCCTTCCGGGTTCGCAATTCCTCCCCGACCGCTTCCTTTGGAACACAGATACAAGCTCTGTTGTCACCAATCTGGGCTACCTGCGCTATCCTTGTTATCGTCTTTATTAAGCCCCCTTGAATTATTGTAATTTTGGCAAGCCATCTCTTGCCTCCTGGGAGCCTGATACATCACCTGATCTCATGCAAGACTATAAGAGGTACCTTCAGTGTGAAGTAAGAGTTTTGTTTCATCTGGAGAGTGAGAGAGAAAGACAAAGATGGAAAGAGTCTATATTCCACTCATTGTAGCAGGGCTTTGCACTCAAATCTGGGGGAATGTGAAGTGCGGAAAGTGAGCCAGAAAGAGGGAGAGACACCAAGGTCTCTGCTTGCCCGGTGGGACCCACTGCCTGGGAATGGCTTGGTCTCTTGCACTTGCAAGTCTTAGCTCTCTATTTCCCTGCAGGATCATTTCATGTTGTAACACTTCCCTTAGGAATCTACCACAGAATCCTTCTACTCTCCTTTGGTAATGTCTCCATCTTTTTAGTGACGCTGCTTCTTTTTTTCTTTTAAAAATTAGTCTAAAGCGTGAGATCGCTAATCACGAATAATAATAACAAACACGATAATAATGAAAACATTTGAAATATTGCCAGGATTACCAAGACGTGGTAATTGCAGCATCCATACCTTCCTCTTTTTTTTTTTTTTTTTAAGTTTATTTATTTTGAGAGAGACAGAGAGAGAGATAGCATGAGTGGGGAGGGGCAGAGAGAGTGGGGAGAGAGAATCCCAAGCAGGCTCCGCACTGTCAATGTGGAGAAGCCTGATTTGGGGCTCTAGCTCATGAACCGTGAGATCATGACCCAAGCTGAAATCAAGAGTTGAACGCTGAACGGACTGAGTCACCTGGGCACCCCATACCCTACTCTTTTGTGAATAAGGAATCAAAATCATAGGATTTTCAAGGTGCAAGGGTCATAGGAAGCCATTCAGTACAATTTCCTCCCTTCATAGATAGGAAACTGAGGTCTCTGAAACCAGATGGTGAAGTCCTCATGCAAAAGCTCCATAGCTACTGTTTGTTGTGTCAGATCCCATGAAATTTACAGCCTTATTTTCTTTGGTCTAATCTTTCTGTCCAGAGACCTTGGACTTGACATGTGCCCCTACTCTGATTACAGGCCTGAGGAGTAAAGGCCTCTGTAGGATGTTTTGCAAGAAGAATGAAGAGAAGAGAACAACAGAGGAAAGGGGAAAATGTTTTTAACTCCTGTGAGAATTTTCTGAGGTGTGCTTTGAGGAATGTGCTTTACCAGGAATCTTACAACAATGCAGCCACCAAAAATTTCTGCCATTTTTTTTTTTTATAGGGAAGACATTTTCAGCAGATAGCCAGGGGTCAGTCAGGTCATGCTGAGGCAGGTAGCCCATGAAAGTAGCTCACTTCTTCCCTCTGCTTTGCTTTAGCCTTGCCCAGTGAATGAGGGCACCAGGGTGGCTCAGAGGCTGGCAAGTTCAGGGCCGAGCCAGCTCAACCTTCTCCCTGTTAGTTACTGGGAATGGAGTCATGCTGGTAAAGGCTGCAGCTTTGCTATCATTCCTTGGATCCCAGGATTTATACGTTATAATTAAAATTTAGAGGCACCCCTCATCTTATTGTGTGCCATTTTATTGCACGTCACAGATACTGCATTTTTTTTTTTTTTTTTTTTTTACAAATTGAAGGTTTGTGACAACTCTGTGATGGACAAGTCTATCAGTGCCATTTTTTTTTTTTAATTTAAAAATTTTTAATGTTTATTTTTGGAGAGACAGAGACAGAGCACAAGCAAGGGAGGGGCAGAGAGAGAGGGAGACACAGAATCCGAAGCAGCCTCCAGGCTCTGAGCTGTCAGCACAGAGCCCGATGCAGGGCTTGAACTCAAGAATCTTGAGATCATGACCTGAGTTGAAGTCAGATGCTTAACCGACTGAGCCTCCCAGGCGCCCGTCAGTGACATTTTTTGCAAACAGCATTTGTTCACTTCATGTCTCTGTGTTACATCTTGGTTGTTCTGGCAATATTTCAAATATTTTCATTATTATTGTATTTGTTATGGTTTGTGATTAGCAATTATGACTTGTTGAAAGCTTAGATGATGGTTTGCTTTTTTTTTAGCAATGAAGTATTTTCTAATTTATAGTATTACATTATTTTTTAGACATAATGCTTTGTGTACTTAATAAACTATAGTATGGTGTAAATGTAACTTTTATATGCACTGGGAAACCAAAAATATACTTGGCTCTATTGCAACACATGCTTTATTTCAGTGGTCTGGAGCCAAACCTGTAGTATGTCTGAGGCATGCCTGTATTCGTATGTAACATGGCTGGTTTCTAACACTAATATTTTCTTTTTAAATGTGGCAACCTCAGAAGAATATACCTGTGACCCCTTCAGTAAAAGAGATACTCTCTTAACCATTTGAAATAAAAGTTGAGGGATGCCAGGGTGGCTCAGTTGGTTAAGCATCCGACTTCGGCTCAGGTCAAGATCTCGTGGTTGTTGGGTTCATGCCCCGACTCAGGCTATGTGCTGGCAGCTCGGAGCCTGGAGCCTGCTTCAGATTCTGTGGCTCCCTCTCTCTCTGCACCCCTCCCCCCCCCCAGATCATTCTCTCTCTCTCTCAAAAACAAATAAACTTAAAAAAAGTTGAGAGTACTAAAATGGCATTCTTGCCAGTTTAATTTTATCTCCCTTGTATCTTCATGATGTGGTGTGGGCTTCTTCTATGTGGAATTTCTACCAACTTCAGAGGGGAGGTCCTGAGCTTTGATGAGCTGTTGACAGCAGGCAGGAAAAAGTATAGGACAGCCATGTTTAGTCATTAGCATGTTGGGAGAGACATACTTTCATACAGTGTATTAGTTTCTTGGGGTTGCTGTAATAGTTTCTTGGGGTTGCTGTAACTGTACTACAAACTGGGTGGCTTAGGACCATAGAGATGTGTCCTTTCACAGTGCTGGGGGCCAGAATTCTGAAAGCTGAGTGTCAGCTGGGCCATGCTCCCCCTAAAGTCTCTAGGGAAGGATCTGCTGTATTCTCTGTCCCAGTTTCTGGTAGCTTCCATCATTCCTTGGCTTGTAGATAACATCTTTTCCCTGTGTCTCTTCCCATCATGTTCCCCCTGTGTATGTCTGTGTCCAGATTTCCCCCTTGTATAAGAACATCAGTCTTATTGGAACAGAGCCCACCCTAAAGACCTCATTTTAACTTGATTACCCCTGGGAAGACCCTGTCTTCAAATAGGGTCACATCCCAAGGTGCTAATGGTTAGGACTTGAGCACATCATTTTTATTGAGGGTCAGGTAGGCACAGTTGATAATAATAACAATACAGTCTGTCAAAACTGTGAATGAAATTGCTCAAAGTTTCTCCTCTACTCAGAACCAAATGTTCTGACTGGGACTTTTCACTGGCATATCCAGAGCGCACCTTTGCTTGTTGTGCTGTTTACTGCAAGCTAAGATACAGCCATGTGTCTAAAATGAGTGGTCTTGAGGTGTGGGCTGGCTGGGCTTGGTGTTTTTGGTGTTTTCTCTCTGCCTTTCCCAGTTTCATATGCAAGGGAGGCACCGCTCAGTCAGGGGACGGTGGCCTTGGGCAGAACTGTGACTGATGAAAAATCACAGGACCCGAATGATGGTACATGTTTAGAAGTTTGGTTATACAGTACACAACTTTGGGTATTGCAATCATTATTCTCACCTGAAGTTGCTAAGGATGTTCTTTTTCTTTCAGATTAAGCCCTTTCTCTTCTCTAAAAATTACCCAGTGATAACAATAAACGTAATTCCTACTTATATAATCTTCTAACTCTGTGAAAATGATGCTCGACATTTCAAAAAAGTTTTGTATTTCTAAACACAAGAGGATACAAACTTTGTAGTATTATTTGAAGGACTCTCCGGGGCACTTTAATTCGCTTAGCCATATTCAAATGTATGGAAACATTTGCTTTACATACCTGTAAAATTAGAAACCTGGGGATTTGCACAATGACACAGTGTCCCAATGCATTTAAAACTCTGCCATTTTATAACGATCACCTAAGGAGCCCCAGGACTGCTGCTTTTACTGCTACCGATGTGGTTGCTACAAATAGCAGCTGAGGTTTATTGAGCACATGTTCTGTGCCAGGCACTGTTCCAGGGGCTTCGCCATGTTTTGACTAATTTCCCTTCCACAGCAACTCAGTAAAGTAGATATCATTCTCTATAATTAAATAAAGAAACTGGGGCACAGGGCCTTAAGGTAAGTAAGTGGAAGAGCTGGAATTCAAATATGGACTCAGACCTCTTAATCTTGCTCTTGATCACCAAAATATATATGTTCTAGGACAATCCATTCCCAAGTCTGTGCCACAAAACAGCAATTTTATTCAAATCTCCTGAAAAAAAAAAAAAAAAAGAAAGAAAGAAAAAGAAAAAAAGTTTATGTAATTAAAAACATTTGGGAACCACTGCAAATTCCCACCCCTTCTTGTAGACTCATAATGTATGCTATATTAAAAGTTGTGAGAATTCTCCCAGAAAAGAAACCTATATAACAGAATGTAAAATTGAAATTTCAACTAGGCATCAAGATAAAGTAAATGCTGAATTCTCAAGCGAGTTGCTAAGTCACCCTGCACAGACTCTACAAGCAAAATATCTGGGAACCTATTCCACAATTTTTGGATCCTTTCAGAGGAGGAGGTTTTTGTGAGATTTTCTGAGGAAAGACTAGCAGCTGTGCGATGGGGCCCCCACCTTTTCCCCTGGGGAAAGTTGCTGCCTCCAACACCAAGCCCAGTGGCTTCAGTGTGACTACTTGAGGAGATATGTGCTCCCGTATTTCAGGGACACTGCAGACTGAGGTCGATGCCCTCCGATGCCCTCCTCAAAACGTAGATGCAAAAGTTGGCTCATTAGCGCTTTGGTGGCCGATCTAGGAGCTTGCTGCTGCATGGGGGCAAAGATGTCTCATTGCTTCCCATGAGACAATGCAGAGGGTTGTAACTGCTGTGGGGCCCCACAGCTGGCAGATTAAGGGCTACATGGGGTGCGCATCCTGAGGGAATGAGGAATATCCTTCAGATCTTGAGAGTTGATGCTAGAGAGGTCCCCTAGGACCAAAGAACTTCCCAAGTTGGCACAGAAGAATCATCTTCACCATTTGCCCTCTCCAAGGAATGTGAAGGCACTCAGGAAACTAGGGACTATAAAAGAGGAACCACTTTTCCCTGTGCTTACCTAGGGCTGCCAGATAAAATACAAGATTCTCAGTTAATTTTGAATTTCAGATGAACGATGAACAATTTTTTTTTAATTTTTTTAATGTTTATTTGTTTTTGAGACAGAGAGAGACAGAGCATGAACGGGGGAGGGTCAGAGAGAGAGGAAGACACAGAATCCAAAGCAGGCTCCAGGCTCTGAGCTGTCAGCACAGAGCCCGATGCGGGGCTCGAACTCACAGACCATGAGATCATGACCTGAGCCGAAGTCGGACGCTTAACCGACTGAGCCACCCAGGCGCCCCAACAATTTTTTATTATAAGTATATCCTCTGCAATATTTGGGACATACTTATATTAAAAATTATTCGTTATTCATCTGAAATTTAAATTAAGTAGGGATCCTGTATTTTTATCTACAAAATCTGGAAAATTTACCCCCACCCCACCTTTACCCTGGCAGCTGGTGAGTAGGTGAATGGTGAAGGGAAGGAAAGAACAGAAGTTGTTCTGTTTTCTGAATTAATGCTTTTTAAAGAGATTTAAAGGTCTTCCCAAAGAAAAGTAGAAAAGTCAACAGACCTGTCAAGGTCCTGCGGCATGGGCAGGGAATCAATCTGCTCACCTACCTCCCCTCTAGTAATCATCAATTCATTCTCTACAGTTAAGACTGTTTCTTGGTTTGTCTCGTTCTCTCCCTCTCTTTTTTTTCTTTGCTTGTTTGTTTTGTTTCTTAAATTCCACATATAAGTAAGATCATATGGTATTTGTCTTTCTCCAGCTGACTTATTTTACTCAGCATGATACTCTCTAGCTCCATGCATGTCATCGCAAATGGCAAGATTTCATTGTTTCTATCACTGAGCAATATATATTATATATATATATATATATATATATATATATATATATATAATATATCACACCTTCTTTATCCCTTCATTTGTTGATGAACACTTGGGCTGCTTCCATAGTTTGCTATTGCAAATAATGCTGCTATAAACATAGGGGTGCATGTATCCCTTTGAATTAATGTTTTTGTATTCTTTGGGGAAATACAAGTAGTGTACTTGCTGGATCATAGAGTAGTTCTATTTTTTTTTTTTTTTTTGAGAAACCTCCATACAGTTTTCCACAGTGGTTGCCCCGATTTGCATTTCCATCAACGGTGTAAGAGGGTTCCTTTTTCTTCACATCCTTGCCAACACTTGTTTCTTGTATTTTTTATTTTAGTCATTCTTCAGAACACATTTTGAGAAATTCTGCTTTGTTTCAAAACTTTGTGGTATAATTAACTAAAGGGCTATACTGGAGACCTTTGGCTAAACTTTGCTGGTGGACCAGTGTGTTAATATATGAGGTCCCATAAACTTTCAGGTAAAAGAAAACCCAACTCAGATGAGCTTAAACAACAAAAGAAATACTTAGGTTCAGGTGACTGGGAAGTCCAAATTCGGGAGGACTTCAGCATTGGTTGATCTAGTAGTTCAGCCATGCCAGGAAGGACTCAGTTTATTTTGATTTGCTTTGTGCTGCTTAGTTTTTCTGTTGTATCTCTTTAGTGTCAACAATGTTAATTTCATTCCAAGACTGGGTCTCTTGCTCCTAATAAGGTTGTTGCAAATTTCAACAGGGCCTGGGAGGGGAGAGAGCAGTGTTGTCCTAGCATTCCAAATAGCCTGGTTGGCCGGTCACATGCTCGCCCTGTGATACCTGTGGCCAGAGGATGGAAGGTACCAAGGACCTGAAGTTTACGGAGTCTTTTCCATGGAGCTCAGGGTGGGTTCAACCTTTACCAAAACACATGAGCTGTGTGAGGAAGAAGAGGTAGATGATTGCCTGGGGGTGGAAGCGGAGTGTGAGAATGCATGCTAGGTCAACCAACAAATGTCCAGTACAGCTGGGAATTTAAGTTGCTGTCATTGGCTGCATGCAGGGACAATACTCAAAACTGTTAACAGCCTGCACCCTCTTGGGCACCAGCCAGTCTGAAAAGACACTCTCGTCAGGGGGGGTGCCTGGCTCCCAAAGGCCTCTGGCTTGTAAAGGGTTAACCTTTTGGTTGCTTAATGTTGAAGGGTCCAGGAGCTTTTGAGGAAGATGTCAGAAGGTTTTGATAGGTAGGCACTCAGAGGACTCCGGGCAGTAGCAGTTTATTAGCTGAAATAAAAATATATTGTTATCTTAATTTAATGATGTTTATAATTATGTCCATGTGTACTAGCTCAATGACTTTAAAAAAATACCAAAAGAAAGTTTTGTTTCTGAATAAGATTCTTCACTTAATTTCCTTATTTGAAAAATGAGTGAGTCAAATTAGATGATTTTACAACTCCTTTGACAGCAATGTTTGTGTTATATTCTGTAAAAATATATATAAATAAGCCTTTAATTTTATCTATCATGCACATTGTGACATGTCTGCATTAAATAGAATATTGTAAACAGTTATGCATTTTAAAATGCAGAGAACCAAATTGTCATTTAAAACTTGGCACATTAAATTTAACTGAATTTAAGTCTGAATTTAACTAGATCTTTATGTTGAAATTTTCAAATGTGCTATTTCTAAAGACCCTGAGAGGGTTCTTGTTTCTCATTTTCTGTGTTTTTTGGTAAAACAAAGGGGGGAAACTGCCATCTAACATGTTAAAAACCATTAATGTTGCTTTGGCCTCAACAGAAGGCAGAGAGGTACAAAAACAGAAATGGCTAAAGAAAAATCAGAGTTGAGATGGAAGCCGTGCATTCACCTGAAGATGGTTCATTAGGGTCACCCAAGGGGAGGGATCGAGAGGGAGGAGCAGCCACGGGCCATTCCCTCTCCCACGGGTCAGTGCCGTCAAGGGCAGAGCTGATGTGCAGCTTGAGAACGTGAGTTTTTCTCCAGGGCTTCACCTGCCTGCTCTAACTGTCCCGAGAAGCCTTCCCAACCTCTTAGGTCCTCAACTGGCCAGTCATCTCAGATACAAAAAACCACAAGGAAGGAATATTTTCCTAAAATAAATGGAAAATCAGCAACAATGATGATCCTTTTTCCCATTTCATATCCTCTTCTTCATCCCTTCTACGTCCCCCCTCCCCCAATCCCTTGCCCCCATACAGAGTTAATTATTCCAGAGGGCAGTGTTGTTTATAGTCACCAGAACTGCAGGCAAGAGGGAAGAGTATTGTATATGTTTCCTGTTTTTTTCTGCATAGAGACATGCCTAAAATATTTGTGATATTTTGAATTTTTAGACTGAGGATCAGTTAAAATATTTGCAGACCTATCTTTGTAGATTTTTCCCCCTGTACTTTAAGACATCAAAAATGTCAAAGCTGAGAAAGGTTTTGACTTTCAGAGAGAGAACTTTTTGACAACGGCCAATATTTTCTTTTATCTTCAGAGCAAAAAGCTATCCTGGTTTGGTGGAGCCTTAGGTCGCTCCCTCCTTCTTTATACATAATTTCTGATAGATTTATAGGTATACACACATCTGTGTTAATTAAACCAGATGAAAATCCTACAGAGACTGCTAAGAAAATACATAGTCACATGGATTAGGACTGATCATCTTATCCCTTTAAAGGTATTTTCTGTTATGGCAATAGCTAGAACTAAATAATAAATGTATCATAATGCTTTGAATAAAATAGCTTTCAAACATAATTTATAAAATTCGCTGCCCAGAGGCCACAGTAAATTTATTAACCATGAGTGAGGACCCTGTTTTTGGGGGTCTGCATGTCTGCATGTTTGGATATGTATACAGTCTGCCTAATATTTAATGGTATATATATATATATATATATATATATATATATATACACACACACACACACACACATATGTATATATATATATATATATATATATATATATACTGCAAAAACATCTTCATAAATCTTAAGTCTCCACAATTAAATTATTTTAAATTAAAATTTGTTTTTACAATATATATGTATTTGTATCTGTGCATACAGGATTAATAAAGAATTTAAAGACAAAACAAACATTACTCTCATGACCTTCAGAAGTTTGCTCATTTATTTAATGCTCAATAACCCCAAAGAACATAGTGTTACCTTCATTTCACAGGTGAGAAAATTGAGGCAGAGAATGTCAATAACTCGTGCAGTTCACACAGACTTCACCAGTGGTTTGTTGTTGTGGTTTCCAAAACAAAGTTTGCTAATTCTAAAGCCTTTATGTTTTCCATCACCTCACACCATGTTTTTTTTACTCCATTATTTGAAGGCATTTCTCATTTTAGTTTTCTAGGGATGTGGGTGAAAGGTTGGAAATAGTGGAAAGGTGCAAATAGATAAAATCTAATAATGGCTACAATAGTAACCATCACTATAGTGGTGAGAATTATCACCTTAAATGTTTTTTTTTAGTAAATGTTTATTTGTTTTTTGGGGGGTGAGAGAGAGAGAGAGAACAAGTGGGGGGGGGCAGAGAGGGGGGGACATAGAATCCAAAGCGGGCTCCAGGTTCTGAGCTGTCAGGACAGAACCCAAGGCGGGGCTTGAACTCATGGACTGTGAAATCATAGACTGTGAGATCATGACTTGAGCTGAAATCAGACGCTTAACCAACTGAACCATCCAGGCACCCCCATCAAGGGCTTTTCTTAAGACAGCTAATCAAGATACTTCTCAGAGGCACATTTTTAGAAGTCTCGGCTAAATATATGACTTCAGCAGTATGAAAACGCACAAAACACTTGTTACTCCAAAGCATAGCATGCTCCATCTTTGACATGTCTGAGAGAAAGCATTTTCCAAAGGGTTCTTTAACTCTAGAAAATTTATATTCTGTCAGAAAAAAATTTTTTTTCTCTTTATGTGTTCAAGTTTGCAGAGAAACAGACCTGAAGACAGGAGTAGGAAAGATTTATTGAGAGAAGAAGCTAGAGAAGCTGGGGAGAAAGCTTCAGACTGAAAGGAAGATCTGACCACGGTGGAAAAAGAGAGAAAAGGAAGGAGGACTGGGTAAGTTTTTTTTCACAGGTTGGTTTATGGATTAAATTAAGTGTGATAACATATGTGAACCATTTAACAGCTCCTTGGTACTAAATGAATACCCCATAAACATGGGTCTCATTCTTAAACTCCATTTTTAAAAATCGTTGCAATGAGAACCATAGATACTTGTTACAATTCATCTGCCCTGTGCATTTTTCTTGGTAACAGAACTGTACTGTTACAATGGAAAATTGATGTCAGGCTGGTGGTTCGGCTTCCTTGAGAACTTAGCAAACAATGTTTACACAGCCTCAACGCTAGAAAAGTTTGTAGATAAATCCACATGACAGAGAAAGACGTTAAAAACCAACGTTCTTCCTCATATGATTGCTCAAATTAAAAAATCATTCCTTTTATTTTAGAAATCTTTCATTTGGAGGTATTTACACTTTTCAAGAAATATGTTATTTGCAAATACTTTTCAATAGAGCATTTGGAATAAATGGTATAACTCACAGTCAACTATTATCCAACCAATTCTAATTTGCACTTGATTGAAAAGTTGAAATATTTTAAAATAAGATAAAGAACTGCATCTATACACACAACCTGGCCTGACCTTTGACTTAACGGACAAGCCAATTTGGTAAAAGTAAATTAGAAGCTTTGAACCAAATAATAACTTGCTGCATTTGATATGAGAACAAATATGATTTGGTTGAATTTTAATTTATTGAGGGTTTGTCTAAAGTTAAATCATCTCAAAGTTATGGATATTAAACTTAAAACTGAGCATGACATTTAAAAAAATCCTATTTTGACTTTAGAGGAAGAGCTAAAATTGTGCTGAAATATTAATATATGCTTTATGCCACGTATGACATTTCTTTCAGCATCCCTTATTTTAAACTTTAAGAAATACATATTCATTATAAAAAATGGATAACATTCATAAAAATATTTAAAATTAAAAATGAATCTGTCTTTGGTTCTACTACCTACAACAACTATTGTTAACATTTTAATATCCTTCCTAAATAAAGCAAGCTGAGGTAATTACGCTCAAAAAAATATATATTTAGAAAATAAATAGCAGGTTTAATGTTGGAACACTATGCTTTCTTATTCTTAAAAACTATGTTTCCTTTTCTTCTTGATTGTGGTCATTCAGTTATTGACCTTATTATCATTTTACTTCAGAACATTCTTAACTGCCCCTCCGAAAAATGCTGCACGGAAATATTATTTCTTAAGTAAAGTAAATGTAAATCAAGTTTCAAATGTTTGGGGCAGTTTATGATGTTACTAATTTGAGAAACCACTATGTTTTTTTTTAAACTCCTTTTGGAAATCCTTATTAAAATTAGGAAGTCATTTATACAAATGTGCTTTCTGAAAAGTGTAAACAAGTTTCCTGGAATGCAGGAATAGTGTGTATTCAAATTGCTCTCTCTGCACATAGACCAGTGAGTGCAGCTTCTTGGCCTAACAAACAGCACCGAATAGGAAAGACGGTGATACTTACAGTGTCTCATACCAGTTTGGGTGGCAGAGCCCTTAGGCACACAGTCTATAGTGGGAGCTTTGGCACTGGATTTATCTTTTCTTCTTGCCATAGGAATATTACAAGAAATCTGTGACTAGAACAAAATGGAAAAATAAAGAAAATGAAAGTATAATTCTTCCCTCGTATGTGTGTGCTCTGTAAAAAAAAAAAAAAAATGTTTTCCTGTGAGGGTAACTGTCATAGATGTTGCTGTCCTTTAATGTGGGATTGAATGTGAGAGGGAGTAAAGGAGACAGCTGTCCATTTCTTACATGCAGCATACATTTGATTGCCTATATAAGAGGTTTAGTGACCACTGAACAGGATGGAAAATGTCATTTCTAATAAAACGCGATGAAGAGGGAAACACGCTACAAGAAAATATGATTCGTTCGAGATTGTATTTTCAATAAAATGGACTTCCTCTTCCCTTGAGCAATATCTTCACTATTTAGCCACGAATAGGCAGACATTTTGGTGATTTGAGGTATTTGCATTAGAAAAAAATAAGAAACATGTTTGAATTTGAAAAGGAATTGGAGACAGAAAAAAACAAACCAAACCAAGCTTGTGATGTTAACAGAATCTATAGAAAAATCTGGGACTCAGAGGAAAAAAATATGAAGTGGAAAAAGCATGAGTTTTGGAATCACATAGGTAAGCCTAGATTTCATTGAAATCAAGGTTGCATTTTTGGTACACTTCACTAAGAATTATGTGAAGTCTGATTTCTTTGAATCCTATTTCCTTTATCTATAAAATGGAGTTCTCAGCAGTGACTTAACAAGCTCTTAATATGTACCAGATACTGTGCCAAATTCCTTACATTCTCACTTTAATTTCTTAGAACCACCGTGATCTAAGGCAAGTATAACTGTCCCCATTTTGTAGAGAGAAATAGACTCAGGAATACTGAGAAACTTGCTCACCTTTCACAGACAATAAATAGCAAATTTGGATCTGTGTTCTTTAGCCACAATGCTATACCATGCTCCCTGCAGTAATAGCTATATTACAATGAATATCACAAGCTAATGATTTAAATGTTTTATGTCATGGTATTTGAATTAGCTCTGCTTTTTCCAGGTAGTGCCAGAAATAGACTATTAGTTGCTGTTGCATTTTCCTTAGTTTTTATGGAGATTATCTTCCAATTATGTGACCCATAATGCTGCTTTCATGTCCTCTCAAAAGTACAGAGTCACATCTGTCACATCTGGAATATAGGCTTGGAGTTTGTGAAAAGGTTGACAATATCCTTGCAATCACAGGAGGAATGTTCAGCTATTACATGATTATAACTGCAAATCACTAATTTTTATTACAAATCATAATCATATTTGCACTAAGAAAAGTCTTCCATTTAAATAGGACATAAATGTCACAGAGAGAAGGAAATGACTAGGAATCAAGTGAAAGTTACTATACCACTCATTTTGCTAATCATAATACCACTAGAATGACCTATAAAATTCAAGGAGAATGGAAGGATTCATGTTCCTAAATGAAGTGTAACTGGTATAGTCTTCTAGCTCCTCATAATTACAACATATTAGAAGTAAAGTAAAAATTAAAAATGGGAATATTTAACATTTGTAAAAATCCTTAAATTTAATTTAAGCCAGAGATGGCATGTTTCTAGGATGTTCTGTTTAGTTCAACAATCATGAATGCCTGATTTGGAATAGGATATAGACATACAAAAATGAAGACATGGCTCTCCCCCTCCCCCTGGGGGAGATCTCTCCCAAGCTCCCAAGCCTGGGGAAAGACCACCAATGATTCCATAGGCAGGTTGCAGGAGCTGCTGTGCTGAGGGAAGGCACTGGGAAATGGGGAATGAATGCTAAAACAGCCAATCTCTCATCACCATTTAAAAATTGTAAACGTGTATGGGGTGCCTGGGTGGTTTAGTTGGTTAAGCATCCAACTTCAGCTCAGGTCATGATCTAATTGTTCATGAGTTTGAACCCCATGTTGGGCTCTGTGCTGACAGCTCAGAGCCTGGAGCCTGCTTTGGGTTCTGTGTCTCCCTCTCTCTCTGCTCCTCCTCTGCTTCTGCTCTCTCTCTCTTAAAAATAAACAAACATTAAAAAAACTATAGATGTCTGATAGTTCTGAAATTGTTGCTCTTAAGGAAACAAGCACACGTACAGGTAACAGAAAGGCCTTCCGAAAGAGAATCAGCAGATATTCGGGAAGGTTTCAAGGCCAATGTAGGGGTTATACTCACTCAGAAATCAGAAGAACCAGAGGACCTGTGATTGCAGAATTGATGTTTTCAAACAAATTTACTTTTAGCTACTATTTTTACCTGTGTACCTCATTTTTAAAAAATAGAACTAGCTTTACTTTTTTTTTTCCTTAATGCAATATTAATGCATATTCTTTTTGGAAAATGCAAGTTATAACAAAAATAAAAATCACAAAAATAAAAATCAAATAAAATATTAAAAATCACCTACATAGTGAGGAACAAAGTTAACATTTTGCTGTATAGGGTTCTGGTAGTCCTGTATTCTTATATAAATGAAATAGTCATAAACATGCAATTATTCTGTAGAATATTTGTAGAATAGAATATTCTACAAATAGAATAGAATAGAATATTTGTAGAATATTCTGTAGAAAATTGTACTATTTTGTAGCCTACTTTTCTTTTAACTTAATTTTATTTAATTTATTATGAAGATTTTTTTTCATGTCAGTACATGGTACAGTACTCATAAAGGCTATGTAGTCCTACATTGTAAGGATGTGTAGGAACCTTAATTTATTCAGTCAGTTCTCTATCAGTGACATTTAGATTATTTCAGTTTTCTACTTTTGCAAACAATGTTGCAATAAAAATGCATGTACATATATGTTTGCACATGGCCATAGTTATATACATAATTACATTAAAATCCTAGAAGTGGAATTGCTTTTTGTAAATGTTTCTAAATTTTCTCTAGCTTAATCAACTTCCACTCAGTAGATGGTCCAAGAATTTCTACCCACACCCCACCCCTCCAATCCTGGTCAACCTCAGTATTTAATGTTTAAATCTTTGCCAATATAATAGGTAAAATTTGTTTTTTGTTATTTTAATTTGGCCATCTTTGATTATTAGGCTAAATATTTTCATAAATTTATTGGTAGTATCTTTTCTATATTTGAATTATAGAGTTGAAATTACTGTTATTTATAATCCTAAACGCTGCATAACTTATGCACTTCTGCATTTACTTTTTAATTAGAAATAGAGTGGCCATTTCCATCTACCTTTAACTGGCCTGAATCTGTTTTTGTTCTTTTCTTTTTCTTTTTTTTTTCTTTTTTTTTGCTTTAAACATAAAACCACAGGCCAAGTTTCATTTCTCATTTACCACTTCTCCACCTGAGTTGTCAGTTTTGCTTTTGGTCTAAAGTGAGGGTAAGTGAGAGGGCATCTCAATAAATCACTGTCTTTGGGCAAGATTTGTATAGAGTTATCTTCTTTGCATATCTTATTTTAGTTCGTCATTTGAAAATAAATTTAAACTTAATACTGCTCAATGTGCGTTCTCCTGTTTAAAATGATCATTTACACTTGAGACTCTTTTAAAAACAACAAAAGAATTTTTATTTGGGGATGTCAGTGTGAACACTTCTTTAAGGAAATGTGACAACATTTAGGAAACAATCGTGTCAAAATAGCACTTACCTGAAATGACTTGGATATGGACTATTTATGGGCCTTTCCCTAAACATTAGAAAAGATCAAAGAAAGTGATTTGACTTATGGCCTGCATGGCTCAGTTGTTTAAGCGTCCAACTTCGACTCAGGTCATGATCTCACAGTTCGTGCGTTGGAGCCCCGCGTCCAGCTCTGTGCTGACAGCTCAGAGCCTGGAGCCTGCTTTGGATTCTGTGTCTCCCTCTCTGTCTGCCCCGCTACTGCTCACACTCTGTCTCTCAAAAAATAAATAAATGTTAAAAAATTTTTAAAAAAAGAAAGCGATTTGACTTATTATTATCATTATCTAACAAGCTCTTCTTGAGCATTAGTACTTCATTCTTTTGTTCAAAAAACAAGTAACAATGGGGATTATAAATTCCATGAAGAAACAAGTTCTACTTCTTTACATCCTACAACAGTCTAATAGTGCTATATATATATATATATATATATATACACACACACATACATGTATATATATATGTATATAGTAAATTATTGTGGAAACAGGCTACTTGTTCAACCTTTTAATAGGGAATGTGATGCACTTATATTTTTATTGTAATTGTTGATATATTTACATATTTATATATGCCATTTTACTATATGTTTGCTTTATTTTTATTTTCTTTCTTGCACTCTTTCAAGTACTTTAGACTGAGTATTAGCAACAAGATTCAACAGATACTCATCAGCTGCATTTGTACATAACATGTTTGTGTATTTGTGTGTGTGTGTGTGTGTGTGTGTGTGTGTGTGTGTGTGTGTCTGGGTGTATGTATGAGAAAGTGAGAGAAATTTTGTAAGTGACTGTTATTTGCCTATTTTGAAATCCGTCACTTATGCTAACATATTTTGGGCTATCATAGTGCATTGTGTACAATAGACACTTTGCATTAACAGTTTGATTTTTTAGTTATTGACTATTTTCAAGGAACTCCACAAGTCTGTGGCATAAAAGGCATCAATTTAAGCCACTGTCTCCTGATGTGATGAACAAATAACCCATCGGGAAAGGCCCAACACCCAGGATTGACCTTTCGATTCTGCTTCATTTTCTACACCTCATACAGTAGCTCTGCACAGGCTACACTGTATTAAGCTTACATGAAGTAATCATATGTTCTTCTAGAATTTGCAGGTTTAGAGATTTGTGACAGTTTTGCCATACAAAGTTCTTAAATACTTTCTATTCTCTATAAATAAAAAGAGCAAAGTTGTTTGTTGAAGACTCTGCCCGAGAAAATTTTTTACAAATTAAAAATAGTCTTTTCGTCGCAGGTATTTTTTGATGCATATTTTCTTCTTTTTTTTTCTTTTTTTTTTTTTTCTTTTCCAACGTTTTTATTTATTTTTGGGACAGAGAGAGACAGAGCATGAACGGGGGAGGGGCAGAGAGAGAGGGAGACACAGAATCAGAAACAGGCTCCAGGCTCTGAGCCATCAGCCCAGAGCCCCACGCGGGGCTCGAACTCACGGACCGCGAGATCGTGACCTGGCTGAAGTCGGACGCTTAACCGATTGCGCCACCCAGGCGCCCCATATTTTATTTCATCTAAAAACATCACAAGAATATTTATATCTCCTGCTTGTATGTAATTAAGAGCAAATGGAAGAGTACATTTATAAAGTACAGGTCATAAAGAATTCTAGCAGGGAGAACCATTTATATTTCATTTTGAACTAATTGTAATATGGAAATGAAATCTTTCTAATTAGAAATGATAGGAGATAGCAAATAAAAATGTTTTTTCCCATCCGTGTTGACATCACGAAGTACTTGCAGATGAAGCCTAACTCTTTGTAGTATGGCAATGATAGGAAACTAGCTAATTATTAAATCTTCTTAATTAGCAAATAAGAAAGTCACTGAGTGATGTCAGATAGATAATGATAACCTGTACTAGATCTGTAGAACATTATAAAAGTATTATGAACATTGTATCATAAATTCTTTAAACGGGCCCTTGCCTAAGTTAACAACAATTCAACTTAATCACATGTGGTCAACTTTAAAAAGGCCCACCGTAATTTAAAAGATTTTTTTTAACACTTATTTATTTTTGAGAGAGAGGAAGAGAGAGAGAGAGCGGGAGAGAGCCAGAAAGAGAGGGAGACACTACATCTGAAGCAGGCTCCAGGCTCTGAGCTGTCAGCACAGAGCCCGATGCAGGGCTCAAACTCAAGAACTGTGAGATCGTGACCTGAGCCTCAGTCAGATGCTTAACTGACTGAGCCACCCAGGCCCCCCTAAAAAAGACAACTGTAATTTTAAAGGACCTTTGGGTCTTAGAAATTTGTTACTTATATAGTTAAACCGAGAACTTTTTACTTTAATAATGTCTGTCAACTAACAGAATAGTTCCCCCCACTTTTAGATTAGTGAATGGGAATTTCATGTAAGTTTACATTTTACTGTGACTTAATGCCATAAGAACCTTCGCTTCATTAACAGTTTGGCACATTGAATATTTAAAGTAGGTTTGTTTGTTTGTTTGTTTTTTATTTATTTATTTATTTTTTTTTATTAATTTTTTTTTTCAACGTTTATTTATTTTTGGGACAGAGAGAGACAGAGCATGAACGGGCGAGGGGCAGAGAGAGAGGGAGACACAGAATCGGAAACAGGCTCCAGGCTCTGAGTCATCAGCCCAGAGCCTGACGCGGGGCTCGAACTCACGGACCGCGAGATCGTGACCTGGCTGAAGTCGGACGCCCAACCGACTGCGCCACCCAGGCGCCCCTGTTTGTTTGTTTTTTAATGTTGCAGGATGCAGTCTTAGGATACAATTCCCATTTAGGAAATGTAACTCTACAAAGGAAATGACAAAGATAACCAGAAGTGCCAAGAGTAAGTCACAGGTCACTGTTACTGTTGATTTTCCCTGTCCACTTACATGTAAAGTCTAGTCATGATTGTTTACTCATAGACTTGATAAAAACAGAGAATGTTGACTCAAAGAAAAGAACTTAAAATAAAAACCGGCATTTGCAACAGACAAACCATCCCATACCAATCTCTGTGGAAGGCAAAATCCAATAACCATTTACAAATACTCTGATGGTTGGAATAATCCTCCCGCTTTTTCTCCAGATGACACTTCTTTCTCTCACGGTGCTGGAGGCCATCATCTTGCTAGCTGGCTACACCAGTGGCTCTGCTACAGTAAATTCATAATTCTTCTAATATTGCTTGTCTTTTGTGAATGAGCTCTGCAGGAAAACTGAGACCTCCTGTTCACTGTGGCACACACACCTAATGAGTCATTTCTCACTTTTGAGATTGCCAGGAGGAATAGAGAATGATTGGAGGAGCCAAGATGAATCATAGGAGAAGAGTTCTTTCACTCAGCTCATCATCATACTGTGCATTTCTGCATCTATTTAAAAATTAACTCGTGACCCCTAGTAACATTCCACTCTCAGTCACGCACATTGGTTTCCTTTAAGACCATTATTCTCACTAGCGTTACTCTCACTCAGAAGTGATTTTGGCTTGTTAGAGGGGACAAATGGTGGGCCTTCCAGAACTATCAGGTTAGTGTTACTCTTTTGGTATGGCCTGAATGGAGTAAATGTGTGTTTGTGATATGTGAACCTTGAGTACATGGATTTTAAAATTAATTACAAGTTATTCAACGACATCTTATACAGACTTTCTTGGAGAACTTTTTTGTGATGAGTTCAAGAAAAATTGTTTGAGAAATGTTTGGGGGATGACTATCCTTTTATATTTGTCCTTAAAGACCTGGCAGTGGCTTTGGATCACTTTAAAAAATGACAACAAATGAGGTTAATCTGTAGTGATTTCCACATATACTTATTCTTGCTAAGTTTTATTTTGTTTTTCTAACTTTAGATGTAACTGGCCAGATGTGGTTGTTAGGATGTCAGATTAATTTTCTAGAAATTCATGGAAATGTGTGTTGATTTGTTTTACTAATGACATGAAATGACCACAAAGCAGCTCTCAGAATAGTTTGAGATAACAAAAATCTTGATAAGCTATGTTTCTACATGTATCTATATGTATATAATATATAAATGAATTTGTCTTAAAATGTGGAAATATCATGGTTTAAAAATCTGCAAAATGAGACCTACTGATACAATTTATAATAAGCCTTTCAATGCTATTATAATGTAAATTACATTTCATACCAGAGGACTCCATATATGACATCGTAAAATACCAACTTAATCAAGTTTTGAACTTTTTACTATCAGAGTTATTCTATCTATAAATTTATATCTGCTTTTCCTTCCATCATTGGAACATTATGAGTATAATATATGCAATATGCTAAGATTTTTGTAAGGCATATTCTTAATATTTGTTAAATGAGAGTGATTGTCACTTGATACTGTAGTTTGGAAATTTTCTTTCTTTATTTATTTATATACTCTTATTTTTAAAATTTTTTAGCATTTTTATTTATTTTTGAGAGATGGAGAGAGACAGAGCACGAGCAGGGGAGGGGCAGAGAGAGAGGGAGACACAGAATCTGAAGCGGGCTCCAGGCTCCGAGCTGTCAGCACAGAGCCCCATGTGGGGCTCCAACTCACAGGCTGTGAGATCATGACCTGAGCCTAAGTCAGATGCTCAACCAACTGAGCCATGCAGGCGCCCCCGTAGTTTGGAAATTTTAAAGTAACACTCAGTAATTAATAATAGGAACCAATAGCTTTATATAATAACTTTTACCCAATATTTAAAAACACTTTTGTATTTATTAGACTTATAATATTCTTGACAATTCTATAGACACAGATATTACCAACTACTTTAGGTATGAAAGATTACAATGATTTACTCAATGTCCCAACATTAAGAATGAAGCTGAATCTAATAACCTATTTTTTCTCATTTCCTAACAAATACTTTACCTGATTTATTGAGCTATTTTTTAAAAGTAGCATTTCTCAAAGACATTTATTTCCCTGATTAGTAATAGTGCTTTTGCTGATTTGTTTTTATAACGTGAGTGGCTTCTACCTTTTATATTTTGTTTTTATTTAACTTTAGGAGATCTATTTAACTGTTTTAAATTCAGTTTAAAGTTTTCCAAGAAACCTTATTTCTTATCGTTTACAGTCCTTTTTTTCTATATCTATAATAAAGTATTAAAAACTTTTATAATATCAATATTAATAATAACTGTGTTGATAGAAATTAATACAACATAGAAGAATACTTAAGAAAATTATATTTTTATTTAATACAGGTTAAGAGAAATTAATAAATTAACCAATTTATAAAACAAAACACTGTATTTTCAACTTCTAAATAGATTATGGTATGCCCAATATTTGAGATTTCTTTTAATGTGAAAGATACATGGGATGAGCTTGAATTACCTAGTTTCTGAAAAGATTCTAAACTTTCTCTGATTTTCAAACCTAATATTTAGAAGTAAAATAGTAACTCATTTGCGTCAACACTGAGGGTCAACACATAACCCACTTTCTCTTGAATCAAAAGATATTTACAATAGTATGTTTTCTGTAGCAAAAGCCTTTTGTGGTTGCTGCTAATTACATGTTTTTCACTTCAAAGTCTTTAAAAGAAAAATACGTGCAAGTAGACTTAATAAATTTTTATTGGGTGAAAGAATTCAGCAAAGTCTCTGGGTTTGGAAAAATGTATATAAAATATCAGTAATATCTTCATTTTGTATTTTTCACTTCAGCTAAATACAGAGCATACTGTCTTCCTATATTACTGAATCAAGTCTTGAAATTATATACACCAAGCAAATGATGCTATAGAAAATGTGTAGCACTAACATTTTAATTAAAATGTAAAATGATAATACACATGGTGATGTAGCTAAGCATTTGAGGACCTCCAATTATATTAGTAGTTACATTTCATTTGATAACTCAATAACTAGTAATTAAAAACATGTAATTAAAACAAAGTCATATCCTAATGTATGAAGTCAATGAAAACAAAAGAGCATAGTAAAACCCTCTTGAAAAGTAGTTACTATGCCATTATAATGAGATACATTTTTACCAATATATCTTATAAGGAAAATAAAGGTCAAACTTTGCCCTGTGCTCTCTTGTTAAAATACTCTAGAAGACCAGGTGATAAAGGAAGTCCTAAATCATAAACACAATACAGAATGATTTTATCCCCATGAATTTTTTGACAGTCCAAAGTTATCGTGAATGGCTTAGGGTGAAAGATAACATTGGAAGGCAGTAAAGAATCGCCATACAAAGTTTTAAAGATTAAGGCCAGACTCTCGCTTTGTTACTCAGTAATAATTAACTAAAGGGCACACGTATATTTTTTGCTACCTGTATTGTTAACACATTTCTCACCAGATGAAAGTGGGAAGAATCCTTTAGATGTCGTCCAATTGAAGCCCATTATGAAGGGCGGTGTGGGTCAAGGTACCATTGTTCTTGAGAGAGGAAAAGGCCTGAATGTACATAAACAATCAAGAAGAAAGGAATTGATCCAAGCTGGCCTTTATGTCAGAGTTCAAGGTCTACAGGAGTCGTATATTGCCGGGTAAACTAGATTGACCAGAGTTAAAAGAAGGCCATTCAGCTAAAAAAAAAAAAAAAAAAAAAAAAAAAAAAAAAAAACCCAAAAAAACAAAAAAAGGAAAACAAGAGAAAACAAAAAAGACAGCATATGGTTTAATTATAGCCATGAACACAGGGACTTTTCATTCATCTCTTTAAAAACAAACTCTTCCTTGTATTCGTGAATGCGAATATGAATACCAACAGCAATACTTTTTTTCCTTCTTTATCGCTGACACAAATTAAGTCTCCAATCTACTAACAGAGCTTGAAATGTCACAGTGACTTTTAGAGTGACACAGACCTCTTCCTCCTTCTGGCCGAATTTTCCACATGAATGAAGTTGGAGAGAGCCTTGGGGAGGTGACTATCTGATGTCTCAGTGCTGCTCCCAAGGTCATAGTTCTTCAGGCAAGGGAACAAGCAGTGCAAGATAGCCCGGCGGATGTAACTGTCAAAGATATAGTAAATGAAAGGGTTGACACAGCTGTTGGCAAATGCCAAAGGCCCACTCACCTCCATGCCTAGCTGGATAACAGATGAGGAAAAGTAGACTTCCTGCTGCAACCCAGAGACAATGGCCAGGAGCTTGAAAGTATTGAAGGGCAGCCAGGAGAAGACAAAGGCTGCCACGACAATAAAGATGATCTTTATGGATTTCCTCAGCTTTTTGTTATGTTTTCCCGACTGTTGGTAATGGGCATACAGCTTCCTCGTGATGCAACAATAGCATGTCACAATGCTCACCAAAGGGACAAAGAAGGTAAAAATTAAGGCCACCAGGGCCCAAGTCAGTTTGATTGGAGTAGCGCTCCTCTCTGCACAGTATGGCTTATCATCAATCAGGGTGAGCTCCCTGGACAGAAGAGTAGGCAAACCCAAAAGGCAGGAGATAAACCAGACACTGGCACAGACTCCATATGCACAGTCTCTCCTCCTGAATTTCCTGGATACGGCTGGGCGCATGATGGCCAGGTAGCGGTCAACACTCATGCAGGTGAGCAAGAAGACATTGCAGTGCATGTTGACTGAGATCATGTAGGAGCTGCCTTTGCACAGGAAAGAGCCTGTCCTCCACAGTCCTAAAGATGCTTCTTTATCCACCCAGAGAGGCAACGTGACAAGGAAAATGAAGTCAGACACAGCCAGGTTGATGATGAAGATGTCGATCAGTCTTCGGCTGCCCCGTTTGAAATGCAATGCACTCATGAGGACTAAGTTCCCCAACACTCCCGTCAGGAACACAACTGCGTAGAAGATGGGAAGGAAGACAGATGTGTAAGCAACACGGGAGTGGGTCTCCTCAATATCAGGATTTTGGCTTGTAGCATAGAAATAATCCAAATAAACAGCAGTTGCTTCTGGGTCCATCACTAAGGTCAGCTGCCAGATCCGATTAAGTTTCCTTACCTAGGAAGTTTTTGTATAAAAGTTTAAAATCTCAGGGCAGCTTCTTTTATATAGTGGCTACCTCTTCCCCACCACCCCCACCACCCCACCCCTTAAAAGATCTTGGGACAAGCATAAAAACAGAGATTAAAAAACGCAGTTTCTACCAATCCTCAGAAAGAACACCACCCTGGTTGGTGTTTGGTGGTTGTGGTTGTGGTTTTCTTTATTTGCATTTGCCCTGGAGACGGGGGTGCTTTTTTGACTTCTGTCTTCAAGATATTCAGTTTGTTTATTTAAATCCAGAAATTAGAAAACAAATAAACTTTTTTTCCTTACCTACTTTAAAGACATCCTTTGCTTTTCTGACACTGAAAATCCTTTTGATCTGGTTTTCTGTTTCACAGACAAGGTAGTATTTTCTTTTAAAATTTTAAGGTGGTGATGACAAAGATAGTCCTTTTATTCACATCCCTGGTAAAAGTGAGGAAAGTAGTCTTTCACTGCAGAAAGAGTGAATTGAAAATTTCCCAAATCATACCAGTCTACATCTACAGCAAACATAATGATTCTAATTAGGGTATGAGATTCTTTCCCCTTACTTGCTTCTTTCACTTTATACAAAATCAATCCTGTTTCATTCAATATGTTTTTAAAAATTCTCAAGAGACTGGGACCATGTCTTGTGCTGTTAATATTAGTTTTAAAAATTTTCCACTGTCATTAGCACAGTACCTTGCACGTGATAGGTCCTTTGGAAATGTCAATTTACTTGAATTATTCAGGAAAACTCTTGGTTTTGTGATCTAGTATAATCAACGAGTATGTATTCATTGTGGTTCAACTGTAGGCATTGTTGTTATTTATGTAGCTTACAAACACAGGTTTAAAAATGGCAAACTGCTATTTTTACACTCTTTTTAAAATTTTTGTTTTGAGAGAGAGAGAGAGAAAAAAAGAGTGCATGAGCGGAGGAAGGGCAGAGAGAGAGGGTGAGAGAGAGAATCCCAAGTAGGCTCCACACTGTCAGTGCAGAGCCCTACGTGGGGCTCCAACCCATGAACCATGAGCAGAAATCAAGAGCGGGCCACTCAGTCAACTGAGCCATCCAGGCACCCTACACTCTTATCTGCTTTGTAATTCAACCAGCTAAGTTCCTTTTTGTTAGAATAAACATCCTTGATTAGGAGATTTTCTCTCTACCTCCAAGTAACTCCCCTTCATCAGACTCTGGGTCCCCCCCCCCCCATCTTGTCTTTTTCATACCTCACTACTGGAGCAGTGATTTTTCAGCCTTTGAGCTGTGACTTATTTTTAAGTACCTCCACAAACCAGTGAACTTCACTTTTGGGATTATTGACTTGGCAGAGACAGACCTCTAATAAGTGGCATTATAATGGAGTTGCCAGTACAGGCACTTTAACAGAAAGATTTGGGGTTCATTCAAAGCATTTGAGAAACGGGCTAACAACAGACGGGTCCTATCATATCTTCCTGTCATCTGTTCCTTTTCATATTAGGAAAACTGTCGTGGAGTACAAATCCTGAAATCAACTCCATTGATTTCAGTTCTTTACTGGTCAAAGTGGCGTAAGGCTCTTTCCTTCTCTCTTTCCCTCCATCTGGTTTCATAGCCAAAGTTACAGTTTCAGGCTGATACTGCTATTGCGTAGAAAAACGCATGCCTGTGAATTAAAACACCATTGTTTAACATTTGAAGTCCTTTCTACTGAATTTTTATTTTTCCCATAATTAATATATTGAAAATAACTATCTTGCCTTTTGTACCCCTTTCTTGTCACTGTTTCCTGATGTGTTCTAATGTGACCTGAGTCTCAGGCATGTGGGTCTAGGTCAGGGAAAGACGAGGACTCCCCTGATCTGGGGCACCCCCAGCAAGTCACTCAGAAGTTGATTTACAACTGGGCTCTGCCTTTCTTTGTGTCCCTAGCATTTCTGTGTTGTTTGTGGGGGGCATATTTCCCTAAGTGTAGGCTGCAGATGAGAGAAACTAATGCTTTGACATTTCTGGAATAGAAATCTTTCCCACTGAGTAAGCCTTAAATACTTAATGTAATCGTTCATTTTGTCAAATAGTTTGAATAGGGCAATATTTACTTGACAAGGATTGGTGGAGTAAACATAGAATATTTAAACACTATATCTATACATATATCTATCCATAGATATATCTGTATTTTTCTTGTATCTCAAGAATTCCAATAAAAGTATCATAAAATGAAAAAAAAGTTCATGCTCATATTCCAGAGAAAAATGTCTGGCCTACATTTATTCTGCAGGTCTTAAATTTTCTTTCAGCATTCAAGTTGTTGGCTTGTTGATGTAAACTATCTCAAATAAATCTGACTGCCTCACTGAACTTTGGAGCAGCTGTGGACCAAATATCTTGCTTTATCATATACAGTCACTTTGGAATATGGTAGTTCATGGTAGTATGTTGCAATGTGAGAATATCCACCGTGGATCAAAACGATCCTGGGACCTGAGTCAGAAAACAGATTAAGTATTTTGAGGCAAAAAGGAAACAAACAGCATAGTCCTGGGCTTTTAATAACTCAAAGAGTACAAAGCTATTATAAGACAGAATCCACAATAAAAGCTGACTAGATAAAGTAGGGGAAGTCATCGTTCCAAACAAACAGTACAACAGTCATGTTTAGAACTTTGAATGCTCTTTGAAATAAACATGAGGATACTAACAATAAATAACCAACTACACATAGACCAAAACTCAGAAACAACACTGGATACCATAAGCCTGTGGAAAGGCAGCAAGAACAAGGTGAGGACAAAAAAAAAAAAAAGTAAGATGTAAATATTAATAACTGAATGACAGCATACACACATACCCCCTTTTAAGAACTGTTTTCCCAGAAAAAAAATGCTCAACTCTCCTTTATTTTATAAGTACATAAATAGAGTTTATATTCAACTTTAGATATTATGCTTTCCATCCTTAGCAGGGATAATTACTTCCACCTTTGTGTTCTCTAAGATATTTTACAATACTGCTTATTAAATTCCCATTACTTCATTTCACATGATTGTTGTTTTGGTGTCTGACTTCCTGAGCTGATCATGAGCAACTTGAAGGGAGAGGCCATCCATTACCTCTTCATCATCTCTAACATAAAGGAGTTACCTAGCTGAAGTCTTCTTTGGACTCTCAAAGTCATGTTTTGAACCTCTGGATGCCAGACCACATTACCCATTTAGAGTTACCTGGGTGCCTCCTAGACCATAGCTTTCTGAACCCTGTCCCAGATCTACTGAATCAGAATCATCTGGAGACGACTCCAGGTGATTCCTAACAAGGTCGCTTATTATATTTAACAAGACTCCAAGGTGATTCTCACACACACTAAAGTTTAGAAGCACTGTTTTAATTTACAAACCTTCACCAACTTTAAATGTTATGCTTTGTTATGATTTTGGCTAACTTTTTTTTCAGCTTAAAAATCACCTCTAAACTCGAACTTCTTAGCAACCTTCTAGTCTGATATCACAAAATTTTTGGAATTAATTTAGACTTCTGGGCCCTCCCGATTCTGCACCTCAATTCCTGAGATATGTTCAGAATTGCATCAAATGTTGAAGATGGGGAGACAGTCGGGTGTTGTCCCCTGAGATGTCTGCTCAGCTGAATACAGTATTATCTATCATACAGCCCTAGCTGTGACTTGCAGACTTGCTTCACAGGTGGGCTGATGATTTTGTGAGTACAGCCACCCTAACTGGCATTTTGGCATATTCTGCTTCTGCTTTTTCCCTATCAGTCACTCTGGCTGCTCTATTAGGTAGGGATTAATCAGATTATATAGCCAGTAGCACAGGAGAAAGAAATCGCTATTCATACACCCTACTGATTTGTTCCTGAATAAGTGGCAAAGATTATGAAGCAAAGTTTTTGTTTTTCATTAATCTTATTACAGTGATTGCATATTCATTTGTTAGAAACACTCTCTTGTTCATTTCTTACTTGAATATCATAAAGTGTATAGCCATTTAAACAGTCCAGTTTAAGAGATCAGTTTATATTCTAAGTCTCAGTGGCTTTTTTATTTGGACCGTTACTTGGAGAGTTTAGTGTAATGTACTGTAATGTAATATATCATGCCAAATTAAATGGCATGCATTTGCTGTTATCAGGGCCCTCCTCCCCTTCACTTATTAGATTATTTCCCTTGGTACCCCATATTTACATAAACAAAAGTGATATTATTTTAGGCACATATACTTTAGGTTTCTTCATAACAGTTGATTTAATCTGGATTTAGGTTGTGCGTAACAAAAATTGTGTTTACTTATATTAGTGTCCCTGGTACCCAGCACAGTGTCTGGCATACAATAGGTGGTCAATTAATGTTTGTAGATCCGGACTGAATTATGCTTGAATTTTGAATTATTTCCAATGAATAGGGAGGTTTCACAAACTTCTTAGACAGCTTCCGTTTTCCATGATTACTGTTTATTGTTGAAACAGCAATGGCCTGTGTTGCTGTATCTTTTCTAATCAGAATGCATAGAGCCTTCCTCCTTTTCCTTTGTCCATCTGCATTTCCTGTATCTCTATCTTGTACATTGCCTAGCATGGAGGTGTAGGACATGGGAATCTCCCAATGAAACTTGAACATTGTGGATCTACGACAACTATATTTTGGAGTTACATTATTCTTCTTCCAGCAGAATGGAATTTTATGAATCATAAAATTTTAGAGCTTCAAGTGATATTACTGATCATCCAGCATAACCATTTTGTGAATGAGGACACTGGGACTCAAAAAGGGTCATTTACTAAAGACTCACACTGATGATATTAAAATAGAGGACAATTTAATTTTAAACTTCTCACCTACATTTGGTCCATTCACTGTCCTTCAGAAGCATGGACATCTAAATAACTATAGTTTGCTACTCTGTGTAGCATTTTACAGGAATTGCTAGAAGGAAAGAACCATTTTAGATGCACTTTTCTATTTGCCTCATCCTTGATTAATTTTGCCATTGTATAATGGATTAGTACAAGGAAATTCAAAGATTGATGCATTTTTTTCTGAGGTTATTGATTAGAAACCATAGCTTGTGTATATATCTATTTTCCTTCTTTTTGCCTTCCACAGTTTATAAGGAAAACAAGCAGGACAAAATTATATGAGAAAAACATAATGTAGATGTATCTTTCTTCAGGTAATTTTTAGTTTTTTTTTAAAAAATGTGATTAAAAATGAAATTTAAGTATATTAGGAAATTTGGTATTGAAGGGAATTCTTGCACAAGGAGTTTTTACCTAAGCACATGATACAAACAAGTTATAATATTTGCATATCTAGATTTGCAGCTATTGGTTTGTTTAAAATATAGTGTAACCATAACACCTTTGTCCTGAAACTAGAATCATCATTAGCAAATCAAGCCAGAGTTCTAGTTCAACGTTAGTTTTAAATTTAAATTTCCTAATTGGTACTTGGTTTCACTAAATCATCCCTTATTTGTGAAAATATGTCAGGCTAGCTCTTGTTTCCCAAAGAGCAGAGTAATGAATGGGAGCAGAAATTTAACTCCATTAATTTATTAAGGATTTGTTTTGCCTACCCACACCATAAGCAAGCGCCCAAAACAGAAAATACCCAAGATGCAGAGATAAATGAGAAGTATGGTTATGTGCTTGTTGGTACTGGTGTGGTCAGGCAGTTCGAGTCTCCTGTGCTGAGTGGGTAGGATGGTCACAACCTCAAACACGCAGACACATCCAGGTGCCCCCTAAATTGAGTGAAATGTAAATGTGTCTGATGTGTTTTCTAGGCATTCTGCAGACCTGATGAATGAAAGCAGCCTCCTCCTTTGCAGGCTTCCCCAGAAACATCTACCTCCTGAATCACGAAGATTTATGTATGCCATGAGCCCAGCCTGGGAATGCTCTGAGCCGAGCTCAGCAAGGATGCCTGAAATGTGGTCGTGGCAAGTCTTTCCTCGTCATCTGCAGTTAGCCCCGAGTTTCATAAACCTCCTGAAGTAAGCAAGACACCTACCTCTATAAATGGCTTAGTTCCAGCTTCTAGGGGAATTGGGAGCATTTGCTGTTTATATTGACCCTAACCATACATTATAAATATTCAACAAATATTTGCAAATACTAATAATTGAATGATTGTTGACTATGCCCAGACCCTGTGCTGGGCACTTTACATGCATTTCTTTTTTTCATTTAATCCTGCCAATGGTCATTTGGGATAGGGAGTTTATCAGCATTCATATTTTGGAGAAAAGAAAACTGCGACTTAAGAGGTTAACTAACTTGTCTAATGTCACAAAACTAGTTAGTGCACCCTATTATCCAAGCTTGATTAGTCAGTTATTCACCCTGGGATCAGCTTCCTTGACTATGAATTGAGGTAGTGTCTTCCTCTTTCAAACTTCCCTTCTACCTGGGTTTATTTACCATGTGACTTCACCAGAGAGGTAGTTCTGAAGATAGGGGACTTGTGATGAAGGCCAAAGGACAAGGATATTTTCTGGTACATGACTCCTCCTTTCTGGTAGGAGTCAAGTTGCATATTAACAATTTGCCTGTACATCTCCACCACTTTCTCTAGTTGGTGCCTCTGACAAAGTTCTCCTTTAGTCAGACATTCTACATGAAAATCCAGTCATATTTTAATATTATATTTGGCTATTACCTTATTTTATTTATGTGCTAGATATGAATATCAGTTTGCCAACTCCGGTGAAAGAAGTAGAACCACAGACAGAAAAACAGATACTGTGCCTTCAATCTATAATGATGGTAGAAATTTAGTATCAACTTTGAGCTAAATTCCAAGGCATTTGGGGATGGGGTAGGGTTTGAGAGCTTTTCTGGTCCTTGAGTAAGCTGTCTCTGTCAGTATGTGCTGAGAAATCCATCATTTACTGGTCTGGGGCCATGTTCCTGGGTCCACATGCATTATTGCAAAGACTTCTCTGCTTTCTATCCATGAACTTCTGTGCAATACTTGAAGACTTAAGAGTCATTCAGTTACTGCTGTGACACATGGCCATCTGCACTTTCAGAGGCTGTCCATGACCTTATCTGCTTAAGACAATGTTCCCTCAAATCGAGTCTTTTTCACATTACATAACAATTTTTTAAATTCACGTTTTTGACATATCTGGTACCCTCAGTATTATCATAACTTAATATTTTTCTTTAATTAACTGGAATTTATTTTAAAGTGAAACTGTACTGGGGCGTCTGGGTGGTTCATTCCGCTAGACATCTGTTGATTTTCGCCCAGGTCATGAGTTCACATTAGTGAGTTGGAGCCCCTGCATCCAGCTCCGTGCTGACAGCGCAGAGCCTGCTTGGGATTCTCTCTCTCTCTCCCTCTCCCTAGTCCTCCCCCACTTGTGCTCTCTCTCAAAATAAATAAAATAAACGTTAAAAAAGCATTAAAACGAAACTCTACTATAATAAATAGAAAATTTGTATCGCTTGCCATAAAGAGAAAGTAGCCATTAACATAAATTATATGAAACCCAAACATTACATTCTAGATGGATACGGTCAAGTCACATCTTTCTTAGTCTAAACTTAATAAATCCAGAAGGACTATGCTTCAATGGGAGTGAGATTGTGGGAGAGGACATAAATGGGTTAATATCGCAGAAGTATCTTACTGCTATTGACATATTTAGAGGTAGGGCTATGTCACAGGGAGAGCACAGAACTGGAAAACCTGTTATATAAGTCACAATCAATGACTGTCGGTGATCAGAGACAGGTCGCCTTTGCGGACCTTCCTCCCTTCCTTCATAAAATACAAGATTCCATCAGCCCAGACGCGCCGCCACCCCCCATCCCCCTTTTGCGCCCCTACTGTCCCCCCCGGAGTTGAACTACATCCCCCACAATGCACCGCGCGCGGCGCCAGAAATGCGGACCGCCGCCACCTCCCGCCGCTTTCCTTCTGTCCCTCCTACAACTCCCACAAGCCCCCTCGGCCCCGGGCCTAAGCCCAGCCTCGGGTGGAGGCGGAGGCGGAGGCGCGGGAGTTATGGAGGGGGCGGGATCTGCAGGGAAGTGCGTCAGAGGAGGCGCGGGGAGAGTAGGGTGCTGTGGTCTGAGCTTGAGGGTGAAGCTGGCGGAGCAGGAGGATGGGCGGTGAGTGAGCGGGGTCGGCGTCTCCGGGCAGGGGTCGCGTAGCCGTTGGATGTTTTCAGCAGTTTGAAGAGGGGCCCCTCCCGGGGAGCGGCCCGGGCGGGTGGGTGCCCCGCCGCAGCGCTGCGGCGGGGGTTTTCCCTCGGCCGAGTGGTCTGGGGAGGGGCCTGGTCGCGTACCTGGGGCCCCTGGCCTGGGGTGGCCCTGGACTGCGGGGCCCCCGGCTCGGTAGTGCGCCCTGCGAGGTGATAGCGCCAGTTGTCCGGCCTGGGTAAACAGCCGCTCTCGGTGCCGGGACCTTTTAAGGTCATTTGAGAGCACCAGGATGAAAGAGAATTAGAAAGAACAAGAATACAAAACCAACTTCTGGAGTTATTGTTAATCAGTGTAATTGCCCCATCTCTCCTGTGTCACACTTGCTATCTTCCAAACTCGGCAATCCCAGTTTGCGAGCCTGTTTTCGTGCGCCTTTGTAAGGTGTTTGGTGCGGTCACGGTGTATACTTGGCAGGATTCGACTCAGCTTGATCCGCCTTGAGTCATTTTACTGCGGCCATTTACTACTACTGCCGTTGAGTCCTGTCCACACCTTGGTGTGGTAGAGCCCCTCCCTAAGGAATGTGGTGAAAACCTCAAGAGGAGGGAAGGCAACCTGGCTCTGTGCCGGTGCGTGACATTCCCCAGGACTCTGTAACGTAGCTTATTCAGACTGTATGTTACCATATATGGGAGACAAAAGAGCAAAAATTGTACAAAAGCCCCCCGCCCTGCGCTGGGGGCTCAGCCTTTTGGGTCTTAGCCCGCCGAATAAAGCTGTTTCCTGGAAAGAAAAGCCTCAGTGTCCCAACTCTTTCTGTGTGAGAATCCTGCTACATTGGGAGTATTCATATTCTGCCTAATTCAGTTTTCTTTCTAGCTGAGGGGGAATCATTTAGTTTGCAGCTGAGGAGAGTCAAAAAGTGTGAGGAATGGGGAGAGTAGACAGGAGTGGAGAATTTGGCAGCGTAAGGGAGTTTTCCTTAGCTTTAATAGATTAAGAGCAGATTGCTATCTAGCATTATCATAGTTACTGTTCTCTTTGCTATTCTGTGTACCCAGAACTACCTTTTCTGTGTGGGTTAAGGAACATCTCAACTCTGTTTTCCAAATAGCTCCTGATTCTTAACCTTGGTTTAGAAGGTTTTCCTCTTCAGAGGAAACTGGGAGGAGCCAACTTCCTCTGCTTCCTTTTCTAATGCTCTGTTCGCGCTCAACCCCAGAAAACTTAATGCTCTGCAGCTTGCATAAAAATTCAGCCTGTAATGAAGAGTTTATGTATGGTACACTGCTGACTCTGAGCATGTCTATTGTTTGTATCTGTAATGTGTATGTCCATTTCAGTGTTGTCTGTTTTAGTGTGCAGGTGATAGACTAGAGAACAAGACCTCTGTCTCCGTAGCATCCTGGGTATGTGAGCATTCAATAAGTACTTTTCATAATAATGAGTTTTATTTTGAACTTAATTGAGAACATGCTTGCCTTTATTTATTTTTTAATGATTATATATTACTTTAAGGGCCAAGGGATGGGGAATAGGATAAAGGGTGGTTTTTGAGATAATTCCTTTCAAAGTAACCTCTATATGTCCATGAAATCTAACATTTCTTCTTTCTCCAACTTTTAAACAGAGCAGTCTGAATGCCAGAATGGATAACCGTTTTGCTACAGCATTTGTAATTGCTTGTGTGCTTAGCCTCATTTCCACCATCTACATGGCAGCCTCGATTGGCACAGACTTCTGGTATGAATATCGAAGTCCAGTTCAAGAAAATTCCAGTGATTTGGCCAAAAGCATCTGGACCGACTTCGAGAGTGATGAGGCAGATGAAAAGACTTATAATGATGCGCTTTTCCGATTTAATGGCACAGTGGGATTGTGGAGACGGTGTATCACTATACCTCCAAACACATATTGGTATAGCCCACCAGAAAGGACAGGTATTTCTCTTATTTTAACTTCTGTCTCCTTTATCTACTCAATAATAAAGTGATGGTGATGACCCAGTTATGTAAAAGGAGGTTTGTGGGTTCTTTCTCTCTCCAAAGAAATAAATCTATGTGTCTCTTCTCTCTCTACCACCTTCTCTGCCCATCTTCCATGAAGTACCATGATACTCGTTACAATTGGTTGGATAAGTAACTGTCCTTATCTTGGGAAAGCCAGTTTAAATCTCTGTACTTATCAGTAAAATTATTTTCATTAGTCTCACACACGTCATGAGGAAATAATTGGGAAAGTACATTGGAAGACTTTAAATATTTGGTAATTGGTGAAAGAATTAGTATCCAGAATCAAATCAACAAATATGAATTGATAGTCTTTTAAGTGTTAGCTGTGTTTTAGTAGTTATTATCATTTGCCCTGTGAATCTTAGAGAATATAATTTGATCCAACTCTACGTTTAAATCTGTGTATATTGAGTCTGTTTTACAACAACTTGATAGAGTTTGTAGGTTAAAAATATGCATTACGGAAATAAAAACCTAAGAAATTGTCTCATTTATTTTGCAAGCATTCTTACCATTAAAAATGTTTAATTTCCAATTATTGAAATGGAAACTTTAGAACTGTTTCTAAGGAACAACTTTACAGTTTGTTTCTACTTATGACTACTTCTGTTGACCACTTTGTGGGAAGCACTGTATTTAAATCACAGCACAACAGGCTGGAGTTACCATATATCAGAAGGACAATAGTTGTGATTATATAATGGGAAAAAGAAAGTAGTTGGAAGGGGGGGTGGTGGTTAAAGTTAATTGTAAAGGGTTCAGTTCTACTTATGAGGGCATAGGAGCACTTGATGGTTGAATCTTACCAATCGTTTATCATTCATTCAGCAAATATTTATTATATGCCTCCATATTCCATGTAGAACATCAGAGAAAAAAAATAATTTTAGTCCGAGGGAGCTAACATTCTTGTAAGGGATGCATGCAGTAAACTCAATAAATAAGTGTAATAGCATGAACAGTAGTTATTTATATAGTATGTTAGGTGACACATGCTATGAAAAAATGCAGGAAAATACAGGGGATTTGGAATATGTAGGGAAGGGGATGTTGGTGTGCATAAGTTATAATCTTCAATAGCATAGGCAGGATGGGCTTCAACAAGAAGACATTACTTGAGTAAAGACTTGAGGTAGGTGAAGGAGTTGGCTGTATGGTAAGTTGCAGAGGTAGGGGGAATCGTGGGATGGAAGGAAAAGCTACTGCAAAGGCTTTATGGTGGGAGCATGCCTGAATTAGTCAAGGACCAGCAAGAAAGCCACTGGGCTGGAATGGAGGGTAAGGAGGGGAGAGTTGTCAGAAAGGTACTCTGGGGGTGAGAGTGGGGCAAACCTTGCAAGATTTTCTAGGCGTGATGAGGGCCTCGGTTTTTACTCCACATGTGAAGGAGCATTGCGGAGCTTTGAGCAGAGGACAGATGATCTGGTCACCTAGACGCATGTTTTGAAAACAGGTAGTAGGCAAAGGTGGAAGCCAGGAGACTTTTGCACTGATTCAGGTGAGAGATGATTGTGGCTTAGACGACAGTAGTAGCACTGAGAAGTGGCTGGATTCTAGATATGTTTTGAAGGTGGACCCTCAAGGATTAACTGGTGGGATGCATGTGGGCAACAATGACTATAGTTTCTGGTCTGAGGAACTAGAAGAATGGAATTGTCATTGCCTGAGATGGGGGAAGACAGCTGGGGGAGTAGGTTTCCGGGAGAAGATGAAAGTTCCTATTTATTTGTCTTCTCCTTCCTAGTCTTCTTGCATATCTATTCGCATTCATTTTACTGCTCCTACTTTTTTTCCCCTTCCTTGTACCAATGTCTTAAGCCCACTGCTGAGAACCACTGGCATCCATTGGGCATCAGTGAATCTTGTGTGTCATTCAAGGCCAAAGAGGTTGCTGTCCTCTGGGAACATCTTTCTACATCACTTTTTATTTTAGAGAATAATTACTGAAAGGGATTTTTGTTAAATGTTTATAATTAAAGCAATAAGCAATCATTGTTAATTCATGTTCCAGAGTCATTTGATGTCACAAAATGCATGAGTTTCACGCTAAATGAGCAGTTCATGGAGAAATTTGTTGATCCTGGAAACCACAATAGTGGAATTGATCTGCTTCGGACCTGTGAGTACATTGATTTCAGCCGGACAGTTGGGAAAAAAAGAAATAATTTTGCCATTTGTTGATTTCTGTTTTGGGAACAAGATGAATCAGTATGTCATGTCAACTTGAAATAAGATCTCTAATGGTATCCCGATGAACTCTCTTCTGTTGAAAACATATTTTAAGGTTAGGTGCGTACCTAACCAATTGCAAATATAAAGTTCAGAGAAGCAGCTAATACATTAGGTGACAGAATCCAGACCTCCCCAAAAGATGTTATTAGTGGGCCCTTTTGAAGAGTAAATTTAATAGGAATAAATAATAAATTTTTGTATTTGAGTTAAACATTTCAGCTACCTGAGTTCAGATAGGGATATGTAAAAAAAAGTTGACTATAAGCTCTAAGAGTCAACTAAGGATTAGGGCTACCAAAAACATTAATGTAGCCTTAGGTGGGAATAACAAAATATAGATATCAAAAACAAATGAAAGTATTTATTAGTAGCGTTCCATTCCTTGATGGTCAGACTGCATAAGAAATACTGTCTTCAGATTTGCACCTGGTTTTCCGGCTGTAGAGGCTTACTGGAGCTTGTCCAAAAGAATGACCATGTTGTGAGAGACCATGAAATGGCAAGTACAGTTGACCCTCGAACAGCATAGGGGTTAAGAGCACGAACCCCTCCACGGGGTTGAAAATCCACATATAACTTTTGACTCCCCGATACATTACTAACAGTCTACTGTTGATCAGAAGCCTTACCAATAACATAAAATAGTCGCCTGACACGTATTTTGTATGTTGTATGTATTATATAGTGTATTCTTAACATAAATTAGAGGAAAAAATGTTATTAAGAAAATGATAAGGAAGAGAAAATACATTTGCAGTATGTTCTGTTAAAAATCTGCATATAAGTCAACCTGCACATTGAAAAAAATTTTTAATTTTAATTTCAAGAGCAAGAGAGACCGAGCACAAGCAGGGAAGGGCAGAGAGAGAGGGAGACACAGAATCCGAAGTAGGCTCTAGACTGAGCTTGTCCGCGCAGAGCCCCACACAGGGCTTGAACTCACGAACCGTGAGATCATGACCTAAGCTGAAGTCGGATGCTCAACCGACTGAGCCACCCAGGCGCTCCTCAACCTGCACATTTAAACCTGCACATTTGTATTGCAAATATATAGGAAGAAGTATATTTCTAACAGAGTTTGAAGGGAAGTTGGAGAAAAGACTTTTATGTAGTTCCAGAAAGTAAAACTAGCACTATAGGGTAGAATTTGGCTTAGAGTTGATATTAATACATTACTAATAATTAAAGTAATGTAAGAGTTTAAGGGGGTGCTTTGGAAGATCATCAGCTTTCTTCCCACAGCTGTTGTTGAGGGAATTTATGATAATTAAAACTGCCATTTACTGAGTGTAGAGATCCTCTGCTTTGTGTTTCATGTATATTCTTTCAACAGGTCTTTTATAATCACCATTCATTTACTTGTTATTCCCGCCTTGAGATCCTATAAGGACTTAGATTCATTTGTATGTAGAGCCAGAAGGTTTTGCTTCAAATGCTGGCTCTCCCGCTTACTGTTTTACCTTGTACAAGTTAGTTATACCTCTTGCCTTAGTTTCCTCATTCATAAAATGGAGATAATAATAGTACCTCTTCATAGGGATGTTGGAGGATTAACATGCAACGCGTGTAAAGAATAGTGCCAGATGCATAGTAAGCCCTCAGTGATTGTTAACTGTTAGTGTCCTTTCACTTTTATCAGGACAAAGGTAGCATCCTGTTGAACAAAGTGCTTTAGAAAAGAAACATCCAGTATTAAAAGTACTCCTTTCTCACTTGTTGAGAAAAGATCTATTTAGTATATGACAGAAATTGACATTGTGAGAACACCATCTGAAATCATGGTAACATTTCTTTTTTTCTCTTTTTCAAAATCAGATCTTTGGCGTTGCCAGTTCCTCTTACCTTTTGTCAGTCTGGGTTTGATGTGCTTTGGAGCCGTGATTGGACTTTGTGCTTGCATCTGCCGGAGTTTGTATCCCACCATTGCCACAGGCATTCTGCATCTCCTTGCAGGTGGGTCTTGTCAGGATACTTCGCTTTTCTCCTCTTCCTGTGTCCATAGAGACCAAAGAGTCGTAACTCTTAAACATTCACGCAGTACCGTCCTGTTGTGTTGCCCGAGAAGCTCTCACTGTGCTCTTACCAGTATGTTTTGTTCTCCTCCAAGGGCTGTGCACACTGGGCTCAGTGAGTTGTTATGTTGCTGGGATTGAACTACTCCACCAGAAACTAGAACTACCTGAGAACGTGTCTGGTGAATTTGGATGGTCCTTCTGCCTGGCGTGTGTCTCAGCTCCCCTACAGTTCATGGCTTCTGCCCTCTTCATCTGGGCTGCTCACACCAATCGGAAAGAGTACACCTTAATGAAGGCCTATCGTGTGGCATGAGTGGGAAGTTGCCTGCTTTGCAATTGCCATTTTTATTATGTTTTTAATATTAATATTTTCTCTTGTCTCCCCTCCCGTTGTTTTTAATTTAATTTTTTTGAGTGGATCTACCATTTTATCCTGAAAATCTATTTTATTTATTCACACAGACAATTGTTTCTTAATACCACTAAAATGTATATGGATTATTCTGAATGATTCCATCTTTTAAACAAACCAATGTGGGTTCAGAGTCCAGAGAGCAAGAAGTGGGTAGACGGTTGGCACAAATTTCTGAAAGAAAATTGATAGTGGGAGATTGACCCAAAGCAAGTCCTACTGATGTCGGTTAGACTTTTCAGTAAATAGCTAGCTGTTTGTTCAACTAGAAACCCTTTAGTGTCTCTGGGAAACCTTTCATTGTCAAAACTTAATGGTCACTGTGCTGTTGTAGATAGCCAGTCAGCCAGAAGTATTAGTGCTATTTTCAGACTTAAGCTATATAAAATAAGGAGATTAGCTAAGAGCCTTTTCCCCAAATATTGGCATATAGCTTTATTCAAGGTGAAGTATGGCAGCTGTTTATCTATACTGTGTTTGTCTACAAGAAAGGAAGTGAAAAATACAGTGTTTACTTGAAACTTTAACTTCGTAACTGCAGGAATTCCAATTCAGCCAGACAAGAGGATTAACCTTATTTTACTTTACCTTTTTTTGTATTTTTTTTTTTTTTTAACTCTCCTTAGTATGTCAATAGGATTTTCAGTACCACCAAACCATTTTGGATTTTTGCTCCTTGCCTCTTCACACATCAGGCTTAAGAGTGCTTTCTTTCTAACAGTACTTTGGGGTCATAGAGTAAAATTCTCCAACTGCTGTCTATGTATTCCAGCTCAGTACCATAAAGAAGGTTCCACCGTAATGACCCTCCGGAGCTAGGAAAACTACCACAAGACCTAAAGCTTTGGCTAGTCATTAACTTCCAACTATGGTCTTTATTTCTTGTGGTGAAATGATGTGCCTTTCCTTGCCTAAATCCCTTCCTGGTGTGTATCAACATTATTTAACATCTTCTAATTCAGTCATTTTTTTATAAATATGTCTATATATAAACATTGAACTTTAAAAAAAATCTTATTTACTTATTCCATTACTGTAGCACTTGACAGATTTTAAAAAATGTAACTTAGTAATTTCTTACAATATCCTAAATCTGTCTTTTTTAAAAAATAAAAAATGAGAAGAAACTCAATATTGTGTAGTGTCTCAGTTGATGTAAATCTCAATATTTTAGGATAAAGAAGTGCAGGATTCTGAATGAGGATCTCTGTGTTTCTCTGGAAAATGCGTTGTTGCTAGGGTCTCTGTTTTATCTTCCAAAAAATATGGGAACCCCTTACGCCCATTAGAAAATAAGACACTCTTCAGAGTTTTAAAACATGTTTTCAAAGTAGTTTTGTGACCTCTATGTATCCTATTTAATGTGGCTAGAGTTTTCTTAAGTTATTTAATGGCTGTGGATGTTTGTGTTCTATTGTAAAATACTCCACTTTCTGACTTAAAACCAATATTACTCTGCCACCAGTTATTACCTGTGCAATTACTGGCTATCAGTTTTCTACCTCTTCCTAACTCTTGAAGTTCACTGCCTTTCAGCACCTTCTGTAGAAGGCAGAAAAGCTAAGTAAATATACACAAAGCACTTAGGTATGGGATTTTAAAGTTATTGACCAACATGACATTTTTTATTGGGAAGTTACTCATTTTAGACAGTGTCCCTGCCACTTGTCCCTCCAAAGTTGTCTGTGATTGTCAGTCCACCACCAATCTTTCACATGCACTGTGAAAACTCCGTCAGAATCGGACTTGTGAGTTACAGGCTCACTTGGTAGCCAGCACCAGAAGCTCTGGGGTTGAATATGTGTTGTAGTTGATATTTTAAGCACATTTCAGAATATCTGAGGTCATCCTCTCTTGCAAAGACTTTTTTCTTTGGAACATAGAGGGCCGTGGGTGTATCATTTGAGGTGAAAATTAGTTTTTCACCTGTCTCTTATTCTAACCAGGTAGAGCCATATGAAATTGCTGATATTTGATCCATTTTTGATTAAAACTAATGACATAAAATCAGTGGCAAGTAAAGTTTTATTAATCTCTTTTCACCTAATCTTTGAAAGCAACCCCCAAAGTAAAAACTTAATTTTCAGGTTTTTCAGAACATGAATTTCACGGTAATTTAAGAAACGCATTAAAAAATTTTTTTATAATGTCTTTGTGAGAGAGACAAAATGTGAGTGGGGGAGGGGCAGAGGGAGAGGGAGACACAATCTGAAGCAGGCTCCAGGCTCTGAGCTGTCAGCGAAGAGCCCAACACAGGGCTCAAACCCACAAACTGTGAGATCATGACCTGTGCAGAAGTTGGTTGCTTGACCGGCTGAACCACTCAGGTGCCCCTAAGAAATGTGTTTTAAAATCTTAATTTTATAGTTCCTAACTAATCTTATTAAATGATGTGAATAAATATCTTTTATATCTTTTTTTGGCAAAAGATGCAGTTCAAAAAATTTTAAGGTATAGCCATAAAAGTTGACACAATAAAAAGGGCAGAATAATCCTGGAAGAATTTATTTGTTCAGTTAACACTGTGCCTACTGTCTATGTCATTAATATAATAGTAATGTGTTACGGTTTACCTGCTCAAAGTGTTTGCGTGTGTGTGTGTGTGTGTGTGTGTGTGTGTTTTGGGGGGAGAGGACAGAGTTGAAAAGTCACTTAAAGGTGAACTGATTTAGTCACACCGGTGAGAAGAATGAGATGGCCATAGGATAGATCAATTTAGTTTTCCCATTCCAGAGACAAGAGCAAATTGCAGACTAGCACTATTAAAACTTATAATATAGATCCAGTTATCTTCATTTGACCGTAAGATAGTGTGAGGGCGTTTTAAGAAGTAAGCCTCATGCAAACTTTCACCAGAAATGAAAACCATCTGTTGAATTAACCTGATTTCGCCAGTTACAACACTCCCCGAGATTTCCTGGCTACTGAATGGGTGCAGCCCTGAAGATGCAAGTTGTAATTTCACAAGCTTGACGGAGCTCTGTGCTGGCAGAGCTGGGTGGGGTCCTGTCCTCCTTTCAGCCCTCTACTCATAAGGGAATCATGATTCATACTTTGAAAAGAGAGGAATAAAACAAGGAAACACATCTGTGTGTAATTATTTTTCTGTTGCTCATTAGGTGTTCCAACATAAAATTGTAACGACATACATTTTTCCTTGAATCAAATTATGATACATGCCAGTGTCCTGCAGATTCATCATAAGAGAATTTTAAATTGCAAAAAGAGTGGGTTATTTGCTCTATAGAGGAAATTGCCACACGACTCATTTAAATGATCTTCCGTGCTAAAAATTCTATGAGCAAAGTTAATATGCTATTTGACATATTAAGATTTACACACACTCAGCAAATTTACATAAAGTGAAATCTAATTCATATTACTTTGTACCTTTGCAGAGTTTTAAAAATATGAAATATGGAGGGAAAGATAATTCTCTTTCTGTTTTGTCTTCACCTTTTAAAAATACTTGGCTTGTTGAGTAATGCATCACCTTTTATCTTCTGACTCAGTGTCTCAGGGTGTGAACTTGACCTCAGCTCTCCTGCAGCCTTTCCGGCCCTCCCTGTCTTCCAGCCTTCTGTTCTTGTTTCTCTCTATGCAGCTTGTGTTGTAGTTGGTATGTTCATGAGCAGCCTAGACTCCCTTGTTCTCATAACCTCCCACGGCCGCTTCCTTCGCATTCCAGACGCTGGCTTATCTTCATAGACTGTGCTATCCAGTTTTCTTGTCAGTCTCAAGATACCAAGAACGGCTGTTCAAAACCATTAAACTGACTATGTAAAAAGTGATGCTCTTTGACTTTAGCTGCTCGACAATTTTAACCATCTCCAACTGTTGATTTATTACTACTTCCTACCACACAGTCTCAAAATCTCTATGAAAGTTAGTTGTGAGAAACACTCTTCATCCTCAACTTCCATGGAAGGAGTTTTATGTTGTTGTTTTTTCCATGAGGGAGTACTGGAATGAAGTCTTCCAGTTTCTCCAACTGTTTATGCTCGCCCCTAAAAAAGAAAGAATATGTTATGATTGGAGATATTGCTAGGATCATGGCATCCGCAAAAAAGCACAGTGTATGCTGGTGAAGGATCTAGTTCAGAAGACAGAATACTAAATTTGTAATTCCAGGTCTGTCACTTAGCCTTTCCAAGCTCCACTTTCCCCATCTGTGAATTGCTAGGATTTTTATACCTGCCTCATACACTTGCCGTGAGGATTATGTAAATTGCTGAACATAAAGTAGCCACTCAAAACCTGCTAGCTGTGACTGGCTGCATGAGGAGGGAATGAGGTTACCAAGCCTATAAAGCAGTGGTTCTCAGCCTAGCCTGCACATTGGACTTGCATGGAGAATTTAAAAACAATATTTGTGCCCCAGAGATTTTCTGATTTATTTGGCCTGGGGTGTGACCAGGTCACTATGGCTTTTTTGTGTGTGTGTTTTGTTTTTTTTAATCTTTCAAAGTGATTCCAGTGGGTAACTATGTTGAAAACTGTATCTGAAACTACATTTAAAAGCAAGAAATAGGGGGCGCCTGGGTGGGTTAGTGAGTTAAGCAACCCACTCTTGATTTCAGCAAAGGTCACCTTCTTACGGTTCATGAGTTGGGCTCCTTGCATTGGGCTCCGTGCTGGCAGTGTGGAGCTTGCTTGGGATTCTCTCTCCCTCCCTCTCTCTCTGCCCCTCCTCTGCTTGTGTGCACGTTCTCTCCTTCTCTCTCTTGTTCTTTCTCTCTCTCCCTCAAAATAAATAAACAGAAAATAAAAATAAAAACAAGAAATAGGATTCCCTCTCTCCTAGACAGATTGTAAGAAAGACAGTCTAAGTAAACAGTTAAGTAAACAGACCTGGTACAGTGCCTGCTTTCTAGAGGCCATTTCTTTCCTGTGCTTTCTAGCACTCTCTTCTGATCACTGGCTCTTTGAGACAGGCCCCAATCCATCACACCACTGCTGGTTGGAGATGTGTAGGGAGAGTGTGCCTGCACACCCAGTACACCCCCGTGGCTCTTCCTAAGGTTCAGATTTGGCAGGAGGTGTTAGGAAGCCTCATTTGTTTTGGCTTCACTACCAAATTACTTTCTTTAATCCAGTACTTTCCGGGACCCTGTACTGTGGTGTAATTAGGCCTCCATAAATAAAGTGAATACTTTGACCCCTGTCTGCTTATCAATTCATTGCACTCCTACTCTTTTGGTTAGAATCACATAGGACAGGGCTGCCTGGGTGGCTCAGTTGGTTGAGAATCTGACTCTTGATTTCAGTTCAGGTCATGATCTCACAGGTTGTGACACTGACAGCACAGAGCCTGCTTGGGATTCTGTCTCCCTCTCTCTCTCTGCCCCTACCCCACTCATGCTCTTTCTCTCAAAATAAGTAAATAAACCTTAAAAAAAAAAAAAAAAGGATCACCCAGGACAGAGGCATGAGTGATTGACATTAACCTCTACACTTGCCAGAAGCACTTGACAATGGCCATATAAAATGAGTATAAAATAGTATGTGCCTTGATAGGTTACTGTGACAGTGAAATAGATCCTGAAACGCAAGAGCTGAATAAACGTTAGGTGTTAGTGTCTGGAGGCCGACATAGCACAGGGGGAGAAGGCAGCCTTTGCCTGGCATGTGCAGGAGTTGCAGCTGCTGTGGCTTGTCCTGTGACTGCAGTCTGGTGCGGAATAGGGCTGGGGCTGGTGCTACATTGACGGAGGCAGTCTAGTTTCCAGTTTCAGGTTCGTTTCAAAATGGCACTTCATTCACTACATGGACTTTTAAGCCATCCTTGCATCTCAAAGTGGAAGAATTTTTAAAGCTTCTGTTTTTATCCTTTGTCTCACACAAGACGGCACTAATGTGGAATATTTGTTTCTTCAATGATTTTGAGAAGCATCGGTTGGTGATTGAAGATCAGCCGCATCATTATCTTGCTTAAATTGGATCCACATCCATGACGGAATGGGAAGAACTTGGATTTCTGTGGCTTATTCTCAAGTTCCTAAAAACAACTACTGCCCCCTGATATGCAATTGGATTTGGATGGTTCATTTTAAGTGCTAAGCTTGTCAACAGATGTCAGGAACACACACCTTAACTTCAACCTCTGGGTATTATTCACGAGCACTTATAATAAGTTGCAGAGCAGCACTTATTGCCCAGGACTTAAGGGAGCATTCAAGGACACGTAAGATAAGAAATTAACCAGAAAAATTCTAGAAAGACTTCAAACATTTGGGGTTATAACCCCCTTCCAGCAAACTAAAACTAAAACCACAATGAAATATCCTCTCATACCCATCAGAATGGCTAAAATCAAAAACACAAGAAACAACAAGTGTTCGTGAGGATGTGGAGAAAAGGGAACCCTCATGCCCTGTTGGTGGGAATGCAAATTGGTGTAGCCCCTATGGAAAACAGTATGATTACTCAAAAAATTAAAAATAAAATACTATATGATCTATCAATCCCACTACCCCATGGAGGTAAGTGATGCAGTCACATTTCCAAGCTAAGCTCTGAGCTGACAGTCAAGATCATCTTCTAGCCATGTGCTCAGCTGACTTGGATGTCTGTCTAGTCTTGCTGAACTCTCAGATGACTCTGGCCCTCCATTATCTTACAATAACCTTTGAGATTCCAGTCAAGAACCACTCAGCTAAGCCCAATCAACCTACAAAACTGTAAGAGATAATAATCATTTGTTGTTTTATGCTGCTACATTTTGGGGTCGTTTGTTATGCATAGTATCTAGAACAATTTCCCACCATAGGCTTTTAAAAGGTCTTTTCCTGAATGACTTTTTCTGATACCCCCTCCCCCTTCCCACTTTTTTACCTGGCTAACTTCTATTCATTTTTCCAATCAAAGCTTAATATTTTCTTATTCAGCACAATTTCCCTGACCATCTACCTTGGGGCTCATTCTCCCTCTTACTATTTTACACTCTAAAGTTCTCAAATGTGGCAGGCAGTAAAATCCAAGTTGAGAAGTGATTCTACTTGTCATCGTTTCTTTTATTTTTTTATTTTTTGAAAATGTTTATTTATTTATTTATTTTTAGAGAGACAGAGAGCCAGTGGGGAAGGAGCAGAGAGAGAGAGGAGAGAGAGAATCCCAAGCAGGTTCCGAGCTATCAGTGTAGAGCCCAAGGTGGGGCATGATCTCCCTAACAGTGAGATCATGACCTGAGCCAAAATCAAGTCAGATGCTTAACAGACTGAGCCACCCAGGCACCCCTGTCATCGTTCCTTTTAAACTCCTTGGATCCAATCTCCCCATACCTTAAAATAATCTGAGGGAAGTTCTAGGGTTGCTAAGAAATAATGAAATCCTTTTTAAGAGGGACGTGAAAAAAGTTCAGTCCAGTCTGATAATCACGTTTCAGGCCAGTTAGTGAAATATTAAAATTAAAACACCATTCAAAGTTGAAACTGCATCTTCTCTTAGCTTAGGCTTGTCTCTGTCTGGAAACCCTACAATAGGGGTGGGGACTTAGCTTCTGTCAGTTCTCAGTCACTTTCTCCTACATGGACAGAGACTTTCTGAACCTCCATGGTCAAACCATGGAAAGAGTAGATTAGGAAGAAGGACAGTTTAATATGGCTGGTACAGTTGTCATCTGGCCGTGGGGCATGTAGCCCATGCACAATTGCTGGCTCTTTCTCTTTTAAAGACTGCTTTTGGGAGTTTCTCAGAGACCCTCCCTCTGCAGACCTTCACACTATATTTAACAAGTAAAATCAATGTCTCTCCTTTAGCTGTGTGCTTACCACTCTTACCACAGTCCCTGGGATCCTGGCAGTCTGATTTCTCTCTGTTAGGGTCACACTGCCCCCAGATTGCTCAGGAGTTCTCTCTCTCCTCTCTCTCTCTCTCTCCCTCTCTCTTAAACAGGACTCCAGGTCAGCTCCTGTTGTGAGAAAGACATTTAGCTCCCAAAAAACAAAAACAGCTAAGTCCCTCTCAACTCAACTTGGGATCTTGCTGCTTCAGAATTATCTGGCCAAGCCCTTTTATTGTCAGATTTTTCAAGAATGAGTCAAATCTTCTTCCACAGCTTTCTCAAACGTCAGGGAGCACATGGCAAGCTCTCTGAGTGAATAAAGCCCCTCTCAACTGGCTTAGTAGGGTGAGGAGGGGGCCAGCTCCCTCCTTACCACAGCGGGTGGGACTTTGGGAAACCCTGTGAGCTTGCAGTATCTCTCCCCAGAGATTCTCTCCCAGTTCTCCAAATTCTGATTAACCTCCAAAGCACTTACAGATCCTTGTGGGGAGTGATTTGCTGAAAGCCCCAAGATGGGTTTTAAGACCACCTTCTGGGGCGCCTGGGTGGCGCAGTCGGTTAAGCGTCCGACTTCAGCCAGGTCACGATCTCGCGGTCCGGGAGTTCGAGCCCCGCGTCGGGCTCTGGGCTGATGGCTCAGAGCCTGGAGCCTGTTTCCGATTCTGTGTCTCCCTCTCTCTCTCTGCCCCTCCCCCGTTCATGCTCTGTCTCTCTCTGTCCCAAAAATAAATAAACGTTGAAAAAAAAATTAAAAAAAAAAAAAATAAGACCACCTTCTGCAAATCCTGCACAGGGGTCTAACCTCTCATTTTAGCATGTGGAGCTTCTGATAAAACCAAACTGAAAAGAGAGGATAAGTTTTATTTAAATCCTGTTAAACATTATTGAATTGTAATCATTTTTAATGTCTCCTTCCTCCCCTGGGTTAGTTAAAGCCCACAAGAGCAGAAATCCTGTTTGACTTTGCTCACAGTAAGCAAGTGCTTAGCACAGTGCATAGTATATGGTAAAATGCTCAATGGGTACTTACTGAATAAATAAACATTATGCAGCTGACTTTCCACCTGCATGAACTAATCTTTTAAGTCTGGTTATCCACAATACTCACTTTCCTGATGCCATGACATAGATAGACACATAATTATTACGTTGTGTGCTTCACTATTTCCTCTTATCGGTTATTGGTGCATATTGCTTCAGGAGAAGACTAATATATCTTCTATCTCAAAAATTAGTATTTCCCTCTAAGTAGGGGCTACATATTTAATTAAAAAGTTGGTTAAATAGAAGAAAAAAACTGAGAGAGTGGAAGCACTGTGGGGAATGAAGTTCTATGCTGGTCAATTACACTGAATATACTAGAAATATCCTATGCCATTTTCTTTCCTTTTTTTTTTTTAATTTTTTTAGTGTTTATTTTTGAGAGAAGAGAGAGAGAGAGCTAGCTTAAGTGAGGGAGGGGCAGAGAGGGGACAGAGGATCCAAGGTAGGCTCTGTGCTGACAGCAGAGAGCCCGATACAGGCTCAGACCCACGAACTGTGAGATCGTGACCTGAGTTGAAGTCGGACACTCAACAAGTTGAGCCACCCAGGTGCCCTTTCTTTCCTTCTTAAATAGCCTGCATTGGATACATTTCTAAGGAACAGGGATTGTGCCCATGTAATTCTTTTCACTGTGTGTGGCACTGTGTTATTTCCTACACTAACAGGAGCTCAGTACATGCTTCCCTGGGGATGGCAGGTAGAAAGAGGACACACTGTATAAGAGGGGTTGAGGAGGACACTGAAGATCAGTAAAAAGGAGGACAACCCTCAGGGGAATTTATGCCAGAGATTTCATCACTATGGTCGTTATAGCTTGCTTCTGCAAGAATCCTTGACATAATAAATTTCAGTATTACATTGGTTTCCTGTGATAGTATAAGAGTACAAGAGGGCTCAGGTGATATGTTCTTTAAAGAGTCACACTTCCAAGGGCGCCTGGGTGGCTCAGTTTGTTAAGTGTCCGACTTCAGCTTAGGTCATGATCTCACGGTTCGTGAATTCGAACCCCACATCAGGCTCTGTGCGGATAGCTCAGAGCCTGGAGCCTGCTTCAGATTCTGTGTCTTTCTCTCTGCCCTTCCCCTGCTCGCACTGTCTCTCTCTCTCTCTCTCTCTCTCTCTCTCTCTATCAAAAATAAACTTTAAAAAAAAATAAACATTATTTTTAATGTTTTAGTGTAAAACATTTAATAAACGTTAAAAAAAAGAGCCTCACTTCTAGTGCAGTCAACATAAAACTGAGAAGATAATCTGTTTCAGGGCCCCTATCCCTCCTACTTTTAGTTCTGTTTCTTTCTGTCCAGCCTGGTGTCCTCAGGCTGTCCCTGGCCTTCCAGGAATCACGTATTTGGGGTGTTATCTGGCTTTTGGTGTGTAAAAATAATGGCGCCTCATTCCCAGATTTGTTCCTTGTTCCTCTGGGCTGTTTCCCTCCGAATCGCTTGTCAAACCACCTATTGAATTGATCTGTACTATTGGGATAATGAGTCACACCTTCCAGGTAAGTGATTTCCATTTTAATCTCTGGACTTCCAAGACCTTATTCTTAATTTTTTGTTTCCTGTATTTCTCCCTTCCTGCTTGCCTTTCTTTCTTTCTTAATATACTTTTTGAATGTCTCAGTCGCTGCCAGGAAGGTAAGATGCCCTGGGAATGCAGACTGCACGCTGCCCTTAGCATGGGCTGCCACTAAAAACACAACGCAAATTATTTCCTTTAATGTGGAAGCATAACATACTTCATTTTTGAGTCCGTGGACCATATCCTTCATTAATTAATCGTGCTATCGCTTGCTCATTTGGCAGGAAAGATATAATCTGTTCACCATGTTCGTCTCAATATTCTAATGGTGGGATATGTCACTGATCTAGAGATGGAGAGACATTTTAACTAGGAGAATAGCTTGGAGCTCCTGAAATTACATCATTTTGATGCTCACAGAGCTAGTCTATATGTAGTTGTCTTCCCGGGGTGAATAAATCAATTTTCCCTGCCTTGTGGTCCCCAGTTGTGGTAACCTCAAGTAATTCTTTCAGTCTATGTTCACACTGAAGGCAAATGTGCTGAATGTATGTCCCACAACCTCCTTTGAGAGGACATACTAGTGAGCCTAGTACCAGCCTAACCTGCTCATCCGTGTCACAACCCAAAGGCGGTTCTTTTCTCATGTTCCCTCTTTGCTTTTATGAAGAATTAGTTCCACGCAGATGCATATTTCTGCATTTGAAAAAATTTCCAGCAGTTTTTTCTCTTAACAGAAAGTTTTGGATTTTTATCTCAGTCAGTTTTCCTTTATTTCATATGTGCTCTTTTGTCCCTATCTTCTTATTAAATTATTATTAAATTAATTATTAAATTATTAAATTATTAATTATTAAAGAAAGTAGATCTGTAAGTAATATCAGTATATAATGATTCAGTTCTCCAAAATTAGCATACCAATTTGATAATGCACTCTTTCCCACATCAACGTTTGGCTTTCATTCCCTTATGAAAGAGAATTGCCTTGTGAACACATTAAACAGGACTAACTAGTTTTGTTGTGTCTGTCTTCTGGGATTGGTATTGATTCACCAACAAAACAAATATACAAGCATAAGGCGAAGAGTTGAAGATAATTTAAACTAAGTAAAATAATAAGTTCATAGTTAATAAAAAGAAAACGTATATTTGCCTAAAATAAATTACATTGACTTTTGTTCTACCATATTTCTATCAAGTTCATACCTGTACCTCCTGCCCAATAAAACAAATAATTTTTTAAAAAACAAATGTATAGCTCAACAGTCAACTGTCTGCTGTATAAGATTTTCCTTTTAAAAAATAAACTTAGGTGAGACTGGGTGGCTCAGTTGGTTGAGTGTCCAACCCTGGCTCAGGTCATGATCTCATGGTTTGTGAGTTCAAGACCCGCATCAGGCTCAGAGCCTGGAGCCTGCTTTAGATTCTGTGTTCCCTATCTCTGTCCCACTCTGCTCATACTCTGTCTCCGTCTCTCAAAAATAAATAAATGTTACAAAAAAGCTTTTTTAATAGTGTAAATAAACTTATTTAGCTTATTTATTTACCATTAGTTATTTATTTGCTTTTTAAATAGCCCACTGTATATCTGATTATATATTAATTAATTAGTGAATTAAAAGATGATCCCTTCTGAGCCTTTTTGGTTATTTCTTTTCTTTTTAGTGTTTTCACTATAAAAAGTGAGCTGAGACAGCGAGAAATTATTCAAACAGCATATTTTATAGTTTATAATAGCAAGTTAGCAAATATTTTTACTGTAGTAAGTATTGGAATAATTGTGAGGAGAGGCAGTATTTTGTAATGCAAAATTACACATTCGAATGTTCAAAGGGGCAGGTAGGTGGCATAAAAAGAACGAATTGTTGCCAGATCTCTCAACTTTTCAAGAAAAGTTAAAATTTGCTTTTATGAATGTTCTCCCAATTGTTAAATCTTGGAAATGAATTTTTAAAAAGTACTATACCGTTCTCTGTACCGCGTGGGCTAAACTAAACAAGTGTGTGCCACCCCTGGATCTTCTGTGACTTCGTATGTGACAACAGAGGATTTGGTTTTGCAGTTAGCCTGGAGTTCAGATCACAAATATTACTGTGGGATATTGATCCAGTGACTAAACCATACTGGGCTTTATTTTCTTGCCTGTCACATGGGGATGATAATCATACCTCCCGCATAGTGTTCTCGCTTATTGGGGAGATAGAAGTGAGGGAACATCTGAGGAGCCCAGAAACCAAGGCGACAACCTCAGAGTTCACCTCTTTTTGTTTCAAAACAGCCATCTTCCCTTCATTCAGGGGAAAACAAATTTTACAAAGAATGAGTGAGTCAAGTGGTCCTTAGCATTCTGTCTCTAAACTCAGCCCTTTTTTTTTTTTTTATTTTTTTTAAATTTTTTTTTCAACGTTTATTTATTTTTGGGACAGAGAGAGACAGAGCATGAACGGGCGAGGGGCAGAGAGAGAGGGAGACACAGAATCGGAAACAGGCTCCAGGCTCCGAGCCATCAGCCCAGAGCCCGACGCGGGGCTTGAACTCACGGACCGCGAGATCGTGACCTGGCTGAAGTCGGATGCTTAACCGACTGCGCCACCCAGGCGCCCCTCTAAACTCAGCCCTTGATGCATCCACACCCCTGCCCAATTATCTTTCTCGACTCTTCCTAAACTTTTAAACTTTGTATAGGTTGTGATGGCCAACATACCCTATCTCATTCCTCATGCTCTTCTTACAGTGTGATGCTGATGCATTTCCCATCAAGGGGTCTCTGGCCCCTCCCTCTGAATGTGAGTAAAACAGTGGTGACTGTTGTGATTGTCTCAGTGATGAAGGATAGCGGAAGTGCTGTTATGGGATGTCCAAAACCAGGCCTTCAGAGTGCCATGCACTTCTGCCTGGTTCTCTTGGTCCACTCATTCTTGGAACCCAGTTCTGGCTGTAAGGAAACTCAGATGTATATGTTTCCTGGGACTAAAGTATCACAAAGGGCTGGCTTAGAAACAACAGCAATTTATCATCTCACACATCTGGAGGCTAGGAGTTTGAAATCAAGGTGTACGCGGGGCCATGCTCCCTGTGAAACTTGTACAGAAGAATCATTTCCTGCCTCTTCTTAGCTTTGGGTGGTTTGCTGGCATTTTTGGATATGTTTTGTCTCACATCTGTATCACTCCAATCCTGTATCCTCACATGACATTCTCCCTGTGTCTCCCTACATCGTCTTTCTTCTGCATATCTGTCTCTGTGTCCAAATTCCCCCTTTTATAGAAGACACCAGTCATAGGGGATTAGGGCCCACCCAAGTGGCCTCATTTTAGCTTGATTACCTCTTTAAAGATCTGATTTCTCAATAAGGTCACATTCTGAGGTACTGGGAGTTAGGATATCAACATATGTTTTTAGGGAGCACAATTCAACCCAAAACACCAGGTCCCAAAGAGGTATCACATGTTGACTGAGATCCCATGTAGCAGCTAACACCATGGCCAGTCATACAAGTGGAAAAGCCTTTAGGATTTTTTAGGAAAAGCCCCAGCCATCATCTGACTGTAACTGTGTGATAATATTGAGTGAGAACTTGCCTAGGGAAGCACAGTTGACCCCCCAACCATGAGAGATAAAAATATAGTGATTATTACTGTGTTAGGTCACTGAGTATTGGGGCTGTTTAGCAATAACTAACTGGAGCATAAGTCACAGCAGGGTGGTAAAGTTTTCTTCCCACAGTGGCCCAATATATCGTACAGTTGCAACATTTTGTAGGACATGGGGCTGGATCAGGCCCTGTCTGCGTTCTGCTTAGGACAGCTCTAGCATTTTTCAGGATGAACATAATAAAGTCCTGCCCTTTTTAGATATTGGAAGTCTCATCTCTCACCTTTTACCAAAAATTCTTTCATTCCCTACATGCACCTTTTCTTTAGGTCCTGCCTTGGCAAATATGATGCATATTTTCTTGCCTCGTCTTGTAATAGAATACTTTTCTCAAGGAGTTTCTGTTATTTTTGATGGGCACAGAAGCCAAAAGTAGCTTGGAATGTCAAAGGTTTAAAACGAATGTATCCTTCCTCAAAAACGCTAACTGAGCTTTCTACCATAAACAGTGCAAGTGGGAAGGAGGAAAATGTTCAAGCTTAATTGTTACCCATGTTTTAAAATTTATCTTTTATTTTTATCAACACAATTTATATGCAGATCTTGGAAATCATATCATTTTACATTACTTAAAATGAAAAATACCCTCACTGCAACTTCTGCTGTCCCCAACTCTTAACCACTTCAACTCTTTTTAACTTTTCTGAATTTACTTTTATATTTCTAAACAAACATAGGAGAAAATGAATGCCATTGGGATTGGCAATGACTTTTTAGATATAACGCCAATGGCATGATCCATACAAGAAAGAATTGATAAGCTGGACTTCGCGAAAAATAAAATTTCTGCTTGCAAGATACAGATTATTCTTGTGTGTGTGTGAGTTTTGGCAGACTGCGTATTTCATGGAATTGGTCCATTTCATGAAATTTGTGGGCATAGAGTTGTTCATAATATTTCTTTATTGTCCTTTTAATGTCCATGAGACATGTTTGACTTTTAAGAGTTTGAAATGTTAAGCAGGAAGTATTTCCCTAAGAAATATTTTAAAAAATCTTGTCTTGGTCATTATAGAATCATAAAGAAAATTGTTACATATATTTTAAAAGTTATCTTTAAAATTAAGTTTTCTGAAGTTTTGAATGTTGTTTATCCATTAACTACAAGATCCATAGAGTATTAGTAAATTTTTAATGATATCAGTACAACGTAAATGTTTGTAGTAAAACATAACCTCTTTTACTTATGACTTATGAGCTATGGAAGATGGCACTAAGTTATGTCTATATCTATTAAGTGTATACATAAAATAGTTTTGAATAAACATAGTTATGTGCTATATTGTATATTTGTATTGTTTTGCACCAAAGTATACTTCCTTTCCTACCTCATGTGCCCAGTGCTGCTGCCACAGACATCTTAATAAATATTTTTTCAAGGAATGAAAGAACCCAATCCACTAGCAAGTTCACCTTTTTTGAAAACTAAATAGAGGGGCGCCTGGGTGGCGCAGTCGGTTAAGCGTCCGACTTCAGCCAGGTCACGATCTCGCGGTCCGTGAGTTCGAGCCCCGCGTCGGGCTCTGGGCTGATGGCTCGGAGCCTGGAGACTGTTTCCCATTCTGTGTCTCCCTCTCCCTCTCTCTCTGCTCCTCCCCCGTTCATGCTCTGTCTTTCTCTGTCCCAAAAATAAATAAACGTTGAAAAAAAAAAAATTTGAAAACTAAATAGAAAAATCATGTCTTCATTTAGCTAAAATTCTGTTTTGATAAACAAATTAATGAAAACTTCAAATTAATATGAATAATACATTATATTAGCTTTACATTTCTAAAAGACATACAAGACACAGGCACATCCAAGTATGCAAGGAGGTATTTTATTTGCTCTGATGTAGGAAAAGTTATCTACTAAAACGTGGAGTTTTTTTTTTCTCCCCTGTACACAGTCCAAATATAGTCCCATTTCGACAGATTATAAATATAACCTGAGAGTTATGGTATTAAACTGAACTAAACTTTTAACAGTAAGTATGATTTCTGGAGTTGAATGGGCTACAGATTTTACATTCTGCTTCTCTGACACTTTATCAGCATCACTTATGAGCCAATATTTAAAATCATGTGGTGAGGGGCACCTGGGTGGTTCTGTCGGTTAAGCATCCAACCTCGGCTCAGGCCATGATCTTATCTCGCAGTTCGTAGGTTCGAGCCCGGTGCCGGGCTCTGTGCTGACAGCTCAGAGCCTGGACCTTGTTTCAGATTCTGTGTCTCCCCCTCTCTCAGCCCCTCCCCTGCTCATGCTCTCTCTCTCAAAAATAAATAAAAATTAAAAAAATTAAAAAAAAAATCATGTGGTGAAATTGGCTCACTGATAAGGCAGACCTGCACCAAAGCAGCAAGCACTGTCAACTTCAGAGTAATTTTTCTGGGCTGGAAATGAGTAGAAAATGAGGACTAATCATCCGAAAAAAGGAATGGTCTATAAAGGGCAAGTAAATGACTTGCCGAGAGGTGTATGTATAGAATAAATATTCTTCATTTCACCAAACTCTGGATACTCGGATAGTTGGAGTCAGCTGGTAACAGAAAATGGCATATTAGGTGTAAAACCCCAATAATTAAAATGTAAAAAAGAAAGTGTTGCAAGTGTTAAAGATGTCTACAAATCAGCTCAAATGTTAACCTCTGTATACATAATGAGGTCACACCTCAATATTAACTGATGAACCAAAAGAGGTTCTTGCTATCACAGTAACAGTTTGTAAGTCTCTGAGGTGACAATGCTTTCTCAGGGAAGGAAGAATTGTCATCACACACAATATCCCTGAATGAACTAATCACTCTTGGAGTTAATCTCCCTGTACACATTCGTCCCTGCTTAGCACCACTGTCTTTATCCATGGTGCCAATATATTACTTGCTGATATTCTGATATAGTAAACATTATTCGAATCCAATGTGAAATGACCTTGAGAAAGATGCAGTAGACTTCATGAAGTTGATGAATGTGTTCTTGGAGACCTGCATGAAGGAAACACAAAGTCCCATTGACAAATAGGGCCTGGTAGGATCAGGACAATAAAAACAGATTGAATGGATAAGAGTTTGTGCAGTAAGAATTAGGAAGGATCCTTGGGAGGCTTTTGGATATTTTACAAAATTGCTCCATTATTAGCATTTGTTACTATTAGCCCTTGAATCCAAAAGTGAAGTAAAGGTTGTATCTGGTTATCATACTTTATTCTTCTGGAAAATAATGCCAGGGAAAACAATGCTTGATTCATTCTTTGCAAAATTAGTATGCGTTTGTGATTATAACTGAAGTTTGGTTAAGTATAAGATAAAATATTTACTTCCATAAGCTTTAGTTTTATTTTTTAAAGTAAAGTCTTAACCAAATCTCTTTTCTTTGGTTACTATGGAATATTGGCCAAGATTTTAAAAGGCCTAATTTTATGAGACTTTTCTCTCTACAACCAGTAGTACTTAGATGAAAACAGTCTGTGATTCTGTTTTGCCCAGTGATCATTTCTGACGTTTTATTTTTTATTTTTTTTTCAACGTTTATTTATTTTTGGGACAGAGAGAGACAGAGCATGAACGGGGGAGGAGCAGAGAGAGAGGGAGACACAGAATCGGAGACAGGCTCCAGGCTCTGAGCCATCAGCCCAGAGCCTGATGCGGGGCTCGAACTCACGGACCGAGAGATCGTGAACTGGCTGAAGTCGGATGCTTAACCGACTGCGCCACCCAGGCGCCCCCATTTCTGACGTTTTAGAGAGTAGCTTTTGCAGTTCAGATTTATTACTTAAGGAAAGATTAGAGCACAACAATGTGAATCTCACATGCTTTTACCCTAAACATAACTTTGAAAATCCAGACAGGAAGAATACAAGTACAATGTATCACCCTAGAAATAAGGATGTAGTGAGTTGGGGGATAAAAAGAAAGTCAGAGAGAAATAATCAGTGTTTGATGAGATGGGATTCTGTGATTTATATTCCCAGCGGGTGTTCTAGGAATGAGATGGGGAGACAATCAAATGCCCATTGAAGTTTGGAGATATATGGCAAAAGGAACCTTCCAGTGGGACCTATGAAAGCTTTCAAAATCCTGCACTGAGCCTACACCACGTGTCATCAGAAGTACAAAAATGGTGCCCTCCAGTCTTCTTGTGGGCCTTTCCTTCAGTTAGGTGCTAGGGTATATCAATAACCTCTAACCCAGTTTTTCCATCTTCTTAGATATCCTAGAAGGGTGGTCAAGAGAATTTACTCAGAAATTAGCAGAGTGAGAGAGCAAGACTGAGCTGACAGACATGACAGGAGCCTCGTGGAGTTAAAAAGTAGATGCTTTAGCTGAAATCACGCTTCCATGTCTAGCCTGGGAACTAGATGTGAATGCAGAAATCAAAACTGATAGTGGCACCAGGAGATCACCAGAAAGTTAGAGGATCAAACATCTCAGAGGGATACAGATTGAGAGAGCTCAATCTGTAACATGACACCTGTCTTCAGTGCCATGATATCAAACAAGTACTTGTACATTTAGATGCAATCAAGGAATGTTGGAGGTAGGGTTGGGAAAATCTTAAACTGATGGGATTTAAATTAGAAACAACCAGGAAAATCTTGAAACATCTCCATTTCAAATCTTGTAATGTCTAATTCTATGGAATTGGCTCGATTAGATTTTTTTGGAGGTTACAAATAGAAACAAAGAGGTTATAATTTTGTATGTGTGAATTAAAGGATTGGAAATACTATATCTATGTTCCCACAACTTTTTCTAAATAGACTCAACATGTTGATTTTCCATGCAAAGTTAGCTTTAGAGACTGGCTAGCCTGGACCATAACTGCAACCTGACAATTGCCTTTGGGAATTTATTTTTTTTAATGTTTATTTATTTTTGAGAGAGAGACAGTGTGTGAGCAGGGGAGGGGCAGAGAGAGAGAGAGAGAGGGAGACAAAGGATCCAAAGCAGGCTCTGTGCTGACAGCGGGGCTCAAACCCATGAAGTAGTTTGAGACCACGACCTGACTCGAAGTCGATTGCTTAACTGACTGAGCCACCCAGACACCCTGCCTTTTGGGAATTTAGATGGGACCTCAGAGCATCAAGAGAAGAGGTAGAAGAGGGCTTTTTTCTTTTTGATACGGGTCCTCCTTTATCCAGAAGTTAGTCATTAAAATCGTGGCAATGTTCTATTGTTTAAGAAGATGAAAAAACTGATATTTTGGTAACAGATATATCCCAGCACCTACAGCAGTGCTTCCACATAAGAAGCTGTCAATAAATCTATGTTGAATAAATAAAAGTTATTCTTTCATTTTGTCACATCAAAATCCTTTAATTCTTAAAAAAATAAATGGGATCATTTAATTCTACTTACATTTCACAACTTCAGGTTTTGCAGTGGAGAAAAAGAAAAAAAATAAGGAATTATTATTGTAGGTAAGTCCTATCCATGGTTCAACAATCATGCTTTTCTTCATGTCTATGTATAATGTAGTGGTGTCCTCGTTGTTGAACCCCTTCCTCACCTCTCAAGATAGAGGAGTTTAGTGTAGCTCCCTGACCATGGAGGTTCTTCAAATCTTAGATGGAGTTTGACTACTTGCCTGGAACTTTATGTTATGGGCATCTTTATGAGCGTACATGGGAGTAAATAGCCCTCTCTCATAACTACTCTTTTTTTAAGTTTCTTTATTTATTTTGAGAGAGAGAGTGCGTGGGAGAGGCAGAGAAGAGAGAGAAAAAATCCCAAGCAGGCTCTTCACTGTCAGCACAAAGCCCAATGCGGGGTTCAAACTCACAAACCATGAGATCATGACCAGAGACGAAATCAAGAGTCAGAAGCTTAACCAACTGAGCCACCCAGGTGCCCTTGAAGATAACCACTCTTGAAATCGGCATTCTGTGTTTAACCATTTAACCCCAAGGGAACTTTAACTTGAAAATATAATAATCACTTTTAGTTGACACCTTCATTTCCTCACACCTCTATCCGAACTATAGTGTTGCCCAAAATGCTATTAAAACTGCTTCCTCGGGGCGCCTGGGTGGCGCAGTCGGTTAAGCGTCCGACTTCAGCCAGGTCACGATCTCGTGGTCCTGAGTTCGAGCCCCGCGTCGGGCTCTGGGCTGATGGCTCAGAGCCTGGAGCCTGCTTCCGATTCTGTGTCTCCCTCTCTCTCTGCCCCTCCCCCGTTCATGCTCTGTCTCTCTCTGTCCCAAAAATAAATAAACATTGAAAAAAAAAAATTAAAAAAATAAAAAAATAAAAAAATAAAAAAATAAAACTGCTTCCTCAAAATTTACTTGCTTCAACTTTGCCTCTCATGCTTTAGTGATTTCATTGGTCAAAGGTTCTCATGCCCTTAAAGTCTTTTAGCCTAACTGGAGTGCTCATGCTCCAGTTAAAGTGGACTGGCTGTAAATGTTTAATAGAATTTTCCTTTATATGTGTAACTGTCAGTTTTGTTGTTTTCTTTTTGGGCGCTGATAATCCCAATCCCTGATGCTGACATAGTCCATGAGCTTGTCAACATGCTAAATTGTTTCTTGAATGAATTCAAAATTTGGTTTTGATTTTTGTTATTTTGAATTAAGACTTAGCACAGTTTATACTTTCCTGTATATTTTCTACCATATGTATTGCTTCCTAAATTGATTGTATTATGATATATTTTAGTATTTTACATATAATTTGTGCATTTTCTCTGTGTAATTTCACTTGGAAGGGTTTCTTACATCTAATTCACTAAGCTACAGTAGATGTCATTTGTTTCCAATTTTCATGAGATTTTTTTTTCTTCATAATTTTTCTCAGGACAGTTATTACTTCCTTATTCCTCAGGCTATAAATAAAAGGATTTAGTAAGGGAACTACTATTGTAAACAGAATAGCAGCTGGTATATCTTTATCCCCCTCTTCGAGCAAATTTGGTCTAATGTACATGAAAAAAAGAGATCCATAGAATAACGAAACAGACAAAAAGTGGGATGCACAAGTAGAAAAGGCTTTGGTCCTTCCTTCTTTGGATCTCATTTTGAAAATAGTAAAGAGAATGTACAGGTAAGATATTAAGACACTGCTTATGGTGAAGACTTGAATTGACCCTGAAAAGATAAATAGTACCAGTTCATTGACATAAGGGTCAACGCAGGAGAGTCTGTATAAAGGAAGAATATCACAGTAAAAGTGGTTGATGTGATTAGATCCACAGAAAGCTAACTTAAATAGAAGCCCTACATGAATCATGGAATGTAGATTTCCAGCTATGAAGGCTCCTGTGGTCATCTGAATGCAGAGTTTCTTTGACATCATGGTGTGGTACTGTAGTGGGCTACATATGGCCACATAGCGGTCATAGGCCATTGCTGCCAGAAGAAAGCAGTCTGCAGTTTCAACGGTGCAAAGAAAATAAAATTGTGCCATGCATTCATAGAGAGAAATCATTCTGTTCTCAGAAAAGAAGTTCCCTAACATCTTAGGAGTAATGGCACAGGCACAGCAAGAATCCACAAGAGCGAGGTTGCCCAGAAAGATGTACATTGGCATGTGAAGATGAGGCTCTTTTGAAATCAATATCACCAGGCCAAGGTTCCCTACCATGGTGATCAGATAGATGACAAGGAACACCAAGAAAAGAAGCGTCTTCAATTCTGGGTGATCTGTAAATCCTGTCAGGATAAACTCACTTTTCATGGTATGATTTTCTTCAGCCATTCCTGAATTCTCTGTTGAGAAAAAAATTGTGGAAAAATTAGGTACTAATTTATAATATGTCCAACTTGACTGCCAATCTAACTGGTTCATAAGGATGAGGAACATATTCTATAATGCTTTCGCATGTTATGTGGATTTGACACATGCCTAATTCTGAGTTAGTATCAATCTCCTGAAGCTATTACCTATGTAGCTACTCTTTAACATTTTTCCAGTATATTTTCAGGAAATATATCAGATTATATGCACAGAGATGGCTTTTGAGGTCTTAAGAGGAATATTCAGTGCAAAAAGCTTCTCTCTATGGATTAGGGAAAGCTGATTCATAATTTCAATGTCAGCAATTGGTATCAGTGTTCCCAAACAATTTCAGGGACTGTATATGTATTAACAGTGATGTTGAAAAGACGACTTTCATACACTTATGTTCACAGCAGCATTATTCACAATGGCCAAAGCTGGAAACACCCCAAATGTCCATCAATGAATGAACGGATGAACAAAATGTGGTATATACATACAATGAAATATCATTCAACCTTAAAAAGGAATGAAATTCTGACACGTTAAAACATGGATGATCCTCAAAGATGTTAAGTGAAGTAAACTAGACACAAAAGGACAAATACTTTATGATTCCACTTACACAAACTAAAGTAGTCAAATTTACAGAGACAGAAAGTAGAATGATAGTTGTCAGGGAGAGGGAGGAAATGGATAGTTATTGTTTAATATGTATGGGGTTTAATTCTGGGAAGGTAAGAAAGTTCTGAAAATAGAGAGCGATGATAGTTGCATAATAACATAAATGTACTTAATGCCACTAAACCTTATACTTAAATATGGTTTAAATTTTGTTATGCATATTTTATCCTATAAAAAAATTTTTAAGAAGATTTTCATTTGCACATTCTTAGCAATTTACTATTGTCAATGCTAGTGGTATACAAGTTTATTTATTTATTTTATTTTATTTTACTTTTTCAATAGGCTTTACGGCCAGCACAGAACCCCATGTAGAACCCAGCTCTGAACCTGAGGCAGAGCCCAATGCAGAGCTTGACCTCACTACCCTGAGATCATGACCTGAGCTGAGATCAAGAGTTAGATACTTAACCAACTGAGTCACCCAGGTGCTCCTATTTAAAAATAAAATGCTTTAGGGGGGAAAAGTAGGGCTATTTGTGAAGTATTTATACCCCTTTGGCTGGGAAGGGAAACTGATATGGATAGAAGCAGAAAAGAGAGAGAAGAAGGAGGGAAAAGAAAAAAAAATGACTGTATTTAAAATGTTTCAGGTCAATGGGGTGCCTGGGTGGCTCAGTCAGTTAAGCGTCCAAGTTTCGTTCAGGTCATGATCTCCCAGTTCATGAGTTCCAGCCCTGCATCAGGCTCTGTGCTGACAGCTCAGAGCCTAGAGCCTGCTTCGGAATCTGTGTCTCCCTCTCTCTCTGCCCCTCCCCAACTTGTGCTCTGTCTCTCTCTCTCTCTCAAAAATAAATAAACATTAAAAAAAAAAGTTTCAGGTCATTTATAATACCATTCACACATGCAACGTAAAATTGTTCATATATGCATGTACATGAATAAATTTAAATGCTATCAAAAGAAATTGGAGAAATCTTAAGAGCTAAGAATTGATAAATTCATTTATATAATTACACATCGAAAACATCATGATTAAATCAAATGTCAAATGGAAACTGAGAAATTATTGCAATAAATATGATAATGCTTCTATGGCTTTACTCTAGAAATAGCTTATAGAAATCAGTATAAATGATCGCTAGAAAACAGATAAAGGACAGGAACAGAAAAATCTCAAAAGAAATACAATTTTGAAAAAATAAAAATGTTTTATTTCATTGCTAATCAGAAGGATATCATTTTAAATGAGAGGGCAAATTTGTTTTGCTTTTCAAAATAGTAAGAATTTTTTTAAAAACAAACGATCCTTTCTAGTTCTGTCTAAAATACACTGAGATGGGAACCCAACTGCATCCCTAGTGGAAGTATGAATTGGTGCCATCACTGGAAAATAATTCGGTAATTAATTGCAGAAAGAAATATTTACCACCTCAGGAAAAGACTTACATATAATGTCCATTGTAAAAAATTCAAAACACCTGAAGGGTAAACATTTGCTCAGTACGATTAAGTAAATGTGAATCATCCATGTGATGGGATATTGTGCAGTCATTATTTAATGTTTAATATGATGATAAAATAAACATAAAAATGTGTGAAAAATAAAATATAATGTTCATATCCAGAATAATCCTAATTTTCCAAGTAAATACTTACATAAATATAAAGGAAAGGCAGCTTGGAAACACATCAAAAATTAATACTGGTTTTCTCTGTGCAATGGGAATTATAGGTCACTTTCTTCTATATATTTTACTCTATTTAAAATTCTCAACAATGAATATTGCTTTTATAATCAGAAAATACAATTTTTATTAAATAAATTCAATGACATGCTCTTAGGTCTGCTGTGTTTTATACCTTACTACTGCACAACAATCATTATTGTTTTCTGCATGTTATAGTCCTATTGCGGATAACATCACAACGGATGCGTTGAGGAAGTATCTGCTCCATCTTCGTGATAATGACATTCAGTTATAAATGATAATAATTTGCCAGCACTCTTGGGTGTATCTCGAGTCATTCAGGAATACATTCATATCTTGTGGTGATACATTCTTTTTCTTTAAAAAAAATTTTTTTAATGTTTATTTTTGAGAGGGAGAGAGAGGGACACGGGTGTGGGCAGGGGAGGGGCAGAGAAACAGGGAGACACAGAATCTGAAGCAGGCTCCATGCTCTGAGCTGTCAGCACAGAACCTCACGCAGGGCTTGAACCCACGAAACCATGAGATCAGGATCTGAGCCAAGACACTTAACCTACTGAGCGCCCAGGTGCCCCATGGTGATGCATTCGTAAGGACATTTTTCTCTATGTAAAGCAATGAATTTTTGGTATTAGGTTTTTCTCTTTGGAGTGTCAAATGTTAGCATGATATTTTAAGCTTCTATAATCTATTAAACTTTTAGTATATTTGTAAAAGTTCAATTATCTATCCCTTACATTTTGCCTTATTGATAGAGTTCTAATTTGTTGGAGAATGTTTTATTTCAATCTACCTTTGTTTATTTTAGTTAATTCAAGAATCATTTGTTCATTGGCCTGGTATTTACTAAATGCCTGCTCTGTGCTATGTACTTTCTTAGAAGATCAATTGATCCTCTGGACATTTCCATGTTGATAGTTTTCTGGATATTCATTGACCAGAACCACACTTTGTATTCCAGGAACAGAGGAAAGGTGTTTTGGAGAGATGTAGGGAGATCTCTTTCTTTTTGCCTTCCTGAAAATATTATTAACTTTTAAATCTCAGACTATTTTGGATTAATTCCTTTAGGAGAAATATTTAAAAAATGAACATTTGAAGTCTCTATAATTTGAATTAGATTTTCATTAAATGACTTACTCTTGGCAACCTGAAGTCTAGAAATGAATATTTTAAATCTATATAAGTGTAATTTGAATAATTTTTTTCATTAAATGCCTTACACTTGCCAGCTTGAAGTTACGTAAAATAGTAAGATTTTCTTCAGTTTTCTCAGTTGCTTATAATTAGTCTGACAAAAGTTAAGTTTTACACTGGTATTTTATTTCTCTAAGAATCAAAAGAGAAACTAGAAATTTCCCACACATTACATCAAGGTTTTAAAAGAATGGCTTAAAATTACACCTGACTCTTGAACAACACAGATTTCAACTGTGCAGGTCCACTTAACATTGATTTTTTTTTTCCATACAGTACAGTACTGTAAATGTGTTTTCTCTTCCTTATGATTTTCCTAATAATATAGAGAAAACTCTCGCTGACTTTATAAGGGTTCTAGTGAACAGTTCAGGTGAACTACTACTATTTGGGGCACAAAAGTTCTATGAGGATTTTCAGCTATACACAGGGTCAGCATCCCCAGCATCCACTTTGTTCCAGGGTTAACTGTCTATTCATTTCTCATACAATTTGTTTAATATAGAGGGAATGTCCAACACAGGCATTTTAAATACCAGTTCACTATAGAAGCAAGTGAACAATCTATTTCATCTGTTAAGTTGTAAAAGTGGCAAACCGTATTATTCAAAGAAGTTTCAAAAATATTAATGTTTCCTGTTATTACTATGATAGTGCACCTTTACTTATTTATTTTTGGTAATTTAGGCTTCTCTTAAAATCAGAAGTGATACAAATGAACTATAGTCATTTGTTGAATCTTACACAACAGACTTTACATTTAAGGGAAGATTTAAAATAAAAGATTGAAAAGTAAGAATTTCAAAAAACCCCCACAAAACCTTGAAGAATTTAAAGAAATGTTTCTAGGGGCGCCTGGGTGGCTCAGTCGGTTGGGCGTCGGACTTCGGCTCAGGTCATGATCTCACGGTTCGTGGGTTCGAGCCCCACATCGGGGTCTGTGCTGACAGCTCGGAGCCTGGAGCCTGCTTCGGATTCTGTGTCTCCATCTCTCTCTGCCCCTCCCTGCTCATGCTCTGTCTCTCTCTGTCTCAAAAATAAATAAACGTTTAAAAAAAAAAAAGAAATATTTCTAGAGGTTAATATTTCTATCAAAAAGAGAGAGAGAGAGAGAGAGAAAGTTTTAAATAGTTTCTTACCTGGTTTTCTCTGATAAGAGTTTTATGGAAGCTAGTTGGTTGTCTGGCGCTGATTTCTAAAGTAGATGCAAAAATAAAACTCTATCCTTTTGATTGTTTAGGAAAATATTTCTACCAACAAGTCGGTGCTAATGTTTATGTCATTGATAGAGAATATTTAAATATTTTAAATAATTCTGAGGGGATTTACTTGGCATTGACATCAGAGCCTGGGAGACCTAATTTCCTACACATTACAGACATACTGAACAGAAATAATGTATCCCTTGAGACCTGGATAGTAAAGCAAATGCCCATCTCCAAAAAAATTTTAAGGGCTATGTTTTGATTTTAATTTATGTCCATTTACACCATTTTCCTTATCATCAATCTGAATATAGAATTCTAAGTGGGAGGAAAAAATTCCCACTGGATTGGTCATTAAAGGCTTATAAAAGAAGTGGAAACTAAGCTGGGATTTGTTGCCACAGAGAGAAGAAGGTGTGGAGTGAGCGGAAGTCATAAAGTGGCACCTTTCCCACCTCATTTTAAAATCAGTTTACACTTTCTAGAATCTTCCTTTATTAAAAAAAATTTTTTTTTAATCTTTATTTATTTTGGAGAGAGAGAGTGTGTGAGCGGGGAAGAGAGAGAGGGAGACACAGAATCGGAAGCAGGCTCCAGGCTCCGAGCTGTCAGCAGAGTCCAATGCGGGGGTCAAGCTCACAAACTGTGAGATCATGACCTGAGCTGAAGTTGGATATTTATTTGATCAACTGAGCCACTCAGGTGCCCCTAGAATCTTCCTTTAAAAATATATTCATAATGTGTTTAATCTTACATCTTAGTTACTAGAATAAACTTTACTTTTTTTTCTTGCAAATCCAGAAGCAGCTTCTCAAAAAGTCTCCTTTCCTCAAACTAGTCCCTTATTTAGAACTCCCATCATTTATAGTGTAATGAATCCCCATTACACTATTGAGATTGCCCATCAATCTCAATCTCTGTTTGGTTAATTACTCATCCTGCTTACCGTAACTCTTAACCATTTGACCTTGTTTTCTCTCTTTATATTCTGCTCTCCTGATGTACCATCTCTAAGCCAAGCCCTTCTCATGGTTCTCTGAATATGTCACTTCCATTCCTCATTTTGTGACTTTTGTCTCATCTGTATTTACCTCTTCTGTATTACTGCCACCATTTTCTTTCATCTATGAAAATCCTATCCCCCCCTTTAATATTTAGACCAATGTCTATATAGCTTTCCTGGGATAAGCTCATCTACCTTCTTCCCAACCTCCCAAGCTCTTGTTACCCATCTAATCGCTCCCAAGTCTCATTATTTGCATCGTGTGGTCCCCTGGTATTTCATAGGTTAACTGTGGCTTTTCTCTGCTTGATTACAGACTCACTGACATCAGGGTCATGCATATTTCTGAAATGTACCCAAGGACATAACAAAGAACAAAGAAGAGAAAAAAAAATCCCTCCCATCAGAACTTAAATTCTAAAGTGGTGTCTGGGTGGCTCAGTTGGTTAAGCATCTGACTTCAGCCCAGGTCATGATCTCATGATTCGTGGGTTCAAGCCCTGCACTGGGCTCTGTGCTGACAGCTCAGAGCCTGGAGCCTGCTTCAGATTCTGTGTCTCCCCCTCTCTCTCTGCTCCTCTCCCAACCACACTTTCTCTCTCTCTCTCTCTCTGTCTCTCTCTCTCTCAAAAATAAACATTAAAAAAAAAAAGAACTTAAATTCTAGAGTAATGTGATTGTTTCAGGTGAGGACCACAGTTCTCTTTTGTGCTAGTATGGCACCAAAGGGAAACTTCCTCCTATAATGAGAGCTAGTTAAAAAATGATGGAGGAAGACACTACCAAAGGAACTGTAGAAGAATGAGGAATGTTGCTCCTAGCTTACTACTCCACTCAGCTCATGATATAACGTGGGGCCAGTGAAAGATTCACGGAATCAGTGAAAAGAATCATGTAGCTCATTCGTTGGTATTCTACTTTCTTACAAATTTGTGAAAAATTTTATGCTTACTTAAGAATTTTGGCAAGTCTTGAAGTTTAGTACCACAGAACGCCTGCCATTTATTGCTCTATTAGTTCATACATTCATGTGATAAGCACTTTACAGTGCCTACTATGAGCCATCACAATGATAGATTCTGTTCTCATGGAGCTTACATTCTAACAGAGTGGGAAAGCAGACATTAATATGTGCATATGTAAATAAGAACAATAGCAAAAATTAGGAAACGCTATGCTGAGGGTAAAATAGTGTAATGTGAAAACGAATGGCTGGGAGTTACTTTAGATCAGATGGTTTGAAAAGCTTTATAGGAAAAGGTTAGCAGTCAAGCTGAGATGTAGGTAGTGAGAAGCCAGACCTAGCAGTTTGGGAAAGAGTATGATAGGTACAGAAGAAGTAGTGAAAATTCCTTAAGGCAGAAATAAAATTGGCATGTTTGAAGAATCCACAAAAGCCAGGGGAAAGTGGTTGGTGATGGGATTGAAAAGTTGTTCTCATAGGGTTTATAACACTGAGTATAGGGTTCTCAGTGCATTGAGAAGCCTTGGAGGGTGTATTAGTTTTCTATTGCACTGCAACAAGTTGCCACACACTCAGTAATTTAAAATAACACAAATTTATTCTTTTGCCATTCTGGAGGTTAGAAGTCCTAAATGAGTTTCATTGGTTTAAAATTAGAGTATCGATATTTGCCTTTCCTAGCTTCTGGAGTCCGCCTGGATTTTTTGGCTCATGGCCCCCTTCCACCTTCAAAGCCTGAAACGGCCAAATGTTTCTCACATTGTTTCACTCGGATTCTGACTCTTCTGCTTTGTGTCAACATTAATAAAATTGCATTGGGCCCACCTGGATAATCCAGGAATATTTAATTCCCTCTTGCTTGTAATATAACATGTTCACAATTTCCTAAGATTAGGATGAAGACATCTTTGGTAGGCCATTATTCTGCCTACCAAACCAGATTTTTTACCAAACCAGAAATGGCATTACCTTATTTACATTTTAATAACAAACACTCTATCAGTCCTTCAGAAAATGGATCATGAAAGCTAAGGGTGGAGGTAGGGAGACCAGGTGGGAGGATCTGACAGTATCCTGTTCAGAATAAGGATGACAGTCATTGACATGAGAAATGTAGATGGATTTGAATTACGTTTTGAGGATGAATCAACAGGATTTGCTGACAATGTGGATTTAAGAGGCAGGTGTGAGGGGGTTAAAGAGCTAGTGAGGAAAATGCCTAGATTTTTTTGCCTTGAGCATCTGAGGGGAAGATAGTAGCATTTCTCGAATTGAAGGAGATGAGCAGAAATATTTTCTTGGCAGGGTTGGGGGAGCTAGAAACACGAGTTTTATTTGATCACTGTTATGTTTCAGATGCATAGCAGTTATCTAAGTGAAGATGTCAGAGAGGCAACTGAATGTGAAAGATAAGGCTAGAGATTAGGAGTCATGTGCATATGAACATGTAAAGCCTTGGAACTGAGTGACATCATCTACAGAAAGCTGGAAGGCAAAAGAAGGAAGGGTGATTGCGAAAGAGACCTCTGGGACTTTCTGTTTTGGATTAGACCAGATTATCTAGCATACAAAATGCCTGGTGGGAGTAAAATACAGTGATATCGAAACAGGAAGTATCCTAAAAAGGATAAGGTCAGAATGCCAAATCAAGGAGCTTGAATTTTATTTAGTAAGCCCTGAATAAATTTGCCAAGGGACTGACTCCATCAGATCTGAGTTTCAGTAAAACAATTCTGTGTGTGACTCATTGCTTTATTCTGTATGCGACATTTTGTATGTTGACATGACAAGGATGACAAATGAATCAACAAATGTTTGGATGCCCCTTATGTACCATGTAAGATGAAAGCTGTGGAATGAAGATGATGCTAAGATTTTTATATATAAAAAATCAAATATAACAAAAAAGACCCAATTTAATGTGATGAATGTTGTTTTGCTTTTCTGGTCATGTTCGACTCATGATCAAAAATTAGTAGTGCTTGTAAGAATGCCAAGCATAGTGCTAACAAGCCATAGTAATTCATAGCAGTATAAGACCCCAGTTCCTGTTTGCTGTGACTTACAACTTACTCTACTGGGGAGGCAGTTATGTAAACAAATAATTATAATTCAAAGTGATAGAATCTATAGTACAATCATACATTCAGAACGCTGTGAGAACAGATGGGAGTGACTTAATTTGCCTGGGGGTGTTAAAAAGGCTTTCTGTAAGAAAACTGTCTCTTCCCAAATAAAATAATACTTTAGGTTGACAGTAGAGATCAAATTTCCATGTGGGAGAAGCAAATCTCCACACCCCCAAACCTTTTTCCAGATTCTCATTTTCCCTCCGGAGAAGTAGTCACCACTGCTATGAAACCCTTGGGAGCCACAAGAAGACATTGTTCTTCCATTCACTCTGGCCCAAATGAATCCCTGCAGCACAGAGATTAAGAGGGATCCATTGTATATATGTCTTGACTAGACTTGGAGATAACCACTGGGAAATAAAATGTGTTAATATACCACTAGAAGAGCAGTTCTCAACACTTTCTCTCTACTGAGAAAGCAAGTCGGGAGATGATGTTGACACTCCTCTCAGCTTCCTCCAGTAATGAGCAATTGCCTGCTGGCTAGCTATGACTCTTCTTTATTTTCTCACATTCAAGATATATTGTGATGCAAAGGAGTGAGAAATGTATTCCTGAGATAATCTGGAATTGACTCTAGTTATATTTTGAAAAGGTAAATCGTATTAAACTATGGTACTTTATTATTAGAAATGCATCAATTGTGATGCATCTCATAACTGATTGTGATAGATCAGAGTGCTGAAATAGTCTGAAGCCTGCTGATCTTGATAATCTGGTTTACATGAGTGAGTCGCTCATCTTACACTTATGGTTCGCTATGGCAAGGCCTCCTTACCTATCTCCAAATCTACTTCTAAGAGGCAGATGTCTTTTCCCAGTTACCTGGAAGTTCAGACCTGGCTCAGCCCCAAGGTATCCATTTCTAAAAATGTGAAAGATGAAAGAGTGAGCAGGCATTCCACTCCTGGGTTCTGAATCTGAGGGCTTAACCCTTCACCCTGTGACTGACACTGCATGCCCAGCTCTCCGGTGGACCTTCCAACCTTAACCACAAGGATACAGACATATCCTCAACTGAGCAATCATATTAAAATATCCTCCAGTTAGGTCTAGCATCTCTATAAGACACACACATACACAACAAAAAGTGATAAGGGGTGTTTTATTATAGATTACCCAGGAGAGGACATTTGACCCTGGCCTTGAAAGATATATCGACATTTTCTTAGCAGAGAAAAGTTGGAAAGGGAATGCTAAGCAAAGTGTCAGAGGCATGAAAGCTCATGAAGTATTGGAGGACTAGAAAGTAGCCCCAAATCTGGCTGCAGTATGGGTGTAATTAGAGAACTTGGTACTCATAATTATGTCATAGCAGATTACTTAATGGCTGATCTGATTTTGACATGCTCTGCCTAAAATAATATTGAATGAATCAGCCATCCATAATCAACTAATTGCTCAGAAATTCTTAAGTTAGTACATACCAGACAGGATCACTGAATTTGTTGTTGCCAGAGTCTGACTTCCTTAGACACATGTAGGATTTGAGAAATAGAAAGTAGTAGATTAAGCTGTGCTCAGTAGAGAAATCCATAACTGGAGATATGGAGGAACTTGCCCTTCCATCCTTCTTTCCTTCCTTCCTTCCTTCCTTCCTTCCTTCCTTCCTTCCTTCCTTCCTTCTTTCATATATTGACACATTTTGTATACTTGTATTCAACTATATTGTGTGTCTACTTTATGCCAGCTACAATGCTAGGCACTATGGTTAAACACGAAACAAAAGCAGATATGGTATCTGCCTCCCCTCTCCTTACATAATTGGAAAAAGTTATGGGAGAGAGATAATCACCTAAATTAATTATTAAGTAATTACAACTTCACTATTGCAAAGGTAAGATTATTGGAAACATAATAGAGAAGTTTAGCCTAGTCTGAAAAGGCAGTATAGTATAGTAGTTAACCCCATGGGTTTTGGAACAAGAATGCCTAATTTTGAATCTTGGCTAAGCACTTTCTAACTGATCTCAGGAAAATTAGTTAATTTCTCTGTGAGTCAATTTGCACATCAAAAAAATGAATTTTTATAATGGATTATAGTCTGAAAATGGGGAATGAAAAGGTAGTTTTGAAGATTTAATGAATTATGTTTAAAACAGTAGAAGAGATTCCAGTATATAATAAATGCTTACTAAGTGCTAAATGTTGTCATCACTTACCACCACTATGGTCACCACTGTCATTAGTACTTGTGGAGGGTAAGGGTGTGGGGGAAGTGGTAGAAAGATGTCCTTGAAGAAGTGATGACTAAACTCAAATCTGGAAGCTGAACAGATTTTACCAGGAAAAGGTAAAGTGGGTGAGTTGTGAGAAAAACATACAAAGACCCGATTTCTGGAGGGAGCATGACAATTTCCAGGTAGTGAAAGAGGGTCATGAGGCAGACAGTTGGGGTAAATGGTGCAAAAGAGGGTGGGGAGATAGGCAAGGGACCCACATAACAACACAGTAAAAAATATGAGATTAATTTTAATAATATATTTTATTTAACTCAATATATATAAAATATTATAGCCTCAACAATCCATAGGGAATTATTAATAAGCTACTTTAACTTATTTTCCTTCCAAGCCTTCAAAATCTGGTGTGATTTTTACATTTACAGCACATAATAATTCAGACTATATACATTTCAAGTACTTACTAGCTATGTGTTTATGAGCTACTATTGGAAAGCACAGCTCCAAGGTGGGGGAAGGGGAGAAAAAAAAGAGAGGAGAGAGAGCTAAATGAAGAGGAGGAGAGATAGTGTAATGTAGTAAAAGTCAAGGAAATAGTATTTCTTAAAAAAAAAAAAAAAAGAGTGGTCAAAAGATTCAAGGGACTTCAGATTCCCACTGTGAAAGTGGCGTTTGTTTGTTGTTGTTGTTTTTCCCCTGTAGCTGCACAGTTCTGCCCTATTTTGGAAAACCTTAATTGACCTCACTATCACCTCTTTAGTTCTTGTCCCATTTCTCTCCATTTTTAGCACCACACTTTTCAAAAGAATTCTATACCTGCCGTTTTCATTAACTCTCTTAAATTACCTGCAACCCAGATTTCGTTCCCATCATTTTGTAAAGACTGCACTCCCCAATGACCTGTCCATCAAGTCAAATTATCTTTTCAGAACCTTTGTTCTCTTTGACCTCTCTAAAATATTTGAAAATTCAACCATCCTGTCATTCTTAACATTGTTTCCATCTCAACATAGGCATTTTTGAAGTTCCATCTGACCCTTTCTTTTCTCTTAGAAATTAGTAACTCACCGCTGGATACAGCTGACTTCCAGATCATCATCTACAGCCCTGATCACTCCACATAACTCATGTCTGTGGGATATTTCCATAATATCTAATCATGCCTCAAACTTACCACACTTGCAAGGGAAATTACCTGTACCAAGAAAGAGCTTTCCCTATTAACTTCCCCATGTTGTCACAGAATGTAGAAGATGGGAGAGGAAAAGTATCTCTGAGGAAATAACACATAAGGTGAGGGCAGTCTCCTGGGATGGGCAGTGAGCAAGTCTAACGTGGTCCCTGCCCTCATGGAACTTATCATCTTGTGGTGCAGAGAAACACACTAAACAAATCATTACAACTCTACTAAGAGCTATGATGAGAAGTATATATAATAGAGGTCTTATCCCAGTCTGGGGATAGAAGCTGGGAAATTTTCCCAGAGAAAACGGCACATAAGCTAAAGCCTTGACAATATGTGAATTAACCAGATATTGGGCAAGAAGTGAAACAAATGGCATTTATAACATAGATAGCATTTGTAGGCTCTGAGTTGGGAAGTAGCCTGGTGTATTCTGGGAACTAAGAAACCAGAGTGTCTACAGCACAGTAAGTTAGTGGAGTAGCGGTGGCAAACGAGGTTAGAATGGGAGTCAGGGGGCAGATATCACAGGACCTCATAGTCCAGGGTCAAGATTCTCAAGTGTATCCTAACAGCAACAGGGAGACATTCAACACCTTCAGGTTCAAACCTTCAGGACCATCTATGACATTGACATTATCCTCACCCCCCATATCCAACTTATCATCAAGTTGACATCAAGTTCCATGGATTCTTAAAACATTTCTCAAGTCACTCAGGACTATGTCCCGTGATTCTCAGCTCATGTTTCAAATTCTGCACGAGAGGATCACAAACTGGAGATCAATAAGACTGATTTTAATCAAGTTATTTTTACATATTTTGGCTAATTTTTAAATTTAACTTTTTGTACAACTCACCATACATTCTGAGATGGTACTATCCATTAACTGACTGGGTCCTGCGGCATAGTAAAGCAAGGTGTTGCCTACAGCAAATAGGTGGTCAGAAGTGAACCATAACACTGAAAAATGTTAACATTTTATCTCAAATATGTAAGAGAGCTTGGTAACACCAGTGAACAGGTTTTTTTTTCAAGATAGAAACACTGTATGAAGGACCACCAGGGAAAGTTTTCATTAATAGTGGATGTTTTATAGATATTATGAAGCTTTGTTATACTAGTATAGTAATTTTGTTGTAATTATTGCTGTCTTGTTAATGCTTTTGTGTCTTTTCATTTTTTAGAGCATGCTGCTAAAATCATTAATGTCTTTGTATGAATTGGTTCATTTTAACTGGTTAGCTGAAGAGATTTGCATGAATTAATGATACCTAGTGAAATTTTTAGTAAGCCTGAAGGTCCTCACTAGAGACTTTATTAAAAGTTTGACCCTCAGAGACTGGGAATTGGGTAAGTTCCATAACTGCAAACAGGTTTTGTTTTGTTTTCAAACAATGCACAATGGACATTATTAGGAAATAGATAGGGATTTCTAGTAAAGGAACATTAGTGTGAAAGAATGAGAAGGGAGTTTGTATTGAGGCAGCCCTTTGGGCCAGAGACATCATTAGCAAGACTTAGGGCTGAGTTTATTTTTCAAAGATCATACTTTGATTGTATGAAGCAAAGAATGCTAGAAAGTCTCTCCTGAAGGCTGATAACCAATCTTTTTATTAAAGAAAATGACAACAATCCAATGTCAGGGAAATCACATTAGTAGCCTAACCCCAGTCTATATCAAAGGTTTGTTTTATAAAGGACCTCTACACTCTTCAGCTTTAAACTGATAATGGCTTCTCTAATGAAGAACCCAGAAGTATTATTGGCCTGAATTTCTCCTAGTGCCATCAAACCACAATAATTTAGTTGACAAATATTCCTGCCCTCCTCCTGAAAATGTTGTGAGTGCTTCCAACTACAAAAGCACTCAGCAACAGCAATAACAGTTCAGCGGTGCCTAGCTGGTTCATTCGGGAGAGCATATGACTTTTGATCTCAGGGTTGTAAGTTCGAGCCCCACATTGGTGTAGAGATTACTTATAAATAGAATCTTAAAAATAAGACCAGTTCTATTCTCTCCTTTGTTCTCCTACCTAGTCTCTCTTCTACATATGCAAGTATATGTAGATGTTCCTGGGCTCATTATAGCTGATCACTCAACCTTATCACTCACTATCTAGGTTCCTGCTAGAGCTCTGGATGGGCCTGAAATCAAAGCACTTTCAGAGAAAGTAAAGTGGGATGACTACGATTGGCCACTTCAAACCCTCAATGCTTGGGAGAAAGAGGCTGGCTCCTCTTTTAATGAATGAGCGACACACTCATTCCATCATATTGACTCAAGCTGGCTTTCAAACCCGAGGATCAGCTGCTAACTCAAGCCAGCCAGACTTGACCAGATATGTCCATATGACACTGCCATAAAAACATTAAATGAAGGTAGCTTCATGGACAGCAGATAATGCCAATATTCTCCAGTTCTTTATGTGTTTACATTTATCAACATGAAATGTCAAATAAAAGCCAGAAACGAATAAAAGGAAATTAAAATTAAAAACTATATACACACGGTGGCTGCCTAAAACAACTACTAACATCACTTATGCATATCTTTTCAGAATTATTTCTCATATTCATTTAGGAAGGTGGAATCATATTGGAAAGAGTGTTTTAACTTAACAGTATTAAAAAGAACTCTGCTTCTAGCAACAAGCACAAATCTACATCACAATTAGCTTCTAGGGATGAGAAACACCTGGGTACCCAGGTGTCCGGAACCCTTTCTCTCCAAATGGAAGCAGTCTGGCTCACACCACCTATCAAGCAAACCTCAATCCATGCTGAAGGCTCCCCCTCGCCCCAGTCAGAGTCGCATTGCTGAAACTCCTCATCCCAGGGTGCCTGGCTGGTGTCTGGGACCGGGTCCCCAGCCGGCAGCCTGGGTAGGGGTGGGACTGCCAGAGACCAGAATGAGGGAGTGCACTACGCATGTGCGGGACAAGTCTATGCATTTCCTTCCAGGAGCCCGAAGGCCAGCGGTCAGCAACGTGGGCTTCTGGCCTGGCATGGAGGCCTCAGTCTGAGGTCTTCCAAGGTTTTGGGGTTATAGCATCCTCAGTGCTTCATTCCATGGCATATCCTTGGGGCCAGTGGTTGTTCCCTGTAGCAGCGAGCCAAGAACTCATGAACTCATCTCCGGAGACCATCGTGCCTGTTCCTCGAGGCTTTCCCCTGAAGAACAACAGCCCCAGGTACGTACATAATGGATTGGTATCATTATTTGTTTCCAGTGTTATTGAGATATAATTGGCATATAACATTGTGTAAGTTTAAGCCGCACATGATTATTTGATACATGTATATATTTATGAAATGATGATGACAGTATGTTAGTTAACACCCCATCACCTTACCTAATTACCCTTTTTATGTGTGTGGTGAGAAATTTTAAAATTTACTCTCTGGGGAGCTTGGGTGGCTCAGTCCGTTCAGCATATTAGGACTCTTGATTTAGGCTCAGACCATGATCTTACAGTTCGTGCTGAGAGCACAGAGCCTTCTTGAGATTTTCTTTCTCCTTTTCTCCCCTGCTCATACACACTTTCTCTCAAAATAAATAAATAAATAAACATTATAAAAAAAAAATTTAACCTCTTAGCAGCTCTCAAGTATATTGTCAACTGAGCAAAGAGGCAGAGTTGAAATAAAAGCATTTATGTAAGATCTCAGAATTGCAGTTTGGGGAGCACAGATTCAGGTAGCAACCCAAACTGTGCCCCCCTAGGGAACAAAGTGAAAGGTTTTTAAAAACAAAAGGGGATGCTCCTGTGTATTGTTTACAAAGAATTTTGATTGGTGTTGGTGGCAGAAAACTAATCTTGGCTAAATTGGTTGCTAAGGTCATCGCTCAGCACCTCTCACTGTAGCAAATTGCAGGCTGAGTTCTTTGAATATTTACAGTTTGGTCCAGTTCATAATTCATGGTTCATCCATCAAAGATGTGCATAAGGCCCAGTTCCTTACTGGCCTTCCCACTCCATTTTAAAACCCCTTGAGTTGAGTTACTCCAATTCATTTTGTAACCAAATTAGTTTACGTCTTGGTGAGTTCCAGATAGAGACTACACCAGGTGTATGTTAATGAAGCTTGTGTTCCTCCTTGGATGGAGATTCTAACATTATAATGAAGTAGAGGTAGCTGTTGGACACTCCATGGCCTATCCATGCAGGTGTGATTCAGTGGTCAAGCTAAAACTGGCCTAGGCTGGCTGGAGCTCTTTTTAGAGGCTGGAGCCTCTAAAACATAAGGTTAACATTCCTGTGAAGAAGAAGGGAGAGGGGGGTCAGTGAAGATCTTGCTTGTGTCAATTTTAACCTCATTCACCCTATAGGACATGGTTTCAATTTCACTTTTCCCCCTTCCCATCTAGATCTTTTTCTGAAAGCATTGGCAATCATCTATAGATTTACCCAGAAGCTAATGTCTCAAGTTAGGGTGGGGAGGGGAAGTTTTTAATCTTTGATTATTGTTTCAAGGAGTCACTGTCGTTTAGGGTCAGGCCATATTTGAGCAACAAGGAAGCAATCAGGAAATGGTTCTTAGACAGTTTCCTCTTCTGAGGACTTTATTATGCCATATGGAGGCTCAAATAAATCAGCCTGTGGGAGTAACCATAATCAGGCACTTGTAGAGGTTTTAGGTGGAACTTTCTTAGCAAGGTAGTGAGCATAAGAAGAGCAATTAGCAATAATATTTTAAAAGTCTTGTGGACATTACACACTAATCTAGGAAATTGTTAAGAATGTTGGATTATTAAGTATCTAAGGGCTCAGTAAGCTGTTAGTGTGATAGAGCAGATCTAAGGAAGTAAAAATCTTATATCAATTGTATGCAAGTTAGCAAGGCCAGTACATATTTTAACAAGATTGAGTCGAAAGTACAAAAATGGAGTAATTGCTGACAACTCTTTTCACATTTCCCCTTTTGCTCATAATTCCCTAGAGAAAAAAAAAAAATCAATAGGGTAATATTAGTCCCTTGAGGCCAGGGTGGATTAACTCCACTCTAGTTTTTCTGGTCCATAAAATCCATCCTGATGAAAAGCATCAACATGGTCATCAGTACAAACATAAGCTGCATGGTTGGGTAAGTGACAGCAGAGGTTCCAATTTTTAGCAATCATTTGGTTCACATAACATTCATGTTATTAAGAAAAATAGTAATAAACCAGTTTGTGCTATTGTTATTAACCATGATCCTATTCCTGATGGATATTAAGGATACTAAGGATATTAAAATAATCTCCAAGTCCTGGCCTGTGTCCTGTCAGCTAACAGGTTGGTACTATCCTTTACAGATTTTAGTTCTTGTGTTATTCTGCCAAATCAATTAACATAAAAAAAAACCATTCTTCTAATAGGGCATAAGTACCTCTCCAATGGGCCATTAAGATGTTAAGTGCCCTTCTGTTTTGTAGGATAATTTCTACCAGGCTACCAACTTGAGTTTGTTGATACCCAAATGCTTGAACAGAAGCATTGAAGGTGGTGGTCACTTAGACTATGGGTAGGTTATGTATTGCCTTTTTCAAGTCTGTTCCTCCAGCCCAAGGAAAGAATGCTCATGCAAAGTCACCAAGGCCCTTTCTGTCTACAATTGCTTTGTATCAATGCAGAATTATAACCTTCCCAGCTTTGCCAAGTGCTTTTTAATTGCTATGAGAAGGATCTCAGATTTGGTATACGAGCAGTGGAAGGAAGAGTTTTTCTAATGTTGGCATCAGTGGTAAGAGCAACAATCCCACAACCCCTTCCATTTAATGGGAAGAGTAGAGTGAATATTGGCACCACATAAACAAACAAACAAATCCAGAACCTTCTAGGGGTGAGGCATAAGTGGGGTCCTTTTGCTCTTTTTTATCAGTTTCAAAGGAAGAAATCTCATGATCAAAATGTAATCATCTTCACAGAGTACATAATCATCTGATTTATGGAATTTTCTCAGTGATTTTAAGAGCATCTTATATTTCTATATACTTGAAGCAATAAATGAGTTTGATTATTGTGAGTCAGATTCATGTTAAGATATGGGAAGCTTCTGGGATGAAGACAGAAGGAATTAAGTTTTTACTATTCTCCAGATGTTTTTTTTATCAATGTCCCACATTGTCCCAATAAAAGGGATATTGCTTCCCAATATCCAGTTCCATTATAGATCTCATTTCTCCACCACAAGAATACATTACAAAGAAGCGTTTTGTAGTTGTATAGACTCCAATGTGAAGTGAAATCATGGTCACCTGAATCATATAAGAGTGTATAGTTACAAATATTCAGTAAAAGATAATCTAATGTTTTACCTGTACCATTTATATTTTTCAAAACATAATGATTATTAGTCAAGGCCCATATCTGAGTTAAAGGTATTCCCTTATGAGTAGGGGAATCCAATAGAAGGTATTTGTATTTGGGGCATGTTTTCCAGATGGAAGTTGGTGAATATTTTCCAAGACACAAAAAGAGAATCCTACGTTACCCGTTAAGTTTTTCTAACCCTTGGCCTCTAGGGATAAAGGCCAAGCTATTAATTCAGGCACACCATAAGTATGGTTTGCTCTGGCACAAATCCAACAGTCAGAAAGACTGTTTGAATCAGAAAGTCAGAATCAGAAGATTTTTGCAGGGGAGAGCAAAAGGATGTGATAAGACTTGACCATCAGCAATGAGGGTAATAAGAAAAAGTAAAATGTTAACCCAGGGACTAGAATTATTCCTAGTAACAGAGGCCATTGTAAGGAGAACTTAGAGAAAGTTGGTTTGATATGTTGATTACTGTATGAATTCCAAGCAGCCTAGAGCAATTAACAGGCAATAAATTCAGTCTCTAATGCAGTAACCAATATGAAAAATGGGTTTTTCCAATACTATAAGGTTTTACCATCCAAAAAGGAATCCTACTGTGTAATATATCAAAAAGCATTAGAATGCTTATTAGGAAAAATGCTCAATATTTTAGCAGTCCTTCATTACTAATTTCCCAAAAAATCTGAGGGGTGCTCTTCAAGTTTAAATGCCAAGCATAAACCCATTCCTGGAATCTTCACTTTGTGCAAAGAGGTCCACAAGAAGGAGTACAGAATACATGTTCTAAATGGTGTTATATTCCTTCATAGAAAAGTAGATAAAGGAGCTTCCCCAATAAGATGATTATGAGAAGGGTTATAGAGAAAATAACAAGTTATTGGGGAGCCTGGGTGGCTCAGTTGGTTAAGTGTCCAACTCTTGATCTTGGCTCAGGTCATGATCTTGTGGTTCGTGGGGTCAAGCCTCACATTGGGCTCTGCAGTAACAGTGTGGAGGTTGCTTGGATTCTTTCCCTCCTTCTCTCTCTGCCCCTTCCCTGCTCACGTGCCCCACCTTCTCTCTCTCTCTCTCTCTCTCTCTCTCTCTCTCTCTCTCAAAATAAATAAACTTAAAGTTTTTAAAAAAATAAGTTATTGGTAAAAGGGGAAAAAAAAGACTTGGAAGTAAACAATACTTGTTGCAGCATCTTGGGACAACTGTGTACTCAGAGGTACTCTGCTTCAACTCTGAGTCACTTCGAGTTTTAGGTCTGCAGTTGGTTCTGATGTTCACTGAGGGGCTGGGACTTTCTTTAAATGAGAAACATGAATCCAAAAGTCAATGTCTTTGAATTTAGCTGTGCAAGGGTTGGTTAACAATATTCAGTTGGGTCCTTTCCATCAGGGTTGTAGGGTGTCTTTGGGGAGATGTCTTTGTCAGTAGACAAAATCTCCAGACTATAGATCATAGTAGAGGAGGTCTTCAGGAGAACATGCTGTAAAAAGGTTTTTCTACCAAGAATGAATTTTTCTTCAAGGTTTTTATCAGTTCTTTATAGTATTCAAGCATTTCTCCTTTGACTGGTATGGGCTTATAAGCCCCAGAGTCTAGGTCTTCCAGTTGTGACAAAGGAAGATTGTATATGTTTCCCAAAGGGTGTGGACCTTAGATTTTTATAACATAAGTGGCAGAGTCTTAGGTCAGGGCAAATTAAAAGCTTCTATAATTGTGGCTGTGTTTTAATTATGCCATTGATTCTTTCTGCTGGCCTTGATGATTGGGATGGTAGGTGCAGTGAAAATGCTGTAGAATAGATTAAGTTTCACAAAGTGCCTTGCCTATTTGTCCTGTGAAATGAATTCCTCCATCACTGTGTAATTCAGATGAAATTCCTAGTTAGGTATGATTTTCTGTAATAATACCTTGATTTCTGCTGATGCTTACACCCAATGAGAGTGCATGCATACCATTACCAGTACATATTTGTATCCTTGTGAGGGGGACATATGGATAAAACCCACCAAACTTCAAAAGGTTCTAAAGGTAATGGGAAATGCGGCATAGAAATATGAGTAGGCTTCCCAGGATTATGAGTGTGGCAAATTAAACAATGGTAAATTTCTGCTGCAGTTTTATGAGGTGGGTTCTGCAAAAACTGTTGTCCCCAGTCCATCATTTTATCCATGTTCCAGAGGGTCATTTTATGGTTAAATTTTAAAATCATTTTCTATAGGCAGTCATGGACAGGCTGCCTATTTGGGCTGGACCAAAGGTGGGTGTTGGGATCAAATTTACAATTTGATTCTATCTACTTCTTTATTTCATTAATAGTGACATTATGTTGAATATCCTAAATTGTTTCAGGTCACTCAAAATGAGTTTGTTTAAGGTCTCTAAAGGAATTAAGGTTGACATTAATTTTAATGTGAAATGATTTTGTAAAGTTGCAATTTTTTGCTATGCTATCTGCCATTTAATTGCCTTTAATTTCCTCCATGTTTGCTGCATAATGAGCAGGAATTTTAATTATAGATAGTTGTTTGGGTAGCTGAGTTGATCGAGTAATTTCAGGGCATAAGAATTATCTTTAATTTGTTGCCCAGTAGAAGTTAGAAATCCTCTGTTTCCAGACCATTCTGAAATACTTTGTAGCTCCAAAAGCATATCACCCTTTCCTGTATGTGTTGGCTATTTTATCCTTTGCCCGTGTTAAAGCAAAAAGTTCAGGGGCACCTGGGTGGGTCAGTAGCTTGAGCATCTGACTTCAGCTCAGGTCATGATCTTATGGCTTGTGAGTTCGAGCCCCTCATCAGGCTCTATGCTGACAGTTTGGAGCCTGGAGCCTGCTTTGGATTCTGTGAACATGAGGATTAGGCACAACTGGGTGACAAGGTATAACTATTATTTATTGCTCTTAGGTCCTGCACAAATCTCTGCCCTTTTCTGTGAGGTTTTTGTATGGGAAGAATTGGGATATTATAAGGGCTAGTGCATGGAATAATTAAACCCTTATTTAATATTCCTTGATAGTGGGTTTAATGTCTTTAATATCTTCAGTATTCAATGGGTATTGCTTAATATTGGGAAGTGGCTTAGAAGAGTCCATCTGAATTGTTATAGAAGGAGCAGAGTGTATGTGTCCAATGTCAGCAGAACATTGAAACCAAAGGATGTCAGGGACAGTGTCAAGAAGCAGATGCTGTGTAATTTGAATTATGGGAAAGACAGGTATTGGTATTGACCCATTTATTGTAGATTCTTTTATGTTTTGTTGATCTGTTGTTTCTAGAGATATTTATCCCTTTTAAGAGAAAGAAATATGGTCCTGAAAGATCTTGAGAGAATCATGTCCTAGTGAATGAACAGGAATTGTGGGAATGAGTAGAAACTCGTGTGTGACCAGCAGTGGTCCCTGTTAAAAGGAGATAAACAAGGAGTTAAAAAGTCATAGGGTTATTGGAAACTCCCACCATTTGAAGTGTTTCTGTACTCTGAGGAAGGGGAAAAGAGAGGCTGGTGGGGTTAAGAACTGATACTGTTACTCCTGTGTTTGTAAGAACTAATGGTACTTCATTCCCCCAAAATGGTAAGATCTGTTTCTCCTAAGGTGTTGATTAATAGTAGTTGGGAAATCCCTGTTATCTTTGAAGCCTCCCTATTCTGTCATGTGAGCAAAAGGTGGAATTTTTTCAAGTGGTTTGGTTTGTATATGTCTTTTGAGTTTTAGACAATCTTTTGTTCAATGCCTAGGCTTTTTCTGATAATGATATGATAAACTCCTTTAATAATGTTTGGACCTTGATTTTTTTGTTGCTTTCTAGGAGTGGTAGTTAATTGGTGTAATTGAAAATCCATGATCTGTACACCCTGGACCTATAAATCCATGGCTTCCAAGGTTTTCTTTTTTTTCTGTCTGCTGTAGAATGTGGGATAACTGAATGCAGATAAGGAATTATTAATGCCATCTTACTGTTTTCTGGCTGTTTTATAGTCTTTTTGTTTCATTCTTTCTGTCACTGTGAGTTGATGATTTTTCTGTAGTGGTATGCTTTGATTCCTTTCTTTAGTATATCTATTGTAGTTTTTGGCTTTGTGGTTACCATGAGGCTTTATGTACCATTTTAAATTCATTCCATTTTGATGGGTATTTTGTTTAATTCTACTTCCATCTATCATAAATAGGCACTAAATAATATCTATTTAAATATACCCTTATTTTCTGATTCATCAAAAGTAAAATGTCTGGATCAAAGTGCATGAATATTTCAAAGGTTTTTAATCTTTTTAGCTAACTTGTCATCCAGAAAGATCGTATAAATCTGGGAGAAGTCCCTACTTCATGATACTCCCAACAGTTTGTCTATCATTATCCTTTTTAATTTTTGCCAAACTGATATCTCTTCTTTCTCCTCATCCCCAAAGATAAAATAAATAAAGCTTCAATGATGTTTTAATTTTCTTAATTTATTTTTTTAAAGGTTTTATTTGTAAGTAATCTCAACACCCAACCTGGAGCTCAAACTTACAACCCTGAGATCAAGAGTCACATGTTCAGGGGTGCCTGGGTGGCTCAGTCGGTTAAGTGTACAACTTTGGCTCAGGTCATGATGTCATGGCTTGTGAGTTTGAGCCCCAAATCAGGCTCTGTGCTGACAGATCATGGCCTGGAGCCTGCTTAGAATTCTGTGTCTCCCTCTCTCTCTGCCCCTCCCCAGCTCACGCTTTGTCTCTCTCTCTCCTTCAGAAATAAATAAACATTAAAAAAGTTTTTTTTTAAAAAGTCTCATGTTCTACCAGCTGAACCAGCCAGGGGCCCCTTAATTTAAATTTAAATAAACTAAACATAGTTTCTTAAATTCATTGGCTATTTGTATTTCTTCTTTTTTATGTCCATTGTTCCTTCTTTCTATTTAAATGTTCACCTTTTTCATAGCAACTGTGAAAGCTCTTTATATGTTAAAGGTGTTAATCTTTAATCTCATAAATGTCTTAAATATTTTTCTTGTAATCTTATCTGGCTGTTAACTCTGTTTGTTTTTTTCTTAATTATATAGCAGTTTTAAAGTTTTACATAGTCATTGTAAGATGGTCTACCCAGGAGAACTGTGTTCTTGCCCACTAGTTAAAATAGATAAAAAATTAATTCAGTAAACAGCTCCAAAGAGTTGCAAAAGCAAAAATGTCAAACATGGAATAGTAAGGCAACCCAGAGATTACTCATGGTGGGAAGTTCCAATAGGGAGGGAGGAGTGGTATTAACAGAATCCATGATTCTGGCCACATGCAGCGTTTTCCTTCAGGAGCTGGAATTAATGAGGAGGTTGGTTGTGCTGGAGACACTGCTTGCAGCAGAGGAAGAGGGGGGAAATACTGTGATTTCTTTCCCCAGACTCTTTAACTTCTTATCAGTACCTCCCATTGTCCAAATCTAGCCAGAAGCTACTTGAAAGGAGTCTGGGAAACAAGAGTTTAGAGAGGTCATTTGATTATGAAACAAAACACAGGAGAAGTTGGGAAATGGATTGAGGGCAAACATGCAAATGATCAGAAGAATCTCATACTTCAGTTATTCTGTTTATGATTTCTAGATTTGCTGTTTTGGTAATAAAGTCCTTTCTCAAGATTACTTCCTCTACTATTTGTATTCAGTTTGGATTCTTACATATTTTGTTCATAGGAAATATAGTTTGATTTAAGATGTGAACAGAAATCCAACCTTATTTCTAAATGACAGGCTAGTTTTCCCAACACCATTATTTCTCCATTGATTTGAAATTACACCTTTAAGATATTTTGGAATCTTATTTTATTTTATTAAGTTTATTTGTTTATTTTAAGAGAGACAGCATGTGAACAGGAGAAGGACAGAGAGAAGGGTAGAATCCCAAGCAGGCTCCATCCTGTCAGCACAGAGCCTGATGCGGGGCTCAAACTCATGAACATGTAGGTCATGACCTGAGCTGAAATCAAGAGTCAGACACTCAACCAACTGAGCCATCCAGGAACCCTAACATACTTTGAGCTTTTAAAGTAACTTGGGTTTATTTCTGTACTTTTATCTAGTTCCACATATATATATATACTTGTATATTTTGACAGCCTACCATATTGCCTTGTGTGCTAAATGTTTGTGACAAACACTTACTCTTCCAGATGATTCTTAGTATAATTTTGTGTAATTAGGAAAAAAAATATGAGAATTAGAAGAAGTGGAGATGTTTTAGGTGTGCATATTAAGTTAGTACCCACCTGAAACTGTACTTCTTACTTTTACTTTTTGAGTTCACCACAGAAAAGCATATCAAAGTTTAAAGACCTATATAGCCCACCCACCATGCTCCCCTCCCTTAGGTTTCACGGTCACTAACCACAGTCCCAGAGAAAAACCAGTACAGACTGGGGAAGAAGGGCAGGGGCCCTGGGTGAAACATGGGCAAGAATAACCTGGAATTGATAGGTTATTTGGCATCTAGAAAATCTTGCATCTGAATTAGTGATAAAAATATTAATCAAAGAAAAAACCAAAGTGATTATTAGGAAGGAAAATTTTGTGTAAGAAAGGAAACATCATCATAGTACCCTTATGTATTTTTCCTATGAACAAAATTTATGCAGTCATACGAATATTGATAAAATAATAATTCTAATATAGCTGTATTGAAAGGGTTAGGGATGTGAAGAATTAAGTATGGAAATTCTCATATTTGTATGAATTTAATAATTTTTAAAACTGAAAAGTCAACAAATGGCAACATATACTTATGATTTTAAAATACGGACATGTTTAACATAAGCATAGATAAAAGAGTTGAAAGTGGTTGTGGGGATTGATATTTCTTCATTAAAAACTGAAGTTTTAGGGGGGATAAAGTGATCTTGAATAAGTATATGAAGTATTTAATGAATACACACTTAGAACTAAGAGCAGGGATTAGCTTGCTCAATATGCCACAGTTAATAAGTGACAACCTGGATTTACACACAGGGGAAGGCTTAGAGGAGAACTAGAATAGAGTTAAAAACTAGTCTGCAAACTAGGGCTAGAAGGGCCACAGTTAATAAGTGACAACCTGGATTTACACACAGGGGAAGGCTTAGAGGAGAACTAGAATAGAGTTAAAAACTAGTCTGCAAACTAGGGCTAGAAGGGAAATTCTTGACTTGATGAAGAACATTTTTGAAAAAACTACAGCCAAGGTCCACTTCAGAATGGCAGCATAAGTTTCATGGCCCGGTTCCTCAAAAGAAGAATAAATGGTGAAAATTATATATTAAAAAACACGATTTAAAAATCTCTGGAGGGGAACCTGGGTGGCTCAGTTGGTTAAGCGTCTGACTTTGGCTCAGGTCATGATCTCACCAGCTTGTGAGTTCAAGCCCCACGTCGGGCTCTGTGCTGACAGCTCAGAGCCTGGAGCCCACTTTGGATTCTGTGTCTCCTCCTCTCTCTGCTCCTCCCCCACTCATTCTCTCTCTCTCTCTCTCTCCTTCAAAAATAAACAAACATTTAAAAAAATCTCTGGAAAATGGGGTGGCCACCCAAGTGTTCCAGTGGGGTTGGACCATGGAGGTGGTGCCACTGATATACTGGGTGGCGGTTTGCAGGGCTGCTGGGTGATAAGGACCAGCTGAGGGTCTATGACAGGCTTGGAGCTCTGGTGGACGAGCTGGCAGTTGTGCACCCCAACTATAAACAGGAGGAGGAAGAGCGCCTCTACTACTGCCTGGACATGCTCAAGAACGTGCTGGCGGCCAGCGCAGGTGGCATGCTTGCTTCCATTTGGTGTCTGCCTGGGCCTCCTGTAGATGCTGCTGATCCTGCACTATGATGAAACCAGCATGAGGTGAAGTATGGCAACATTAGGTTGCCTGACATGGACAATAAGATGCTGATGGACATCAACATGACGCCCATTGCTGCTTTGCTCTGTACATCTGTTCTCATCAGTGGCCATGAGAGGTTTGTGGTTTGGGCTCTGTGCCCACATTAACCTGTGAAAACTGAAATGTGTGGATCCAAGGCTCACCTGAGACACCCAGCAAGTCTATAGCTCTTCTACTCTGTCCTAGGACCCCTGACTCCAAGGCCAGGGATTGCTCCCACCTCACATCACCTCATGAGCTTGAACCTGGAACTGTGGCCACTCTGATTTCAGGCAACAGCAGTCTGGGTAGGCTAATGGTGCCAGCATCCCTCCCACTGCCCACTGGTTTTTTGGCACCAAGTGGATGATATTCCTGGCTGTGGGCATGTATGCCCTCTAAAAGAGAAAGAAAAAGAGATCTGTGGAAATTGTGCTAAGAGCATGCAGCAAGTGAAAAAACATTCATTCAAGAAAATATATTAAAACTTGGTAAGAACAGTGAGAATCTACAGCCTTTGAATCATAACCTGCTCTCTGCCTGTGCCTTCCCAGCTCGGTCTGACAAAAGGTCCACTTCACTCAGGTGCAGCCAAGGACACAGAACTCCCTCCTTGTATCTCTCCCACCCACCAGTAGTAGACTATATTACTTCCCACAAGGGCCAGGCCTACAGCCTTTCTCGCCTCCTTCCAGCTATGTGTTGTGGAGATTAAATTCTAGGTGAGTGTGATCGAGTTTGTGGATCCCTTCTTCCACCCAGTCCACACTCGTAAGGTAGAGACTCTACCCTAGGTGTGGCATAACAAAAATACCAGGCCCTGATCACCTTGGGACCGAGCTCAGTTGTCAGGCAGTTGTTCCAGACTGGAAGGAGCAAGCTGAGATCAGAGGCTGCTTGCTGTGACTACCTGGTGACTCATGCTTTTTTCCTTTTTTTTTTTTTTTTTAATGTTTATTTTTAAGAGAGAGAGAGAGACAGAGTGCAAGTGGAGAAGGGGCAGAGAGAGGGAGAGAGAGACACAGAACCCGAAGAAGGCTCCAGGCTCTGAACTGCCAGCACAGAGCCCGACATGGGGCTCAAACTTAATAGCCATGAGATTATGACCTGAGCCAAGTCAGACGCTTAACTGACTGAGCCACCTGGGCACCCTTCCCACCCCCCACACTTCCAGTGACCCACTCTTAAAGCTGGGGTATCGCATGGAGAGAAGTGGGTCACTATCACTACTCCCATGTCTAGGAGTTGAGTCTTAGAGATTTTACCCAAAAGGGAAGAAAGGCCTTAGGAACAGAGACGTCAAAAGTGTCCCCAAAGAAAGTGACTTTATGGCAAAAGGAGATTAATAGATTGGTGGAATCATTGGTGAAACTTCAGGCCAGCTGGTTTGCCTGGAAAGATGCAGGGTGGGAGAAAGTGGGGAGGAGCCTGCCTCAAGTTAGAACAAGCCTCAAATATTATCCTCAAAAACCATGCTTCAAAGGGACCCAAATTTAATCGCTTATGAATGTGGAACAACTTATTCCCCATAGCATGAAAAAAAAAGAGAGTTCATGCTATTGCTGGGAGTTAGTGGGGCCTAACAGTGGGATATGATCAAAGAAAGAGATGAAAAGATCTCTGCTAAAATCATGGTCATCCCAAGTGACTGTGAGCATGTTGCATCCTCTGGAGAGCAACAACAAAGGCTTTACACTGCAGAGGAAATGGACTTCATATGCATGCATGCGCGCGCGCGCACACACACACACACATCGACCAACTCACTAAACAAATAAACAAGGATAAAACAAAACCTAAGGATGAATGAACATCCAGAGTTCTAAACTATTTTATCTTAAATGCCCAGTTCCCAACCAAAAAAGTCATGAGACAGGCAAAATGTGTGACCCATATACCAGAAATTAGCAGGCAACACAAACTGCCCATGAGAGCAATCATATATTGGATTTTTTTTAATGTTTATTTATTTTTGACAGAGAGAGAGAGAGACAGAGCATGAGCAGGGGAGGGGCAGAGAGAGAGGGAGACACAGAATCTGAAGCAGGCTCAAGGCTCTGAGCTGTCAGCACAGAGCCGGACACGGGGCTCGAACTCACGGACCATGAGATCCTGACCTGAGCCGAAGTTGGACGCTTAACCGATGGAGCCACCGAGGCGCCCCCATGTATTGGATTTAATAGAAAAAAAACCCTTAAAAATAATCATGATAAATATGTTCACGGAACTAAAGGAAGTAAATATTAACTTTAAGTAAAGGAAGGCATGAATGCCATGTTATGTGAAATAGAGACTGTCAATAAAGAGACACAAAGTGTAAAAAACAATTAAATGGAAATTCTGTAATTGAAAAGTACAACTGAAATAAAAAATTCACTTTGGAAGCTCAACTGTAGATTTAAACTGATGGAAGAATCCGTAGTTTTGAAGTTATATCAACAGAGAGTATGCAATCCAAAGGATGCAGAAAAAAAAGAATGAGGAGATATGCAGAGCCTGAGAGAAATAAAGACAACACTAAATGTCAGCATATGAATGCGGGAGTACCAAGAAAACACATTTCTGATGAAAGACTTGTATAAAGAGCTCCAAGTTGTTTGTTGATAAAATATCAACAAATAGCAAACAAACAATCCAATACAAATTGGGCAAAAGGTCTGAACAAGCACTTTACCAGAGAAGAAATACAGATGGCAAATAAACATATGAAAAGCTGCTCCACATTATTTGTCATTAGGGAACTACAAATTAAAACAATAATGCCATACCTAAAAGAATGGATAAAATTTAAAAAAATAAATAAACCCAACCAATTGCTGGCAAGAATATGGAATGACAGGAACACACACACACATCCTCTCTCTGCTAGCTATCAGGGCCTAGGAGCAATGACATTGCAGAAACAATTGGCATACCTATGGCCCAGATCTTGGTTTCAAATACCATTATTCAGTCAAAGGAACTATAGCTCCTTGGAGAAATAGCAGATTCAGTGACGAGGGCAGGAAATAAATCTACAGGATGAGCTTGGAGCATCCTGTAATGCCAGAAAGTTAAAAAAAAGAAAAAGAAAAGACAAGAAAAAAGAAAAAGGCTAAACAACAAACAAAAAAAACCCCACCCTGCATACACGGTCATGGTGCATGTCAAAGGGACACAGGAACCACCAGAAACATCTCCTAATGGCCAAAGCTAGAATGATTTGAGCAGTAAAGTAGTACTTAATTAATAAAGTAGTACTTATTTATATCAAAGTAGTACTTAATTATATCAAAGTATAAAATAAATATCCATTAATCCATTAATTACATACTGATGTAAATAGATGATTGAATGAATAAACAAACAAACAAACAAATAAAGTGAATAGACAAATCTGTGCAGAAGAATTCCAGTTTATATAGATACTTTGCCCCAGGGAGCTGGACCATTTCTTTTCTCTCTTTAGTTGTGGGCTTGCTGACAAAGAACACAGTAAGAGAAGGTGGAGAAAGAGCAACTTTACCAGGAAGAAACCTGGCAAACACTACTTCAGCCAGATGGTTAAGGTCAACATCAAAAGTTATATAAGTTATGAGGATAGTATTTGCCACTGATAGGATATGATTAAAATGACAATTTTTCTCTGTGGTCTTTCTCCTAAAAAGCTGTCACCGCAGTCTAGTCATGAGAAAAACATCAGAAGAATCCCAATTGAGGGACATTCTACAGAATGCCTGATTAGTACTCCTCAAAACTTACAAAGGACATCAAAAGCAAGGAATGTCTAAGAAACTGTCACAGATAACATATCCTAAGAGAGACCTAAAGAGACATGATGACCAAATATAAAGTGATATGCTGAATGGGATTCTGGAGCAGAAAAACACAGGATTAAACTATGGAAATCTGAATAAAATATGGATTTCATTCACTTCATCATAATGTATCAATATTGGCTCATTAATAATAACAAAGGTACCATACTAATGTAGGATATTAACGATGTGGGAAAATGGGTGTGTGATATATGGGAATTCTCTATACTGTCTTTATTATTTTCTAGAAATCCAAAACTGTTCAAAAAATTTTTAAAAACTTATTAAAAAGTCTTTGAGGTAGGGGCGCTTGGGTGGCTCAGTCAGTTAAGCGTCTGACTCTTGATCTTGGCTCATGTTGTGATTTTGCAGTAATGAGATTGAGCCTGCATTGGGCTCCAGGCTGACAGTATGGAGACTGCTTGGGATTCTCTCTGCCCTTCCTGCTCTTTCTCTCTCTCAAAATAAATAAATAAACATAAAAAAAAAAAAGACTTTGAGGTAAAGTTCTTGTTTCTCAGAATGAAGCCAGATAACACTTGAAGGAAAAACAATCACCATTTTTCTGTCTCCAATTATAATAATTGATTCAAATAATTATTGTCATTGGATGCTAAAACCATTGATGAAAAATTATTAGGGAACAAGAAATGCACATGGCATCAATATATCACCCTACAGATTAGATTTTAAAAGCAAGGAAATCAGTTATCTTTATCATCGAAAGAGCTGATGAATACTGCCTTGAATGAAGTAATCAGTTAACAAGACAAACTGATGTTATAGGTCTCGTGATGCGAGAAGGAAAAAAACCAGCACATCTGGTGTTGCTGAACTATTTAATTTAAATTAATCATGAGGAAATGTCACAAAAATAGAGATTGTGGGATATTTTACATGATGTCTGATGCATATATTTTAAAAAATCTTAAATGTCATGAAAGAAAAAAAAGCCAGAAGTTTCTTCTAGATTACAGGAAGCTATAGAATGATAATAACCAAAAGTAAATAGTGACATTTAATTGAATTCCTGATGAAAAAATAAATTGCTATCAAGGACAATTTGGGGAAAATGGGAAAAATTTTAATGTGAACATTGTATTAGGTGATGTTAAATTTCTTGAGGATAGTGGGGCGCCTGGGTGGCGCAGTCGGTTAAGCGTCCGACTTCAGCCAGGTCACGATCTCACGGTCCGTGAGTTCGAGCCCCGCGTCAGGCTCTGGGCTGATGGGTGGAGCCTGGAGCCTGTTTCCGATTCTGTGTCTCCCTCTCTCTCTGCCCCTCCCCCGTTCATGCTCTGTCTCTGTCTGTCCCATAAATAAATAAAAAAAAACGTTGAAAAAAAAAAAATTAAAAAAAAAAAAAATTTCTTGAGGATAGTAATGATATGACAATGTAGGAAATGTCTTTGTTCTTTTGAGATATATGTTGAAGGATATGTGGGTAAACTGTCATAATGTCATCATATATATGTATATATACATATGTGAATTAAATATATATGTACACATTTATAGATAGATTACCAGGCAATATGGTAAAATGTTAATTAATAATCTTGGTTTAAAAAAATTCATGAGCATTCTCTCAACTTTTCTGTAGGTTTGAAATATTTCAAAATAAATTTAAAGGAAAATGTCACTGATTCACATTTTCTTGAATCTCTGCCCACTTTACAGCTTAGTTTCTTGAATGTTTTCCTCTCTTGCTACTTTTACTTCTCTGAGCTGTGTACAATGTGACTTAGTGGTTAGGAACATGGATTCTGGAGCTAGATAGCCTGTATTTGATCCCTGAACTCCAAATTAATATTTCTGTGGACAAATTGTGCAATTTCTGTGTCCCCCATTTTTTCAGTGGGGTTATAGGAAATTAAAATATAGAAATAAAAGTAAAATATGTAACAAAACACCAAATAGTTAAACGGACACTGGTGAAAAGTTATTTATAAGCTAAAAGAATGAGAATTAATTTAAAATCAAGTATAAAATGAAAGATGAGGCAAGAGACATGAATGTATTAGTTAATATTTATTCAGCTGCAATAAAAGTATTTTTCCCAAACAAGTTTAACAGTTAGAAGGTCTATTAAATTTTGAAACCAGAAGGGATGGTTAATTCCAGTGACTCTGGGTTTGTTTCTATGTGATTCCCTCAGCTATGTGCTCTTGTGTGTGTTGACTTCGTCTCTAGGCTGGTTTCTCCCTTGATGGCAAAATGGATGTAGACTGTGCCAGATTTCATATCCACACAGCATGACATTCAGAGGAAGGAAGACTACCTTTTGTGTGGATCTGTTTTAAAATAAAGGAACCACGTATTCCAGAAACTTCTACACAATTACCTCTTTTGTTTCATTGGCCCCAAATACGTTATGTACTCTTCCCTTAACAGACCTCTAGGATTCAGTGTTGCTAAGAGTTGGGGGTAGATGGTACAGAAATACATAACAAAACTTGTGGTACCTCTAGGAAAGGGAGAGGGAATCAATGTATGTGAGTCTGACAATTAAAAATATCCTCTAAAGTAGGGAGTGGATACAAAGGAACAACATTCATCTAACTCAGGTATCTGGATTTCCCTTATACTCTTAAAAAGAGTTTAGGACCCTATAGAGCTTTGTTTATGTGTTTATTATTATTGATTGATTAATTCAAAAATAAAAATAACAAACCTGTTACATATTAACTTAATTATATTAAAATATATTAAAGGAGGGGCGCCTGGGTGGCTCAGTCGGTTAAGTGTCCGACTTCAGCTCAGGTCACGATCTCGCGGTCCGCGAGTTCGAGCCCCACGTCGGGCTCTGGGCTGATGGCTCAGAGCCTGGAGCCTGCTTCTGATTCTGTGTCTCCCTCTGTCTCTGCCCCTCCCCCGTTCATGCTGTGTCTCTCTCTGTCTCAAAAATAAATAAACATTAAAAAAAATGTAAAAAATAAAAATAAAATATATTAAAGGAAATGGTTAGTGAATGGCCAAATATGTCAGGCACCTTACTAAGTATTAGTGAAAGGAAATCAGTTATGACTAGGTTGATATTCATAGGAAGAATGTAAGCTTTTATTTTATTACCCAGTAGTAGTTACAATTGCCTATCTTTTCTTTAAAATGTTGCTGATATCTGTGTACTCCTCTACTTTTATTCAGTTTCAGCTCTCATTGTCTAATGTATGAATCATTACAGTGAGTCTTATTGTGCCCAGCTTCATTGCATTCAATTGCCAGATTAGTTTTCTGAAAGATACAATCATACTACCCTGTTCTAGGAAGAATTTGCTCTCTGATGCCTCTGAGATAAATTCAGATTCCTTTGGGTGGCATATAAGATTCTCAATAACCTGATACACTTCCACCTTTATTTCCCATATTCAGGAACAGCTCTGAACAACAACTTTATTACTCTCTCCATGGTTCACCTCCTTTATCCCCCATTCCCAAGGCCACGCTTCTTTCCATAAACATCGGCTGTGGTCATACTTATTCCTTTTTTCCTCCAAATATCATTTTTAAAATCATTTTTAGGGCACATTTTACTTTTGATACTACATAAGAACTCAGTACACAAAGCTACAGGGATCTCCATTTTCTGAACTCCCAAGCAGCATTGATACAAATTCTAGCTTGATCTGAATGACTTGGATGAACTTGAGCAAGCTACTCAGTTTCAAAGTACGAGATTTTTACTGAGAAAAAACATGAAAAATCATGTCTAACCAATATATATGAAAGGTCTAGCTTTGTGCCTAGCAGATAGTATGTTCTCAGTAAATTATTTTTTCTTTCATATTTGCATATATAAGTGATCAGTAAATCTTTTTTGTTCAGGTATTTAGGTATTTAGAATTTTCACTATTTTCTGCCTAATTTATGCTTTACAGCATCCCCAAATTTTTGTTAATGCTGTGAATATGTCAGTAATTTACATTGGAATCAGTACAGGTTGGTGTAATTGCTAATAACAAGACAAGTAATAATATCAGAGAGAAAAAAAATCATTTAGTTTCATATATTCAGAATTTCACTTTACTTTTGATGGATGCCTAATCAAACAGCATGAAAATATCCAAATCCATAGGGATTTCAGAATAAATAGTATCTATTTCAACTATAGATTGATAAATAATCAGTAAACAGATACTTTATTTCAGAGAACTTGAGAGTAAAATTGACAAACACTAAAGATGAAAATATTCTTGATTTGAAAATAGGTATTCCGTGTGAATTAATATTGAAACATAATCTCTTGAATAAACTCAAAATTGAGAATCAAGTATATCCAGTTTACTTCTGACAGGTGGTGTTAAGAAGGGATTAATTCTTGAGAACTTGGAATGTGCCAGAGTTTGTAAGATTATGCTTTGAGGTTCCAAAAATTTGTCAATTCCAAATGGAAGCAATCTTTATATATACTGACTTCTATTCCTAGTATTTGTAGAAAATTGTAACTCATTACACTTTGAAACAATTAGTTAATAGTTTAACTAATTTCATTGTGCCACAGTTTATGACCTCAAGAATAATTATTTAGTTCATTTCTGCTGGGAGCTAGTAGCTTAGATTTCAAAATACATTGTAGCAGAAATTCTCCTTGCTGAATTTCTTTATTTGATTTATACACTATCATGTTTTAGTAATTTAATATTTTATATACAAAGTGATCATTTTCTACTTTCTCAATATTCCATATTTTGAAAAGCATTTTATCAAATTTAAGTTAATTTTCCACAGGGGATGAAATTTTTTTCAGAATGTTATAAAACTTTCTTCATAATTTTTTTCATAACATTTAATACTTCCTTATTTCTTAGACTATAGATAAAGGGGTTTAATAAAGGAATTACTAGAGTATAAAAAATAGCAACAGGTATATCTTTATCTTCTTCTTTAACTGAATTTGGTCTAATGTACACAAAAAGAAGAGAACCATAGAATATTGAGACAGAGAGAAAGTGGGATGCACAAGTAGATAAAGCTTTTCCTCTTCCTTCTTTGGACTTCATTTTGAAAATCGTGAAGAGGATGCAGAGATAAGAGATTAGAACTATGATAATAGAGAAGACTTGAATTGACCCTGAAAAGATAAATATCATCAATTCATTGATAGAAGGGTCAACACAAGAGAGTCTGTATAATGGAAGAACATCACAAAAAAAGTGATTAATTTGATGAGACCCACAGAAAGTTAACCTAAAGAGAAACCCTATATGAATCACAGAATGCAGGTTTCCAGCTATGTAGGCCCCTGTGGTCATCTGAATGCAGAGTTTCTTTGACATCATGGTGTGGTACTGTAGTGGGCGGCAAATGGCCACATAGCGGTCATAGGCCATTGCTGCCAAAAGAAAGCAGTCTGTAGTTTCAGCAAGGCAGAGAAAATAAAATTGTGCCATGCATTCATAAAGGGAAATCATTCTGTCCTTAGAAAAGAAGTTCTCTAACATCTTTGGGGTAATGGCACAAGAACAACAGGAATCCATTAGAGCTAGGTTGCCCAGAAAGATGTACATTGGTGTGTGAAGACGACACTCTGTAAAAATCAATGCCACCAGGCCAAGATTCCCCACCATAGTGATCAGATAGATAGTAAGAAACACCACAAAGAGTAGGCTCTTCAATTCTGGGTGATCTGTAAATCCTATGAGGATAAACTCAGTTGTCAAGGAGTGGTTATCCTCATTCATATCCACCTTCTCTGTTGAGATAGGAATTCTGGAGACATAAAATTCTAATTAGAGTGTGTCTAATTTTCCTTTCACATTTTAATTTTTACAACAAAGAGAGTAGCTTCTGCAAACTTCTGTTACTATCTCTGGACACAGGCACACAAATCTCTAGGGGATATTCCTTCTTCTAAAATGTCAGCTTTATAACCTCAATTCTGAAACTCTGGATTCCCAAGAATATTTTTATAATTCCAAGGAGAATTCTTACAGTGGAAAAGTTTTGTCTTTATGGATTCATGCATGAATAGTGTACAAATATAACGTACCCATATTTGGTACGTTGATGTCAATTTTTGTATTAAAGATCCTTAAAATTTTAAATCAATTTTCATATATACACATTTTTTTAACTGAGCAAGAAGTTTTCATATATTCTTCCAGTTGAGTAAATATTTGAAAATAGCATACAAAAGATATGTTAAATTTATATATTAGGAATAGTATGAGATTACTAAGAATTAAGAAGACTATCATCTTTAAAGAAAATTACTTTGGATATCTAAAGAAATAAATATCCATGTATTGTCACCTCTCTCATTCCTGTTCTTAGTATTACACTCATTTCCATAAAAACTGACTCTGTCCATGCCCTCACTCCTGTTGATTTTTGCCCAGATATCTAAATCCTTTCCTTCTTTATGTACAGTTTACATATAATGCTGCTTAATATTAAGTTTTAACTAAATGCCCTAGACCACACTGATTTTCACTTTCTGAATCCTCAAGCATTTCTTATATACATAACACAATCTAGAGTTGCTTGTCTACATGGCTTTTTTCTCTTTTTTTTAATTTATTTTAAAATTTTAACCTTCATTCATTTTAGAGAGAGTGTGAGTAGGAGAGGGGCAGAGAGAGAGGGAGACAGACTCTAAAGCAGGCTCCAGGCTCTGAGCTGTCAGCACAGAGCCCGATATGGGGCTCAAACTCATGAACCACAAGATCATGACCTGAGCCGAAGTTGGACCCTTAACTGACGGAGCCACTCAGGCACCCGTCCTTTTTTTATTAAAAACATTTTTTCATGTTTATTTTTGAGAGTGGGGAGGGGCAGAGAGAGAGGGAGACACAGAATTTGAAGCAGGCTCTAAGCTGTTAGCACAGAGCCCGACGTGGGGCTCAAACTCACAATCTGTGAGATCATGACCTGAGCCAAAGTCGAACACTTAACCAACTGAGCCACCCAGGCGCCCCTACATAGCTTTTTTTTTTCATTTATCTATACACAGTTTCCTTATTAGAACTGAGACATTTGAGTTAAGCTATGACTTATACTTCTTGTAAGAGTTGTTTAATGCGATAGAGAAAAAGCAGTATTGATTCCCGTCCAACTTCATTCTAAAGACCTGACTTATAAGATAAACTTGTCAGCATACCACTGTTGATCCTTAGTGACTTTCTTTGGTTTCTGCAAGTTGAGACTGTTAATTTTGAAGAATAGTCTACAAAGGACATTATTCAAAAATCATCTTTTAAAAAAGTTTAGGTGTCATTCTTTTATCTGAATTGAACCACCTACTATTTTTCTGTTTTCTGAGAAACTTATATAAGGTTTTCTAAAGTATATCACAGTAGTTTAAAAGCTAATAAAAATAAGCCTGCCTGTATAGTTTAATTTCATAACACTTAGAAAAATTGAAAAATCTTAATATGATTTTTGAGAACAAATTTTGTTTTCCCTAAAAGGCTATCTTCTAGGGGCTCAGAGGGTTGAGCGTCCAACTTTGGCTTAGGTCGTGATCCATGAGTTTGAGCCCGGCACTGGGCTCTGTGCTGACAGCTCAGAGCCTGGAGCCTGCTTCAGATTCTGTGTCTCCCTCTCTCTCTGCCCTTCCCCCACTCATGCTTTGTCTCTCTCTCTCAAAAAATGAATAAACGTTAAAAAAAATTTTTTTTAAAAAGGCTATCTTCTATCATTACTTACTGATCCATTAGGATATATTGACCATTGTGTCAAATCATATAAATTTTATGGTCAGAATGGATGTATTTTTCCATAATCAAAACATCAAAATAGAAGCACAGGCTGGGGCGCCTGGGTGGCTTAGTTGGTTAAGCATCAGCTTGCACTCTGTCTCTCTCAAAAATAAATAAATATTAAAAAATTTTTTTAAAAAGGCACAGGCTGAACATTTTATTTTCTTGTTTTAAAATATTAAATATAAGCCATTTAATTATTCAGCTGTGTTAGAAATAACTTTCAATGTACCTGCCTGAATTATTTAACAGAATTAAGCTATGCTGTTACCTGTGTATTTTGAAAACTTACCTTATAATCAGAAAAGGTCAGCATGAATTGAATTTAAATCTCTTGCTAATTTCCCATAGCCTTCAGTTGTGAGAAGAGCTAGAAAGGTGAGAAGTTGAAATCTAAGATCAATGAACAAATGCTAAGTAATTCAGATAAATAAATGTTTATGGATGCTAATATTAAAACTAAAAGTAAATTTGAGTACTTCCCTTATCTAAATGCTCTGATACTGTGTTAAGTCTTGTAGAATTTCAGAATATAAAAATATTGGTCTCAAACACATTGGGATTAAAAAAAAATGAAAATCTGGAAGACTGCTAATGGATCAGTGTCAATAATTCTATTTCTTACATTGCAAAGTTAAACTTTTCCATCAAATGCTTAAGGGATTTCCCTGTAGTGACATCAGTGTATTTCTGTTGGGAGATTCAGTCTCCAAAATGTATTAACTCTGTGACATTAATTAAAGATTACCTGTGAGACAAAGAGGTTAAGTAAATGACTTTCACTAAAGTAACTAAGGTCAGTTGATGATCGTCTTGCTGATTATTACGTAACTAACATCATTTTTACAATTGTAAAATTGTACATTTTATATCTCTGTTCACTATCCTATGCATAAAATGTAATGAGCAGAAAAGGGTCTCAGGTTGGTTTGGACAGTTACAGGAAAAATTAATATGGTTAATGAAAGATGATTAGCATTTGCAGTGGAGCCTAAAAGGTGTAGGGTTAGCGAGGCTCATCAACTTCACTCTGTGAGTTGAACTAGTTCCCATGTGTTGCAAATCCCTCCTGGAAATTTTGCTGTTACCATTTAGCCCCACATATGATTTACTGAGTTGTTCTCTGTTCTTTTCATTTCACTCCAATTACTTTGTCTTTCTTACCCTGTTTTTTTCTCTTAATTCCACTAATTACTCTTCAATATACTGTATTTATTAGTATGCCTATAATCAGTCACTCATTCCCCACCACTACCATTAGCAGTAGACATAAGAGTGAAAGAATTTCTCTGTTACACTCGTTCCTTCATCTCTAATACCTTGAACAGTGGTTCTTTGTAGCGCTTAACAAATATTTGTTGAATGGATTAAAAAAAATGATACTCTGCTGCTCAGGAATTTGCAGTGGTCTCTCATTAGTTTTCAAACCAAATCCATTTTACTTATTTTGGTATTCCAAATGCTCCATGGTCACCCTTTGTCTTATCTTTCACCTTGCTCTCTTCCTCAACCTCAGGACACTTGGCCATGTGCATCCCTTCACTGCCCCTCTGTGCAATTGCTTCACCTAATTTTCTTATACTGCTTCCCTCTGCTAAAACTCCTTCTTGGGGTGCCTGGGTGGCTCAGTCACTTAACTGTCTGACTTCGGCTCAGGTCATGATCTCGCAGTTCATGGGTTCAAGTCCCGTGGTGGGCTTTGTGCTGACAGCTCAGAGCTGGAGCCTGCTTCGGATTCTGTGTCTCCTTCTCTCTCTGCTTCTCTCTCTCTCTCTCTCCCTCTCAAAAATAAACATTAAAAAGATTTAACACTCCTCCCTTTCTTTCCATCCCAATACTACTCATACTTGAGCTCAAATCAGATCTCCTCCATGAAGACTTTCCTAGGTCCTTTAAATAGAATTAGCTGATTAATGGCAAGATCTCATTCTTTTTTAAGACTAATATTCCACTGTGTATGTGTGTGTGTGTGTGTGTGTATTTATTTACACACTATATCTTCTTTATCCATTGATCTCACTCATATGTGGAATTTAAGAAATAAAACAAATGAACATGGGGATGGTGGTGGGAAGAGAGGAAAACCAAGAAACATACTCGTAACTACAGAAAACAAACTGATGGTTACTGGAGGGGAGGTGGGCAGAGGTGATAGGTATTAAGGAAGGCACTTGCTGTGATGAGCACCAGGTGTTGTATGTGAGTGTTGAATCAATACATTCTACACCTGAAACTAATACTGTTGAAATACATGTTAACTAGCTGGAATTTAAATAAAAACTTGGAAAAAATTTTTAAATAAAATATACTCAGTAAAAATAAATAGATAGAATTGATTTGTTCTTTTCCTGATTTATGTGATACTTACCTGCTTTTTTTAAAATATGAAATTTATTGTCAAATTGGTTTCCATACAATACCCAGTGCTCATCCCAATGGGTGCCCTCCTCAATACCTATCACCCACCCTCCCCTCCCTCCCACCCCCCATCAACCCTCAGTTTATTCTCAGTTTTTAAGAGTCTCTTATGGCTCTTATGGCTCCTTCCCTCTCTAACTTTTTTTTTTCCTTCCCCTCCCCCATGGTCTTCTGTTAGGTTTCTCAGGATCCACATAAGAGTGAAAACATATGGTATCTGTCTTTCTCTGTATGACTTATTTCACTTAGCATAACACTGTCCAGTTTCATCCACATTGCTACAAAAGGCCATATTTCATTCTTTCTCATTGCCAAGTAGTATTCCATTGTGATACTTACCTGCTTTTAAAATGCATTCACCACTTTATCAAGTGTGACTCATATGTGTCTTGATTGTAAAAGTCTTGACTAAATATTCTTTTTAAAATTTTTTTAAATGTTTGTTTATTTTTGAGAGACAGAATACAAGTGAGGGAGGGGCAGAGAGAGAGGGAGACACAGAATCCAAAACAGGCTCCAGGCTCTGAGCTGTCAGCACAGAGCCTGACGTGGGGCTCGAACTCACGGGCTGCAAGATCATGACCTGAGCTGAAGTCAGATGCTTAACCGACTGAGCCACCCAGGTGCCCCATTGACTAAATATTCTTAAGTCACCAATCATAAATATTTTAAGCACCTGACAATAAACTGAGCTAGATCTATAATATATGCTGCATTGATTGCTAAAATTTCCATCATGTTTAATCTTAATCAGGTACTTACAATATGCAGGGTATTGGAAGAGACAATGGGAAGTGTGGGCACAGGATGTGAGAATGGCAGGGATAAGTTCTTAGTTTTTAGATATGGCTTCCTGACAAGAAGCTCATAATCTAATGTGGAGAAAGGCACTTAATGCTGTGTGCACAATTTAGTGTGCAATTGAGGCTGTGATATAAAAAAGTGTAAACATATCATATAAAAATATAGTAAAGGAAGTGACTGGTGACCTAGAGGAAGAAAGAAAGATTTCCCAATGGGAGTATAATTTCAGACAACTTTGCAGAGTAATAATTGGTAAAGAACATGAGGAAAAGCAGTCTGAGGGAACCATCTGTAAAAGCCTGGATACTTTTTTTTAGTTTATTTATTTATTTTTAGAAAGAACATATGTGTAGGGAGAGGCAGAGAGAGAGAGAGAGAGAGAGAGAGAGAGAGAGAGAGAGAGAATCCCAAGCAGGCTCTGTACTGTCAGCATGGAGCCTGATGCGGGGCCCGTGAGATCATGACCTGAGCTGAAGTCAGTCACTTAACTGAGCCACTCAGGCATCCTAAAGCCTGGACTCTTAAAAGAGCAAGGCCTAATTTAAAAAAAAAAAAGGGAAGGGGGACAGTAACTAGAGTGACTGAAGCTTACTCATACATGATACAAGGAGACACAAAAAGTAATATAAACGGAATGGGAAATTTCAAATTCTATTTGATTTCTTCTCATTTATTTCCTCTGCTCCTGCCAATTCACTATACCCTCTCTCTCTAAAGCCACAACCAATTCTAAATGCCAACTCTAAAGAATATTTAATTATTTCCTAACAAAGTATAGTGTTTGGTAGTATTGAAAGTCTTCTCTGGCTTGTTTGAAAACCCTCTCTGCTCCTATCATCTTGATTGTTCCATCTCAGTCTTTGATGCTGAGTCATGTTTCTCTTTTTGTCCTTAATAATGCTTTCATTCACCCTGATTGTATCCTTGGCCTCACTCTTCATTCATTCTAGAAATTTCCCCATGTTATCTCATCTACTCTTGTGTTTTCAACTATCTTTCATTTGCTGATAGTTTTACTAGGAGAGATATTTCAAACCATGGTGTACATTCATATTGATAAGCTCATTTGGAGTATGTTCTAAATATATACATTCTTACCTACAAATTAGATAGATGTACTACTATACTAAAATATTATATATAAACATGAAAATAGAAATTTAAAAAGAATTAGACTAAGAGAAATGCTATTAAAATTTTAAATTTTATGTATTTAATGCTATTAAAATATTGTTTACCCCCACTAGCACTATTATTAATTAAATAATAATCTTATATTCAGAACAAGATGTGATATATGGCTTATTATTTAAATCACAGCTTAGCACTGTGATACAGCAGTGCACCCACTTGCTTGAACTTACTTCCAAACATCTCTTAATATCCTACACAGTTGAAAAGATCCGGCACACAGATATATCTGCCCAAATGGGAGAAGAATGTAAGTTTTGAGTGGGTCTCAGAACAGGAGAGGGCTCTTCATAGGCCCACACTATGGGGTAAACAGCCCTGACATTTGGGCCAAATGACTCAGCAGGCCAGTAGTATTAAAGATATCTGAGGTGAGAAGAGAAGTGAAACTAATGGGAAGTGTATGGAAAATTCTGATAGGAGAATCATAACATATACCCTAATGGTTTGGGAACAAGGCCTTGCTTTCTGCAGCAGAGAATTATAAACTATTCAACAAATAACTTCCTGCTGTGCTATGGACCCTGCTAGTTGAAGAGCTCCTAACTGTAGGACATCAAGTGACTAAAAGGCCAGAATTGCCTTCATGAGCTGGAATTTGTCAGACTAGCAAGTATAAGATTGAGCAGGCCCAGGAGTAATTCATTAGAAGATGAAGGTGGCATATCCAAGGATCTGGCATGAACAGGGTCAGAGAATACAATAGGCTGCACAGGAAGGTAACCCAGACCTCTATGTCATCCTCCACCATTGCACTGAACTCCTGTCCTCATCTCGCATGTCTGGCTTCAAAGGCCAAGTTGGTTCTTGGGTGGTCAGCTTGGTATGTTGATGCAAGCCAAGATAGATTACTGCTAAACTATAGCTCCACCTAGGGTGACCTTGAAAAGTAAGACTAGGGAGACATCCTCCCACAGAGCAGCAGACCGATTACCTTATTCCATTGTATAGAAAAAGAGGTGGTCCAAGGTGAGAATATATAAATTCATAGAAGAGGTGAACATCTAGGATGTTGGTCAATGGTGTGTAGGGAGACAGATTAAAAGGTCAGTGACCAGAAAATCTGAGGGAGAGGTATTTGAATGGATCTCTTGGGATGGATATGAAGTGTGGAGTTCTTCATATTACATGTAAAGGTATACCAGAGAGCATCTACCATAGGAAAAAAAATACTAAACAACCAAGTACACAGAATGATTCAGCTAGTTGAGGTGATCCAGTTTTGTTCATCTGCCACCCCAGTGCTGGCACAACGGGCACATGAATGAAGTGCTGTAGCAGCTGAGATGGAGGTATGCATGTGCCTAATAGCAGACGCTCCACCTTTTCAAGGCTAATCTAGCTACTGTTCTTGTCAAGTTCTAACTTGCCAAAACCAGAGACCATTTTGGATCCCCCAGTCTTACAACATCCATCAAAAAAAAAAAAAACAAAAAACAAAACAAAACAAAAAAAAAACAGTCAGCCACATGGTGGCATTTGCTACTATGAACCTCTTCCTCTCTGAAGGGGACATAAATTTATCTGGATTGGAATCCACATAATCCAGGTATGGATTAACTTTCTAATCTGTAAATGCTCAGGAAGAATCACTCTCTGGGGCTGGTAGAATGGTGCATGCATTGCATTGGACCAAGAAATCTAGGTTGCAGTAAAGAAGGTGTGGTACTGGACAGTGACTGACACACTGGTTCTATTCTATTTCTTTTTTTTTTTTCAACGTTTATTTATTTTTGGGACAGAGAGAAACAGAGCATGAACAGGGGAGGGGCAGAGAGAGGGAGACACAGAATCGGAAACAGGCTCCAGGCTCTGAGCCATCAGCCCAGAGCCCGACGCGGGGCTCGAACTCATGGACCGCGAGATCGTGACCTGGCTGAAGTCGGACGCTTAACCGACTGCGCCACCCAGGCGCCCCGGTTCTATTCTATTTCAAATCACCCAGAAGCTGCTGGCTTAATGAGTTGATGAAATGACCTTTCAAAGATAAAATTAAGATGTCAAGACTGTGTCTTCCAAGGTTCACTTTCCATGAGAAATTAGTGACCACTGTATGTTGTCATGTCCACAGTAGGTTGAATACCTCAGTCCAGGACCTCCTCAAGTTATCTGCTTGGGGAATTTGCATTTTGTTTCCTCATCTCTGAGCTGTATGGGTTTAGAGGGCCTGGTTCTCAGAGGCGATATGTTCTTATATGTTCTTACCAGAGAATGTGACAAGAATCCCATTATACAGAATAGTTTCAGCTCCCTACCCAGTCACTTTAGATTCTTTTTTTTTTTCCAAGAGACTAACAGGCAAGGAAAGGAGTCCATTAAGATTATAGGAGTAATTGACCCTGTTATCAGGAAGAGATAAGGCTGCTATTATCAGGTGGGAGCAGGAAAAATATGTTTGGCATTGAGGGGTCCATAGGCATCTGTTGCTACTTCCTTGTTCAATTTGACAGCAAATACACAAATACAACAACCAGAACTGAAAAAGACATCGTGTGAAAGGCTCAGATTCCCTGGTGATCTGATTCTGAATCATCCTGCCATATTAGGACCAGTAGAGGTATTAGGCAAAGGTGAAGGGAATCAAGAGGTAGAAGATGGACATTAGTGTGGGCATGAGACCAGCTGCAACAGTGGGAACTGCAGGTGTCCCATTAACCTTCACCTTGTAAGATTCTCCAGGACAAGAAAAAGGCCCAAATCCTGGTGGTTTTTTCCCCAGAATTGATTATAAGAAATAAGCAGCTTTGAACAGTATAAAAGGTGGCCAGTAATGGATCTGTGGTTCACAGCCCAGATTCAAGGTATTTCCCCAGCAGTAAGAGTGCCAGTAGCTGATAGTTCTTAGCTGAATCCTTATTCAGGAAGTATCCTTAGCTTAAGGTAATGGTCTTAGGAAGGTCATGTGCCTTACTTGGAGGCAGCCTACATTTAATGACTGTTCCATGGAAAGTATAAATTTAATGTCCCTGTCTTAGGCATGAGAACTTTGAAGGGATATTCCAAACCCCCTCTTCTCCACCAGATTGGCTAAGGTTTTTGTTGTGACTCTAGTCAACCTATCCTTCTGCCCAGTCTTACTTCCTTCACTCCCATGATTATTGAGCCTGAGAACATTCTCCAACAAACTGCTTTTTTTAAAAAATAATTTATTTATTTTTTAAATTTACATCCAAGTTAGTTAGCATATAGTGCAACAATGATTTCAGGAGTAGATTCCGTAATGCCCCTTACCCGTTTAGCCCATCCCCCCTCCCACAACCCCTCCAGCAACCCTCTGTTTGTTCTCCATATTTTTGTCCCCTATGTTGTGTCTCCCTCCCTGTTTTTATATTATTTTGCTTCCCTTCCCTTATTTTCATCTGTTTCGTATCTTAAAGTCCTCATCTGAGCGAAGTCATATGATATTTGTCTTTCTCTGACTAATTCCACTTAGCATAATACCCTCTAGTTCCATCCATGTAGTTGCAAATGGCAAGATTTCATTCTTTTTGACTGCTGAATAATACTCCACTATGTATGTATGTATGTGCATATATATATATATATATATATATATATATATATATATATACCATGTCTTCTTTATCCATTCATCCATCGATGGATGTTTGGGCTCTTTCCATAATTTGGCTATTGTTGATAGTGATGCTATAAACATTGGGGTGTATGTGCCCCTTCAAAACAGCATACCTGTATCCCTTGGATAAATACCTACTAGTGCAATTGCTGGGTCGTAGGGTAGTTCTATTTTTAATGTTTTAAGGAACCTCCATACTGTTTTCCAGAGTGGCTGCATCAGTTTGCACCCCTACCAGCAGTGCAAAAGAGATCCTCTTTCTCCACATCCTCACCAACATCTGTTGTTTCCTGAGTTGTTAATGTTAGCCATTCTGACAGATGTGTAGTGTTATATCATTGTGGTTTTGATTTGTATTTCCCTGATGATGAGTGATGTTGAGCATTTTTTCATGTGTCGGTTGGCAATCTGGATGTCTTCATTGGAGAATTGTCTATTTCATGTCTTTTGCCCATTTCTTCACTGGATTATTTGTTTTTTGGGTGTTGAGTGTGATAAGTTCTTTATGGATTTTGGATACTAACCCTTTATCTGATATATCATTTGCAAATATCTTCTCCCATTCCGTTGGTTGCCTTTTAGTTTTGCTGATTGTTTCTTTACTGTGCAGAAGCTTTTTACTTTTATGAGGTCCCAGTAGTTGATTTTTGCTTTTGTTTCCCTTGCCTCTGGAGATGTGTTGAGTAAGAAGTTGCTGTGGCCAAGGTCAAAGAGGTTTTTATCTGCTTTCTCCTCTAGGATTTTGATGGCTTCCTGTCTTATGTTTAGGTCTTTCATCAATTTTGAGTTTGTTTTTGTGTATGGTGTAAGAAAGTGGTCCAGATTCATTTTTCTGCATGTCTCTGTCCAGTTTTCCCAGCACCATTTGCTGAAGAGACTGTCTTTATTCCATTGGCTATTCTTTCCTGCTTTGTCAAAGATTAGTTGGCCATATGTTTGTGGGTCCATTTCTGGGTTCTCTATTCTGTTCCATTTTTCTGAGTGTCTGTTTTTATGCCAGTCCCATACTGTCTTGATTATAGCTTTGTAATACAGCTTGAAGTCTGGGATTGTGATGCCTCCAGGTTTGGTTTTCTTTTTCAAGATTGCTTTGGCTATTTGGGGTCTTTCCTGGTTCCATACAAATTTTAGGATAGTTTGTTCTAGTTCTGTGAAAAATGCTGATGTTATTTTGATAGGTATTGTATTGAATATGTAGATTGCTTTGGGTAGTATTGACATTTTAACAATATTTGTTCTTCCTATTCAGGAGCATGGAATTTTTTCCATTTTTTGTGTCTTCAATTTCTTTCACAATCTTTCTATAGTTTTCAGTGTATAGATTTTTCACCTCTTCGGTTAGATTTATTCCTAGGTATTTTGTGGGTTTTGGTGCAATTGTAGACAGGATCAATTCCTTGATTTCTCTGTCTGTTGCTTCATTATTGGTATATGGGAATGCAACCGACTTCTGTGCACTGATTTTATATCCTGCGACTTTGCTGAATTCAGGATCAGTTCTAGCAGTTCTTTGGTGGAATCTTGTGGGTTTTCCATAAAGACTATCATGTCATCTGTGAAGAGTGAAAGTTTGACCTCCTCTTGGCCAATTTGGATGCCTTTTATTTCTTTGTGTTGTCTGATTGCTGAGGCTAAGACTTGCAATACTTTGTTGAATAACAGTGGCGAGAGTGGACATCCCTGTCTTGTTCCTGACCTTAGGGGGGAAGCTCTCAGTTTTTCCCCATTGAGGATGATATTAGCATTGGATCGTTCATATATGGCTTTTAGGATCTCAAGGTATGCTCCTTCTATCCTTACTTTCTTGAGGGTTTTTATCAAGAAAGGATGTTGTATTTTGTCAAATGCTTTCTCTGCATCTATTGAGAGGATCATGTGGTTCTTGTCCTTTCTTTTATTGATGTAGTGTATCACATTGATTGTTTTGTGGATATCGAACCAGCCCTGCATCCCACATATAAATTTCATTTGGTCGTGGTGAATAATTTGTTTTAATGTATTGTTGGATCCAGGTGGCTAATATCTTGTTGAAAATTTTTGTTCAAAAATCTTGTTGAAGATCCATTTTCATCAGGGAAATTGGTCTATAGTTCTGCTTTTTAGGGGGGTCTTTGTCCGGTTTTGGGATCAAGGTAATGTTGGTTTCATAGAGTTTGAAATTTTTCCTTCCATTTCTGTTTTTTGTAACAGCTTCAAGAGAATAGGTGTTAACTCTTCCTTAAATGTTTGGTAGAATTCCCCTGGAAAGCTATCTAGCCCTAGACTCTTGTTTTTTTGGGAGATTTTTGATTACTAACTCAATTTCTTTACTGGTTGTGGGTCTGTTCAGATTTTCTATTTCTTCCTGTTTCATTTTGGTAGTGTATATGTTTCTAGGAATTTGTCCATTTCTTCCAGATTGCCCATTTTATTGGCATATAATTGCTCATAATATTCTCTTATTGTTTGTATTTCTGATGTGTTGGTTGTGATCTCTTCTCTTTCATTCTTAATTTTATTTATGTGGGTTCTTTCCTTTTTCTTTTTGATCAAACTGGCTAGGGGTTTATCAATTTTGTTAATTCTTTCAAAGAACCAACTGCTGGTTTCATTGATCTGTTCTATTGTTTTTTTTTGTTTGTTTGTTTTGATAGCATTGATTTCTGCTTTAATCTTTATTATTTCCTATCTTCTGCTGGTTTTAGGGTTTATTTGCTGTTCTTTTCCCAGCTCTTCAAGGTGTAAGTTTAGATCGTGTATCTGAGACCTTTCTTCCTTCTTTAGGAGGGCCTGGATTGCTATATACTTCCCTCTTCTGACTGCCTTTGCTGTATCCCAGAGGTTTTGGGCTGTGGTGTTATCATTTTCATTGGCTTCCATGTGCTTTTTAATTTCCTCTTTAACTTTTTGGTTAGCCCATTCATTCTTTAGTAGGATGGTCTTTAGTCTCCAAGTATTTGTTATCTTTCCACATTTTTTCTTATGGTTGATTTCGAGTTTCATAGCGTTGTGTTCTGAAAATATGCATGTTATGATCTCAATCTTTTTGTACTTGCTGAGGGCTGATTTATGTCCCAATATGTGATCTGTTCTGGAGAACATTCCATGTGCACTTGAGAAGAATGTGTATTCTGTTACTTTAGGGTGAAATATTCTGAATATATCCATTAAATCCATCCAGTCCAGTGTGTCATTCAAATCCATTGTGTCCTTGTTGATTTTCTGTTTAGACAATCTGTCCATTGTTGTAAGTGAGGTGTTGAAGTCCCCTACTATTATGGTATTATTATCAATGTGTTTCTTTATGTTTGTGATTAATTGATTTATATATTTGGGTGTTAGCACATTTGGAGCATTAATGTTTACAATTATTAGATCTTAGTGGATAGACTCCTTAATTATGATATGCCCTTCATCTCTTGTTACAGTCTTTATTTTAAAGTCTAGATTGTCTGATATAAGTATGGCTACCTCATATTTCTTTTGGCAACCATCATTCTATTAGCATGATAGATGGTTCTCCATCCCCTTTCAATCTGAAGGTGTCTTTAGGTCTAAAGTGAGTCTCTTGGGGCTCCTGGGTGGCTCAGTCGGTTAAGCGTCTGACTTCAGCTCGGGTCATGATCTCGTGGTCCGTGAGTTCGAGCCCCGCGTCAGGCTCTGGGCTGATGGCTCAGAGCCTGGAGCCTGCTTCCGATTCTGTGTCTCCCTCTCTCTCTGCCCCTTCCCCCATTCATGCTCTGTCTCTCTCTGTCCCCAAAATAAATAAACATTAAAAAAAAATTAAGGGGCGCCTGGCTGGCGCAGTCGGTTAAGCGTCCGACTTCAGCCAGGTCACGATCTCGTGGTCCGTGAGTTCGAGCCCCGCGTCAGGCTCTGGGCTGATGGCTCAGAGCCTGGAGCCTGTTTCCGATTCTGTGTCTCACTCTTTCTCTGCCCCTCCCCCATTCATGCTCTGTCTCTCTCTGTCCCAAAAATAAATAAACGTTGAAAAAGAAAATTAAAAAAAAAAATTAAAAAAAAAATAAAGTGAGTCTCTTGTAAACAGCATATAGATGGATCTTGTTTTCTTATCCATTCTGTTACCCTATGTCTTTGATTGGAGCATTTAGTCCATTGTCGTTTAGAGTGAGTACTGAAAGATATGAACTTATTGCCATTGTGTTGCCTATAGAGTTGGAGTTTCTGGTGGTGTTCTCTGGTCCTTTCCAGTCTTTGTTGCTTTTGGTCTTTTTTTTTTTTTCTTCCCATCTTTCCTCCCCTCAGAGAGTCCCCCTTAAAATTTCTTGCAGATCTGGTTTAGTGGTCACAAACTCCTTTAATTTTTGTTTGTCTGGGAAACTTTATCTCTCCTTCTATTTTGAATGACAGACAACTTTACTAGATCAAGAATTCTTGGTTGCATATTTTTCTTTTTCAGCCTGCCAAGTTTCTGTGGATAGGTCTGCAAACCTGATCTGTTTTCCCTTGCAGGTTAAGGACTTTTTTCTCCTTGCTGCTTTCATGATTGTTTCCTGAGTATTTTGTGAATTTGACTATGATATGCCTTGTTGATGGTTTTTGTTGAATATAATAGGGGTCCTCTGTGCTTCCTGGATTTTGATGTTTCTGTCTTTCCCCAGGTTAGGAAAGTTTTCCACTATGATTTGCACACATAATGCTACTAACCCCTTTTCTCTCTTTTCATCTTCTGGTACCCCTATGATTCTGATATTTTTCCTTTTTAATGAGTCACTGATTTCTCTAATTCTTAAATTGCATTCTTTTGCCTTAGTCTCCCCTTTTTTTCTGCTTCACTATTCTCCATAAGTTTGCCCTCTATATTGCTGACTCACTGTTCTGCCTCATTCATCCTTGCCACCGTGGCATCCATTCTAGATTGCAACTCAGTTATAGCATTTTTTATTTCATCCTGACTAGCTTTTACTTCTTTTATCTCCACAGAAAGGGTTTCTAATCTATTTTCAACCCCAGCTACTATTCTTTTTATTGTGATTCTAAATTCTGGTTCAGACGTCTTGCTTGTATCTGTATTGATTAAGTCCTTTGCTGTCATTTCTTCCTGTTCTTTCTTTAGGGGTGTTTCTTTCATTTCATCATTTTGAAGGAAGAAAAGGAATTAATAAGGTAAAAAAAAATTAAAAACAAATCACACAAAAAATAAAATAAATGATGCTAGATCCTAGGTGTGTTTTGGTCTGGTTGTTGAAAGGAGCTTCATAGATTAGAAAAAAGGGAAATATAAGAAAAGGAAAAAAAAGGAAATGTTTGAAAATTTGAAAAAATAATACAATGAAATAGAATAAAATGAAATGATTGAAATAAAATAGAATTTGAAAAATTTACAGAAAAGTAAAAAATATAGTAGAAAAAAATTAAAGAAAAATATTTTAATAAAAATTGAAAATAAAAATACTTTTTTTCTCTTTCTGTATTGAAGAATAAGAAAAGAAAAAGAAATTGAATAGATGGACCAGTGAACAGACCGAAATACGATTGAAATTACACTGGTTTCCCCTAGAAGTCAACTATGAAGCACTTTATAGTCCGTAAACTAAGCAGGTGGAGAGACTTGTGGTGTTCCTAAAGAGCAAGGTTGGCCCAGTTGGGTGGGGCTTAGTATAACATCTCTCTTCTCCACTAGATGGAGCTGCTTAGCTGACTGGGGTGGATTGTTGTGGCACTTGTAGGTGTGTATGTGCATGCGTGGGAGCAGTGAAAACTGCGTCACCCAGCTATCCAGTCTCTAGTATTGGAACTTTGTTCTCCCTGATCAGTAATCACACACCCATCCCTTGTCTCTGGCTTCTGTCCACTCCCCACTCCTACACTGTCCATAACCAACCCCAGGCAGCACCTCCCTCCTGAATTTTATTAGATTCACCTGTTTTTCCTGACCCCTTACTTCTGAGGGACTGTGGCTTTGACCTGCTCTACCCGTCTGTAGGAGGGTCTCACTGAGCAATGGCCGGGTGCCTGCTGCACCCAGGAATGTTCACGGGACCATGCCACTGCTGATGCCCAGAGACTGTGGCTGGGTGTCAGCCTGCCCCAGAAAAGGTGAACGCAGTTGTGTTCAGGGATTATGGAACATCACAACACACATCTGGCACCAGGCTTCACCCTTAATGACCAGCAAATGTGGTTGTTTTCCTGGGTCCCCTGGGGTCTTTGCCTGTGGTGGGGGCAGGGGGGGTGGCACACACAGCCTCTACCAGATGTCTTCCCAGCAAGGGAACTGCCTCTCCCTGTGTGGCCTAAAGACCCCCAGACTTCACTCTACTCCTGGGGATTCGCCCCTCCCACCAGAGCACTGCCAAGTATGGAGCTGTGAAGTTTCAGATTCTGCATTCCCCCTGTTTACAGAGTCTTGATGGAAGTTAAACCCTCTCCTTTCTCCTTTCTCCTTTCTCCTTTCTCCCTTTTTAGTTCAGTCCCTGGGGTTGTTTCCACTTTTCTACTTTCTCTCCAGCTGCTTTTGGGGGGTGTTTTTCCCCATATTTCCCCCTCTCCCCCTGTCTCCATCCTCTCTGTACAAGCAAAAACAGCTCCCTGCCCTCCCCGGCTTTTCTCTCCCCTAGTTTACCTATCTGCCCCATGTACCTGCTGTGTTCTGTGGTTCAGGTTGTGCAGATTGTTGTGTTAATCCTCAAATCAGTTTTATAGGCATGCAAGATGGTTTAGTGTTGATCTGGCTGCATCTCAGGGACTAGAGACACACAAAAAAACTTCCATGCTGTTCCGCCATCTTGGCCACTCCTCCACTCCAACAAACTTCTTATATGCACATCTCCATCTCAGAGAGATGTAAATTGCTATTCTATATTCCATAATACATAACATGATTTATTCTTTAAAAAAATAAAGAACCTTAATTATACTAAAAATTAAAGTAGATCTTAATCTGTTATAGCCAACTTGTTATAATTCATCGTTAACTGTTCTACAAAATGTATATGTGACTATATGTGTGTTCCTTCTCATTCCATTTTTTCCCATTCTTGGAGTCTTCTTCTAGATCAAACTTCATTATTTTAAATATACACGACTACAATTAGTTTGCTTCTAGCCTCTCTCCCCCCAGACTAACCTACATGTATCTCCAAGGTCATTTTTCTGAATAGCAATTCGTATTTTATTCTCCTGCCAGGAAATTTTTAATATTTCAAACATTCTACATAGGATCAGATATAATGCCCTCCATTAACTAGACAAGATGAATAAAGGTGACTGTTCTATACATTTAGACACTTAAACTTGATGTTATGTTTATTTATTATGGTTTGGAACAATAGCCTGACACAATTCAGTGAGAGTAATAACAATTGGTAATGAAAGTTACTATTGGATTTTCTCCTGATTTACTCTGGTAATTGTGGAATTTTCAGTAAGATAATGCCAGACAACTTTGAAATTACATTTATATATCTTTTAGCAAACACAGTCTAATGATTTAGAGATTAGTATTTCATATAAATACAACTTTCTCTTTGTCCCTTTTCCATAGAACAGTTTAATGAATTAAAATCAGTTTTCCGTAGAAGATGAAGTTTATTTAACAATATTATAATTCTTCATACATTTTTTAAGACCATTTATCACTTCCTTATTTCTTAAGCTATAAATAAAAGGATTTAATAAAGGAATTACAATTATATAAAAAATTGCCACTGGTATGTCTTTATCCCCTTCTTCAAATGGTCTAATATACATGAGAAGACAAATGTAGAATATTGATACAGATAGAAAGTGGGATGCACAGGTAGAAAAGGCTTTACCTCGCCCCTCTTTTGATGTCATTTTAAAAATTGTGAAAAGGATGCAAATATAAGAGAACAAGACAGTGGCAATGGTGAAGATTTGAATTGGCATTGAAAAAATATAGATCATTAGTTCGTTGATATACGGGTCAGTACAGGAGAGTCTATAGAGTGGAAGAATATCACAAAAAAAGTGGTCAATTTGATTAGACCTGCAGAAAGTTAACCTTAACAGAAGCCCTACATGGATCATGGAATGCAGGTTACTAGCTATGAAGGTCCCTATGGTCATCTGAATGCAGAGTTTCTTTGACATCATGGTATGGTACTGTAGTGGGCTGCAAATGGCCACATAGCGATCATAAGCCATTGCTGCCAGAAGAAAACAATCTGCAGTTTCAGCAAGGCAGAGAAAATAAAATTGTGCCATGCATTCATAAAGGGAAATCATTTTTCCCTCAGAAAAGAAGTTCTCTAACATCTTGGGGATGATGGCACAGGAACAACAGGAATCCATTAGAGCCAAGTTGCCCAGAAAGATGTACATTGGTGTGTGAAGACGATGCTCCATAGAAATCAATGCCACCAGGCCAAGATTTCCCACCATGGTGATTAGATAGATGGCAAAGAACACCAAAAACAGGAGAATCTTCAGCACTGGATGATCTGTAAATCCTATGAGGATAAACTCAGTTGTCAAAGAGTTATTTTCATTAGCCATTCCTGGCTTTTCAGCTGAGATAGAAGTTGTAAAGAAATGAAATTCTAAATTAGAGTGTGTTTATTCTTCCCTCTAATTTCCCCATATACAAAAAGAAGCTATTTTATTTTATTTTATTTTATTTTATTTTATTTTATCTTATTTTATTATTTTTTATTCTCAAGTTAGTTAACATACAGTATAGTCTTGGCTTCAGGAATAGAACCCAGTGATTTATCTCTTACATATGACACCCAGTGCTCATCCCAAAAAGTGCACTCCTTAATGCCCATCACCCATTTCCCCCATCCCCCTACCTCCATCAACCCTCAGTTTTTTCTCTGTATTTAACTCTCTTATGGTTTGCCTTCCTCTCTGCTTTTATCTTATTTTTCCTTCCCTTCCCCTATTTTCATCTGTTAAGTTTCTCAGATTCCACATATGAGTGTAATTATATAGTATCTGTCAAATTAACAACTCAGGAAACAACAGATGTTGGCGAGGATGTGGGAGAAAGGGGAGAACCTATTACACTGTTGGTGGGAATGCAAACTGGTGCAGCCACTCTGGAAAACAGTGTGGAGGTTCCTCAAAAAATTAAAAATAGACCTACCCTATGACACAGCAATTACACTACTAGGAATTTATCTGAAGGATACAAAAATGCTGATTTGAAGGGGCACATGCACCCTAATGTTTATAGCAGCACTGTCAACAATGGCCAAATTATGGAAAGAGCCCAAATGCCCATCAAGTGATGAATGGATTAAGAAGATGTGGTACATATATATAAAATGGAAAGAAGCTCTTTTTAAATCATCCCATACTGTTTCCTACAAACTAGCACATGCACACTAGGTTAAGTCTGTGAGAAAAAAAGTATCACAGATTGTGTACACAGGGATCATCTAAAAATGTCCAGTGTGAACTCTCAGGACAGAAAGGCTTTTTCTGCATAAATTATCCAATGATAATGTACAAATTCCTAGACAGTATATATAATTTGACATTTCTAAAATTAGAAGACATTTTCTAATGGTATCTTTTTCTCCAAGGAAAGAAAAAATAAACATATTTTAGATACTGTGGAATTGATATGATGTTGGAAATAAATTACTTTAGATATTTTAAATGTCTAAATGTATTATTTGTAAAACCTCATAGACTCACAGTGGATTTTAAAAATGGCTTCTTGGAGCACCTAGGTGGTTCAGTCAGTTAAGTGTCTGACTTTTGATTTCAGTTCAGATCATGATCTCACTGTCATGAGTTCAAGCCCATGTCACTCTCCACGCTGAGTCTCCCTCTCTTTCTGCCCTTCCCCTGCCTGCTCATGTGCACTCACTCTCTCTCTAAAAAAATAAATACAAACTTAAAAATGGTTTCTGTAGCTTAGTATTTCTTCACAGATGAGCTTACCAAGAGATATTTTAAGGCAATACCTCTTCATCCTTTAAGACTGGGTAAGAATATAGGACATTTAAAATTTTTCTTCACAAGTTAATTTTGATACTGTTTTTATGTTTATTTCAACATGTTCTAGATTCTATTCCTATATTGGCATGACACATTCCTCTAAGAAGTTACTATTTTTTAATTATCCATTTATCCTAGTACTTTCTAGTTTTAAGTGTTTTACGTGCATGTCTAACATTATGAGATTTGGTTATCAAGTTTCCATTCACAGTGTTTATATTCCTTATGATAAATACCTATCTTTTATCCTTTTATACCTCTGTAAAAACTAATGTTGTTGTTTTTGTGAATTCTGTGAAGATTTTACATATATGATTATTTGTGTTTATAAACTCATGATTTAATCCACTACAGATTTATTAAAATTCAATGATCACTAAATTTATACTTATTATAGTTTAGCAACCATGATATTATCAGAAACATGCATTTTAAATAATGCTAAAATTATTTTTCTTTTCTTCCAAAGATTGCTGAAAGTCTTTGTCTTCATCATTTTTCAGATAGATAATTTTGGAGAAGAGCCTGTAGGTTGTTCAAAGTATATTGTTTTAAAAACATATATACTTGGTTAGCCTTTTTTTCTAGTTCTTATCCTTTGCTACACTAAATTTACTATACTATTTTTCTATTTGCTCACTTGGTATGGTAAGGTTTTCTGGAATTTTATCACTAAGGAGTTATAATCAAATGAATAAAATAAGTTGCCTTTTATGTTTTAGGTCTATAACACTGCAAAAAAAATTCACAATTATAGTGTTTTGGAAAAACTTAGTAAAAATATTCAAAGGCAGCTTTTTATCATTATTTTAGCAACATCTACTGGTAAATCACTACATGGAATCTGGTTTAGTTTTTGATAATCACTATTTTATAGAGAAGATACTGAATTAGAGTAATAATGAAAATTCATTTTATCTCCCTAGTTTAAAATGTAAATTATGCTACTGAATTAGAAATCAATTTTATTCTATCTCCCAGAATTATATTACAGAGTCATTTATAGCCTTACCTGTATATTTATTGGTAACACAATGATACTTTAGAAGTCAGGATAGGTCAGAAGGGTCCATTGTACTGTGTCTTATTATGGCTTTCCATAGTATCTTCAATTAAGAGACAAACCAAAAAATTATTAAGTAGATAAACATGCATCACAAATTAAAATGCTGACATATTTTAGGGAAATGCATATTTCTGCATTTTAATATTTTAAATACATTAGAAATCAGTTCTCATATTTTGAGTTCACTGACAAACATTTTATAGTAGCTGATTGGCCATGTGATATTTGTTATTAGAGAAATTAAGAATAAAAACCTTGCTCTTTAAAACATTTGGGAATAGATTACGAAGATATGTGACACTCTACCAGTAGGTTGGTGACAATAATTATGTTAGCCTTAGGGCACAGTTAAAGTTTTACATTGGTTCTAAAGGGATTTCCTTGGCATTGGCATCAGGGTATTCCTGCAAAGACTCTTAACCTGAGAGACATGGTTCCCAAAACACAGATAAACCAAAAGGCATCAATTAAAGATGGATATCCTTTGGGATTCTGAAGTTAGATGAAATGGACATCACTCAAGTCAGCTTAAGTGTAATGTAGATTTTTCACAGGATCTCCTTCTCTCAAATCTTCTTTACTTGAAAACCGTAGTGAAGAGAAAAGAAATTCATGCTGATCACATAATAGACAAAGTAGGAGTTAAACCAAGATTGGGAGAGAGATTTGGATTTGTGGAAAAGAGGCAAAAATGTGGTGTGATCAACCAGGGTTGCAATCTTCTTCATTCCCTTTGATGAATCTGACCAAATGCTGTAGATTCATTCTCTGAAACAACTCAGACATTGTGTTGTTTTATTTCACTTATGCAACATAAGAGAACTTTTTTTTTTGAGAGAGAGAGAGTGTGAGTGGGGGAGTGGAGAGAGAGAGGGAGGGAGAGAATCTTAAGCAGGCTCTACTGCATGGAGCCTAATGTGGGGCTCCATCTCAAGACAGTCAGATCATGAATTGAGTCGAAATCAAAAGTCGAACATTTAACCAACTGAGCCACCCAGGCACCCCACATAAGAGAACTTTTTGACTGGTTTTCCATATCCATCTTTTTCTATTGTGCATATGCTCTTATGGACTGGAAATGTTTTTAGCTGTTCATTACTCTCTAAACCAAATCTTTGTCTTTTGTCTCAGTCTTCCAAGGACTCCATAGACTGGGTTTATATCACCTATGACTTTATTTTCTACCATACACCTCTAAGACTCTTATCTTCAGAGACATACTTATGAATTTTCTATTCATTGATGCACTGGAGCTACATCCTGACTTAGAATATTTACTCAGAATTGACTTCTTTGCTAAAATGCCCTCTTTGACCTCCTACTCTGTCCAAGTCTTATTCAGTCTTTATAGGAGTTCTGATTCTCTGCATGAAGACATCTTCAATTTTCTGATCTGCAAAAATGCTTATTGTCTTTATAACACAAAGAGCTCTTAGCCAAGTTTCCCTTGTATATTTGTCCAGCTGTTCTCATATGAAAATTGTTTATTCTCAGGGGGATTTTCTTTTTGACTTTCCATACTGCACATCTCTTGTAGTTCCAGATAATACAGGTCCTCAACGAATGCTTCTTAAGTTGGTTGCAGAAATTTCAATTAAATTAAATTCAACGTGTATAGAGTGATTACTATAATAAACAAGTCATTGGGTCAGCATTGAGTCGAGAGTAGCTCACAGTCAGGCAAGGGTTGGGAAGCAAGCTTCATAGATAAATAAGAAATAATCCTAATGTAGCTACCAACTTAGAGAGTAAAATCACTTACACAAATGTATATAGAACAGCTCAGACCAAGTTAAATATCAAAACGAACTATAAGCAAGTTTTATGGGAACACAAAGAAGAACATAACTTATAAGATTAGGGGAAGACATTTCAAAGAAATGACATTTCGTGTGATTCTTGAAGGATAAATTAGATTTCAGTAAGCAGAAAATATTTTTGTAAGTTTTTTTAGGCTGAAGGAGGATCATGATTAAAGGTAAAAGCATGGAAGTTTCAAAATATAGGCATATTTAAGGAATGGAGAGTAAGCCAGGGCATCCAGACAGTCTGGATGCATGCTAGGATAGGAAGAGGAGTTAGGAGTTTCAGGTTGTAACTGGTTCTGCTTCTGCCCCCTCCATTTTGATGACACCAATCTCTCACCAAGATCAGACTCATCTCCTAATCACCGAATCAAAAGCACATTTGTCAATTATTATCTTAATTAACTATATTATATAGAATTATTGACCACACTCTGAAACTCATTGCCTTATCAGGCTTCTGTGATAACATTTTTTGTATCTACATCTCTTCCCCTTCCCCTACCCCATGGCATGTTTTGTATTAGATTTTCCTTTCCTTACAAATACACATTTGTTGAAATAGTGTATCCTTGAGTACATTTACAAAATCATGACACTGTTTTAAAAACTAACTGCTAATTTTTAAAAGGATTTTCCCAATATTTAGCTAGTAAATTTCCATATTCCCTTGCAATCAGCTGCTCTTATAAACTAATGAGACTGTGCTTAATTTTTATTTATTTTTAAAATGGTATAAACCTCACTGAAATTCTCTGGAATATTTTCATGTAGGTGAGAAAATTCTGTTTCCAGGTTTTTAAATTTTTTTTATGTTTTTATTTATGTTTGAGAGAGAGAGAAAGAGAGATACTGACAGTGAAGGAGGGGTACAGAGAGAGGGAGACACAGAATCCGAAGCAGGCTTCAGGCTCCGTGCTGTCAGCACAGAGCCCCACACGGGACTTGAACCCATGAACCGTGAGATCATGACCTGAACCAAAGTCAGACGCTTAACCGACTGAGCCACCCAGCCACCCCCTATTTCCAAGTTTTAAAGAAAATATATGCAGACATGAGGGGTGCCTGGGTGGCTCAGTCAGTTGGGCGTCCGACTTCAGCTCAGGTCATGATCTCAGTTTGTGGGTTCGAGCCCCACCTCAGTCTCTGTGCTGATCTCTTGCTCAGAGCCTGGAGCCTGCTTCAGATTCTGTGTCTCCTTCTCTCTCTGCCCCTCCCCCACTCACACTTTGTCTCACTCTGTTTCTCAAAAATAAATAAATGGAAAAAAAAATTTAAAAACAAATATATGTAGACATGAAAAATTTTAGTATGTTATTCATATAACTTGCCCAGAAAATCATATCAGGATATACGGAAACATCCCAAATATATTTTCAAAATTCTTCCTTTTGAAAAGCAGTTGCTTTTTACTTAAATATCATATTGATATCAGAGGACAAAATAAAGATGTTAATGACTTATAAAACATTTGTTGAATAGGGACTTACCAGATAATAGAGCAGCAAATTTAGAACACTTATCTTTTATTAGCAGAAAAATATATAACTCATCTTAAATTCAGCAACTCTTTTAAATATTAGCATGATAATACTTAGTTGAGTGAACCTCTCAACTGTACATGGTCACTTGTCTCATTTTAGGAGTTCATAAAGATCAAAAATATAAGAAATAACAAGTGGGGCGCCTGGGTGACGCAGTCGGTTAAGCGTCCGACTTCAGCCAGGTCACGATCTGGCGGTCCGTGAGTTCGAGCCCCGCGTCGGGCTCTGGGCTGATGACTCAGAGCCTGGAGCCTGTTTCCGATTCTGTGTCTCCCTCTCTCTGTGCCCCTCCCCCGTTCATGCTCTGTCTCTCTCTGTCCCAAAAATAAATAAACGTTGAAAAAAAAAAAAAAAGAAATAACAAGTATTGGCAAGGATGTGGAGAAAAAGGAACGCTTGTGCACTGTTGGTGGGAATGCAAACTGGTGCAACCACTGTGGAAAACAGTATGGAGTTTCCTCAAAAAATTAAAAATAGAATTACCATATGATCCAGTAATTCCACTACTGCGTTTCTATCCAAATTTTATGCTAAGCGACATAAGTCCATCAGAGGAAGCCAAATACCATATGATTTCACTCATATGTGGAATTTAAGAAACAAAACAGATGAACGTAGGGGAAGGGGGGAAAAGAGAGGGATGCAAACCATAAGAGACACTTAACTATAGAGAACAAATGGAGGGTTGCTGAAAGGGAGGTGGGTGGGGGATAGGCTAAATGGGTTATAGGTATTAAGGAGGGCACTTGCGATGAACACTGGGTGATTTAAGCAAGTGATGAATCACTAAATTCTACTCCTGATACTATTATTACAATATATGTTAACTAAGAATTTAAGTAAAAACTTGAAACATTAAAAAAAATTTAAAAACACAAAGAATATGAAAACACTAATTCATAAAAACATATGCACTCCTATTTGCAGCATTATTTATAATAATTAACAGAAGCAACCCAAGTGTCCATCCATAGATGAATGTACAAAGAAGATGTCGTATATATATATATATATATATATACACACACACACACACACACACACACACACACACACAATGGAATATTATTCAGGCATAAAAAGAATGAGCTCTTTCCATTTGCAACAATGTGGATAGAGCTAGAGGGTATAATGCTAAGTGAAAGAAGTCAGAGAATGTCAAATATATTGTTTCTCTCATATGTGGAATTTAAGAAACAAACAAAATATTCTCATAAATATAGAGAACAAACTGGTGGTTGCCAGAGGGGAAGTAGGTGGAGGGATGGGTGATAGAGATAAGGGGATTAAGATTACTCTGGTGAGCACCGAGTAATATATAAATTATTGCATCACTATATTGTATACCTGAAGCTAATACTGTATATTAATTATATCAATAAAAATATTTCATATAGAATCTCATATATTAAAGATCCTTTTCATAAAAATTAACCATATTAATGACATCCTATATCTTTTTGTGCACTGTTTGCTTCAGCTTCTGTGCTACAGTAGCTGGCCTCTGATGAAAATGATTTTTGAATGGAGTGGTATTTCTTACATTCTAATTCATTTATTCACCATGCAATAGTTTTTAATTATAAAGGTATTTTTTTAACTTGTTGCTATATTGTTTTTCTCTACTATTTCCACCAATTTTTAAACCAGTGCAGATAATTTTTACTGCATAAAGAGAAACAAGCATTTCACCACTGATATGCAGATCTTACTCGATTTTCAATGGGGTTATATCCTGATAAACTCATTATAAGTTGAGAAAAAAACATCATAACTTGAAAATATCCTAAGTCAAAAATGCATCAATACACCTGATGCATCAAAGCTTAGCCTAGCACACCATAAATGTAACCAGAACACTTGAATTAGCCTATGGTTGGGCTAACAGTTTATTTTATAATATTTCACAATACAGTGTTGAATATCTCATGGAATTTATTGAATACTGTATTGAAGATGAAAACCAGAATGGTTGCATGTGTACAGAATGGTTGTTAATGTATTGGTTCTTTAGCACCCTGACTGCATGACTGGCTGGGTGCTGCAGCTCATTGTTCTGGTCAGCATTACGAGAGTGTATTCCACCTCATATCCCTAGCCTGGAAAAAGAACAAAATCCAAAACTTGATGTGCAGGTCCTACTGACTGTGTATCACTTTTATACCTTCCTAAATTTGATATATCACAAGTCAAACTATTGTTAAGTCAGAACTATCTGTATGACTTTTCATTTTTACTTAAAAATTTTTTTAATGTTTTTTTAAATTTTTGAGACAGAGAGAGACAGGGCATGAGCAAGGGAGGGGGAGAGACAGAGAGAGAGAGGGAGAGAGGGAGAGAGAGAAACAGAATCTGAAGCAGGCTCCAGGCTCCAAGCTGTCAGCACAGAGCCTGACATGGGGCTTGAACTCACGGACTACAAGATCATGACCTGAGCCACCCAGGCACCCCTCATTTTTACTTTTAAGTAAGTAACCTCAATAAGGGCTTCTTAACTTTTATCATTTAATTAAATTTATAAAGTAATGGAATGATTATTGCATAGTGATAGTTGGCAATCGCTGATCAGCTGCTTTGCTTTAGGCACTCTTCTAACTCATACAATTTATAACATTCCTGTGAAGTAAGTTATATTATGATTGCAATTCTATAGATGAGGAAACTAAGACACAGACACCAAGTAAGGTCAAGTAACCACCCCAGGTTCTATACTGTTTAAGTTACAATATTTGTAAGATTTGAACCCAGTAAGTTTGACTCTAGAGCCCAGGGTCCTACTGCTAATCACCATATTATATTGTTTTATGTTAAATGATATTAAATACAGACTTGTAAAAAATCTCAAGTTTTTCATGCCCTCAGTGCATTTTATTTTTTTTTTAAATTTTTTTTTCAACATTTATTTATTTTTGGGACAGAGAGAGACAGAGCATGAACGGGGGAGGGGCAGAGAGAGAGGGAGACACAGAATCCGAAACAGGCTCCAGGCTCCGAGCCATCAGCCCAGAGCCTGACGCGGGGCTCGAACTCACGGACCGCGAGATCGTGACCTGGCTGAAGTCGGACGCTTAACCGACTGCGCCACCCAGGCGCCCCCCTCAGTGCATTTTAAAAAATGTTTGTGTATTAACAAGAGCAATAGTTCTGTTTTCAATAGCTGATATCACAAAGCACATTTCAGGTTGAGTTTCACTATTAATGATAGTAGATAAAAACTCAGATTTCTGAAGAAGTTCTTGATAATTTTCACATATTCTTTACACCTTTTTCAGATGACATTAGAATTATTAGTTTTACCTCCAAAACTTATAAAGTGCTTATAAGGAATTTAAGGGAAATGTCAGTTTGACCATTTTCTTCCTTTTCCTCCTCTTCTTCTTAGCTATATGTAGATAATACCATTAATTTTGAACATTTATTTGCAGAAATATATTTAGGTCACTTGAACATTTCATAGAAAGTTGAGTTAAAATTAAGGTAAGATAATCTGTGAAGTCATTTATCTGAGCACACGTAAACTACTGTATATCATGAAGGCTGAAAACAAAGAAACAAGCATGGAAGTCACTACCAATACTTGCAAGTACAGAATTCCATCTTGTTTCTCAATATATCTCACATACCATGACTCACACATAACCAGTTGGCCCAGTGCCCTTTCAGAGAATCACTAAAATTTGTTCATCTGTAAAGGAAAATCAATCGTTTATAGATTTTCACTGAACAAAGGCAAGGCAAGATTTACAAAAGAAAAAAAAAGCTATGTGAACTATGAAACTTAAATTTCTCCTTGAGCAAGCTAGTTGTCCAGTTACTATCAGGGAGATCAGTCTGTCCTGAGATAGACTGATTAACATGATTGGTTTTTTCTGAAAAATTTTGTGATCTGACCTAAAAAGTATATATGGCATGAACATCTATGGTTAATGGCTCCTTGGGGCTTTGGGTTGCCTTCGCCCCATCTCCTCATTTAAATGAAGACTGTATTATTTCTTCATTATAATTCCCTCCTTTTGGTCACTCTCAGCTACCAGAGCAATCAAATTCATCAGGAGAGCTTCAGCATCATGTTGATGCAATATTAGCAACTGAATGTTAGCTCCTGTAAATGGTTGGAAGTAATATTTTAAGCACGTGGATATTAGTACTGAACAGAAAGAATTATGAAGACTAAGAGGCTGAATATACAATGAATATACAATAGATAAAAGTATAACTCTTACCCACAGTCTGCAGCAACCTGTATCAGAAACTAACCCTATATATATATATATATATATATATATATATATATATATATATATATATATGAAATTTATTGTCAATTGGTTTCCATACAACACCCGGTGCTCATCCCAACAGGTGCCCTCCTCAGTGCCCATCACCCATTTTCCCCTCCCTCCCACCCCCCATCAACCCTCAGTTTATTCTCAGTTTTTAAGAGTCTCTTATGATTTGGCTCTCTCCCTCTCTAACTTTTTTCCCTTCCCCTCCCCCCCTAAAGTTTCTCAGGATCCACATAAGAGTGAAAACATATGGTATCTGTCTTTCTCTGTATGACTTATTTCCTATATTTTCAATAAATCCAGAAAGCCAGCCTGTTATAAGTCAGACTTGTAGGAAGTCAGACTGCTTGCTACCTCTAGTAACAATCCAGGAAGTTAAACGATAACTTCTGTAACAATCATCAAGTGACCAGGACTTAATTACAATTAGCTTTCTAATTTTTGTCTCTCTTTCTAACTTAGAATAAGACAGAGTGCCAAATATATACCCATGATCCATCACATAGGATGCCTCACTTCCAGTTAGCCCACCTACAGCTTCCTCATGCCAGTAGCCTTCAATGAAGGCAAAACTGAAGCCTTTCCTTTTTTCCACTATAAAGTTTCCCACTTCTTATATGCCTTTGAGTCTCTGCCAAACAAAAGTGATGGCAGCTGACACCCTTGCTACAGCGAGCTCTGGATAAATAGCCTTTGGATTTTTTTATTTGGTTGCTCTTTGTTTATTTCCACTGGATAATGACTGATATTATGAAACATTTGGAATGCACTTTGTACCTTAATTAACTGGTAGCTATGCTTTAACTGAAGTGTGCAGCTTATCATTGGGTATCATATTAACCCAATCTTGCCGGGGCAGCAATTAGTTGAGATCATTCCATTATCTAGAACTATTACAACTAATAAACCTATCCTAGTCTGTAGGTGTCTCAGATATGTCCTGGTAAATTACTGTATCAATAAAATATGAAGTAACCAGGAGATTTGTTTTACATACATAGAAAGGTCAGATAATAACATCAAAATATGCATTTTGCATCAGAATATAGTGAAAGGCAACCTGAAATGTACCTTATGATACTAACTATTGAAAACAGAACTATTGCTCTTAATACTACATAAACATTTTTTTAATGCACGCAGGGCATGAAAAACTTGAGATTTTTAAAAACTCGAGATTTTTTTAAAACTCTGTATCTGATGTCATTTAACACAAAACAGTATAATATGGTGATTAGGAGCAGGACTATAGTGCAAATATTTTTCTTCTGTTCCATACTTTTCCTTTTCATTATGTGGATTGTTTCTTTTGCCATGCAGAAGTTTTAGTTTGAAGTAGTCCTGCTTGTTTATTCTTGCTTTTGTTGTTTGTGCTTTTTGGCATGACATCCAAACGATCATTGGCCAAGACCACTATCAGGAAGCTTTTTCTTATGTTGTTTTCTATGAGTTTTATGGTTTCAGGTCTTACATTTAAGTCTTTAATACTTTAATCAATTTTTGTGAGTTGTGTAAGGTAGGGATTGAATTTCATTCTTTTGCATGTGAACATCCAGTTTTCCCAGCATTATTTATTGAAGAGATTATCTTTTCCCCTATGAAGTATTCTTGGCTCTCTTCAAATATTAATTGAGTTATGTGTGGGTTTATATCTGGCTCTCAGTTCTGTTTCATTGATTTATGTGTCTGTTCTTATGCCAGTTCTATACTGTTTTGATTACTGTAGATTTATAGTTTGAAATCAGAAAGTGTGATGCCTCCAGTTTTATTCTTATTTCCAAGATTACTTTCACTATTGGAGTCTTGTGGTTCCATCCAAATTTTAGGATTCCTTTTTATTTTGTGAAAAATGCTGCTGGAATTTTTATAGGAATTGTATTGAATCTATGGATGACTTCAGGTAGTATGAACATATTAACAATATTAATTCTTGCAATCCATGAACATGAGCTATTCTGTTTATTTGCATATTTTCCAATTTCTTTTATCAATGCCTTATAGTTTTCAGTGTACAAACTTTTCACCTCTTTGGTTGTTTGTTCTTAAGTATTTTATTGGTCTTCAAAGCTGTTATAAATGGTATTTATTTTCTTTCTCTTTCAGATATTTTGATAGTGAATAGAAATGCAGTTGATACTTGTATATTGATTTTTGTTATCCTGCAACCTTACTTAATTTGTTGATTACTTCTGTTTTGGTAGATTTAGAGTTTTTCATATATAAGATTATTCTATCTACAAACAAGGACAATTTTACTTCCTCCTTTTCTATTTGAATACCTTTTATTTATGTTTTTTTTTAAATGCCTAATTACTTTGGCAAGGATTTCTAATACTGTGCTGAACAGAGTGCGGAGAGTGGCATCTTTGTTTCTGATTTTAGAGGAAAAATTTCAGCTCTTCACTGTGGCATCAGATGTTAGCTGCGAACCTGTCATATATGGCCTTTATTATGTTGAGATATGTTACTTCTATATTCAAAGTGTTGAGAGTTTTTATCATAAAAGAATACTGAATTTTTTGAAATGCTTTTTCTGCATCTATTGAATATATTGAATATGATCTTTATCTTTCATTCTATTAATGTGGCATATAACATTAATGGATTTATGTATGTTGAACCATCCTTGTATCCAAGGGATAAGTCCCTTGATCATGGTGTATGATACTTTTAATGTGCTGTTGAATTCAGTTTGCTAGAATTTTGCTGTGTATTTTGCATATATATTCATTAGGGATATTGTCTTCTGGTTTTCTTTCTTTTTGTTTTAATGTTTTATTATTTTTGAGAGAGAGAGAGAGAGCGAGAGAGCGAGAGAGAGAGAGAGAGAGAGTGAGAGAGAGCAAGCAGGGAAAGGGCAGACAGAGAGAGAGAGAGAGAGAGAGAGAGAGAGAGAATTGGAAGCAGGCTCCAGGCTCCGAGCTGTCAGCACAGAGCCCAATGTGGGGCTTGAAGTCACATACCGCGAGATCATGACCTGAGCTGTAGTCAACCGCCCAACCAACTGAGCCACCCAGGCACCCCCAGTTTTCTTTTATTTGAGTGTTATTATCTGATTTTGGTATCAGGGTAATGCTGACCTTAAAAAATAAGTTTGAAAGTATTCCTTTTTGGGAGAAGTTTGAGAACTGACGTTAATTCTTCATTAAATGTTTTTGGTAGAATTCACCAGTGAAACCACCTAGTAGTCTTGGACTTTTCTTTGTTGGGAGGTTTTTGATTATCAATTCAATCTTCATACTTATTATTGGTCTGTTTCTTAACAGATTTTCTGTTTCTTAATGAGCCAGCCTTGGTAGGTTTAATGTTTCTAGGAATTTATCCATTAATCTGTGTTATCCAGTTTACTTGCTTGTAATTATTCCTCATAGCCTCTTATGATCCTTTGTATATTTCTGGTGTCAGTCATAATGTCTCCTCTTTCATTTACAACTTTAAGTCCTCTCCCTTTTTCTTGGTTAATATAGATTGATTTTTTAAATTTTGTTTAACTTTCAAAAAACAAACTCTTAGCTTTATTGATCTTTTCTATTGTCTTTCTAGTCTCTTTTGTTTATTTCTGCTGTAATATTTATTATTTCCTTTATTTTCCTAACTTTGGGATTAATTTTTTTCTTTTTCTAAATGCTTGAGATTTAATGTTGGGTAGTTTATGTGAGGTATTTCTTTTTTAATGTACATTTTTTCACTATAACTTTTCTCTCAGAATTGCTTTTGCATCATCCTGTAAGATGTGGCATGTTGTATTTTCATTTTTGTTTTTCCAAAGAAATTTTCAAATTTTTTATTTGATTTCTTCTTTGACCCATTGGTTATTCAGTAATATGTTGTTTAATTTCCACATATTTGTGAATTTTTCAGTTTTATTAATGTTACTAATTTTATTTTTATTTCTTAATTAAAATTTTTTTTCAAATATTTGTTTAAATTCTAGTTAGTTAACATACAGTGGAATATTGGTTTCAGAAGTAGAATTTTGTGATTCATCACTTACATAGAACACCCAGTGCTCATCATAACAAGTACCTTCCTTAATAGGCATCACCCATTTAGCCCATCCCCCATCCCACCTCCCTCCATCAACCCTCAGTTTGTTCTCTATAGTTAAGAGTTCTCTTATCGTTTGTCCCCCCCCCTTTTTTTCCCTTCCCATATGTTCATCTGTTTTGTTTGTTAAATTCCACATTTGACTGAAATCATAATGGTATTTGTCTTTCTCTCACTGACGTGCTTTGCTTTGCTTAATAGACTAGCTCCATCCATGTTGTTGCAAATGGCAAGATTTCATTCTTTTCATTGGCTGAGTAATAATTCCACTGTATGTATGTGTGTGTGTATATATATGTGGCATATATATATATGTGGCATATATATATATATATATATATATATATATATATATATATATGCATGCCACATTTTCTTTATCCATTCATCAATCAGTGGACACCTGGTCTCTTTCCATAATTTGGCTATTGTTGATAATGTTGCTGTAAACATCAGGGTGCATGTACCTCTTCAAATCTGTATTTTTGTACCCTGTGAGTAAATACCTAGTAGTGCAATGGCTGAATTGTAGGGTAGTTCTATTTTTGACTCTTTGAAGAACCTCCATACTCTTCTACAGAGTGGCTGCATCAGTTTGCATTCCCAACAGTGCAAGAGGATTCCCCTTTCTCTGCATCCTTGCCAACATTTTATTCCTTGTGTTGTTAATTGTAGCCATTCTGACAAGTGTGAAGTGGTATCTAATCGTGCTTTCCATTTATATTTCCCTGATGATGAGTGATGTTGAGCATCTTTTAATGTGCCTGTTAGCAATCTGTATGTTTTCTTTGGAAAAATGTCTATTCATGTCTTCTGTCCATTTCTTCACTGTTTTGGGGATGTTGTTTATGGGGTGTTGAGTTTGAGACGTTATTTATAGATTTTGGATACTAACCCTTTATCCAGTATGTCATTTGGAAATATTTCCTCCCATTCCATAGGCTGCCTTTTAGTTTTGTTGATTGTTTCCTTCACTGTGCAGAAGCTTTTTATCTTGATGAAGTCCCAATACTTCATGTTTGCTTTTGTTTCCCTTGCCTCCAATGGTATGTCTAGTAAGAAGTTGCTCTGCCTTATGTCAAAGAGGTTGCTGCCTGTGTTCTCTTCTAGGATTTTCATATTTTCCTATCTCACATTTAGGTCTTTTATCCATTTTGAATTTATTTTTGTGTATGGTATAAGAAATGGTCTGGTTTCATTCTTCTCCCTGTTGCTGTCCAGTTTTCCCAGTAGCATTTTTTTAAGAGACTGTTTTTTTCCATTGGATATTCTTTCCTGCTTTGTCAAAACTTAGTTGACCATATAGTTGTGTGTCCATTTCTGGATTCTCTATTCTGTTCCATTGATTTATGCATCTATTTTGGTGTCAGTATCATATTATCTTGATGACTATAACTTTGTAATATAGCTTGAAGTCCAAAATCATTGTGCCTCCAGTTCTGCTTTTCTTTTTCAGGATTGCTTTGGGGTCTTTTGTGGTTCTATACAAATATTAAGATTGTCTGTTCTAGCTCTTTGAAAAATGCTGGTGATATTCTGATGGGGATTGCATTAAATATATAGATTGCTTTGGGAGGTATAGATATTTTAACAATGTTTGTTCTTCTAATCAATGAGCATAGAATGCTTTTCCATTTTTTTGTGGCCTCTTCAATGTCTTTCGTAAGTGTCTTATAGTTTTCGGAATACAGATCTTTTATTTCTTTGATTAGATTTATTCCTAGGTATCTTACAGTTTTGGGTACAATTGTAAATGAGACTGATTCTTTGATTTCTTTTTCTGCTGCTTCATTGTTGGTGTATAGAATTGCAACAGATTTCTGGGGTGCTGGATGGTTCAGTCAGTTCAGTGTCTGACCCTTGATCTTAGCTCAGATTTTTTTTTTTTAATTTTTTTTTCAACGTTTTTTATTTATTTTTGGGACAGAGAGAGACAGAGCATGAACGGGGGAGGGGCAGAGAGAGAGGGAGACACAGAATCGGAAACAGGCTCCAGGCTCCGAGCCATCAGCCCAGAGCCTGACGCGGGGCTCGAACTCCCGGACCGCGAGATCGTGACCTGGCTGAAGTCGGACGCTTAACCGACTGCGCCACCCAGGCGCCCCTTAGCTCAGATTTTTATTTCATGTTCGTGAGTTCAAGCCCCACATTGGCTCCACACTGGGCATGGAGCCTACTTAAAAACAAAAGAAATGCAACAAATTTCTGTATGTTGATTTTATATCCTGCAATTTTGCTGAATTCATGAAATAGTAGTACTATTTTTTTTGTGGAGTCTTCGGATTTTCTACATAAAGTATCATGTCACGTGCAAATAGTGAAAGCTTGACTTCTTCCTTGCTGACTTGGATGCTTTTTATTTCTTTTTGTTGTCTGATTGCTGAGGTTAGGACATCTAGTACTATGTTAAATAACAATGGTGAGAGTGAACATCCCTGTCTTGTTCCTGTCTGTAGAGGAAGAGTTCTTGGTTTTTTCCCATTAAGGATGATGTTAGCTGTGGGTCTGTCATATATGGCCTTTATGATGTTAAGGTATGTTCCATCAATCCTTACTTTGTTGAGGATTTTGATAAAGAATGGATGCAATGTTTTGTCAAATGTTTTTTGTGCATCTATTGAGAACATCATATGGTTTTTGTCCTTTCTTTTATTAATGTGGTATATCACATTGATTGATCTGTGGATATTGAACCAACCTTGCAGCCCAGGAATTGATTCCACTTCATTATGGTGAATAATTTTTTTTTTAAAGTTATTTATTTAAATTGAAGTTAGTTAACATACATTGTAGTATTTATTTCAGGAATGGAACCCAGGGATTCATCACTTACATATAACACCTAGTGCTCATCCTGAAAACTCTCCTCCTTAATGCCCATCAACCATTTAGCCCATCCCCCCATCCACCTCCCCTCCACTAACCCTCAGTTTGTTCTCTGTATTTAAGAGTCTTATGGTTTGCCTCCCTCTGTTTTTATCTTATTTTGTTTCTTCCCTTACCATGTTCATCTGTTGTGTTTCTTAAATTCCGCATGTGAGTGAAATCATATACTTATCTTTCTTTGACTTCTTTTGCTTTGCATAATAAATTCTAATTCCATCCACGTTGTTGCAGGTAGCAAGATTTCATTATTTTTGTTCACTGAGTGGTATTCTGTTTTTTATATATATATAATATATATATATTATATATATTTATTACATATATATGTATATGTTATATATATATTATATATATATCTAAATTATATATATATATACACACACACATATACATACCACATCTTCTTTATTCATCAGTTGATGGACATTTGGGATCTTTCTGTAATTTGGCTATTGTTGATAGTACTGCTATAAACATTGGGGTGCATGTGCCCCTTCAAATCAGCCTTTTGTATCCTTTGGGTAAATACCTAATAGTGCAATTGCTGAGTCGTAGTGTAGTTCCATTTTTCATTTTTTGAGAAATCTCCATGCTGTTCTCCAGAGTGGTTGCACCAGTTTGCATTCCCACCAGAAGTGCAACCTTCCCATCCTCAGTAACATCTGTTGTTTCCTCAGTTGTTAATTTTAGCCATTCTGACAGGTGTAAGGTGGTATCTCATTGTGGTTTTGATTTGTATTGCTCTGACAATGAGTGATGTTGAGTATCTTTTCATGGGTCTGTTAGCCTTCTGGATGTCTTCTTTGGAAAAGTGTCTATTCATGTCTTCTGCCCATTTCTTCCCTGGACTATTTGTTTTGGGGGTGTTGAATTTGAGAAGTTATTTATAGATTTTGGATACAAACCCTTTGTCAGATATGTCATTTGCAAATATCTTCTCCCACTCCATTGGTTGCCTTTTAGTTTTGTTGATTGTTTCCTTGTACAGAAGTATTTATTTATTTATTTATTTATTTATTTATTTATTTATTTTTTAATCTTGATGAGGTCCCCATTTTTTCTTTTATTTTTCTTACCTCCAGACATATTTCTGGTAAGAAGTTGCTGCTGCCAAGATCAAAGAGGTTGCTGCCTGTCTTCTCATCTAGGATTTTGATGGTTTCCTATATCACATACAGGTAATTCATCCATTTTGAATTTTTTTTGTGTGTATAATATAAGAAAGTGGTCCAGTTTCATTCTTCTGTATGTTGCTGTCCAGTTTTCCAAGCACCATTTGCTGAAGAAGCTGTCTTTTTTTTCCACTGGATGCTTTTTCCTGCTTTTTTGAAGTTTAGTTGGCAATACATTTGTGGGTTAATTTCTGGGTTCTCTATTCTGTTCCATTGATCTGTGTGTCTGTTTTTGTGCCAATACCATACTGTCTTGATTATTACAGCTTTGTAATATAGCTTAAAGTCCTGAATGGTGATACTCTCCTCCCCACTAGCTTTGGTTTTCTTTTCAACATTACCTTGGTGATTCAGGATCATTTGTGGTTCCATACAAATTTTAGGATTGTTTGTTCCAGCTCTGTGAAAAATGCTGGTCTTATTTTGATAGGAATTATACTGAATGTGTTAATTGCTTTGGGGAGTATAGACATATTTACAATAGTTGTTCTTCCAATCCATGAGTATGGAATGTTTTTCCATTTCTTTGTGTCTTCTATTTCTTTCATAAGCTTCTATAGCTTTCCACATAAAGATCTTTCACCTCTGTGGTTAAGTTTATTCCTAGGTATGGGGTGCCTGGGTGGCTCAGTCAATTGAGCGGCTGACTTTGGCTCAGGTCATGATTTCACAGTTTGTGAGTTCGAGCCCCGTGTCGGGCTCTGTGCTGATAGCTCAGAGCCTGGAGCCTGCTTCTGATTCTGTGTCTCCCTCTCTCTCTGCCCCTCCCCCACTCATGCTGTGTCTCTCTCTGTCTCAGAAATAAATAAACATTAAAAAAATTTTAAGTTTATTCCTAGGTATCTAGTTGTTCATGGTGCAATTGAAAATGGAATTGATTTCTTTATTTCTTTTTCAGCTGATTTGTTACTGGCATATAGGAATGCAGCAGATTTCTGCACATTGATTTTGTATCCTGCAACTTTGCTGGATTCATGTATCAGTTCCAGTAATTTTTTGGTGTAATCTTCTGGGTTTTCTACATAGAATATCATGTCATGTGGAAATAGTCGAAGTTTGACTTCTTCCTTGGCAATTTGGATGCCTTTTCTTTCTTTTTGTTGGTCTGATTGCTGAGGCTAGGACTTCCAACACTATGTTGAACAACAGTGGTAAGAGTGGACATCCCTGCTGTGTTCCTGACCTTAGAGGGAAAGTCTCAGTTTTCCCCCATTGAGGATGACATTAGCTGTGGGTCTTTCTTAAATGGCCTTTATGATGTTGAGGTGTGTTTCCTCTAAAGCTACTTTGTTGACGGTTTTGATCAAGAATGAATGCTGCATTTTGTCAAATGCTTTTTCTGCATCTATTGAGAGGATCGTGTGGTTCTTATCCTTTCTTTTATTTATTATTTTTTTTTTTTAATTTTTTTTCAACGTTTATTTTTTTTTTGGGGGGACAGAGAGAGACAGAGCATGAACGGGCGAGGGGCAGAGAGAGAGGGAGACACAGAATCGGAAACAGGCTCCAGGCTCTGAGCCATCAGCCCAGAGCCCGACGCGGGGCTCGAACTCCCGGACCGTGAGATCGTGACCTGGTTGAAGTCGGACGCTTAACCGACTGCGCCACCCAGGCACCCCTATCCTTTCTTTTATTAATGTGGTGTATCACATTGCTTTGCAAATGTTGAACCAACACTATAGCCCAGGAATAAATCCCACTGGATCATGGTGAATAGTTATCTTAATGTACTGTTGAATTTGATTTTCTAGTGTCTTTTTGAGAATTTTTGCATCCATGTTCACCAACGATATTGGCCTATAATTCTTCTTTATAGTGGAGTCTTGTCTGGTTTTGGAATCAAGGTAATGCTGGCCTCATAGAATGAATTTGGAAGTTTTCTTTCCATTTCTACTTTTTGGACTGGTTTGAGAAGAATAGATATTAACTCTTCTTTAAATATCTGGTAGAATTCCCCTGGGGAGCCATCTGGCCCTAGGCATTTCTTTGTTGGAAGATTTGTGATTACTGTTTCAGTTTCTTTGCTAGTCATGAGTCTGTTCAAATTTTCTAGTTTTTCCTGTTTGAGTTTTGCTTGTATGTTTCTAGGAATATGTCCATTTCTTCCAGATTTGTCAGTTTGTTGGCATATAAATTTTCCTCATATTTTCTTATAATTGTTTGTATTTCTGTGGTGGTTGTGATCTCTCCTCTTTATTTTATTTTATTTTATTTATTTCTGTCCTGTCTCTTTTCTCTTTATAAGTTTGGCTAAGAGTTTATCACCTTTGTTAATTCTTTCAAAGAACCATCTCTTAGTTTCTTTATCTGTTCTATCATTTTTTGTTTGTTTCTGTATCATTTATTTCTGCTGTAATATTTATTATTGCCCTTATTCTGCTGAGTTTAGACTTTATTTGCTGTTTCTTTTTTTAGCTCCTGTAGGTGTAAGTTTAGGTATGTATTTGACTTTTCTTGCTTTTTGGGGTGGACCTATACTGCAATATACTTCCCTCTAGGACTGCCCTTTGGTGAATACCAAATAGTTTGGACCGTCATATTTTCAATTTCATTTGATTCCATGTACTTTTTACTTCCATCTTTCTTATATCTGTATTGATTAGACCCCTGGCTGTTATTTCTTACTGTTTTTTTCTTTTGGAGAAAACTGGACAGCCACATGCAAAAGAATAAAACTGGACACTATCTTATACCATACATGAAAATCAAATACAACTGGCTTAAAGACTTGAATGTATGACCTGAATCCATAAAACTGCTGGAAGAAAACATAGGTGATAAGTTCCTTGACATCAATCCTGATGATAATTTTTTGGAACTGCTTTCAAAGTCAATGGCAACAAAAGTGAAAATAAACAAATGGCCTCTAAAAGGTGAAGGGGGTGCTCGCTTCGGCAGCACATATACTAAAAGGTGAAGGGAACCATGGAAAAAATAAAAAGACAATCTACTAAACATGAGAAGGCATTTGCAAATCATGTATCTGATAAGGAGTTAATATTCAAATTACAAAAACAACTAATATAATTCACCACCAAAAAATAATCTGATTAAAAAGTGGGCACAGGATCTGAGTAGACATTTTTTTAAAAGACAATACAAGTAACCAACAGGCACATGAAAAGATGTGCATTATCGCAAATCATAAGGGAAATGTAAATCAGAACCACAAAGAGGTATTACTTCACACCTGTTGGAATGGCTGTTATCAAAAAGATTAGAAATAGCAAGTGTTGGTGAGGATGTACAGAAAAGGAAACCCTTGTACCTTACTGGTGGGAATATAAATTGAGTCAGCTACTATGGAAAATTGCAAACTCTGAGGATATTAGTTAGCCTCTTTTTCCAGCCACTCCCTGCTTCCTTAATGTGATCAGGAGCAAAGTGGCCATTTTTCTATAGTGGCAGGGATTGTGGTTTTATTGACTCAACAACATAGACTTTCTCTTATGAACACTGATGTAATACTACTGTTGAGTGCCTATTCCAGTTAAAATATAGACAATGCTGAGCCCTTGATTTGGCATAATTTCCTGGATACTACTACACTGGACCTCTTCCATCATTGAGGGAACAGGGATTCATCCTCACTAGAACAGACACATGTTCTGGATATGGATTTACCTTTCCTGCCCATTATATTTCTGACAGAACCACCATCTGTGGTATCATGAAATGCTTTATCCACCATAATAGCATTCTGTACATGATTGCTTATGATTAAGGAACTCATTTTATTGCAAAGAAAATAAAGCCATGGGCTCATTACTATATGGTTGACTTGTCATACTCCATCTCCTGGATGTGGTTGGCCTACTTGAAATAAAAAGTGACTTTCTGAATAATTAATTACATAATAAATTGGAGACAATAGCTCAAAAGCATGGTATTCTGTCTTCAGGATTCAATATATACCTTGAATTAGATCCTGTTATATGGAGTGGCTTCCCCATAGCCAGACTATATGTTTACCAAATAATTTACTCACGGGTTTTTGGATTCCTATTCTGGCAACTAGGTTTTGATGTTTTGAAGGGTTTTTTCTCCAAGAGGGACTCCTTCCACTGGTGAAAAAAACAATTATTCTATTGAACTGGAAAATGAGACTGCTATTGTCCATTTTGGGTTCTTCATGAGTAAGACTTGTGTAAATGGTCCTAATTACCAGGGAAAATTGGATTGCTACTTTACATAGGGACAAAGGTAGCTATTTGGTAACACAAGTGATTCTCTGTGGCTTCTCACAGCCACCTCCATCCCTGTAGTAAATTTTAATGGAATACCAGAGCAACCAAACAAATGCATGACTATCAAGGACCCAGACACTTTGGGAATTAAGGTTTGCATTACTTCACCATGAAAAGAACCAGAACAAGCTGATGTTCTGATTGATGGCAATGGAAAGATGGAGTGTATACTGAAGGAAAAAGGCCATAGATATAAACTATAGCCACATGACCGATTACAGAAATGAAGAATATAGCAGCTTTGTATATTTTCTGTCTCACATTATGTATGTCTATTTGTATATGCTAAATATTTTCTTCTATTTGTTAATAATTTATATAAAAGCTGTTTGAAAATAACTTTATAATTTATTCTTTAGGCATAAGAATATTCAGTGGGACTGTGATTGAGGGATTATTAATAGAACTAGCAACAGATACAATAGCTGTTGAGATAGTACATGTCCTCATTTTGAGAAAATGGTGAAAACTTTTTCAGTTGTTTGAAGGATAGTTGAATCTTGTCAGGTAGGAATTTAGAGTTATGTTGTTGCTTTACAGAAGTTCAGGTATATAGTATGATGCATATGGAAGCTGAATGGTGAAAGGGATGGATTAGCCTCTCCGTTCCAAATCCAGCATTAATTTCTCTGCTTTATGATACTGGAGCTGGAATTGGTAAACATTGATCCTTTCCAAGCTTCCACAATTTTAAGCTTTATCAGTAGAAGTCCCTTAAGGGACACTTTAGGAGAAATGGACTTTTCTTATGGGTTATGATAAGCTTCCTCTTTTGTTCCTACGGCATATTTTCAATTGGAATGCACATGGGACATACAAGAGCACTCACTTTCTAGCAACTTTTCTTGCTAACACTGGCCCATGATTTCCTGGGGAAACCAAATTACTACAGGCACTTTGGAAGGAGGGCTCCTACTCACTGGTCTCAGTCTATAATTCCTTGCCCAGTAACTTCCACAGTTGACCAGCTGTAGTTTGCATAACCCAGCAAACTTCTTCATTGCCCAGTATGTAGAAGTTATACACTTTCCAGAGAGGCCTAAATCACAGCCTTGAAGAGGAGACCTCCTTACCTTTCCAAGTTTGTTCCTTGCTTAGGAACTGTCCCTCAGCTCTAGGGTATTCTTTAGCTTCTCTTTTATTCCCTGTTAGAGGCTAACTTCCTGTTACCAGTTAGTAACGTAAAATCTCCCTGTTCAGATCACTATGTTTTCTTTACCTTGATTGGATTCTGACAGGTTACAATAGTATGTCATCATATGGCTATACCACAATTTATTTGTCCGCATACCAGTTGAACAATACAATGAGTGGCACTACCCTGCCAGGGAACACAGCATGGGACGCTGCCTGATCAGAGGTAAATGCAGAGCCCAGCTAGTAGCCTTGCCCTACCCTATAGGCCAGGTGCCCAACTAGGGAGCCCACCCAATGAGCCCTCTTGAGCACAGAGCTCAGCCTACAGGCCAACCCTACCACAGAACTTAGACTGTGGTGCCCCTACCCTAACTACCGCTTCAAAGCATAGCCACTGGCCTCACCCAAACTTGTTATTAGCTTAAAATAGGGTAACTTTAAGATATTTTATGTACGTCTCAAGGAAACCACTGAACTATAGACCAAATAGACCTGACAGTTATATAAAGAACTTTCGATCCAATAGCAACAGAATACACATTCTTCCCAAATTCATATAGGTCATTTTAGGATAGATTATACGTTAAACCACAAACCCCAGATGATTATAATAAAGGAGTCAGAACATGTTATCACAAAAAGTCATCAAATTACAAAAGAAGTCAGCCAAGGGAGGAAGCATGAAACAAAGGATTTACAGTCAGAAAACAATTAACAAATAACAGTAGTAAGCCTTAACAATCAATAATTACTTTAAATGTAAATGACTTGAATTCTCTAAACAAAAGACATAGAAGAGTTTAAATTTTTTTATGTTTCTTTGAGAGAGAGAGAGACAGAGACAGAGACAGAGACAGAGAACGAGCAGGGAAGGGGCAGAGAGAGACACAGAATCTGAAACGGGTTCCAGGCTCCAAGCTGACAGCACAGAGCCTGACGTGGGGCTTGAACTCACAAACCGTGAGATCATGACCTGAGCCGAAGTCGGACGCTTAACTGACTGAGTCACCAGGCGCCCCAAGAAGAGTTTAATGAATAAAAAAATAAGACCCAACAACATGCTGCTTATAAGAGGCTCACTTAAGTTTTAAGGACACACATAAACTGAAAGTGAAGAGATGGAAAATAATATTCTTAACAAATGGTAAACAAAAGCAATTAGGGGTAGTTATACTTAGATAAAATAGAATGTAAGCTAAAAATGGTCACAAGAGACAAAGAAGGTCATTATATAGTAATAAAGATGTAAATGTATCAAGAAGATAAAACAATTGTAAATATTTATGTACCCAACATCATAGCACCTAAATATATAAAGCAAATCCTAACAGAACTAAAAGGAGAAATAGATAGCAATACAATAATAGTTAGGGAGTTTAATACCCCCACTCTCAACAATGGATAGATTATCCAGAAAGAGAGTCAATAAGGAAACAGTGGATTTGAGCAACACTATAGACCAAATAGACCTGACAGTTATACATAGAGCATTCCATCCAGTAGCAGCAGAATACACATTCTTCCCAAGTGCATATAGACTATTTTAGGATTTAGGATTTAAATTATATGTTAGACTACAAAACACATCTCAACAAATTCAAGAAGATAGAAATATATCAAGTATCTTTTCTAACCACATGGTACAAAACCAGAAATCAATAACAGGAAGAAAGTAGGAACATTCACAAATACATGGAAATTAAATGACACGCTCCTGAGCAACCAGTAGATCAAAAAATAAAAGAGAAATTTTAAAAAGACAAATAAAAATGGAAGCACACATTGAACAACTCGTGGGATGCAGCAAAAGCAGTCCTATGGTGAATGTCTATAAGTATAAATGCATACAGTGAGGAAAAAAAGAATCTCAGGTAAACACTCTATCACTATACCTAAGAGAATTAGAAAAGAACATACTAAACCCAAGGTAAATAGAAAGAAGGAAATAATAGTTTAGAGAAGAAATAAATGAAATAGAAACTGAGGAGACAATAGAAAACAAATCAATTAAACTAGGAGCTGTTTTTTTTTTTTTTTTTTTTTTTTTTATTTATATATGAAATTTATTGTCAAATTGGTTTCCATACAACACCCAGTGCTCATCCCAAAAGGTGCCCTCCTCAGTACCCATCACCCACCCTCTCCTCCCTCCCACCCCCCATCAACCCTTAGTTTGTTCTCAGTTCTCAACAGTCTCTTATGCTTTGGCTCTCTCCCACTCTAACCTCTTTTTTTTTTTTTTTTTTGTTCCCCTCCCCCATGGGTTTCTCTTAAGTTTCTCAGGATCCACATAAGAGTGAAACCATATGGTATCTGTCTTTCTCTGTATGGCTTATTTCACTTAGCATCACACTCTCCAGTTCCATCCACGTTGCTACAAAAGGCCATATTTCATTTTTTCTCATTGCCACGTAGTACTCCATTGTGTATATAAACCACAATTTCTTTATCCATTCATCAGTTGATGGACATTTAGGCTCTTTCCATAATTTGGCTATTGTTGAGAGTGCTGCTATGAACATTGGGGTACAAGTGCCCCTATGCATCAGTACTCCTGTGTCCCTTGGATAAATTCCTAGCAGTGCTATTGCTGGGTCATAGGGTAGGTCTATTTTTAATTTTCTGAGGAACCTCCACACTGCTTTCCAGAGCGGCTGCACCAATTTGCATTCCCACCAACAGTGCAAGAGGGTTCCCGTTTCTCCACATCCTCTCCAGCATCTATAGTCTCCTGATTTGTTCATTTTTGCCACTCTGACTGGCGTGAGGTGATATCTGAGTGTGGTTTTGATTTGTATTTCCCTGATAAGGAGCGACGCTGAACATCTTTTCATGTGTCTGTTGGCCATCCGGATGTCTTCTTTAGAGAAGTGTCTATTCATGTTTTCTGCCCATTTCTTCACTGGGTTATTTGCTTTTCGGGTGTGGAGTTTGGTGAGCTCTTTATAGATTTTGGATACTAGCCCTTTGTCCGATATGTCATTTGCAAATATCTTTTCCCATTCCGTTGGTTGCCTTTTAGTTTTGTTGGTTGTTTCCTTTGCTGTGCAGAAGCTTTTTATCTTCATAAGGTCCCAGTAATTCACTTTTGCTTTTAATTCCCTTGCCTTTGGGGATGTGTCGAGTAAGAGATTGCTACGGCTGAGGTCAGAGAGGTCTTTTCCTGCTTTCTCCTCTAAGGTTTTGATGGTTTCCTGTCTCACATTCAGGTCCTTTATCCATTTGGAGTTTATTTTTGTGAATGGTGTGAGAAAGTGGTCTAGTTTCAACCTTCTGCATGTTGCTGTCCAGTTCTCCCAGCACCATTTGTTGAAGAGACTGTCTTTTTTCCATTGGATGTTCTTTCCTGCTTTGTCAAAGATGAGTTGGCCGTACGTTTGTGGGTCTAGTTCCGGGGTTTCTATTCTATTCCATTGGTCTATGTGTCTGTTTTGGTGCCAATACCATGCTGTCTTGATGATGACAGCTTTGTAGTAGAGGCTAAAGTCTGGGATTGTGATGCCTCCTGCTTTGGTCTTCTTCTTCAAAATTACTTTGGCTATTCGGGGCCTTTTGTGGTTCCATATGAATTTTAGGATTGCTTGTTCTAGTTTCGAGAAGAATGCTGGTGCAATTTTGATTGGGATTGCATTGAATGTGTAGATAGCTTTGGGTAGTATTGACATTTTGACAATATTTATTCTTCCAATCCATGAGCAGGGAATGTCTTTCCACTTCTTTAAATCTTCTTCAATTACCTTCATAAGCTTTCTATAGTTTTCAGCATACAGATCCTTTACATCTTTGGTTAGATTGATTCCTAGGTATTTTATGCTTCTTGGTGCAATTGTGAATGGGATCAGTTTCTTTATTTGTCTTTCTGTTGCTTCATTGTTAGTGTATAAGAATGCAACTGATTTCTGTACATTGATTTTGTATCCTGCAACTTTGCTGAATTCATGTATCAGTTCTAGCAGACTTTTGGTGGAGTCTATCGGATTTTCCATGTATAATATCATGTCATCTGCAAAGAGCGAAAGCTTGACTTCATCTTTGCCAATTTTGACGCCTTTGATTTCCTTTTGTTGTCTGATTGCTGATGCTAGAACTTCCAGCACTATGTTAAACAACAGCGGTGAGAGTGGGCATCCCTGTCGTGTTCCTGATCTCAGGGAAAAAGCTCTCAGTTTTTCCCCGTTGAGGATGATGTTAGCTGTGGGCTTTTCATAAATGGCTTTTATGATCTTTAAGTATGTTCCTTCTATCCCGACTTTCTCAAGAGTTTTTATTAAGAAAGGGTGCTGGATTTTGTCAAAGGCCTTTTCTGCATCGATTGACAGGATCATATGGTTCTTCTCTTTTTTTTTGTTAATGTGATGTATCACGTTGATTGATTTGCGAATGTTGAACCAGCCCTGCATCCCAGGAATGAATCCCACTTGATCATGGTGAATAATTCTTTTTATATGCCGTTGAATTCGATTTGCTAGTATCTTATTGAGAATTTTTGCATCCATATTCATCAGGGATATTGGCCGGTAGTTCTCTTTTTTTACTGGGTCTCTGTCTGGTTTAGGAATCAAAGTAATACTGGCTTCATAGAATGAGTCTGGAAGTTTTCCTTCCCTTTCTATTTCTTGGAATAGCTTGAGAAGGATAGGTATTATCTCTGCTTTAAACGTCTGGTAGAACTCCCCTGGGAAGCCATCTGGTCCTGGACTCTTATTTGTTGGGAGATTTTTGATAACCGATTCAATTTCTTCGCTGGTGATGGGTCTGTTCAAGCTTTCTATTTCCTCCTGATTGAGTTTTGGAAGAGTGTGGGTGTTCAGGAATTTGTCCATTTCTTCTAGGTTGTCCAATTTGTTGGCATATAATTTTTCATAGTATTCCCTGATAATTGTTTGTATCTCTGAGGGATTGGTTGTAATAATTCCATTTTCATTCATGATTTTATCTATTTGGGTCATCTCCCTTTTCTTTTTGAGAAGCCTGGCTAGAGGTTTGTCAATTTTGTTTATTTTTTCAAAAAACCAACTCTTGGTTTCATTGATCTGCTCTACAGTTTTTTTAGATTCTATATTGTTTATTTCTGCTCTGATCTTTATTATTTCTCTTCTTCTGCTGGGTTTAGGCTGCCTTTGCTGTTCTGCTTCTATTTCCTTTAGGTGTGCTGTTAGATTTTGTATTTGGGATTTTTCTTGTTTCTTGAGATAGGCCTGGATTGCAATGTATTTTCCTCTCAGGACTGCCTTCGCTGCGTCCCAAACCGTTTGGATTGTTGTATTTTCATTTTCGTTTGTTTCCATATATTTTTTAATTTCTTCTCTAATTGCCTGGTTGACCCACTCATTCGTTAGTAGGGTGTTCTTTAACCTCCATGCTTTTGGAGGTTTTCCAGACTTTTTTCTGTGGTTGATTTCAAGCTTCATAGCGTTGTGGTCTGAAAGTATGCATGGTATGATTTCAATTCTTGTAAACTTATGAAGGGCTGTTTTGTGACCCAGTATATGATCTATCTTGGAGAATGTTCCATGTGCACTCGAGAAGAAAGTATATTCTGTTGCTTTGGGATGCAGAGTTCTAAATATATCTGTCAAGTCCATCTGATCCAATGTCTCATTCAGGGCCCTTGTTTCTTTATTGATCGTGTGTCTAGATGATCTATCCATTTCTGTAAGTGGGGTGTTAAAGTCCCCTGCAATTACCACATTCTTATCAATAAGGTTGCTTGTGTTTATGAGTAATTGTTTTATATATTTGGGCGCTCCGGTATTCGGCGCATAGACATTTATAATTGTTAGCTCTTCCTGATGGATAGACCCTGTCACTATTATATAATGTCCTTCTTCATCTCTTGTCACAGCCTTTAATTTAAAGTCTAGTTTGTCTGATATAAGGATGGCTACTCCAGCTTTCTTTTGGCTTCCAGTAGCATGATAAATAGTTCTCCATCCCCTCACTCTCAATCTAAAGGTGTCCTCAGGTCTAAAATGAGTCTCTTGTAGACAGCAAATAGATGGGTCTTGTTTTTTTATCCATTCTGATACCCTATGTCTTTTGGTTGGCGCATTTAATCCATTTACATTCAGTGTTATTATAGAAAGATATGGGTTTAGAGTCATTGTGATGTCTGTATGTTTTATGCTTGTAGTGATGTCTCTGGTACTTTGTCTCACAGGGTCCCCCTTAGGATCTCTTGTAGGGCTGGTTTAGTGGTGACAAATTCCTTCAGTTTTTGTTTGTTTGGGAAGACCTTTATCTCTCCTTCTATTCTAAATGACAGACTTGCTGGATAAAGGATTCTCGGCTGCATATTTTTTCTGTCTAGCACACTGAAAATCTCGTGCCAATTCTTTCTGGCCTGCCAAGTTTCAAAAGAGAGATCAGTCACAAGTCTTATAGGTCTCCCTTTATATGTGAGGGCACGTTTACCCCTTGCTGCTTTCAGAATTGTCTCTTTATCCTTGTATTTTGCCAGTTTCACTATGATATGTCGTGCAGAAGATCGATTCAAGTTACGTCTGAAGGGAGTTCTCTGTGCTTCTTGGATTTCAATGCCTTTTTCCTTCCCCAGTTCAGGGAAGTTCTCAGCTATTATTTCTTCAAGTACCCCTTCAGCACCTTTCCCTCTCTCTTCCTCCTCTGGGATACCAATGATGCGTATATTATTTCTTTTTAGTGTATCACTTAGTTCTCTAATTTTCCCCTCATATTCCTGGATTTTTTTATCCCTCTTTTTCTCAGCTTCCTCTTTTTCCATAACTTTATCTTCTAGTTCACCTATTCTCTCCTCTGCCTCTTCAATCCGAGCCGTGGTGGTTTCCATTTTGTTATGCATTTCGTTTAAAGCGTTTTTCAGCTCCTCGTGACTGTTCCTTAGTCCCTTGATCTCTGTAGCAAGAGATTCTCTGCTGTCAGCTATACTGTTTTCAAGCCCAGCGATTAATTTTATGACTATTATTCTAAATTCACTTTCTGTTATATTATTTAAATCCTTTTTGATCAGCTCATTAGCTGTTGTTATTTCCTGGAGATTCTTCTGAGGGGAATTCTTCCGCTTGGTCATTTTGGATAGTCCCTGGCGTGGTGAGGACCTGCAGGGCACTTCCCCTGTGCTGTGGTGTATAACTGGAGTTGGTGGGCGGAGCCGCAGTCAGACCTGATGTCTGCTCCCAGCCCACCGCTGGGGCCACAGTCAGACTGGTGCGTGCCTTCTCTTCCCCTCTCCTAGGGGCGGGATTCACTGTGGGGTGGGGTGGTCTGTCTGGGCTACTTGCACACTGCCAGGCTTGTGATGCTGGGGATCTGGCGTCTTAGCTGGGGTGGGTAGGCAAGGTGCACAGGGGCAGGAGGGGCAGGCTTAGCTTGCTTCTCCTTAGGTGATCCACTTCAGGAGGGGCCCTGTGGCAGCAGGAGGGAGTCAGATCCGCTGCCGGAGGTTTGGCTCCGCAGAAGCGCAGAGTTGGGTGTTTGCGCGGAGCGAGCAAGTTCCCTGGCAGGAACTGGTTCTCTTTGGGATTTTGGCTGGGGGATGGGCGGGGAAGATGGCGCTGGCGCGCGCCTTTGTTCCCCACCAAACTGAGCTCTGTCGTCCGGGCGCTCAGCAGCTCTCCTTCCCTTTGTCCTCCAGCCTTCCCGCTTTCTGAGCAGAGCTGTTAACTTATGACTTCCCAGACGCTAAGTCGCGCTTGCTGTGGGAACACAGTCCGTCAGGCCCCTCCGCTTTTTGCAAGCCAGACTCGGGGGCTCTGCTTGGCCGGCGAGCCGCCCCTCCGCCCCGGCTCCCTCCCGCCGGTCCGTGGAGCGCGCACCGCCTCGCCGCCCTTCCTACCCTCTTCCGTGGGCCTCTCGTCTGCGCTTGGCTCCGGCGACTCCGTTCTGCTAATCCTCTGGTGGTTTTCTGGGTTATTTAGGCAGGTGTAGGTGGAATCTAAGTGATCAGCAGGACGCGCGGTGAGCCCAGCGTCCTCCTACGCCGCCATCTTCCTCCCACTCTAGGAGCTGTTTTTTAAGCATATACAAAATTAACATATTTTAGGTACATTAATCAAGAAAAGAAGAACAAAAACTAAAAAATTATAAACACAGGGGACATTACAGTTGTATTCATGGAACTACTTATGAATGATTATAGGCCAGGACATTGGATAATCAAGAACAAATGAATAAATTCCTAGAAACTTGCAACCTACCTAAACTAAATCATGAAGAAATAGAAAATCTGAACAGAATAATTGCTAGTAAGGAGATTGAATCAGTAATGAAAAACCTGCCAACAAAGAAAAGCCCGGAATTAAATGGCTTCACTGGTGAATTATACCAAACGTTTAAGAATTAAGGGTGATCCTTCTCAAACTCTTCCAAAAAAACTGAAGAAGAAAGAACACTCCCAAACTCATTTTATAAGGCTGGATTACCATGATACCAAACACTAAAAGAAAAGAAAACTACAGGCCAATATCCCTGAATGTAGATGATGTGCATTAAGTCCTCAATAAAATGCTAGCAAATCAAATTCAACAGCACAGTGTAAGGATCATACACCATAATCAAGTGGATTTATCCTTGAGCTACAAGGATTATTTCAACATACACAAATCAATAAATGCAATATAGCACATCAATAGAATGAAGAAAAATACTATATTATGACCTCAATAGATGCAGAAAAATCATTTGACAAAATTAAACATTTCATCATAAAAATTCTTTTTTTAAAAAATTTATTCATTTTTGAGACCGACAGAGATATCACGAATAGGGGAGGGACAGAGAGAGAGGGGGAGAGAGAATTCCAAGCAGGCCCCATGCTGTAAGCACAGAGCCTCATGCAGGGCTTGAATTCACGAAACCATGAGATCATTACCTGAGCCAAAACCAAGAGTCAGATGCTTAATCAGCTGAGCCACCCAGGGGCCCCAAATGTTAAAAACTCCTCAAAAAATAAGTATGGACCTGTAAAGACCATATATGACAAACTCCCAGCAAACACAGTACTCAATGGTAAAAGGTTGAAACCTATTCTTCTAAGATTAGGAACAAGACAAGTGTACTCACACTAACCATTTTTATTCAACATAGTACTGGAAGTCCTAGCCAGAGCAGTCAGGCAAGGAAAAGAAATAAAAAGCATCCAAATAGGAAAGGAAGAAATAAAATTGCAAACCACATGATGTTATTATATAGAAAACTCGATAAAGACTCCACTAAAAAACTGTTAGAATTAATCAAAATCAGTGAAGCCACAGGATACAAAATCAAAATACAAAAATCAGTTGTATTTCTATACACTCACAAGGAACATCTGAAAGAGAAATAAAGAAAGCAATACCATTTACAATAGAATCAAAACCAGTAAAGTACTTAGGAATAATTTAATCATGAAGGTGAAAGATCTGTATACTGAAAACTACAAGACATTGATGATATAAATTGAAGAAGACACAAATACATAAAAAGATATTCCATGTTAATTGATAAGAAGAATAAATATTGTTAAAATATCCATACTATCTAAAATAATGCAATCCCTATCAAAATTTTAATGACATTTTTTACCAACATAGGAAAAAAAATCCAAAATTCATATGAAACCACAAAAGACCCTAAATGACAAGGGCAGTCTTGAGAAAGAAGAGCAAAGCTGAATACCTCACACTAGTTTTAAGTTATACTCGAAGCTATAAAAATCAAAACAGAATGGTAATGGCATAAAAAAATGTGGATCATTGCAACAGAGTGAAGAGCCCAGAAGTAAACCCACATATATATAGGCATATATTTGACAGAGGAGCCAAGAATACTGAATGAGGAAAAGTTAGTCTCTTCAATAAATGGTGTTGGGGAAACTGGATATGCACATACAAAAGAATGCAGTTGGAACCAATCTTAGACCACTTAGAAAAATTAATTCAAAATGGATTAAAGATTTATTTTTTTTCAATATATGAAGTTTATTGTCAAATTGGTTTCCATACAACACCCAGTGCTCATCCCAAAAGGTGCCCTCCTCAATACCCATCACCCACCCTCCCCTCTCTCCCACCCCCATCAACCCTCAGTTTGTACTCAGCTTTTAAGAGTCTCTTATGCTTTGGCTCTCTCCTACTCTAACCTCTTTTTTTTTTCCTTCCCCTCCCCCATGGGTTTCTGTTTAGTTTCTCAGGATGCACATAAGACTGAAACCATACGGTATCTGTCTTTCTCTGTATGGCTTATTTCACTTAGCATAACACTCTCCAGTTCCATCCACGTTGCTACAAAGGGCCATATTTCATTCTTTCTCATTGCCACGTAGTACTCCATTGTGTATATAAACCACAATTTCTTTATCCATTCATCAGTTGATGGACATTTAGGCTCTTTCCATAATTTGGCTATTGTTGAGAGTGCTGCTATAAACATTGGGGTGCAGGTGCCCCTATGCATCAGTACTCCTGTATCCCTTGGGTAAATTCCTAGCAGTGCTATTGCTGGGTCATAGGGTAGGTCTATTTTTAATTTTTTGAGGAACCTCCACACTGTTTTCCAGAGTGGCTGTACCAATTTGCATTCCCACCAACAGTGCAAGAGGGTTCCCGTTTCTCCACATCCTCTCTAGCATCTATAGTCTCCTGATTTGTTCATTTTGGCCACTCTGACTGGCGTGAGGTGATATCTGAGTGTGGTTTTGATTTGTATTTCCCTGATGAGGAGTGACATTGAGCATCTTTTCATGTGCCTGTTGGCCATCCGGATGTCTTCTTTACAGAAGTGTCTATTCATGTTTTCTGCCCATTTCTTCACTGGGTTATTTGTTTTTCGGGTGTGGAGTTTGGTGAGCTCTTTATAGATTTTGGATACTAGCCCTTTGTCCGATATGTTATTTGCAAATATCTTTTCCCATTCCGTTGGTTGCCTTTTAGTTTTGTTGGTTGTTTCCTTGCTGTGCAGAAGCTTTTTATCTTCATAACGTCCCAGTAGTTCATTTTTGCTTTTAATTCCCTTGCCTTTGGAGATGTGTCAAGTAAGAAATTGCTATGGCTGAGGTCAGAGAGGTCTTTTCCTGCTTTCTCCTCTAGGGTTTTGATGGTTTCCTGTCTCACATTCAGGTCCTTTATCCATTTTGAGTTTATTTTTGTGAATGGTGTGAGAAAGTGGTCTAGTTTCAATCTTCTGCATGTTGCTGTCCAGTTCTCCCAGCACCATTTGTTAAAGAGACTGTCTTTTTTTCCATTGAATGTTATTTCCTGCTTTGTCAAAGATTAGTTGGCCATATGTTTGTGGGTCTAGTTCTGGGGTTTCTTTTCTATTCCATTGGTCTATGTGTCTGTTTTTGTGCCATGGATTAAAGATTTAAATGTAAGACCTGAAACTGCAAAAGTCCTAGAAGAATACACAAAGAAAAAGTTTCTTGACATTGGTATTGACAATGATTTTTTTGGATGGCAGCAAAAGCACAAACAACAAAAGTAAAGTAACTGGGACTATATCAAACTAACAACTCAGTAAAAGAAATAATCAACAAAATTAAAGGAAATCTGTGGAATAGGAGAAAATATTTGCTAACTATATGTCTGATGATGTTAATATCCAAAGTATATGAGGAACTCCTAGAACTTAATAGCAAAAACAAATAATCTGATTTAAAAATGGACAGAAGACTTGAATAGGCACATTTTCCAAAGAAGATGTAGAAGTGGCTAACATGTACAAAAGGTATTCAACATAAGGGATGTTGCAAATGAAATGCATCAGGGAAATGTAGATCAAAACCTCAATGAGTCATTGCCTAATACCTGTTAGAATGGCAATTATAGAAAAGATGAGACAACAAGTATTGGTGAAGATGTGGAGAAATTGCACTATTGATAAAAATCTAAGTTGGTATAGCTACTATAGAAAACACTAAAGCCATTAAAGAAAATGTGACACACACACACACACACACACACACACACACACACACACACACTGGAATATTATTTAGCCTAAAATAAAGGAATTTCTGCCATCTGCAATAACATGTATGGAGCTTGAAGGCATTATGCTAAGTGAAATAAGTCATACAGAAAAAACTGATACGATCTCACTGATACGGGAAATCTAAAACAAAACAACAAAACCCAAACTCATTGATAAAGAGAACAGATTGGTTGATAACTTGGGTGAGGAGTTGGACAAAATGAGTGAAGGCAGTCAAAAGGTAAAAATTTCCAGTTATAAAATGAATAAATCATGGAGATGTAATATATAGCATGGTGACTATAATTAATAATACTATATTGCATATTTGAAAGTAACTAGGAGAGTGGATCTTGCAAGTTCTCACCATGAGAAAAAAAATTGTAACTATACATGGTGATGGATGTTAACTGGACTCACTGTGCATCACTCTGAAATGTACACAAATGTTACATAATTACATTTTATACCTTAAATTTACATGATGCTATATATCAGTTATATATCAATAAAGCTGGGATAGAAAAAAGAATAAATTTGTCTACTAATTGAGCAAAATGCCATCTAAATAAAAAATAGTGCCCTGACATTCTAGAATGCTGTGAAAGAACCTATTCATTCACATTGGAAAATGACCAGAACATTCAATGTATACATGTAATGAAAGATTCCACATGGTCAAGTACATTTGTGGTGATCCTGTTCTTTGATCTGAAATAGATGCATACACCTAATTCTATGACTTCAATTTTGCCAAGACTATTATAATATTCTAAGTAGCATTTGTTAGGTTCTTTCTATGTGCCAGATTCTGTGTTAAATACAATAATTACTCTTATAAATATTTACAGCTAATCTCTACAGCCAAAGATGTCATTTTCACCAGTTTCCCCTAATTTACAAATGAGGAAACAGAGGCACAGAGTTTGTGACTTAGTCATGGCTCTATGGCTAGTAAGTGGTAAGGCCAAACTTTAGAACCCAGGGTCCAAATTTAGAGTTTATGAACTTTATCACTCTATTTTTCCATCATTAATAATTGAGTATACTGCTCCCTTCATTTCGGCCAGTATCCAATTTCTTCTATATGAATAGTTCAAGGAGATTGGGCAGGGGGTGGGGGTGGAAATATAGTTGACCCCTGAACAACATGGATTTGAACAGCATAGGTCCATTTATATGTGGATTATTTTATAACTACTTTAGAGCACTGCAAATACATTTTCTCTTATGATTTTAGTACCGTTTTATCTAGCTTTATTGTAAGACTACAATATATAATACATGTAACATACAAAATATGTTAGTATATCAGTAAGACTTTCAGTCAACAGTAGGCTATTAGTAGTTTAGTTTCAGGGAAGTCAATAGATAAATGTGCATTTTTGACTATGTGGGGGCTCAGTTCCCCTAACATTCACATTTTTCAAGAGCCAATGTGCTAATGAACTCCTGATGCATATTTCTATTACTGTAATCTGGGGCCAGTTTTGAATTAAGATTAGGAAAAGGAGACAATTTCTTTGTAGTATCTAGGACCCAGAACTACCAAATCTGAGGAATTCCCAAAGGGAATGGAGAATGTAGTTAGAGGGAAAAAGAATTGGTGCTGAATGAGCAGAAAGATGGGTTACAAGAAATTTCAGAGAGCAGTCATTACCATTAGCATCTTGCGCTAATGAGTTAACCTCAGCTTAATAGCAAGTGAGAGGTGGGGAGATGTGCAGTCAGTTTGGCTTTAGGACCAGAGCAGAGAAAAAATATCTGTCCTTAATTGCCAACATTGACTTTTAGGTTTTATCGATATAATGTAAGCACACTTATAATATCAATATTATATAAAATGAAAATTATGTTTTCTTATTTGATGACACCAGTGTCATCAAAATCCCTATTGATTCCCTAATAATGTCCTCTGAATGTTGCACGTGAATTACAGATACATGTTTGCAATTACATAAATTTCCCTAGTCCCGGTCCCTAAGCATCAAACTTTTAATAGAGTCTCTAGAGAACAGTCTCTGATTCACTATATATCTTCAACAGAGAATATTAATTGCCTGGGTATGTCATCAGGTAACAAGTGAATGAGAGCATTAACCAGAGTACTATCCCCAGTGATTCTTTTTCAAAATGAAAAAGAATTGAATTATTTTTCAAAGACTAAGGGAAATATGTTTGTCATTTCTGAAAAATAGTGAAGAATCCCATCTCCTTTGTTTCATAATAAAATGAGAGAAGAATCTTTGGATTTTCTGTATTAGGTTTGTTGAAGCTATTATTTTATATTGGTAATGCACAAAAAATCAGTATAAATCTTGGAGTCTAGTCTAATGGTAAACTTTGAGATAATGAACGAAGGGGAAGAAACTCCAGTTTCTTTTGGAAAGTCTTAAATTCATCCATTTTTAAAGACATAGATAGTTGTAATGGGTATAAAACATTATGGATTGGCTTCCACTTTTCTTTTCTTCCCTTCTAAATTCTTTCTTTTCCCTTTCCCAAGCTCTAGATATGCATTTATCACTTGTCTTGACCTAAATATTTCTCATCTTCCCCCATTTTTTCTCTCTCCATCTTTTTTCTTGGTTTCTTTTCTTGTACCTCCTATTCTTCTTCTTTGTTCTGCTGACTCATCTCCAGGTGTGGGAGTAGGACTAGGAGGATTCTTTAGTCTTGGTATTCTGCTCAACTCATTCAATCTATATATTGAGCTCTGTGCTGGGTGTTTCATAATTTTTTTTCAAGGACAGAGCTAGCTGTTGTGGATTTGTCTTGGATAAAATCAGATCATCTCTGAAGGGAGGTTGGTCTAGCTTAAGAGAGAGGAGTAGAAACTCTCTATCTCTCTTTTTTTTTTTCAAAACAAAGTTTTGTGCCAGGGAAAACTAAAGCTAGTTCTTCAGTTATAAACTGTCAAATTCATCATGTTGTATATCCAGCTTCCTCCTTGACATTTCTGTGTGTTTGTTAAGCATTTCAAATTTATTATGGCCAACCCTGAGCTTCTTTATTACTATCAATCTCTAATTTTGTTTCTCCTGTGTCATATCTATTTTAGAAAATGGTGACTCCAGTTTTTCAGTTACTCAGGCAAAAAATATGATTAGTCATCAAAAAATGATAGCACTACTATCAAAATATATTCACAATTCAATGTTTTTTACCATCCTAATGCAAACCACTGTTTCATACATATTAATGCAAAAGTAATCTAACAAATTTCTCTGCTTTTACCCATGAATCTTACAGTCTTATCTCAGATGAGCATCAAGAGTTATAAGTTTATATAAAGCCACTCTGCTCAAAAACTTCAGTAGATTCCCATTTTACTTAGTGTAAAGGCCAATTGGCTCTGCCCATTTTTCATTGAGAGACTTGTTTTTCTCTAATTGTATTGGAGTAGCTTTTTATATTTACTTTGTTTACTTGTCCTTTTTCAGATATCATTTTACAAATATTCTCTCTCAGTTTTTGGTCTACCTATTCATTTTATTGATGGTAACTTTTCACGAATAGAAATTTTCATTTTGATGGTCTAATTTATCATTTTAAAAATGGTATTGCTCTCTATGTCCTTTATAAGCACCATTACCTAATCACAATTCTTGAAGATAATTTTGTTTTCTCTTAGAAGTTTAACTTTTAGGTCTATGATTAGTCTTGAATTGGTTATTATGTATGATGAGGTTTATTATTTTTTTATAACAGGTATATAGTTTCTCAAGCATAATGTATTGAAAAGACTTTCTTCATTGGAATGCTTTCAAGTCTTTGTTAAAAATCAGTTTTTTCATGTGTGATCCTATCGCTGTGCTCTGTCTTCCACAGAACTACTTGTATAGTCTTATTTCCATATAAAATTGTATTAACTAGGACAGCTTTATAATTAGCACTGAAATCAGACAGTAAGTCCTTCAATCTTTTTTTTTTTCAAAAATTGCTTTGGATATTCTAGGTTTTTTACATTTTTGGTTAAATTTCAGAATCAGCTTGTAAATTTCTACCCAGGATCACAATATTTTGATTGGAATTGCATTGAACGTATAAATTTGGGAAGAATTAACATTCTAATGATATTGAATGTTTCAATCTATGAACATAGTTTATTTTTTTTATATTCAGATTTCCTTTAATGTCTCATAGCAATGCTGTAAGTATTCAGAATACAGGTCTTCTATACCAAGTTAAAATGTATTTCTTAGTAATTTATAATTTTTATAATATTTAATAGGAGCCTACTTTTTATTTTCTAAATATGTATATATGTGTAATAACCCTTTATACTACAACCTTACTAAGTTAATCTATTAGTTTAGTTACCACTATTTTATGGATTCCTTAGAATTCTCCATATAAACAATAATGTCCTCTTTATTTTATTTTCTTTCCAATATATGAAGTTTATTGTCAAATTGGTTTCCATACAACACCCAGTGCTCATCCCAAAAGGTGCCCTCCTCAATACCCATCACCCACCCTCCCCTCCCTCCCACCCCCATCAACCCTCAGTTTGTACTCAACTTTTAAGAGTCTCTTATGCTTTGGCTCTCTTCCACTCTAACCTCTTTTTTTTTTCCTTCCCCTCCCCCATGGGTTTCTGTTAAGTTTCTCAGGATGCACATAAGACTGAAACCATACGGTATCTGTCTTTCTCTGTATGGCTTATTTCACTTAGCATAACACTCTCCAGTTCCATCCACGTTGCTACAAAGGGCCATATTTCATTCTTTCTCATTGCCACGTAGTACTCCATTGTGTATATAAACCACAATTTCTTTATCCATTCATCAGTTGATGGACATTTAGGCTCTTTCCATAATTTGGCTATTGTTGAGAGTGCTGCTATAAACATTGGGGTGCAGGTGCCCCTATGCATCAGTACTCCTGTATCCCTTGGGTAAATTCCTAGCAGTGCTATTGCTGGGTCATAGGGTAGGTCTATTTTTAATTTTTTGAGGAACCTCCACACTGTTTTCCAGAATGGCTGTACCAATTTGCATTCCCACCAACAGTGCAAGAGGGTTCCCGTTTCTCCACATCCTCTCTAGCATCTATAGTCTCCTGATTTGTTCATTTTGGCCACTCTGACTGGCGTGAGGTGATATCTGAGTGTGGTTTTGATTTGTATTTCCCTGATGAGGAGCGACGTTGAGCATCTTTTCATGTGCCTGTTGGCCATCCGGATGTCTTCTTTAGAGAACTGTCTATTCATGTTTTCTACCCATTTCTTCACTGGGTTATTTGTTTTTCGGGTGTGGAGTTTGGTGAGCTCTTTATAGATTTTGGATACTAGCCCTTTGTCCGATATGTCATTTGCAAATATCTTTTCCCCTTCCGTTGGTTGCCTTTTAGTTTTGTTAGTTGTTTCCTTTGCTGTGCAGAAGCTTTTTATCTTCATAAGGTCCCAGTAGTTCATTTTAGCTTTTAATTCCCTTGCCTTTGGAGATATGTCAAATGAGAAATTGCTATGGCTGAGGTCAGAGAGGTCTTTTCCTGCTTTCTCCTCTAGGGTTTTGATGGTTTCCTGTCTCACATTCAGGTCCTTTATCCATTTTGAGTTAATTTTTGTGAATGGTGTGAGAAAGTGGTCTAGTTTCAATCTTCTGCATGTTGCTGTCCAGTTCTCCCAGCACCATTTGTTAAAGAGACTGTCTTTTTTTCCATTGAATGTTCTTTCCTGCTTTGTCAAAGATTAGTTGGCCATACGTTTGTGGGTCTAGTTCTGGGGTTTCTATTCTATTCCATTGGTCTATGTGTCTGTTTTTGTGCCAATACCATGCTGTCTTGATGATTACAGCTTTGTAGTAGAGGCTAAAGTCTGGGATTGTGATGCCTCCCACTTTGGTCTTCTTCTTCAAAATTACTTTGGCTATTCAGGGCCTTTTGTGGTTCCATATGAATTTTAGGATTGCCTGTCCTAGTTTCGAGAAGAATGCTGGTGCAATTTTGATTGGGATTGCATTGCATGTGTAGATAGCTTTGGGTAGTATTGACATTTTGACAATATTTATTCTTCCAATCCATGAGCATGGAATGTTTTTCTATTTCTTTATATCTTCTTCAATTTCCTTCATAAGCTTTCTATAGTTTTCAGCATACAGATCTTGTACATATTTGGTTAGATTTATTCCTAGGTATTTTATGCTTCTTGGTGCAATTGTGAATGGGATCAGTTTCTTTGTCTTTCTGTTGCTTCATTATTAGTGTATAAGAATGCAACTGATTTCTGTACATTGATTTTGTATCCTGCGACTTTGCTAAATTCATGTTATCAGTTCTAGCAGACTTTTGGTGGAGTCTATCAGATTTTCCATGTATAATATCATGTCATGTGCAAAAAGTGAAAACTTAACTTCATCTTTGCCAATTTGATGCCTTTGATTTCCTTTTGTTGTCTGATTGCTGATGCTAGCACTTCCAACACTGTGTTAAACAACAGCGGTGAGAGTGGACATCCCTGTCATGTTCATGATCTGAGGGAAAAAGCTCTCAGCTTTTCCCCATTGAGGATGATGTTAGCTGTGGGCCTTTCATAAATAGCTTTTATGATCTTTAAGTATGTTCCTTCTATCCCGACTTTCTCGAGTGTTTTTATTAAGAAAGGTTGCTGAATTTTGTCGAAGGCCTTTTCTGCATCGATTGACAGGATCATATGGTTCTTATATTTTCTTTTATTAATGGGATGTACCACATTGATTGATTTGCAAATGTTGAACCAGCCCTGCATCCCAGGAATGAATCCCACTTGATCATGGGGAATAATTCTTTTTATATGCCGTTGAATTCGATTTGCTAGTATCTTATTGAGAATTTTTGCATCCATATTCATCAGGGATATTGGCCTGTAGTTCTCTTTTTTTACTGGGTCTCTGTCTGGTTTAGGAATCGAAGTAATACTGGCTTCATAGAATGAGTCTGGAAGTTTTCCTTCCCTTTCTATTTTTTGGAATAGCTTGAGAAGGGTACGTATTATTTCTACTTTAAACGTCTGGTAGAACTCCCCTGGGAAGCCATCTGGTCCTGAACTCTTACTTGTTGGGAGATTTTTGATGATTGATTCAATTTCTTCGCTGGTTATGGGTCTGTTCAAGCTTTCTGTTTCCTCCTGATTGAGTTTTGGAAGCGTGTGGGTGTTTAGGAATTTGTCCATTTCTTCCAGGTTGTCCAATTTGTTGGCATATAGTTTTTCATATTATCCCCTGATAATTGCTTGTATCTCTGAGGGATTGGTTGTAATAATTCCATTTTCATTCATGATTTTATCTATTTGGGTCATCTCCCTTTTCTTTTTGAGAAGCCTGGCTAGAGGTTTGTCAATTTTGTTTATTTTTTCAAAAAACCAACTCTTGGTTTCGTTGATCTGCTCTACAGTTTTTTTAGATTCTATATTGTTTATTTCTGCTCTGATCTTTATTATTTCTCTTCCTCTGCTGGATTTAGGCTGTCTTTGCTGTTCTGCTTCTATTTCCTTTAGGTGTGCTGTTAGATTTTGTATTTGGGATTTTTCTTGTTTCTTGAGATAGGCCTGGATTGCAATGTATTTTCCTCTCAGGACTGCATTCGCTGCATCCCAAAGCGTTTGGATTGTTGTATTTTCATTTTCATTTGTTTCCATATATTTTTTAATTTCTTGTCTAATTGCCTGGTTGGCTCATTCATTCTTTAGTAGGGTGTTCTTTAACCTCCATGCTTTTGGAGGTTTTCTAGACTTTTTCCTGTGGTTGATTTCAAGCTTCATAGCATTGTGGTCTGAAAGTATGCATGGTATGATTTCAATTCTTGTATACTTATGAAGGGCTGTTTTGTGACCCAGTATGTGATCTATCTTGGAGAATGTTCCATGTACACTCGAGAAGAAAGTATATTCTGTGGCTTTGGGATGCAGAGTTCTAATATATCTGTCAAGTCCATCTGATCCAATGTATCATTCAGGGCCCTTGTTTCTTTATTGACCGTGTGTCTAGATGATCTATCCATTTCTGTAAGTGGAGTATTAAAGTCCCCTGCAATGACCACATTCTTATCAATAAGGTTGCTTATGTTTGTGAGTAATTGTTTTATATATTTGGGGGCTCCTGTATTTGGTGCATAGACATTTATAATTGTTAGCTCTTCCTGATGGATAGACCCTGTGATTATTATATAATGCCCTTCTTCATCTCTTGTTACAGCCTTTAATTTAAAGTCTAGTTTGTCTGATATAAGTATGGCTACTCCAGCTTTCTTTTGACTTCCAGTGGCATGATAAATAGTTCTCCATCCCCTCACTCTCAATCTGAAATTGTCCTCAGGTCTGAAATGAGTCTCTTGTAGACAGTAAATAGATGAGTCTTGTTTTTTTATCCATTCTGATACCCTATGTCTTTTGATTGGTGCATTTAGTCCATTTACATTCAGTGTTATTATAGAAAGATACGGGTTTAGAGTCATTGTGATGTCTGTATGTTTCATGCTTGTAGCGATGTCTCTGGTACTTTGTCTCACAGGATCCCCCTTAGGATCTCTTGTAGGGCTGGTTTAGTGGTGACAAATTCCTTCAGTTTTTGTTTGTTTGGGAAGACCTTTGTCTCTCCTTCTATTCTTTTTTTTTTTTCTCTTCTGATTTTTTTTTTATATATGAAATTTATTGTCAAATTGGTTTCCATACAACACCCAGTGCTCATCCCAAAAGGTGCCCTCCTCAATACCCGTCACCCACCCTCTCCTCCCTCCCACCCCCCATCCACCCTCAGTTTGTTCTCAGTTCTCAACAGTCTCTTATGCTTTGGCTCTCTCCCGCTCTAACCTCTTTTTTTTTTTTCCTTCCCCTCCCCCAAGGGTTCCTGTTAAGTTTCTCAGGATCCACATAAGAGTGAAACCATATGGTATCTGTCTTTCTCTGTATGGCTTATTTCACTTAGCATCACACTCTCCAGTTCCATCCACGTTGCTACAAAAGGCCATATTTCATTTTTTCTCATTGCCACATAGTATTCCATTGTGTATATAAACCACAATTTCTTTATCCATTCATCAGTTGATGGACATTTAGGCTCTTTCCATAATTTGGCTATTGTTGAGAGTGCTGCTATGAACATTGGGGTACAAGTGCCCCTATGCATCAGTACTCCTGTGTCCCTTGGATAAATTCCTAGCAGTGCTATTGCTGGGTCATAGGGTAGGTCTATTTTTAATTTTCTGAGGGACCTCCACACTGCTTTCCAGAGCGGCTGCACCAATTTGCATTCCCACCAACAGTGCAAGAGGGTTCCCGTTTCTCCACATCCTCTCCAGCATCTATACTCTCCTGATTTGTTCATTTTTGCCACTCTGACTGGCGTGAGGGGATACCTAAGTGTGGTTTTGATTTGTATTTCCCTGATAAGGAGCGACGCTGAACATCTTTTCATGTGCCTGTTGGCCATCCGGATGTCTTCTTTAGAGAAGTGTCTATTCATGTTTTCTGCCCATTTCTTCACTGGGTTATTTGCTTTTCGGGTGTGGAGTTTGGTGAGCTCTTTATAGATTTTGGATACTAGCCCTTTGTCCGATATGTCATTTGCAAATATCTTTTCCCATTCCGTTGGATGCCTTTTAGTTTTGTTGGTTGTTCCTTTGCTGTGCAGAAGCTTTTTATCTTCATAAGGTCCCAGTAATTCACTTTTGCTTTTAATTCCCTTGCCTTTGGGGATGTGTCGAGTAAGAGATTGCTACGGCTGAGGTCAGAGAGGTCTTTTCCTGCTTTCTCCTCTAAGGTTTTGATGGTTTCCTGTCTCACATTCAGGTCCTTTATGCATTTGGAGTTTATTTTTGTGAATGGTGTGAGAAAGTGGTCTAGTTTCAACCTTCTGCATGTTGCTGTCCAGTTCTCCCAGCACCATTTGTTAAAGAGACTGTCTTTTTTCCATTGGATGTTCTTTCCTGCTTTGTCAAAGATGAGTTGGCCATACGTTTGTGGGTCTAGTTCTGGGGTTTCTATTCTATTCCATTGGTCTATGTGTCTGTTTTTGTGCCAATACCATGCTGTCTTGATGATGACAGCTTTGTAGTAGAGGCTAAAGTCTGGGATTGTGATGCCTCCTGCTTTGGTCTTCTTCTTCAAAATTCCTTTGGCTATTCGGGGCCTTTTGTGGTTCCATATGAATTTTAGGATTGCTTGTTCTAGTTTCGAGAAGAATGCTGGTGCCATTTTGATTGGGATTGCATTGAATGTGTAGATAGCTTTGGGTAGTATTGACATTTTGACAATATTTATTCTTCCAATCCATGAGCAGGGAATGTCTTTCCATTTCTTTAAATCTTCTTCAATTACCTTCATAAGCTTTCTATAGTTTTCAGCATACAGATCCTTTACATCTTTGGTTAGATTTATTCCTAGGTATTTTATGCTTCTTGGTGCAATTGTGAATGGGATCAGTTTCTTTATTTGTCTTTCTGTTGCTTCATTGTTAGTGTATAAGAATGCAACTGATTTCTGTACGTTGATTTTGTATCCTGCAACTTTGCTGAATTCATGTATCAGTTCTAGCAGACTTTTGGTGGAGTCTTTCGGATTTTCCATGTATAATATCATGTCATCTGCAAAAAGCAAAAGCTTGACTTCATCTTTGCCAATTTTGATGCCTTTGATTTCCTTTTGTTGTCTGATTGCTGATGCTAGAACTTCCAGCACTATGTTAAACAACAGCGGTGAGAGTGGGCATCCCTGTCGTGTTCCTGATCTCAGGGAAAAAGCTCTCAGTTTTTCCCCGTTGAGGATGATGTTAGCTGTGGGCTTTTCATAAATGGCTTTTATGATCTTTAAGTATGTTCCTTCTATCCCGACTTTCTCAAGGGTTTTTATTAAGAAAGGGTGCTGGATTTTGTCAAAGGCCTTTTCTGCATCGATTGACAGGATCATATGGTTTTTCTCTTTTTTTTTTGTTAATGTGATGTATCACGTTGATTGATTTGCGAATGTTGAACCAGCCCTGCATCCCAGGAATGAATCCCACTTCATCATGGGGAATAATTCTTTTTATATGCCGTTGAATTCGATTTGCTAGTATCTTATTGAGAATTTTTGCATCCATATTCATCAGGGATATTGGCCTGTTGTTCTCTTTTTTTACTGGGTCTCTGTCTGGTTTAGGAATCAAAGTCATACTGGCTTCATAGAATGAGTCTGGAAGTTTTCCTTCCCTTTCTATTTCTTGGAATAGCTTGAGAAGGATAGGTATTATCTCTGCTTTAAACGTCTGGTAGAACTCCCCTGGGAAGCCATCTGGTCCTGGACTCTTATTTGTTGGGAGATTTTTGATAACCAATTCAATTTCTTCGCTGGTTATGGGTCTGTTCAAGCTTTCTATTTCCTCCTGATTGAGTTTTGGAAGAGTGTGGGTGTTCAGGAATTTGTCCATTTCTTCCAGGTTGTCCAATTTGTTGGCATATAATTTTTCATAGTATTCCCTGATAATTGCTTGTATCTCTGAGGGATTGGTTGTAATAATTCCATTTTCATTCATGATTTTATCTATTTGGGTCATCTCCCTTTTCTTTTTGAGAAGCCTGGCTAGAGGTTTGTCAATTTTGTTTATTTTTTCAAAAAACCAACTCTTGGTTTCGTTGATCTGCTCTACAGTTTTTTTAGATTCTATATTGTTTATTTCTGCTCTGATCTTTATTATTTCTCTTCTTCTGCTGGGTTTAGGCTGCCTTTGCTGTTCTGCTTCTATTTCCTTTAGGTGTGCTGTTAGATTTTGTATTTGGGATTTTTCTTGTTTCTTGAGATAGGCCTGGATTGCAATGTATTTTCCTCTCAGGACTGCCTTCGCTGCGTCCCAAAGCGTTTGGATTGTTGTATTTTCATTTTCGTTTGTTTCCATATATTTTTTTTTTTTAAATTTTTTTTTTTTCAACGTTCGTTTATTTTTGGGACAGAGAGAGACAGAGCATGAACAGGGGAGGGGCAGAGAGAGAGGGAGACACAGAATCGGAAACAGGCTCCAGGCTCTGAGCCATCAGCCCAGAGCCCGACGCGGGGCTCGAACTCACGGACCGCGAGATCGTGACCTGGCTGAAGTTGGACGCTTAACCGACTGCGCCACCCAGGCGCCCCATGTTTCCATATATTTTTTAATTTCTTCTCTAATTGCCTGGTTGACCCACTCATTCGTTAGTAGGGTGTTCTTTAACCTCCACGCTTTTTGGAGGTTTTCCAGACTTTTTTCTGTGGTTGATTTCAAGTTCATAGCATTGTGGTCTGAAAGTATGCATGGTATGATTTCAATTCTTGTAAACCTATGAAGGGCTGTTTTGTGACCCAGTATATGATCTATCTTGGAGAATGTTCCATGTGCACTCGAGAAGAAAGTATATTCTGTTGCTTTGGGATGCGGAGTTCTAAATATATCTGTCAAGTCCATCTGATCCAATGTCTCATTCAGGGCCCTTGTTTCTTTATTGACCGTGTGTCTAGATGATCTATCCATTTCTGTAAGTGGGGTGTTAAAGTCCCCTGCAATTACCACATTCTTATCAATAAGGTTGCTTGTGTTTATGAGTAATTGTTTTATATATTTGGGCGCTCCGGTATTCGGCGCACAGACATTTATAATTGTTAGCTCTTCCTGATGGATAGACCCTGTCACTATTATATAATGTCCTTCTTCATCTCTTGTTACAGCCTTTAATTTAAAGTCTAGTTTGTCTGATATAAGTATGGCTACTCCAGCTTTCTTTTGGCTTCCAGTAGCATGATAAATAGTTCTCCATCCCCTCACTCTCAATCTAAAGGTGTCCTCAGGTCTAAAATGAGTCTCTTGTAGACAGCAAATAGATGGGTCTTGTTTTTTTATCCATTCTGATACCCTATGTCTTTTGGTTGGCGCATTTAATCCATTTACATTCAGTGTTATTATAGAAAGATATGGGTTTAGAGTCATTGTGATGTCTGTATGTTTTATGCTTGTAGTGATGTCTCTGGTACTTTGTCTCACAGGGTCCCCCTTAGGATCTCTTGTAGGGCTGGTTTAGTGGTGACAAATTCCTTCAGTTTTTGTTTGTTTGGGAAGACCTTTATCTCTCCTTCTATTCTAAATGACAGACTTGCTGGATAAAGGATTCTCGGCTGCATATTTTTTCTGTCTAGCACACTGAAAATCTCGTGCCAATTCTTTCTGGCCTGCCAAGTTTCAAAAGAGAGATCAGTCACGAGTCTTATAGGTCTCCCTTTATATGTGAGGGCACGTTTACCCCTTGCTGCTTTCAGAATTTTCTCTTTATCCTTGTATTTTGCCAGTTTCACTAGGATATGTCGTGCAGAACGATTCAAGTTACGTCTGAAGGGAGTTCTCTGTGCCTCTTGGATTTCAATGCCTTTTTCCTTCCCCAGTTCAGGGAAGTTCTCAGCTATGATTTCTTCAAGTACCCCTTCAGCACCTTTCCCTCTCTCTTCCTCCTCTGGGATACCAATTATGCGTATATTATTTCTTTTTAGTGTATCACTTAGTTCTCTAATTTTCCCCTCATACTCCTGGATTTTTTTATCTCTCTTTTTCTCAGCTTCCTCTTTTTCCATAACTTTATCTTCTAGTTCACCTATTCTCTCCTCTGCCTCTTCAATCCGAGCCGTGGTGGTTTCCATTTTGTTATGCATTTCGTTTAAAGCGTTTTTCAGCTCCTCGTGACTGTTCCTTAGTCCCTTGATCTCTGTAGCAAGAGATTCTCTGCTGTCAGCTATACTGTTTTCAAGCCCAGCGATTAATTTTATGACTATTATTCTAAATTCACTTTCTGTTATATTATTTAAATCCTTTTTGATCAGCTCATTAGCTGTTGTTATTTCCTGGAGATTCTTCTGAGGGGAATTCTTCCGCTTGGTCATTTTGGATAGTCCCTGGCGTGGTGAGGACCTGCAGGGCACTTCCCCTGTGCTGTGGTGTATAACTGGAGTTGGTGGGCGGAGCCGCAGTCAGACCTGATGTCTGCCCCCAGCCCACCGCTGGGGCCACAGTCAGACTGGTGTGTGCCTTCTCTTCCCCTCTCCTAGGGGTGGGATTCACTGTGGGGTGGGGTGGCCTGTCTGGGCTACTTGCACACTGCCAGGCTTGTGATGCTGGGGATCTGGCGTCTTAGCTGGGGTGGGTAGGCAAGGTGCACAGGGGCAGGAGGGGCAGGCTTAGTTTGCTTCTCCTTAGGTGATCCACTTCGGGAGGGCCCCTGTGGCAGCAGGAGGGAGTCAGATCCGCTGCCGGAGGTTTGGCTCCGCAGAAGCGCAGAGTTGGGTGTTTGCGCAGAGCGAGCAAGTTCCCTGGCAGGAACTGGTTCTCTTTGGGATTTTGGCTGGGGGATGGGCGGGGGAGATGGCGCTGGCGAGCGCCTTTTTTCCCCACCAAACTGAGCTCTGTCGTCAGGGGGCTCAGCAGCTCTCCTTCCCTTTGTCCTCCAGCCTTCCCGCTTTCTGAGCAGCGCTGTTCACTTATGACCTCCCAGACGCTAAGTCGCGCTTGCTGTCTGAACACAGTCCGTCAGGCCCCTCCGCTTTTTGCAAGCCAGACTCGGGGGCTCTGCTTGGCCGGCGAGCCGCCCCTCCGCCCCGGCTCCCTCCCGCCAGTCCGTGGAGCGCGCACCGCCTCGCTGCCCTTCCTACCCTCTTCCGTGGGCCTCTCGTCTGCGCTTGGCTCTGGCGACTCCGTTCTGCTAATCCTCTGGCGGTTTTCTGCGTTATTTAGGCAGGTGTAGGTGGAATCTAAGTGATCAGCAGGACGCGCGGTGAGCCCAGCGTCCTCCTACGCCGCCATCTTCCCTCCCGCTCCTCTCCTTCTATTCTTAATGACAGACTTGTTGGATAAAGGATTCTCGGCCGCATATTTTTTCTGTTCATCACATTGAAGATCTCTTGCCATTCCTTTCTGGCCTGCCAAGTTTCAGTAGAGAGATTGGTCATGAGTCTTATAGGTCTCCCTGTATATGTTAGAGCAACTTTATCTCTAGCTGCTTTCAGAATTTTCTCTTTATCCTTGTATTTTGCCAGTTTCACTATGATATGTCATGCAGAAGATCGATTCAAGTTACGTCTGAAGGGAGTTCTCTGTGCCTCTTGGATTTCAGTGCCTTTTTCCTTCCCCAGATCCGGGAAGTTCTCAGCTATTATTTCTTCAAGTACACCTTCAGCACCTTTCCCTCTCTCTTCCTCCTCTGGAATACCAATTATGTGTATATTATTTCTCTTTAGTGCGTCACTTAGTTCTCTAATTTTCCCCTCATACTCCTGGATTTTTCTATCTCTCTTTTTCTCAGCTTCTTCTTTTTCCATAATTTTATCTTCTAGTTCACCTATTCTCTCCTCTGCCTCTTCAATCCGAGCCGTGGTTGTGTCCATTTTATTTTGCAGCTCATTGATAGCATTTTTTAGCTCCTCCTGGCTGTTCCTTAGTCCCTTGATCTCTGCTGTAGCAAGAGATTCTCTGCTGTCCTTTATACTGTTTTCAAGCCCAGCGATTAATTTTATGACTATTATTCTAAATTCACTTTCTGTTACATTGTTTAAATCATTTTTGATCAGTTCGTTAGCTGTTGTTATTTCCTGTTGTTATTTTCCTGTTATTTTCTGAGGGGATTTCTTCCATTTCGTCATTTTGGATAGTCCCTGGAGTGGTGCCGGACTGCGGGGCACTTCCCCTGTGCTGTCTTGAATAACTTGCGTTGGTGGGTGGGGCCGCAGTCAGACCTGATGTCTGCCCCCAGCGCACCGCTGGGGCCACAGTCATACTGGTGTGTGCCTTCTCTTCCCTTCTCCTAGGGGCTGGATTCACTGTGGGGTGGCGTGGCCCGTCTGGGCTACTTGCACACTGCCAGGCTTGTGGTGCTGGGGATCTGGCGTATTAGCTGGGGTGGATAGGCAATGTGCACGGGGGCGGGAGGGGCAGGCTCAGCTCGCTTTTCCTTCAGAGATCCGCTTCGGGAGGGGCCCTGTGGCACCAGGAGGGGGTCAGACCCGCCAGAGGGATGGATCTGCAGAAGCACAGCGTTGGGTGTTTGCGCGGTGCAAGCAAGTTCCCTTGCAGGAACTGGTTCCCTTTGGGATTTTGCCTGGGGGATGGGCGAGGGAGATGGCGCTATTGAGCGCCTTTGTTCCCCGCCAAGCTGAGCTCTGTCCTCTGGGGCTCAACAACTCTCCCTCCTGTTGTCCTCCAGCCCTCCCGTTCTCTGAGCAGAGCTGTTAGCTTATAACCTTCCAGATGTCAAGTCCTGCTTGCTGTCAGAACAGACTCCATCCGGCCCCTCCGCTTTTGCCAGCCAGACTTGGGGGCTCTGCTTGGCCGGCGGGCCGCCCCTCCACCCCGGCTACCTCCCACCAGTCCATGCAGCGCGCACTGCCTCTCTGCCCTTCCTACCCTCTTCCGTGGGCCTCTCGTCTGCGCTTGGCTCTGGAGACTCCATTCTACTAGTCTTCTGGTGGTTTTGTGGGTTATTTAGGTAGGTGTAGGTGGAATCTAAGTGATCAGCAGGATGCGCGGTGAACCCGGGGTTCTCCTAAGCCGCCATCTTCCAAATACCAATCATGTCCTCTTTAAATAGAGATAATTTTGCTCCTTTTTTTTTTCCCTTTATGCCTTTTATTTCTTTATCTCCATTATTATGATGACTAGGACCTCCCATAAAATATTGAATAGGAGTGGTAGAGTAAACATTCTTCTAATATTCTGAGACTCCAAGCATGTCATTGCAAATGGCAAGATTTCATTTTTTTAGTGGCTGAATAATAATCCATTTTGTGTGTGTGTGTGTGTGTGTGTGTGTGTGTGTGTGTGTGTATTACATTTTCTTTATCCATTCATCAATCGATGGACACGGGCTGTTTCCATAATTTGGCTATTGTAGATAATTCTGCTATAAACACCAGGGTGCATGTATCCCTCTGAATTAGTATTTTTTCCTTCTTTGGGTAAATACCTAGAAGTGCAATTGATGGATTGTAAGGTAGTTTTATTTTCAACTTTTTGAGCTTTAGTTTTTTTATCTTGTGACAGTTTGAAGAAGTTGTATTTTTCAAAGAATTTATCCATTTATCTAAGTATTCTAATATTTTGACGTAAAATTGTTTATATTTTTCCTATTACAGTAAAATCTTGGATTGCGAATAACTTGTTCTGTGAGTATTCCACAAGACAAGCAAAGATTTCTAATAAATTTTAACTTGATAAATGAGTAATATCTTGTAATATGAGTAGTATGTGATGGCAAACATCACATGATCACAAGTGAGCCAATGGTTCTTCTTTCTCTCTCTCTCTCTCTCTCTCTCTCTCTCTCTCTCTCTCTCACTGTGGGATTGTTGGTGATCATCTTCCATGCTTGATTGCTCAGTCTCAGGCTGCAGTGTTTGGCAGAAATCAGTGATTTTTCAGAATGTTGGAAGGTGCCCACCACACCTGCCACTAGTGTTTTGTGGGCTTTTTTTTGTCACTTCAAAGCCCCTGTGGATATTTGCTTTCTATACAAGAGTAAGCTTAGGAATGCTTTGCTTCATTCTAGGTCAGACTGCCTACAGATAGAGACTATTTCCTCTGCTGCCTTATTGTCAGTTACATTAAATACAGTATATGACAAGAGTTTATTAGTACTGTACTGTAGTCAACATCCATGTGAGATATACAGTGGCCCCTATGTAGAAAAAGGTTAAAAAGGAAGGTGGTAAAAAGGAGATGATTGCAGTCGAAGTCAAGAAGGCAATCATTGAGAAGTATGAATGAGCTACACGAGTGCCTGAAATTGCAAGATTTTATGAGAAGTCTATGTCTGCATCTCATATGCAGAGGAGGAGAAAAAGGTGGAAGAATCCCTAACTTCAAATGAGATTAGGGAGATATGGGAAAAATGTGGGAAGCTCAAAATTTTGTAGAAAAGCACCACCAAAATAAGGCTGTAGCAGTGTGAGCAATGATTGTTTCCAACAATGCATGTCACATTTCCATGAAATCCTCAAAAGGAGGCAAAACCAAGTGTCATTGGATAGGTTCCTTATTAAAGTTGCATGAAAAGAAAAAGATTCCATTGCGCCAGTAGATAGTGATTCCATTAGTGACAGTGAAAGTCATCCTATACAATAACCCTCCTCTCCCTTGTCTCTCTCACACCAGCTACAAAGATTTTCCAAGGTAAGTACAGGTTAATTTGTTTATTTCTCTTTCTTTTTTTTTAAAGTTTATTTTTGAGAGAGAGACAGAACACGAGTGGGGGAGGGCAGAGAGAGTGAGGGACACACAGATTTTGAAGCAGGCTCTAGGCTCTGAGCTGTCAGCACAGAGCCCGATGCAGGGCTTGAACCCACAATCCATGAGATTATGACCTGAGCTGAAGTCGGATGCTTAACCAACTGAGCCATCCAGGCGCCCCTGTTTATTTTTCTTTCTATTTTGTATTTTCTTTAATATTTTGTATTATAGTATTCTATTATTTTTATTTATTTTAATTTTTTTAACATTTATTTTTGAGACACAGAGAGACAGAGCGTGAATGGGGGAAGGGAATAGAGAGTGGGAGACACAGAATCTGAAGCAGGCTCCAGGCTCTGATCTGTCAGCACAGAGCCTGACATGGGGCTCAAACTCCCAAACTGCGAGATCATGACCTGAGCCGCAGTTGTATGCTTAACCAACTGATCCACCCAGGTGCCCCATAAATTACAGTATTGTAGACATTTTTATATGAATATTTTTGGGTTGTGAAACGAATCATCTGAGTTTCCATTATCTCTTATGGGGAAATTTGCTTTCATATACAAGTCCTTTGGATTACAAGCATGTTTCTGGAATGAATTACACTTGCTAACCAAAGTTTTACTGTATTTTAATACTATAAAACCTATAGTAATAGTCCCTTCCATTTCTTATGTTGATGATTTGTGTTTACTCACCACATCTATTTAATTCTCACTAGAGCTGTATCCAGAAAAAGCTGTATCAATATTATTGGTATTTTCAATGATCTAATTTTTAGTTCTGTCCATTTTCTCTATTGTATGACTATTATATGTTTTTTAAAAAATTTCCTCTCTTTATTATTTTTTCCTTCCATTTACTTTGGGTTTATTTTACCTCTCTTTAAGTTTTTAAGGTGAAAGTTAAGATACTTGATTTTAGACCTATCTTCTTTCCTGATATAAGTATTTAAAGCTATACATTTTCCTCCTCACATTGATGGATTATTTAGAAGTGCCTTTTTTGATTTACAAGTATTCACAATATGTCTACATATATTATTGATTTATTTTTTTAAAATATTTATTTATTTTTGAGAGAGAGAGAGAAACAGTGTGAGAGGGGGAGGGGCAGTGAGAAAGGGAGACACAGAATCTGAAGCAGGCTCCAGGCTCTGAGTTGTCAGCACAGAGCCCCACGCAGGGGCTGCGAGACCATGACCTGAGCCGAAGTCAGATGCATGAGCGACTGAGCCATCGAGGTGCTACTCTTATTATTGATTTCTAATTTAATTTCACTGTGGTGAAGGAAAATATCCTGTATAATTTTACTTCTCTTGAACTTAAGAAGACATTATAATGGTCCAGCATATGATTATCCCAGTGATACAGGATACATACACTTGAATATATTTTCTGTACATATTGGTTGTATTGTTCTCTGGGTATCAGCAACATCAGAAATGTTGATAATGCTTTTCAGATTTTATCTCAACTAAAGTTTTATCTAGCCGTTCTATCACTTGTTGAAAGTGTTCTACTTTCATTGTTCTGCATGTCACTGTCCAGTTTTCCCAACACCATCTGTTGAAGAGACTCTTTTTCCATTCGATATTCTTTCCTACTTTGTCAAATATTAGTTGAAAATACAGTTATGGATTCATTTCTGGGTTTTCAGTTCTGTTCCATTGATCTATGTGTCTGTTGTCATGCCAGTACCATACTGTCTTGATGACTAAAGCTTTGTAATATAGCTTGAAGTCCAGAATACAGATGCCTCCAGCTTTGTTTCTCTTTTTCAGAATTGCTTTGGCTATTTGGGGTCTTTTGTGGTTTCATACAAATATTAGGATTGTTTGTTCTAGCTCTGTGAAAAATGCTGATGGTATTTAGATGGGGATTTCATTAGATGTGTAGATGCTTTGGGTAGTATGGACATTTTGACAATGTTCATTCTTCCAGTCCATGAGCATGGACTGCTTTTCCATTTCTTTACGTCCTCTTCAATTTTTTTCATAAGTGTTCTTGATCTTTTACCTCTTTTGTAGGTTTATTCCTAGGTATCTAGTTGTTCATGGTGCAATTCCAAATGGAGTCAATTCCTTTATTTTTTTTAGCTGTTTCATTTTTGGTGTACAGGAATGCAATAGATTCCTGCATTGATTTTATATCCTGCAACTTTGCTGAATTCATGTATTGGTTCTGGCAATTTTTTGGTGGAGTCTTTTGGATTTTCTACATAGAGTATCATGTTGTCTGCAAATAGTGAAGGTTTGAATTCTTCCTTGACAATTATCCAAATTGCCTTTTCTTTCTTTTTGTTGTCTGATTGCTGAGGCTAGGACTTCCAACACTATGTTGAACAACAGTGGTAAGAGTGGACATCCCTTCATATTCCTGACCTTAGGGGAAAAGGTCTCAGTTTTTCCCCATTGAGGATGATACTAGCTGTGGGTTTTCCTTAAATGGCCTTTATGATGTTGAGGTGTGTTTCCTCTAAACCTACTTTGTTGAGGGTTGTAACAAGAATGGATGCTGTGCTTTGTCAGATGCTTTTTCTGCATCTATTAAGAGGATCATATGGTCCTTATTTTTTCTTTTGTTAATGTGGTGTATCACATTGATTGATTTGTGAATTCTGAATCACCCCTGCACTCCAGGAATAAATCCCACTTGATTGTAATAAATAATTCTTTTAATGTGCTATTATATTCAGTTTGCTAGTATCTTCTTGAGAATTTTTGCATCCATGTTCATCAGGGATATTGGCCTGTTACTTTCCTTTTAATTGAGGTCTTTGTCTGGTTTTGGAATCAAGGTAACGCTGGCCTCTTAGAATGAGTTTGGGAATTTTCCTTCTAGTTCTATGTTTTGGACCAGTTTGAGAAAATAGGTATTAACTCTTCTTTAAATGTCTGGTTGGATTCCCCTGGTGGGCCATCTGGCCTTGGACTCTTTTGTTTGTTGGGATATTTTTGACTACTGTTTCAATTTCTTTGCTGGTTATGGGTCTGTTCCAAATTTTCTATTTCTTCCTGTTTCAGCTTTGGTAGTTTGTATGTTCTAGGAATTTATCCATTTCTTCCATATTGCCCAGTTTGTTCACATGTAAGTTTTCATGGTATTCTCTTATAATTATTTGTATTTCTGTGGTGTTGGTTGTGCTCTCTCCTCTTTAATTTGTGGTTTTATTTATTCTGGTCCTTTTTCCTTTCTTTTTGATACATCTGGCTGGGGGTTTATCAATTTTATTAATTCTTTCAAAGAATCAGCTCTTAGTTTTGTTGATCTGTTCTATTGGGTTTTTTTGTTTCTATTTCATTTGTTTCTTCTCTAATATTTGTTATTTCCCTTCTTCTGCTGGCATTAGGCTTTATTTGCTTTCCTTTTCCAGCTCCTTTAGGTGGCAGATTAGGTTGTGTATTGGAGACCTTCTTGCTTCTTGAGATAGGCCTGCAGTGCAATATACTTCCCTCTTAGGACTGTCTTTGCTGCATCCCAAATATTTTGGACTATCGTGTTTTCAGTTTCATTTGCTTCTATGTACTTTTTAATTTCCTCTTTAATTTCCTGGTTAACCCTTTCATTCTTTAGTAGGATGTTTTTGACCTCCACATATTTGTGGTCTTTTGGAATTTTTTTTTTTTTTTTTTTTTTTTGGTGGTTAACTTCAAGTTTCATAGCATTCTGGTCTGAAAATGTACATGGTATGATCTCAATCTTTTTGTACTTGTTGAGGTCTGATTTGTGGCCCCAGTATGTGATCTATTCTGGAGAATGCTCTGTGTGCACTCAAAAAGAATGTGTATTCTGCTGCTTTAGTATGGAATGTTCTGAATATATCCGTGAAGTTCATCTGTCCAGTGTGTCATTTCAAGCCATTGTTTCCTTGTTGATTTTCTGCTTAGATGATCTGTCCATTGTTGTAAGTGGGGTATTAAAGTCTCCTACTATTATTGTATTATTGTCAATGAGTTTATTTATGTTTGTTACTAATTGATTTCTGTATTTGGGTGCTCTAAAGTTGGGGGTGTATTTTCGATTATTAGATCTTCTTAATATATATGTAGACTCCTTAATTATGACATAATGCCCTTCTTCATCTTCTGTTATAGTCTTTGGATAAAATCTAGTTTGTCTGATATAAGTGTAAGCACTCTGGGTTTCTTGGCCTCCATTAGCATGATAGATTTTTCTCCATCCTCTCACTTTCAATCTCCCAATAACTTAAGGTCTAAAATGAGTTTCCTGTAGGTAGCATATAGATGGGTCTTGGGGTTTTTTTGTTTTTTGTTTTGTTTTTAAATATTTCTTATACCCTATGTTGTTTGATGGGAGCATTTAGTCCACTTACGTTCAGGGTGATCATTGAAAGATAGGAGTTTTATGCCATGTGTTACCTGTAAACTTTGTGTTTCTGATGATGTTCTCTGTTCCTTTCTAGTCTTTGTCGCTTTTGGTCTTTTTTTCCCCCACTCAAAGAGTCCCCTTTAATATTTCTTGCTGGGCTGGGTTAGTGGTCGCGAACTCCTTTAGTTTTTGTTTGGGAAACTCTTTATCTTTCTTTTTATTTTGAATGGCAGCTTTGCTGGATAGAGTATTCTTGGCTGCATATTTCCCCCATTGAACACATTTAATATATCCTACCTCTTTTCTTGGCCTACCAAGTTTCTATGAAAAGATCTGTTAATCTGATCTATCTTCCCTTGTTGGTTAAGGATTTTTTTTTCCCTTGCTACTTTCAGCATTCTTTCCTTGTCTATTTTGTAAATTTGACTATGATATGCCTTGGCAATGGTCGGCTTTTGTTGAATTTAGTGGGAGTTCTCTGTGCTTCTTGGATTTATGTCTGTGTCCTTCTCCAGATTAGGGAAGTTTTAAGCTCTAATGTGCTCACGTAAACCTTCTACCCCATTGTTTCTCACTTCATTCAGTACTCCTATTATGCAAATGTTATTCCATTTTAAAAGTTGCTGAGTTCCCTAAGTCTACCTTCATGATCCATTATTTTGTTTCCTTCTTCTTTTCAGCTTCATTATTTTCCATAATTGTGTCTTCTATATCACTAACTCATTCCTATGAGTCATGGCATTCTCACTGTCATGGCATTCATTTGGGTTTGTGTATCGGTTATAACATGTTTAGTTTTGGCTTGACTAGATTTTAGCTCTTTTATCCCTGCAGTAAAAGATTCTCTAGTGTCTTCTATGCTTTTTTCAAGCCCAGATAGAATCATTACAATTGTTTTAAATTTTAGTCTGACATCTTTCTTATATCTGTATTGATTAAATCCCTGGCTTTCATTTCCTCCTGTGCGTTCTTTTGTCATGAATTTCTCTGTCTTGCTATTTTGCTGAAAAAAATAATAAAACAGAAATTTAAACAAAAAGTAAGTGAAGGAAGCTAAGTACTAGATGTGTTTTGGTCTGCTTTTAAGAGAAGCTTCATAGGAAAATAGAAAAAAAAGAAAAAAGAGAAAAAATTTAAAAAATAAGATAAAAGAAAAAAATTTGCTCTTTCTGTATCCACAAAAAACAAAAACAAAAACAGAAGGGAAAAAAAAAAACCCAAAAGTAAACAAACAAACAAAAAATCCAAAGGAAGCTAGATCCAGTTTCCCCTAGAGCTGAAACTTTGCAGCAATCTATGATCAGTAGATGGTAGCACATGGAAGGGGTTTGTGGGGGTCTTCTTCTGGAGGAAACTGCAGATTTGATTCTCATGCCGACTTGCTCTAGTGGAGAATGGCTTGGAGGGTGCAGGGGGACAGGGGTTTGGTGTAAAGGTGGCGCTGTTTAGCTCACTGAGGTAGATCAGTACTGTTGGGCTAGTGGTGAAAATGTCTTCACCCCACTCTCTGGTCTCTGGAGTGGAATGTTTGCACCCTCATAGAGTGCAGGCACCCCTCTTATTTTCCTGGCTTCTGTTAAATCTCTGCCTTTACCCTGGTCTGTGCCTGAGCTGTGCACCTGCAAGGTAGCACCACCCTCCTGTGTTTTATTTCACTCACAGCTGTATTTCAAAACCTCCACCCTCAGAGATCCCCCACTGCTTGGACCCATGCTGATCCTCTGGGGGAGGGTCTCGCTGCACTGTGGCCGGTGCCAGTTTGTCCCAGAAAACAGTCATACATCTGCAGAGCAGCTGCAGCTTGGAGTGTATGGTAAATTTCTTTCTCTCTAGCTACTTTCAGGGGGATTGCTTTTCTTGCAGTAACCCAACACACTGCTCTCTCTCCCCTACTCTCTCTCCTCTCTGTGAAAAGGGCTCCCATCCCTCTGCAGCACCAAGGCTTTTCTTTCCCTTATTTCCCCTCTCCACACCACATACCTACCATGTTCTCTCCCTCAGATTATACAGATTGTTCTCTTAACTCTCACATCAATTCCCTAGGTATTCAATGATTTGATGTTGGGGCTCCTGGGTGACTCAGTCAGTTGAGTGTCTGACTTTGGATTTTGGCTCAGGTCACAGTTGCATGGTCATGGGATCGAGCCCTACATTGGGAGCCAGATGAAGATTCTCTCTCTCTCTCTCTCCCTGTACCCCTCTCCCCTGCTCTCTCTCTTTCTCTCTCAAATAAAAAAAAATCTTACAAAATGATTTAATGTTGGGGTGTCTGGGTGGCTCATTCAGCTGAGTGTTGGCCACTTGATTTTGGCTCAGGTCTTGGTCTCACAGATTCAAGGGATTGAGCCCTGCATTGGGCTCTGCCTGACCGCATAGAGCCTGCTTGGGATTCTCTCTCCCCCTTTCTCTCTGCCCCTCCCCTGCTTACATGTGCTCTCTCTCTCTCTCTCAAAATAAATAAATTTTAAAAAATGATTTGATGTTGATCTACTTATGCTGGAGGGGTGAGACAAGCCTGGGATCCCTCTTATATTCCACCATCTTAACTCCTCCTCCTATAGTTTCTTTTAAAAGAAATCAGCAGCATATCTTGTTCAAACTGTGGGTTGGTTTTTTGTTTTTGTTAGTTTTTTTTGCACAGGTGTATATTTTACCTCTTTCCCAACATGGCACTGAAATGACAAAAATGAAGTAGGGAAATAGAAATATCTAACAGAGAATGGGGTCACATCAATGGTCTAGGTATTTTGGTGAATTTCTGGAAGGCATAGAGTAATTCATATTGCACCAAAGGTCAGACTAGAACAGAAGAATCCATAGACCAGACATGCACAAGAGGAGGCTGCAGAGAAAGTTTGAGCTTTGAGAAGCCCCCAACTTTTTGTCCCATACTCATAAAACCTAAAGCAAGACTTGACAGCATACTACACTTATATACTCAGCTTGATGTGAACCTTCTCACTCAAGGAAAATACTTAGGGAACTGGACTGTTATGATGGCAGTAGATGCTAATTATTATATTATCAGGCTAGTCATTGGGTCGTGATAGTGAATGAACAAGTAAAGCTCATGACAATTAAAGGAAGCTATCAGTACACTGAGACAATTATACAACAACAAAAAAATTTAAAACTACAGAAATATGCAATAACATGGATTTTCTCAGGGAAAAGCATAAAAACAGCTTGACTGTTATCCACTACTCTCCTTCCTAAGGCTTGAGGATATCCCTCAGGAGTGGATGACCTGGTCTAATCTTATGATACGGACCCCCAGATTATAGAATAATTACGTTTTTTGAATGCTTCTGTATTTTAAAATATATTTTAAGCTAAACAAATGTTTAAACCAAACATCAAATTAAATAGCTTCTTCCTGATATTTTGTCAAAGTCTATCCCAGGAGCCAATCCTACCTAGCAACAAGAACAAGAATAATTCACTTTAGGTGTGTTATATTTGAGATCGTCATTAAAGAAACAGGATGGTGAGCTGGCCTGCAGCAGCTGCCCTAGGACTGGTAATCAGCCAGTGATAAGTCAGGACTCATTGCAAGACTGAAAATGAGTGATGCTCTCTTACTGCATTCTGTGTGTTTGTGCTCTCAAATTCAATTCACTTTAACATATAGTCTACAAATACTTATTTAGGACCTTGTGTGTAAGAGAGACTAGGACATCTAATTTATAATAATAATTTTAAAAAGCTTGTAGCCCCCAAATAAATATCATACAAGGCCAAGTATGACCTAAGAAGAATACACTGCTAAATGATTCAAATGTGTAAACTAAATGTTTCAAGTGAGTATTACTATTCTCTTCAAGATAATCTGGAAATGCATCATAAAAGCTGTAACATTCAACATAGATCTTGAAGAAAAGGCACCATTTCTCTGTGTCCTTTCTCTGTTGAGAGACCTGCATTAGCAAAAGCATGTACTTGAAAGAGAAAAGAGTCGTTAGAAAGCTTTCTGCAACTTATTTTTGGGTATAACACAGGAGAATAGGGAGAATTGTAGAGGGAGAGACTTCAGAGTTAACTAAGGTTTTATTTGTAAGGACCTCAAATAATGCCATGGTGAGTAAACCAGGGTGAGGAACCTAGAGAGAGAGAGAGAGAAGGAGTAAATGGATGTGAATATCTGGAAAATATATATATATATATAATCTAGACCTACACATGAACAGATAAACTTACACATGTGTATATATACAGATCTACATATATACTGTATTTACATATAATCTGTTAATAATGACAACCCATTAAAAGTTATTGAAAAGGGATATGATTGAATCAGAGTTGTTTATGAAGAATAACCTGGTGGCTATGTTCTAAAAGTAATAGTATCAATGGGATGTAAACGATAAGCAGAGTTTTGCAAAACACAGAAGCAGGGTCAGGGCCTTAGTGGTATCAGTAAGAATGTTTATGGAACTTCAGTGTTGAGAAAGGAAGAGCAGGAGTGGACTTGAAGATAGGACACTTATTACACTTTCAGTATGGAGTAGAAGGAACCTAATATTTAAAAACTCTTGGGGCGCCTGGGTGGCGCAGTCGGTTGAGTGTCCGACTTTAGCCAGGTCACGATCTCGCGGTCCGTGAGTTCGAGCCCCGCGGCGGGCTCTGGGCTGATGGCTCGGAGCCTGGAGCCTGTTTCCAATTCTGTGTCTCCCTCTCTCTCTGCCCCTCCCCCGTTCATGCTCTGTCTCTCTCTGTCCCAAAAATAAATAAATGTTGAAAAAAAATTAAAAAAAAAAAAACTCTTAAGACAGAAAACATCTAAAATCGAGTTCATTTTCTTGTCTTTCCCAGCCACCAAGTTAGTGGTCTGACATCATATTATCTTAACGTTATCTGAATTTTGGAAACATGCATTTGAAGCCCACGTGTCAACAACGCATTAAAAAAAATACATGTTACTGATTTCTTTATCTTATAGCTTCATTCTTTAAAAAAACTTCTAGGAAGATTGACCATGTCCTTTTCTTCTCCATGACCATCCCACTTAAATTCTACAGTCTCCTCTCTTAGCTTTATGAATTAGTGAGACTTTTCAGATTACCCTGCAACATACAAACACAGCTAGAAAGGGCCTATAGAAAGCATCCTAGACAGTTGGAGGCAAATCCCCCCATCCAGTTTCTCATAGGTGCAACCTAGGCTAAGAGCATCTCTTACAACTTGGCTCGACCTTCCCTGTTTTAACTCCCTTCTCATATTTTCCTCATTGCTCCCCTATTCCTTTTGATCCCTCAGTGATATGAGAATTGAATCCCCACATGAAGTGAAATTCATCATGCCCCAAATAAAGTGGAATGAAAGATCTTTTGATGGCTAGCAGAATTTCTGGGATTTGTCTCTGTTCAAACACAAACCTGCCTCCACTCTAGAGTTAAATGTAGATGAGCCTCCAGGCTATATGGCTGTATAACTATCAAATCATCATAATGAAGACCTATTCAGAAAAACTATATGATTATAGTACTTAATGATTTTATGAAACTATAATAAAGAGTATAGTATACAATACAGTATAAAATATTTTTGTCTTATGTTTCAGTTATTCTAGCATGAAATGAACACATTTAATAAACCATTAAACACTAGGCAATTACAATTGCAAAGTCTTTGCATACTAACCCATACAGAGCCACATCTAATCTGCATAATTTTGTGATGGTTTTTATAAAAAATAGATAATAATATGAGATCTAAACATTTCTTTTTAACATTTTTCTTAGTGAATCTATGACTTTTTTATTTCTTAGACTATAGATAATTGGATTTAACAAAGGAATTATGACAGTGTAAAATAGAGAGTCCATCATATCCTGATCATGTGATTGCGCAGATCCTGGGTGCACATACATGAATAGAAGAGGGCCATAGTATAAAGAAACAGATAAGAGATGGGCTCCACAGGTGGAAAAGGCTTTTTTTATGCCTTGCAGAGACTTCTTTTTTAAGATCATAAAAAGAATAAGTGTATAAGAAACCAGAACAATCAGAATGGTAAATACCTGTATTGACCCAGAGAAAATAAAAATCATCAGAATATTAATTGAAGGATCAGTACAGGAAATCTTAAACAATGGCATGATGTCACAGTAAAAATGATATATTATGTTAGAATTACAAAAGGTTAATCTAAGTAAAAAACCTATATGAACTACAGAATGAATAAATCCACTTGTAAATGATGAAACTAACAGCCAGATGCAAAGTCTATAGGTCATAATTACCGGATAAAGTAATGGTTTGCATATGGCTACATAGCGATCATATGCCATTGTTGCCAAGAGAAAACATTCTGTGGTGGCACCAAATGCAAAGGAAAACAATTGTGTCACACATTCAGAGAGAGTTATCATCTTACTCTTGGCTAGGAAGTTGACCAGCATCTTTGGGGTCACTGTAGATGATATCCAAGCATCCACAAAGGCTAAACTCCCAAGGAGAAAGTACATGGGAATGTGAAGGTGGGGGTCATTGTAGATGAGAGCAGTTAGTCCAAGGTTTCCCACAATAGTGATGATGTATATCACCAAGAACATCAGAAACAGAGGGATTTGCCACTCTGGTTGATACGTGATTCCTGTGAGAACAAATTTTGTCAACATTGTTGCATTCTTAGTATCCATATTGTTACTGGATGACCCCTGAAATGAAATGCCATAAATGTAAAAAGAACATTCACTAAGATTGTATTAAAAGAAAACTGGAAGAAAGTAGTTGAAATAAAGCCATACATAACCAGAATGCATTTAATTTTATTTACTGCTATTACTATAATATATGAAAAGTAATTTGGGGAATTGAGGTAATGGAAAATGAAGTGATTTCAGTTCAAAAAATGTACAGGAATTAACAGATTTAGAAACAAGGAGTTCCAGGCTCTGAGCTGTAAGCACAGAGCCCGACATGGGGCTTGAACCCACGAACCATAAGATCATGACCTGAGCTGAAGTCGGATACTCAGTTGACTGAGCCAACCAGGGACCCCAAGGAAAAACATTCTAAACATGATTACTAAATTCATGGGGATACCTGAGTTTCTATGTCTGAAACATGGTTGAGGGTGTAGGGAAAAGAAGTTTGAGTTATGATGAAATTAATTAAATTCCATGTGGAAGTCCTTGTCAAACTTTATTCCTCAGACAATAGGGATATTTTTAATTTTTAAATTAAATATTCTGTAATGTAAAAAATATGCTGCAGGGAGGGGAAACTAGAGTCAGGAATACTAATTAGGAAGCTCTTACTGTTGTTATTCAGTGACTCTTAAACCAGATTACACATCAGAATTTTCTGAGGAACTTCTTGTACAAAATACAGATTGTGAGGTATTACTCATTGTATTGACTTGGTGGGTAAAGAATGAAGTCTGTTAATCTGCATGTAAAAAAATCCCTTCTAGTTGATTCAAGTGTAGGTAAAGTTCTTAGTTTATGTGTAATGTAATACTGGCAATGATGAGGAGGACAAAGAGATAAAAATAAATTAGAATGTAGTCCCTAGGACTCAGTGACATACTAGATGTGAAGGAGAGAGTAGACACGTGATGACCAGGTAGATGGTCATTAAACTTGAGTTTGAACAATTCAGTTGGCCTGTTTGTGGAGAAAGAGCCCTCTGAATATCCATACTTAGTAGTATGAGTCTACTAAAGCTTAATAGAAACAATTGTTTGGGTGTCATTTGGGTAGCTGAAGGCATACTTACAGATGACCTATCCACTGAAGAGTAGATAAGGTAAAAAGAAGGACATGGAAAGAAACTTGAGAAATATATTAAAGAGGTTATAAAGTAGATACACATCACTTTCAGGTAGCTAAAAACTGAGGCTCTTTACCACATGAGTCTTGGTATCAGTCAAACACTACCACTATAGAAGTCAAAAGAGCCAGAAACTTAGTTTCCCATCCTCATAATACCTAGCTCAGGACTTGATCTAAGTTTGAATAGTTAGACTCACCCACTGACTTTCTCTAGAAATTCTGCTGGTTTTACTTGGAGTACTTTTTTCTATAAGTTTTTTCAGCAGAATAAAATTGAGCCAAACTCTGGAACCTAGTACAGAAGACATAAATAACCAATAACCAATGCCAAAATTCCAGTTGTTAAGTATATTTTTATATAGAATGGATTCCCTTAAGTGAAATCTAAAATCATTAGATAAGTGAACATTCTCAAATTTAATTTGTGTTGTGTACCTTTTAAGCATAAAGTAGGAAGAGCAGTGGAGGGGCATTTTCTATAAATCTCCTGCTATATATATATTTTTAAATACTCAATGAAATTGTCAGGAGTGGGAGAAAGTTTAGAGGAGTTAATATGTATATGACTTACCTTAAAACTTAAATCACAGAATGTGATGCAAAGAATAGATCATTTAATCAGGATAAACAGAAACATTTTCTTATGTAGTAAACATGACCTGATATTGAAATTCAGTTGAAATTATTTAACATTCTAGTTCACCAAAAATTTTAAAGTCATTATATTTATATTAGAAAGTCAATAAATTATGTTAAGATAAAAATTCCAGTTTTACAAGTATTTTGCTTATCCAGATTTAGTCACAAAAATAAATATACAGATAGCTAAGAGTTTTACATTTTTTTGTCTGCCATTTTGGCATCTGGTAAATTAATGTAAAATTATTATATATTGGGGTGCCTGGGTGGCTCAGTCAGTTGGGCGTCCAACTTCAGCTCGGGTCATGATCTCACAGTCTATGGGTTTGATCCCCGTATGGGGCTCTGTGCTGACAGCTCAGAACCTGGAGCCTGCTTTGGAATCTGTGTCTCCCTCTCTCTCTGCCCCTCTCCCACTTGTGCTCTGTCTCTCTCTGTCTCTCAAAAATAAATAAATGTAAAAATTTTTTAAAAATTATTCAGTATTTTGAATTTTTATATAAAGAATAATGAATGTTATAGAATTCATTTCTCTCTTACCCACATCCTTTAAGAAATGGCAGATGCTTTCTAAAGTAGAAAAAAATATGGTAGCACTGGAATGACAAAACATAGGTAGGAACACTGATTCATTTAAGAGACTTCAATTACCAAGTTCAGGAAAATGTTGTTTATATTAATTTGCCTTGAGTACAAGAGTCAACCAATTGTAGGGCTGTGTGCTTTTGCCAGAAGAGAAAGGAGTGAAGAACTAAAATTCCCTTAGTAGCAACCAAGGATTCCCTTTAGGACAAAGTTAAACTATTCTTCTGGGGGCATTGTAGATTTGAATTTGGATGAGAAGTCCAGGTGTCCCATAGGGCATTACAGACTCCGAAATCATAAACATCAAGTCATTGTATACAGTTCTAATTTTAACAGTTGAAATTACACTTTATGCTACTGTTTTCTACCACAGATGACACTTATGACAGGTTTATGCAAACTTCAATTTCTCTATAAATTTGGATGTTAAGAGTGCTTTGATTAGTATAGTCTTCATACATGATTTTAATAAGGCTAAAGTTCTGGATTCCCTTCAAGAGTTAACTCCAAACAAAATTGTCCTCATGCAAAATACAGCTGAGATTCCAGACCTACATATAACTTCCCACTTTAATGTGAAAATACATGAGAAATCTTACTAGGGAAAGGTCAAAGAGCAAAAGGAGAATGAAACAAAGGACCACAGTGGGATATGGCATATATCAGTACTTTTCAGACTGTAATACAGTTGAATCGTGTTTGTGTGTGTGTGTGTGTGTGTGTGTGTGTGTGTGTGTGTGTGTGTTCTGAAAATGCAGATTTTCCCTCAGTAGGTCAGGAGTGAGGCCAAGAGTCTTCATGTCTGAAAATGTGATGCCTCTGGACATGGCTTTCCATCATTGGAGGGTCTAGATGATCTCAGAGCTAGAAAATTGAAGAAACAAAAAAAATAGATTTGCAGTGCTGAGTAAAATGGTTCTATCAAAGCGTTATCTGTGGACTTACAGAATTCCTTATCGACTGTCGTGATATTCCATGCCCATTGCTTCTAATTAAGCAACTGACTTCATAGCAAATACAGTGTGGCAATGTCCCCCTGATAATAAATTACCTCATCTTACTATTTTCCCCACCATCCTGATACAGGTAGCTTGCTAGAATGATGGGATCATCTTTTGAAAGTCAGTTACTGCACCACCTAGATGGCATTACATGCATAGTTCAGCAAGACTCTCCAGAAGCCTGTATATTTTCTGAATCAATGTCAAATACATAGTATAGTCCCATAGCTAAAATTCACGAGTCCAGGAATCGCATAGTGAAAATTGGAATGGTACCACTCGCTATTACCACTAACAACACACTAGCATAATTTTTGCAAGTCTTCTTATGCCTTTATGCTCTGCTAATATAAATGTCTTAGAGCCAGAGGAAGGAATGCTTCCACTAACACAGGCAACAATGATTCTGTTCAGCAAGAAGTTAAGACTGGCACTGGGCCACTTTGTGTTCCCCCTTCTTCTGAATCATCATGTAAAGAAGGGAGTTACTCTGCTGTCTGCTGAGACCACTGAGAAATTGGACTACTTTTCCACAGTGAAGATGAGGACAAGGAGGTTGTTCTTTGGTAGTGCCATTCCCTGTAATTAAGGCCAATGGAAAACTCCAACAAACAAATCCAGGTGGCATTTCTAATAGCCAGACACTTAAGGAGTAAAGATAAAGAAGTTTAATCAATGAGTTGTTTGCTATAGAATAAGGGATTGTGGAATGGATAGTGGAAGAGATAATTGTGAACACCAGCTATGACTACATGACTAGTTACAGAAATGAGAAGTGTAATTGCCGTAAATATTTACTTCTCAGAATATATCTGTGTAAGTGTGTCCGTGCATGTTTACATACCAACATCTTTGTCTATTTATATCTGTGTACATGTATATATAACAAACATTTTTGCTTTCTTTTCACTCGTATTCTCTTATCCTATAAAATAAAATGAATTTATATCATGGTAATTAATTATTGTTAATTTGACATCATAGTGTTTAAGTTACCAGATATCAAAGAAAAGAGTAAGCATCACTCAAGGATTTTAACTCATTTTCTAGAGAAGGGGTTAGTGCATTTTCAGTTTTATGCAGCATAGTTAAATTATGTTAGGTGGGATTATGACTTTGCTATTGTCCTTACTTGGAGTTTAAGTATGGTTTAAGAAATTGTGTGTGGGTGCCAGGTTGACAGTGGGTGGACTTGTGACACAGTTTGTTGTATGTGCCAACATGACCAGTCCACAGGATGTCTAGATAACTGATTAAATATTATTTCTAGTTTATGCATGAGTGTGTCCAGAAGAGATTGGTATCACATCAGTGGACTGAGTAAAGTTGATGGCACTCCCTGATGCTGGTGGGCATCATGTGATCCATTGTGGGGCTGAATGGAACAGAAAGGCAGAGGAAAGTTGAATTCACTCTGCCCAACTGGGTGATCTGTGATATTTACCTCCATTCTCAGTACTTCAGACTTGATGTAATCTATATTATCCATAGGTTCTTCTATTCTCACATTTTAGAACTAGAGCATTGTCTTTCCTGGCTCTCAGCCTTGCAGACAGAAAATCATGGGACTTCTCAGATTTCATATTCATGTGATCCACTATCTTATAATAAAGTCTTCAGATATTGATAAGATATACGTACCTTATTGGTTCTGTACTCTGGACAACCCTGAGTAATACCAATAATAACTATACACTTCATGAACTTTTTTCTTTATTTTGCAAAATAGAGGTAAATATGATGCAACTGTTAACCGTTGTCCTCAAATAAGTCTGACTTAGAAGGTACCTTCTCAGAAGAGATATTGCATTATTACATCATGACTATTATTTTGTATATAAAATGTCATTGAGAAGGATGGTTCAAAACTTAACCAGCTTGACAATTACATTCTCTATTAAACCGGTATCCCTGGAATTAACCTCATTGACATGAGGCAATGGGCTTTTAATTGCCTGTCATCACTGTCAATTATGTTTTCAAGAAAAAGTTATAAAGTTATCCACAATACTTCATCCTTTGGAACAAATGCCCCATTGAAACCTGTATCCAGCTGCCTAAATATGGGAGGAAGGTACAAAACTGAGAATGGAATTCTGTACATGTTTGCATAGTGCCATTTAAGTAAGGAACAGAGGATGTGTCTCTATTTTCCAGCTCCAACATCTTTATTTTTAAAAATTTACTTCACTTAATTATTTGAAAGAATACTTATCTAGTGTGGTCCAACTCACAGCATAAACTTCCTGAAGAAGAAACTCTATTAATGGGACCCATCAAACTTTGTTCCCATAAGCCCTCAACTTATTCTGAAGCCACTAAAGACTGCAAACACTATTTTGACAGAGAAACAACAATAAAAAGAAAGTCTAGACTAGAAAGTTGTTCACACATACATAATATATTTCTTACCAAGATTCTACCCTAACTAGTCCACAACTCAGATTGAGAAATACTGTTCTAGATTTGATTGGTGTTTGTTTTTACCTACGTAAACATTGATTCTTTGAGCACAGTCTAGGAGAATATTGTCAGTGACATTATTAGCTAGGTATTATAAAATGATGAGAAAAAATTTATAAACACGTACAAGAGTGAGAATCTATGAATTCTTTAAATTAATATGTTCCTAATAAAGGGTATTTATATTATATTATATTATATTATATTATATTATATTATATTATATTATATTATATTAATTATTATATTATTATTATTTTATTATTATTTTCAAAGTGTAGTTTAATCCATATTCAGGAGTGGTCCAGACAACTGGATTAACTTAGCATTGTGCTATCATCTTTTACCTCTAAATATTCATTAAATAATACATAATGTAACTTCATAGTTTACTTTTTAAAACTTTGCAGAACATCTTGTCTAAAATGTGAGCTTTGCAGAGATGTGTATTTTAGGTCTTTCCCAACATGACACTGAAATGAGAAAAATGATGTACAAAAATAAAAAAAAAAGTGTGTAACAGAAATGAGAATGGGAACACATAATGGTTTCAGAATGGGAACAGGAGATTTTAGGGAATTTCTGGAGGGGATAAAGTAGTTGGAAGTTTAATGAAAGACACATCAGAGCAGGGGACTGTGTAGATGAAACATGTATGAGAGAAGGCTGCACAGGAAGTCTGAGTTTCTGAGACCCCCAAAGCTTGTCTGCACATACCCAACCTAAAGTAGGACCAGACAGTGTATATTCCACACTCATATACTCACGGATTGATGCCAACGTTTTCATTCAAAGAAAAGCTCAGGAATGGAAACAAATCCTTATGATTACAGAAGAAACACACACCAGTTGTTGATATTACCAATATACCAGTCTTTGAATTGTAACATTGTATGAGTGAGCAAAAACTTATATAATTTATAGAAATATCAGAATGATGAGAATATTATAAAGCAGCAAAAAATAACAGAGAAGGAGTTTATTTGACAGAGGATATGGTGGATCCAAAACTTGTCTCCTCCCTTGAACACAGCTAGATAGTTATCAAATCATTCTGAACACCCAAGAATTCAATTGTAGATCTGAGAGAACAAAAATTGTAAGTCTAGAATTAGAAAAGTGACCACTTTTGGAAGTTCAGAGAGTTGACTTGAGGGAGATAGGACTATGGATACAGCCGTGGGGAGGGAGGCTGCTTACTGAGGGCTACTGCAAAGTAGTATAAACAGCAGAGTACAAAATCTGAATTTTTAGAAGGGGGATGTGCCTGGCTTAAACATGCTTAGGTGGCAAAGTAGGGTGGAGTCCCAGGACTGACAGCATGGTCTGAGGATCCCGTGGGTCACAAGAAGAATGGATGGTGCCAACATGCTACACGGTTCCCAAGCATAGGAGCAGGGACTCCTACTGAGGAAGCAAGCTGGGGTGCTGGCATTCTTCTCTGTTGCACTGTAAACTTCCAACTGCTGTGGGGTTGTGTGACCAACTACTTTGCACAGGCTGGAAAATGGTACAAGTGTGGTGAGACTCTACTCAAGAGGAATAGCACAGGTCTGCACTTGAGGAGTCCCTTCAATTTGGAGTTTTGAAGCTCAGTCAAGTGCATGAGAAAAAAAGCTCAGACACAGGCAGAGTGAACACAGGGTTCTGATGAAAACCAAGGACACAAGAGGGATGATTGATTGCTCTTCTTTGAGGTTCCTAGAAGACTGGGGCGTGTACACTTTAAGCTCTGAAAGTCTTAGAGGTTGCAATCTCTGATGATCTCATGAGAGAAGGAGGCTCCAAAAACTCTAAAGATAGAGAAAGTCTTCCCCAGTTTTTCAGCGATCTGGTGTAGTTTGTATTGTGTGGAAACTATAATTTCTCAGAAAGATTAAAGGAACCAACCTGGCATGTCAGCCGGACAAGGAATTCAAGTGCTTTCTCTTCATCTTAACACTGCTTTTCTTTCTGTTGGTGTTGTTCTGGGGCAGGCTTTCCTCACATGTTATCCCTAGGTGCTCGGAGCCTTGTGAAATGGGGAAATAACTCCTTCCTCACAGGGCTGTGGGGAAGACAATTAAAGGAGATAATGTGTGGCAAGGGTTAATTCTTTCTGTTCAGATAAGGTGTGTCATTTCTGTCTCCTGGGACCCTGACTGGTACAGTGAAGTAAATATTGTTGGGGTATCACACTGCAGCTCGGTCCTCGGACAATTCTGGGACCCGTGCGAGGTTTCCCAGATGGAGAACGGATTCTGCTGAGAGGAGATTGAAGCTGAGACAGCAGACGAGGGTATGGACCATGTCTTTTTCCTCTGGCTGCTTTGGAGATTTAATCTTTTTCAGTGGATTTGAGCAATTTAATGATGATGTCTCTGCAGATTTCTCGCCGTGCCCTGCACGAAGTGCACGTGCATGATGGTCTTTGAGCCCCATACTCTGGCCCATGCTTTGTGTCTGAATTAAAGATTTAAAGGAGACAAAAATCAACAGGAAGATAGAATTCCTTTGTTCACATGAGAAAACGGAGAACACGACACGAGCGAAGGCATGAAGACTGGAAATTGGAGGGTGCTCATAGGAGGACAGCATATTAGGGCCAGGACACTCTCTCCCTGGGGCTGGCCCTGGGAAACCCACTTCCAGAGCACGAGAGAGAGAAACAAACCAGGTGTTTCAGAAATTGTTTTATGTGATTTGTTAATAAAAGAATTTATTAATTCTTTATTAATAAAGAGGAAAAACCCTTTCCTGATTTCTGGCATCATAGGTTCATTTTGCCTGCTTTGGGACTCTATGTCCCATGTGGAATCACATGGCAGATAATCCTGTGTGTCCGGCTTCTTCCATGCAACATCAGGTGAGCAATCTATGCCGCCCATTTGGGGGAGGACCAAAGCTGGCTGTTGGAGGTGATGAACTGGCTTAGCCTGACTTTGTAGAGTGGAGGCAAAAAAACTGATTTAATGAGCCTGATCCAATGATACAACACCTGGGCCAAACAGCCATCGACTAGAACATCGTGTTTCACCATGAGCTGTTTACCTGGTGAGTTCACAAATTAGAGGACGAAATAAAAGGATTTGAAAAACAACCTTACTGCAGCCAAAGGAAGAAGCGCTGTGGGTGTTCTGATCACCCAAGTCAACTATCTCTCCTTCCCTGTACCCTGGCGAGATGGGAGGGACCAGATCTGGGTGAAGGTCTGGGTGCGGGGAGAGAGAGATGGAGGGAGGGAGGGAGAGATGCTGGAGCCAGGAACACCGGTGTCATAAGGGAGTCAGGGTGGAAGGAGCAGTGGACGATTCTCTCAATAGATGCTGAAAAAGCATTTGGCAAAATACAGCATCAATCCTTAATAAAAGCCCTCAACAAAGTAGGTTTAGAGAGAACATACCTCAGCATCACAAAGGTCATTTAAGAAAGATCCACAGCTAATATCATCCTCAATGGGGAAAAACTGAGAGCCTTTCCCATACGGTCAGGAAAAAGGCAAGGATGTCCACTCTCACCATTACTATTTAACATAGTATTGGAAGTCCTAGCCTCAGCTATCAGAGAACAAAAAGAAAGAAAAAACATCCAAATCAGCAAGGAAGAATTCAGACTTTCACTGTTTGCAAATGACATGATATTCTATGTAAAAAATTCAGAAGACTCCACGAAACAATTTCTAGAACTATTACATGAATTCATCAAAGTCGCAGAATGTAAAATAAACATGCAGAAATCTGTTGCATTTCTATACACCAGTAGTGAAGCGGCAGAAAAAGAATCAAAGAATCAGTCCCATTTGGCAATTGTACCAAAAATAGTAAAACCCCTAGGAATAAAACTAAAGCGATAAAAGATATATACTCTGAAAACTATAGAAAACTTATGAAAGGAATTGAAGAGGACACAAGAAGTCGAAAAACATTCCATACTCATGGATTGGAAGAACAAATACTGTTAATATGTCTATACTACCCAAAGCATCTACACATGTAATGCATTCCTTATCAAAATACCACCAGCATTTTTCACAGAACTAGAAAAAACAATCCAAAAATTTGTATGAAACCACAAAAGACCCCACATAGCCAAAGCAATTCTGAAAAAGAACAACAGAATTGGAGGCATCATGATTCCAGATTTCAAGCTATATTACAAAGCTATTGTCATCATGACAATATGGCACTGACACAGAAATAGACAGATAGATCAATGGAACAGAAAACAAAACCTAGAAATGGACCCACTACTATATAGTGAACTAATCTTTGACAAAACGGGAAAGAATAGCCAATGGACAAAAGACAGTCTCTTAAACAAATGCTGTTGGGAAAACTGGACAGCAACATGCAGAAGTATGAAACTGGACCATTTTCTTACACCATACACAAAAAATAAATTCCAAATGGATGAAAGACCTAACTGTGAAACAGGAAACCACCAAATCCTAGAGGAGGACATAGGCAGCAACCCCTTTGACTTTGTCTATAGCAACTTACTAGACTCGTTGCTGAAGGCAAGGGAAACAAAAGCATAAATGAACTATTGGGACTAAGATAAAAACCCTTAGCAGAGCAAAAGAAACAATTAACAAAACTAAAAGACAGGGTATGGAATGGGAAAAGATATTTCCAAATAACTTACCTGATAAAGGGTTAGTATCCAAAATCTGTAAAGAACTTATCAAACTCAACACCCCAAAAACAAATGACCAAATTAAAAAATGAGTGGAAGACATGAATAGTCATTTTCTCCCTGAAGATATCCAGATGGCTAAGAGACACATGAAAAGATGCTGAACATCACTTATCATTAGGGAAATACAAACCAAAACCATAATGAGATACCACCTCACATCTGTCAGAATGGTTAAAATTAACAATGCAAAAAACAACAGGTGTTGGTGAGGATGCAGAGAAAGGGGGACTCTCTTGCACTGTTGATGGGAATGCAAAGTGGTGCAGCCAGTCTGGAGAACAGTATGGAGACTCCTCAAAAAGTTAAAAATAGAAGTATCCGATGACTCAGGAATTGTACTGGTAGGTATTTACCCAAAGGATACAAAAATACAGGTTCAAAAGGGTACATGCACCATGATGTGCAGCATTATCAACAATAACCAAACTATGGAGAGTCCAAATGTCCATTAACTGATGAATGGATAAAGAAGTATATATATATGTATACACACGCACACGCACACACGCGCAAATGTCCATTAACTGATGAGTGGATAAAGAAGTATATATATATATATATATATATACACACACACACACACACACACACACACGCACACGCACACGTGCACACACACACACACACACACACTTACACACACAATGGAATATTACTTGGCCATCAAGTAGAATGAAATCTTGCCATTTGCAATGATGTGTATGAGCTAGAATGTATTATGCTAAAGGAAGTAAGCCAATGACAGAAAGACAAATACCATATGACTTCACTCATATGTGGATTTTAATGAACAAAACAGATGAACATATGGAAAGGGTGTAAAAAAGAAGAGAGGTAGAGACTTAATGATAGAGAACAAACTGAGGGTTTATGGAGGACGGTGGGGGGGGTGAATGGGCTAGATGGGTGATAGGTATTAAAGAGGACACTTTTTGTGATGAGCGGTGGGCATTGCATGTAAGTGATGAATCACTGAATTCTACTCCTGAAACCAATATTGCACTCTATGTTAACTAAAATTTATATAAAAAGTAAAAAAAAATTAACAAACTACAGACCTATGCAATAACATGGATTTTCAGAGAAAATCAGTGTCTAGACTCTAATGTATTCAGTCCCTTTCCTGGCCCTTGAGGGTATCCCTAAGGGAGGAAAAAATAGAAGACAGATGACTTGGTCTAATCTTGTGACCTGCACCTCCAGAAATACATAGTAATATTTGTTTTTTTTTTTTTTTAACGTTTATTTATTTTTGGGACAGAGAGAGACAGAGCATGAACGGGGGAGGGGCAGAGAGAGAGGGAGACACAGAATCGGAAACAGGCTCCAGGCTCTGAGCCATCAGCCCAGAGCCTGACGCGGGGCTCGAACTCCCGGACCGCGAGATTGTGACCTGGCTGAAGTCGGAGGCTCAACCGACTGCGCCACCCAGGCGCCCCAGTAATATTTGTTTTAAATACTCATGTGTTTTGTATCTTTAAACAAACATCTAATTAAAGGGCTTTTTTCTGGTATTGTGCCATATAAGAATAATTTGCTTTAGGTGTATGATACTTGTGATTGTCTTGAAAGGAACAGGAAGGTGAGCTGGCCTGCAGCAGACACCCCAGACCCAGTAATCTCTTGGGGTTCATTACAGGATTGAAAATGAGTGATGCACTCTCACTTCATTTGAAGTGTTTGTGCTGACGGATTCATTTCAAATGTATATATATTTCCTAAGTACTTATTTAGGACCTCATGTATGTAAGCCACTGTGCTAACACTGCAAAAGATTGGAAGAGTACTAGGACTATTGAATTATGATCTAAAAAAATTTATGGGTCAAAAATAAGTACTAATAAAGGCCATTTGTGACCCCCAAAATAAATACAGTGTTTCAAACGAGTGAGCATTTCTACCCTTTTCAAGGTAATTAGGAAATGCATCATAAAAATCTTTGAAGAAAGGGCACCATTTCAATTGTAATGAAGATGGGTGCACTTGGGGAAGCATTCTTTGTGGAGAGACCATATAAACAAAACCGTGTACCTGAGAAGGTGTTCACAGGCTTTCAGTAACTCATTTTGGTGATAACACTGAGTCTATAAGAATTGTGGAGGAAGAGAATGCAGAGATAAATCAAGATTTTCTTGGATGGACCTTAAATAATGCCATGGTGAGATACTGCAGGGATATATACACACACACACACATACACACACATACACATACACACACATTTAAGATGTTTATTTTTACACTTGATCTTAGCCAAAAGGCCGAGAAGTGATTAAGATGTTTATTTTTATTCCCACCTGAGGTCATTAATGTTAGGTCATATATAACTGCTAAAATTTTTGAATGCTGATCAACACATAGCAAATATGTAATCTGAACAAGAAAGATAGATTTACATGTGTTTACATATCATGTAATATATACATATAAAGAAGAAATAAACATGGATATGTGTATAGAGAGTTCGCTTCTTTTGAAATTCATATTCTGTATTTATTTATTTAATGTTTATTTATTTTTTAATATGAAATTTATTATCAAATTGGTTTCCATACAACACCCAATGCTTATCCCAACAAGTGCCCTCCTCAATACCCATCACCCAACCTCCCCTCCCTCCCACCCCCCATCAAACCTCAGTTTGTTCTCAGTTTTTAAGTTCTTATGTTTTGGCTCCCTCCCTCTCTAACCTTGTTTTTTTTTCCTTCCCCTCCCCCATGGTCTTCTGTTAAGTTTCTCAGGATCCACATAAGAGTGAAACCATATGGTATCTGTCTTTCTCTGTATGACTTATTTCACTTAGCATAACACTCTCCAGTTCCATCCACATTACTACAAAAGGCCGTATTTCATTCTTTCTCATTGCCACGTAGTATTCCATTGTGTATATAAACCACAATTTATTTATTCATTCATCAGTTGATGGACATTCAGGCTCTTTCCATAATTTGGCTATTGTTGAAAGTGCTGCTATAAACATTGGGGTACAAGTGCCCCTATGCATCAGCATTCCTGTATCCCTTGGGTAAATTCCTAGCAGTGCTATTGCTGGGTCATAGGATAGGTCTATTTTTAATTTTCTGAGGAACCTCCACACTGTTTTCCAGAGTGGCTGCACCAATTTGCATTCCCACCAACAGAGCAAGAGGGTTCCCATTTCTCCACATCCTCTCCAGCATCTATAGTCTCCTGATTTGTTCATTTTAGCTACTCTGACTGGCGTGAGGTGGTATCTGAGTGTGGTTTTGATGCGTATTTCCCTGATGAGGAATGACATTGAGCATCTTTTCATGTGCCTGTTGGCCATCTGGATGTCTTCTTTAGAGAAGTGTCTATTCATGTTTTCTGTCCATTTCTTCGCTGGATTATTTGTTTTTCAGGTGTGGAGTTTGGTGAATTCTTTATAGATTTTGGATACTAGCCCTTTGTCCGATATGTCATTTGCATATATCTTTTCCCATTCCATTGGTTGCCTTTTAGTTTTGTTGGTTGTTTCCTTTGCTGTGCAGACGCTTTTTATCTTCATAAGGTCCCAGTTGTTCATTTTTGCTTTTAATTCCCTTGCCTTTGGGGATGTGTCGAGTAAGAGATTGCTACGGCTGAGGTCAGAGAGGTCTTTTCCTGCTTTCTCCTCTAGGGTTTTGATGGTTTCCTGTCTCACATTCAGGTCCTTTATCCATTTTTTGTTAATTTTTGTGAATGGTGTAAGAAAGTGGTCTAGTTTCATTCTTCTGCATGTTGCTGTCCAGTTCTCCCAGCACCATTTGTTAAAGAGACTGTCTTTTTTCCATTGGATACTCTTTCCTGCTTTGTCAAAGATTAGTTAGCCATACTTTTGTGGGTCCAATTCTGGAGTCTCAATTCTATTCCATTGGTCTATGCATCTGTTTTATGCCAATACCATGCTGTCTTACTGATTACAGCTTTGTAGTAGAGGCTAAAGTCTGGGATTATGATGCCTCCCACTTTGGTCTTCTTCTTCAATATTTCTTTGGCTATTATTGATCTTTTGTGGTTCCATACAAATTTTAGGATTGCTTATTCTAGCTTCAAGAAGAATGCTGGTGCAATTTTGATTGGGATTGCATTGAATGTGCAGATATCTTTGGGTAGTATTAACATTTTAACAATATTCTTCCAATCAAAGAGCATGGAATGTTTTTCCATTTCTTTATATCTTCTTCAGTTTCCTTCATAAGCTTTCTATAGTTTTCAGCATACAGATCTTGTACATCTTTGATTAGATTTATTCCTAGGTATTTTATGCTTCTTGGTGCAATTGTGAATGTGATCAGTTTCTTGTCTTTTTGTTGCTTCATTTTTACTGTACAAGAATGCAACTGATTTCTGTACATTGATTTTGTATCCCACGACTTTGCTGAATTCATGTATCAGTTCTAGTAGAATTCTAGTAGAATTCATGTATCAGCTCTACACTCTTTGGTGGAGTCTGTCAGGTTTTCCTTGTATAATATCATGTCGTCTGTAAAAAGTGAAAGCTTGACTTCATCTTTGCCAATTTTGACGCCTTTGATTTCCTTTTGTTGTCTGATTGCTGATGCTAGAACTTCGAAGACTGTGTTAAACAACAGCGGTGAGAGTGGACATCCCTGTCATGTTCCTGATCTCAGGGGGAAAGCTCTCAGTTTTTCCCCATTGAGGATGATATTAGCTGTGGGCTTTTCATAAATGGCTTTTGTGATGTTTAAGTATGTTCCTTCTATCGCGACTTCCTTGAGGGTTTTTATTAAGGAAGGATGTTGAATTTTGTCAAATGCTTTTTCTTCATCGATTGACAGGATTATATGGTTCTTTTGTTTTATTTTATTAATGTGATGTATCACATTGATTTGTGAATGTAGAACCAACCCTGCATCCCAGGAATGAATCCCACTGGATCATGGTGAATAATTCCTTTTATATGCTGTTGAATTCACTTTGCTAGTCTCTTATTGAGAATTTTTGCATCCATATTCATCAGGGATATTGGCCTGTAGTTCTCTCTCTCTCTCTCTCTCTCTCTCTCTCTCTCTCTCTCTTTTTTTTTTTTTTTTTTTTTTTTTGCTGGGTCTCTGGTTTAGGAATCAAAGTAGTGCTGGCTTCATAGAATGAGTCTGGAAGTTTTCCTTCCCTTTCTATTTTTTTGGAACAGCTTGAGAAGGCTAGGTATTATCTCTGCTGTAAATGTCTGGTAGAATTCCCCCAGGGAAGCCATCTGGTCCTGGACTCTTACTTGTTGGGAGATTTTTGATAACTGATTCAATTTCTTCACTGGTTATGGGTCTGTTCAAGTTTTCTATTTCTTTCTGTTTCAGTTTTGGAAGTGTGTGGGTGCTTAGGAATTTGTCCATTTCTTTAGGTTGTCCAATTTGTTGGCATATAATTTTTTATAGTATTTCCTGATAATTGTTTATATTTCTGAGGGATTGGTTGTAATAATTTCATTTTCACTCATGATTTTATCTATTTGGGTCATCTCCCTTTTCTTTTTGAGAAGCCTGGCTAGAGGTTTATCAATTTTGTTTATTTTTCAAAAAACCAACTCTTGGTTTCATTGATCTGCTTACAGTTTTTTTTAGGTTCTATATTGTTTATTTCTGCTGTGATCTTTATTATTTCTCTTCTTCTGCTGGGTTTGGGGTGTCTTTGCTGTTCTGCTTCTAGTTCCTTTAGGTGTGCTGTTAGATTTTGTATTTGGGATTTTTCTTGTTTCTTGAGATAAGCCTGGATTGCAATGAATTTTCCTCTCAGGACTGCCTTCGCTGCATCCCAAAGCATTTGGATTGTATTTTCATTTTCATTTGTTTCCATATATATTTTAATTTCTTCTCTAATTGCCTGGTTGACCCATTCATTCTTTAGTAGTGTGTTCTTTAACCTCCATGATTTTGGAGGTTTTCTAGACTTTTCTCTGTGGTTGATTTCAAGTTTCATAGCATTGTGGTCTGAAAGTGTGCATGGTATGATCTCAATTCTTGTATACTTATGAAGGGCTGTTTTGTGGCCCAGTATATGATCTATCTTGGAGAATGTTCCACGTGCACTCAAGAAGAAAGTATATTCTCTGGCCTTGGGATGTGGAGTTCTAAATATATCTGTCAAGTCCATCTGATCCAATGTATCATTCAGGGCCCTTGTTTCGTTATTGATTCTGTGTCTAGATGATCTATCCATTGTTGTAAGTGGGGTATTAAAGTCCCCTGCAATGACCACATTCTTATCAATACGGTTGCTTATGTTTGTGATTAATTGTTTTATGTATTTGGGGGCTTCCGTATTCAGTGCATAGACATTTATAATTGTTAGGTGTTCCTGATGGATTGACCCTGTAATTATTATATAATGCCCATCCTCATCTCTTGTTACAGCCTTTGATTTAAAGTCTAGTTTGTCTGATATAAGTATGGCTACTCCAACTTTCTTTTGACTTCCAGTAGCATGATAGATAGTTCTCCATCCCCTGACTTTCAATCTGAACGTGTCCTCAGGTCTAAAATGATTCTCTTACAGACAGCAAATAGATGGGTCTTGTTTTTTTATCATTCTGATACCCTATGTCTTTTGGTTGGAGCATTTAGTCCATTTATATTCAGTGTTATTATTGAAAGATATGGGTTTAGACAGCAAATAGGTGGGTCCTGTTTTTTTATCATTCTGATACCCTATGTCTTTTGGTTGGAGCATTTAGTCCATTTATATTCAGTGTTATTATTGAAAGATATGAGTTTAGATTCTTTGTGATGTCTGTAGGTTTCATGCTTGTAGTGATGTCTCTGATAATGTCCTTGCAACATTTCACTCACAGAATCCCCCTTAGGATCTCTTGTAGGGCTGGTTTAGTGGTGATGAATTCCTTCAGTTTTTGTTTGTTTGGGAAAACCTTTATCTCTCCTGTTCTGAATAACAGACTTTCTGGATAAAGGATTCTTGGCTGCATATTTTTTCTGTTCCTCACATTGAAGATTTCCTGCCATTCCTTTCTGGCCTGCCAAGTTTCAGTAGATAGGTCTGCCACTAGTCTTATGGGTCTCCCTTTGTAAGTTAGAGCCTGTTTATCCCTAGCTGCTTTCAGAATTTTCTCTTTATCCTTGTATTTTGCTCATTTCACTATGATATGTCGTGCAGAAGATTGATTCAAGTTATGTCTGAAGGGAGTTCTCTGTGCCTCTTGGATTTCAATGCCTTTTTACTTCCCCAGATCAGGGAAGTTCTCAGCTATGATTTGTTCAAGGACACCTTCAGCCACTTTCTCTCTCTCTTCCTCTTCTGGAATTCCTACGATACGGATATTGTTCTGTTTCATTGCATCACTTAGTTGTCTAATTTTCCCCTCATACCCCTGGATTTTTTTATCTCTCTTTTTCTCAGCTTCCTCTTTTTCCATAATTTTATCTTCTACTTCACCTCTTCTCTCTTCTGCCTCTTCAATCTGTGCTATGGCCACCTCCATTTTATTTTGCACCTCATTTATAGCATTTTTTAGCTCCTCATGACTGTTTCTTAGTCTCTTGATCTCTGTAGGAATAGATTCTCTGCTGTCCTCTATGCTTTTTTCAAGCCCATGGATTAATTTTATGACTATTATTCTAAATTCTTGTTCTGTTATATTGCTTAAATCGTTTTTGATCAATTCGTTAGCTGTTGCTACTTCCTGGAGATTTTTTTGAGGAGAGTTCTTCCGTTTCATCATTTTGGGTAGTCCCTTCAGTGGCTCCAAACTTCAGGGCACTTCCCCCGTGCTGTCCGGAGTAACTTGTGTTGGTGGGTGGGGCTGCAGTCAGACCCAATGTCTGTCCCCAGCCCACTGCTGGGGCCACAGTCAGACTGGTGTGTACCTTATCTTCCCCTCTTCCAGGGGCAGGACTCACTGTGGAGTGGTGTGGCCCCTGTCTGGGCTACTTGCACACTGCCAGGCTTGTGGTGCTGCTTCGATGGGCTCTTGCCAAGGGTGTATTATTAACCGGGGTGGATCCTCAAGTTGCACAGGGGCAGGAGGGGCAGGCTTAGCTCGCTTTGCAGTTGGTGGTCCCCTGGGGGAGGGGCCCTGCAGCACCAGGAGGGAGGCAGGCCCATCAGAGGGATGGATCCACAGAAGCACAACACTGGGCCTTTTGCGGTGCAAGCAAGTTTGGTGATGGAGAACTGGTTCCCTTTAGAATTTTGGCTGGGGGAGAATAGTACTTTCCAGGGCCTTTGTTTCCCTGCTGAGCTGAGCTCTGTCTTCTGGGGCTCAGCAACTCTCCCTCCCGGTGTCCTCTCACCCTCCCCTCTCTCTGAGAGCAGAGCTGTTGACTTTTAATATTCCAGATATTAAGTCCTGCTGGCTGTCAGAACTCACACAGTCTGGCCCCTCTGCTTTTGCAAGCCAGATTTGGGGGCTCTGCCTTGCCAAGTGGGCTGCCCCTCCACCACCCTGGTTCCCTCCCGCCAGTCCGTGTAGTGTGCACCTCCTCTCTGCCCTTCCTACCCTCTTCCATGGGCCTCTTGTCTACGCTTGGCTCTGGAGGGTCCGTTCTACTAGTCTTCTGGCAGTTTTCTGGGTTATTTAGGCAGACGTGGGTGGAATCTAAGTGATCAGCAGAACAAGGTGGCCCAGCATCCTCTTACACTGCCATCTTCCCCTCTGTCCATCTGTGTATAGAAAGTTCTAGTCATGCCCGCCATATATACACGTAATCTGGTAGCAATGGCAATCCATTAGAAGTTATTGAAGAAGGATATTACTTAATCAGACTTCTGTATATAAAGAATACTCTGACAGCAATGTTTTTGAAGTAAGAGAATATCAACAGGATGTAAGAAAAGAAACAAGACTGTAACAAATGACAGATATGAGTAGTTTTAGCGTGAGAACCTCAGTGGTATCAGTAGACTGTGTACAGAATCACTGGTGAGGGAGGAAGGGCATGGGTGTCCTGAAATTGGATGACTCATACGTTTTGGGCTTTGTTCACTCATACGCAACTGTGACTCTACTGTGGAGTAAATGTGATGTGAGTCTTCAGGCTGCATGACCGTAATGGCTGTCAAAGACATGATATTCAAATTCCTTTCAGAGGTGTTAAACTGTTACAGGGCTTAATGAATTTATGAAGCCACATTGAAAATATAAAAACGTGTAAAATAATTTGTTTTCCTCTTTAGTTTAGTATGACATGAACACTTGGTTAGAATTCTATTTTTGAATAATAGACACACATGTTTAAGAAAGCAAATTGTATGCCTACCTTAGTCATTAAAATGCTAATGCAATTATACCTACAAAAGACTTTGATAGCTAATCAACACTTAATAACTTCTAATCTGTAATTTTGTGTCATTTTAATGAAAGGAGAGTAGATATTATTATGACTTCTAAGTATTTCTCTTTAACATTTTTCTCAGTGAATCTATGACTTTCTTATTTCTCAAGCTGTAGATAATTGGATTTAATAAAGGAATTATGATAGTATAAAATAGAGAGTCCATCATATCTTGATCATCTGATTGTGCAGATACAGGGCACATATACATTAAGACAAGAGGGCCATGGTACAAAGAGACAGTTAAGAGATGGATCCACATGTGGAGAAGGCTTTTCATATGCCTTGTAGTGACTTTTTTTTAAGATTGAAAAGAGAACTAGTGTATAGGAGACAAGAACTATCAGAATGGTGAACATCTGTATTGACCCAGCAAAAATGAATACCATCAGAAAATTAATAGAAGGGTCAGTACAAGAAATCTTAAACAATGGCATAATGTCACAGTAAAAGTGATGTACTATGATGGAATCACAGAAGGTTAATCTGAATAACAAAGCATTGTGAATTATGGCATGAAGAAGGCCACCTGAAAATGACAAAACTAACAGCCGGATGCATAGTGTATTGGACATAATCACTGGGTAAAGTAATGGTTTGCATATGGCCACATAGCGATCATAAGCCATTGTTGCCAGCAGAAAACATTCCGTGGTTATACTGATTGCCAAGGAAAAAAACTGTATCATGCATTCAGGAAGAGATATCATTTTGCTCTTGGCAAAGAAGTTGACCAGCATCTTGGGGGTCACTGTGGATGATACCCAAGCATCCACAAATGCCAAACTTCCAAGGAAAAAGTACATGGGGATGTGAAGCTGAGGGTCATTCCATATGAGGGCAATCAGACCAAGGTTCCCCATAATGGTGAGAAGATAGATAACCAAGAACACCAGGAATAGGGGGATTTGCCACTGTGGTTCATATGTGAGTCCTGAGAATTAACTCTGTCAGCAATGTTATATTTTCCTTTCCCATGTCCTCAGTGGGTGTTGCCTGAAATGAAATGGAGTAAGTTTTTTGAATGTCAATAAGAATTTATATGTGAAAATATGGGGAGGAGATTTGAGATACAGTTGTGCACATCAGAATCGCCTCTTAATTTTATTACATATTTAGTGGAATCTATTTTGGAGCTAAGGAAAATAGTACAATTATTTAAATATTAAAATGCAGCAATAAACAGATTTTGGAAAATGGAAGACATTATACATATGTGCTAAATTTATGGTACAGGATTCAGTATGAAACAGAAATTCTGTGTGTTGAATGTCTTGAAAGGGAAAGAAGCTTGAAGGCCCAGGTTAGTAAAGTTAGTTAAATAGCTTATGAAAGATCTTGAATATTATTTATCAGGGGATAAACATGCACTGAAAACAAGAGGAAGGAATAGCACTCTAAGGCTCTCTTTTAAAGTGAATATATGGTAGTATAAAAAATAGGCTGAAGGGAGGAGAAACTGGGCTCAGAAATACCAGGCAAGAAGAAGTTACTACTGTCTAGCTGTTCTCAAATCAGAGTACACATCAGAATTGTCTGGGGAAACTTTTGTGTAAAATATAGATTTGAAACTTTACTGTAGAAATTAATTTAGTGTGTCAAGAACTAAAGCTAATAATCTGTATTTTAAACTTGCTCCATGGTGATCTACATACACGTGACTTGGCTAGTCCACTAGCAAATTGACATTGAAATTAACAAGAAGATTAAGACATGGATGCCGAAGAATTCGGAATGTAGAGGCACTTACTACCTCTGTGATATATTGGAGCTGAAGGGGTCTTCAGTGAGGAATAAAGAAGTACCTGGGTAGCTGGGTAGATTTTCCTCAAAACTGATTAAGAACTAGAAGGCAGTGGCCAGTTTGTGGATATCTAGGTGATATATACTTTGTAGTATGAGTTACAAGAGCTTAATGGAAATAATGACTTGGAAATCATTGGAGTAGGGGGAGGCACACTTACGTATGATCTATCCATTAGAGAATACACCCAATGTCAAGAGAAGGGCAAGGGACTAAACTGACAAAAGTATAGTAAAGTGGCACTGAAGATGTATGCCATTTTCAGAAGCCAGTCCAATCCTCTTTTCTCCCACATAATGTTGGTGACAGGCAAAGTCTACCACCCACTCTAGGAGCCAAAAGTTGTGCCACTAACAACTAGAGTGAGGGCACCTGATGTAAGTTTGGCAAATCTAACTTCCCCACACTGGTTTAGAATTTGGAGTGCGGGAATAAAAGGGACAAGGACAAAAGAGAATTTGGGTTGCTAAGGCAGCCAAGCTATAAAATGAAGTTTCCAGAGGTGCCTGTGTGGCTCAGTTGGTTAAGTATCTGACTTCATCCCAGGTCATGATCTCGTGGTTCGTGACTTCGAACCCTGTGTCCACCTCTGTGCTGGCAGCTCAGAGCCTGCAGCCTGCTTCAGATTCTATGTCTCCCTTTCTCTCTGCCCCTCCCCTTCTCGTGCTCTGTCTCTCTCTCAAGAGTAAATAAACATTAAAAAAATTTAACAAAAAAAAATAAAATGAAGATTCCAGCAAATACATCCTGCACCCACACCAATGACCAACCCTGTCAGTGTGAACAGTGGCATTCCCATACAGCCAGTGTGACAACAACCCTCGTGGATACAGTGTTGGGACATGATTTTGGCTGTTCACAGATTGCCTTCCTTCCTTCTTTGCTATCTATTTTTTTCAAGCTGGTTCCTTCAATCTCCCTCACATTTCTATGTTAGAGAAAATCCATTCAAAAACACCATTTCTTGTTGAAGCTAATAGTTCTGACTGACAGCAATGAAAGATGGGCAGAGACTGGGAAATGATACTGAGCAGAATGATCAAGAAGAGAAGGGAAACAGGGCAGATGAGTGCCATGAACATAAGGAAAGGAAGATATTCAAGAAGGACAAAGAAAGTTATGGCACCAGTCACTAAAATAAATGCTCTAGTAGGACAAGGAGTGAACAGATGTGATGGAGCATGGAAGCTAAGAGATTTTCAGTGGCTTTAGTGAGAGCCATTTCTGTTATGTGATGCAGTGGAGGCCAGAGAATAATGAGAAGTGAATGGGAAACAAGTTACACAACAATGAACCGGGAAACAAAGTTGAGTCCTCCAGGAATGTGGAGGACAGTTATTGTATGTCTGCTGTGGTAGACAAATACAAAATATTTTTCCTATATATCATTTAATAAAAGTGTTCAGAAGAGAGAAGCAGAGAGGATGTCATCACAAAGAGGAAGAAGACAGTAGAAGGAGAAATTTGGGTGGGTGGAGATCACAAGATGTACAAAGAGTAATACACAGAGAACAATAGACATGTGGATGAATAAGTGTGGGAAAGACAAAGAAGGATTCAGAATATATCAGAGAAAGTTTATGGACAACAAAAGGGAAAAGCTCAGAATTAGGGAATACATATTTATCTTAACCTTTGTTTTACTTAAAGTTGTCAACTTTCAAGCTCCTGCATGGCTGTCAGTTAAACATCTGACTCTTGATTTCAGCTCAGGTCATGATCTCATGGTTCATGAGATCAAGCCCAACATTGGACTCTATGCTGACATTGCAGAGCCTGCTTGAGATTCTCTCTCTACCTCACTCTCTCAAAATAAATAATAAACTTAAAAATAATAATAAAGTCAATTTGGGGAAACTTGTTTTATTCAAATTTCCTTGTTTAATTTTCTATGGAATATGTGTATGCAAGAGATTTTCATTTTAAATTTTACTTCACAAATTTTGTGCTGTTCATAAATACACTAGCACTGCCTGAAAGTTCTTTTCATATTTAAAAGTGGCTTTACATTTGTTATTACAGTGATTAGAACTGACTTTTTCTAGAAATCCTTCTGGTTTTACTTGAGAGTATTTTTTTTTGCCACCAGTTATTTAGCAGAATAAAACTGAGCCAAAGAGTGGAGTGGAATACAAGTGATGTAAGTAACCAAAGCCAATAATTGCAGTTTTTAAATGTACATTTATTTGAAAGAACTTCTTCCATGCAATCCCAAATCACTAACGAACTGAAGATACTCAAATTCAGTTTATGTGTGGGTACTTATTAAGCTATAAATACTAGAAAGAGCATGAAGGAGCACTTACTGCCTATTTCCTCCTACATGTATATAAATAGTCAATGAAATTCTTGTCAGAAGTTGGATAAAGGATAGAGGTAATATGCAAATGACTTACTTTAAAAGTTTTATCAGAAAGTGTGATCAATTAAACATAAGGGAGGTTTTAATCAGAGTAACCAGAAGATTTCTTATGTAGGAATTGTTATGAAATTATTTTTTTAAGATTATTTATTTATTTGAGAAAGAGAGAGAGACTGAGGGAGGGACATACAGAGAAGGAAGAGAGAATCTCAAGTGGGCTCTGCACTGTCAGTAAGGTGCCTGATGTCTGGCTGAAACACACGAATGGTGAGATCATGACCTGAGCCGAAACCAAGAGTCAGACACAACTGATTGAGCCACCCAGGTGTCCCTGAAATGATTTTTTTTAAGGGAGAGTGCGTGAGCAGAGGTGAGGGGCAGGGGGAGAAAGAGAGAATCCTAGGTAGGCTCCATGCTCAGCATGGAGCCCAATGTGGGACTTGATCACACAGCCCTGGAATCATGACCTGAGCCAAAATCAAGAGTCAGACACTCAACCTGCTGAGCCATCCAGGTGCCCCTGTTATGAAGTGATTTCTAAGTGCAGTTTAAATTGTTTAACATTTTAGTTCACCAATACCTATAAGTTATTATAGATATGTTGAGAGAAATAAAACAGTGTTAAAGTGAATAATTAAGTCTCACAGCTATTTTGCTTATCTAGATTATAATCATTAAAATTAAATATATAAATTATTCACTAGCAGTTTTCTATTACTTACCTGGATTTTTTGGCATCTTGTAAACCCACAGGTTTCTACCACAGGTTACACTTCTAACAGGTTTATGCAAACTTCAGTTTCTCTATAAATTTTGATGTGCTGACTGCTTTAATTAGTGTGATCTTCTCTGAGCTAATCAACCATATATGATTTTATTGAGGCCAAAGTTTTGGATTCCTTTTGGGAGCCAATCTCAAATACACTTGTCAACCTTCATGCAAACTACAGTTGATGGAATTTATACGTTTCATCAACTCTTCTATTCTCATGCTTTAGAACTAGAACATCATCTTTCCTGGGTCTCAAACCTTATAGATAGCAGATCATGGGACTTCTCAGCCTTCATATTCACATGAGCCAACATTTTATAAGAAATGTCTTCACATATACATATTTCACTTATAGATTGATATATCTTATTGGCTGTGTACTCTGAAAAACTATGGCTGTTAGAACCACTAGATGTACATTTAGTGACTTCTTCATATGAGAAAGAGGGAAATATAACTCAATTGTCAGCTATGGACCTCAAATAACTCTGTTTTAAAAGGTAACTAGTAAGAAGAGGCTTATTTACATATTACATCATGAGTATTATCTTGTATATACAATTAATTTGAGAAAGATGGTTCAAAGGCGAGCCAGCATGACATTAAATTTGAAGTCTGGAATTGTGATGTCTCCAGCTTTGCTTTTCTTTTTCAAGATTGCCTTGGCTATTCAGGGTTGTTTGTGGTTCCATACAAATTTTAGGACTGTTTGTTCTACCTCTGTGAAAAATGCTAGTGGTATTTTGATAGGGAGTGCATTAAATATGTATATTACTTTGGGTGCCATAAACATTTTAACAATATTTGTTCTTCCTATCCAGGAGGATGGAATGTTTTTCCATTTCTTTGTGTCTTCTTCAGTTTCTTTCATAAGTGTTCCATAGTTTACCAAAGTACAGATCTTTTACCTCTTTAGTTAGGCTTATTCCTAGGTATCTTACAGTTTTTGGTGCAATTGTAAATGGGATTGATTCCTTGATTTCTCTTTCTGCTCCTTCATTATTGGTGCATAGAAATTCAACAGATTTCTGTATGTTGATTTTGTATCCCGTGACCTTGATTATTGATTTCTTGTATTATTGTATTTTTGTATCTTGTATTATTCTATGTTGATTTTGTATCCTGTGACCTTAATGAATTTGTGTGTCAGTTCTAGCAATTTTTGGTGGAATATTTGGGGTTTTCTGCATAGAGGATCATGTCTTCTGAAAAGAGTGAAAGTTTTACTTATTCCTTGCTGATTTAGATGCCTTTTATTTCTTTTTCTTTTGTTTTCTTATTGTCTTTTTCTCTGTTTTTGATTGCTGAGGCTAGGACTTCTATGTTAAATAACAGTGGTGACAGTGGGTGTTCCTGACCTTAGAAGAAAAGCTCTCTGTTTTTTCCCCATTAAGGATGATATCAGCTTGGGTTTTTCATTTATGGACTTTGTGATGTTGATGTGTATTCCCTCTGTTGTTACTTTGTTGAGGTTTTTTTTTGTTTGTTTGTTTTTGTTTTTGTTTTTTTTTATCAAGATTGTATGCTGTACTTTACCAAATGCTTTTTCTGCAGCTATTGAAAGGATCATATGATTCTTATCCTTTCTTTTATTAATGTGGTATATCATATATGAACCACCCCTTTAACCCAGGAATAAACCCCACTTGGTAGGGAGTGAGTCTTCTAATGATCTGTTGGACTCAGTTTGCTAGTATTTTTGCTGAGAATTTTTGCATCTATGTTCATCAGGGATATTGGCCTGTAATTCTCTTTTTTAGTGAAGTCTTTGTCTCACTTTGGAATCAGGATAATGCTGGCATCATAGAATGAGTTTGGAAGTTTTTCCTTCCATTTCTACTTTCTAGAATAGTTTGATAAGAATAGGTATTAACTCTTCTTTAAATGTTTGGTAGAATGCCCCCATGAAGCTGTCTGGCCCTGGACTTTTGTTTCTTGGGAGATTTATTACTGATTTGGTTCCTTTGCTGATTATTGGTCTGTTCATGTTTTCTATTTCTTCCTGTTTTAGTTTTGGTGCTTATATGTTTCCAAGAATTTATCCATTTCTTCCAGATTTCCCAATTTGTTAGCATATAATTTTTCATGATATTCTCTTATAATTGTTTGTATTTCTGTGGTATTAGTTGCGATTTCCCCTCTCTCATTAGCGATTTTACTTATTTGGGTCCTTTCTCTTTTTGATGAATCTGGCTAAGAGGTTATCAATTTTATTAGTTCTTTCAGAGAATTGACTCCTGGTTTCATTGATCTGTTCTACTGAGGTTTTTTGTTGTTTCTATATCATTTATTTCTGCTCTAATCTTTATTACTTCCTTTCTTCTGGGAAGAAGGCTGACTTTAGGCTTCCATTTGTTCTTTTTCTAGCTCTGTTAGGTATAAAGTTAGGTTGTTTATTTGAGATTTTCTTGCTTTTTGAGGTAGACCTGTATTGTTATATCTATATACTTCCCTCTTAGGGCCATTTTTGCTGCATCCCAAAGATTTTGGACCATAGTCTTTTCATTTTCATTTGTTTCCATGTACTTTTTAAATTTATTATTTAATTTCCTTGTTGACCCATTCACTCTTTAGTGGGATGTTCTTTAGCCTCCATGAATTTGTGTTCTTTCCAAATTTTCACTTCTGATTGACTTCAAGTTTTATAGTTTTGTGGTCTGAAAAGATGCATGGTAGGATCTCAGTTTTTTTGTACTTGTTGAGTCCTGATTTATAACCCAGTATGTGATCTATTCTGGAGTATGTTCCATGTACACTTGAAAAGAATGTGTTTTCTGCTGCTTTAGAATGAAATGTTCTGAATATATCTGTTAAGTCCATCTGGTCCAGTGCGTCATTCAAAACCATTGTTTCCTTGTTGAATTTGTGCCTAGATGATCTGTCCATTGCTATAAGTGGGGGTATTAAAGCCCCTTACTATTATTGTGTTATTATCAATGAGCTCCTTTATGTTTGTTATTAATTTTTTTATATATTTGGGTGCTCTCAAGTTGGGGACATAAATAATTACAATTGTTAGATTTTCTTGTTGGATAGATCCTTTTATTATGATGTAGTGCCCTTCTTAATCTCTTGTTACAGTTTTTGGTTTAAAATCTAGTTTGTCTGATATAAGTATGCTACTGTGGCTTTCTTTTGTATTTGTATGGTAAATATTTCTCCAATCCCTCACTTTTTTTTTTGTCTAAAATGAGTCTCTTGTAGGCAGCATGTACATAAGTCTTGTTTTTTTATTCATTCTTACATTCTATGTCTTTTGATTGGAGAATTTAGTCTGTTTACTTTCAGAGTGATTATTGATAGATATGAATTCAGTGCCATTTTATTACTTGTTTGTCATGGTTTTGGAAGATTTTCTTATTTCTTTTCTAGTCTTTGCCACTTAAAAAAATTTTTTTTCTTAATGTTTATTATTTTTGAGAGAGAGAGAGAGAGAGAGAGAGAGAGAGAGAGAGAGCCAGAGAGCTAGCAGAGAAGGGGCAGAGAGAGAGGGAAACACAGAATTGGAAGCAGGCTCCAGGCTCTGAACTGTCAGCACAGAGCCCGACACAGGGCTTGAACTCACAGACAGCAAGATCATGATCTGAGCTGAAGTTGGCTGCTTAACCAACTGAGCCACCCAGGCACCCCTCTAGTCTTTGTCACTTTTGATCTTTCTGTCCCACTCAAAGAGTATCTAATATTTATTGCAGAGTTGGTTTAGTGGTCATGAAACCCTTTAGTTTTTGTTTGGGAAATTCTTTATCTCTGGTTCTATTTTGAGTGATAGCCTTGCTGGATAGAGTATTCTTGGCTGCATATTTTTCCCATTCAACATGTTGCATATATTCTACCACTCCCTTCTGGCCTGCCAAATTTCTGTGGAGATCTGCTGCCAACCTCATTTGTCTTACTTTATAAGTTTGGGACTTCTTTTGTCTTGCTGCTTTTTGGATTTTTTTCTTTATCTCTTTATTTTGCAAATTTAATATTTGCAAATTTGATATTTCTTGATGTTGGCCTGCTTTAGCTGATTTTGAATGGAGTTCTCTGTCCTCCTGGGTTTGGGTATCTGCTTTCTCCCCCAGATTAGGGTTGTTTTGGTATAATTTGCTCAAATAAACCTTCTGCCCCCTTTCCCTCTTTTTCTGGGATTCCTATGATATGAATGTTATTACTGAATTCCCTAAATCTATTTTTGTGATCCAGGATTTTCCTTTCCCTATTTTGTGCAGTTTCATTATTTTCCATGATTTTATCTTCTATATCACTTATTTATTCTTGTGCTTCTTCCATGCTGTGGCCATAACTTCCAGTAGGTTTCAAGATTTCATTATTCCATTTTTCACTTTGGCCTGGTTAGTTTTTAGCTCTTCTGTCTTTGTGGTAAGAGACTCCCTGCTGTCTTCTATGCTTTTCTCAAGTACAGTTAGTATCCTTATGATTGTGGCTTTAAATTCTGGATCAGGCATATTACTTATATCTTTTTTTCCATTAGATCCCTGGCCATGACCTTTTATTGTTCTTTCTTTTGGGATGAATTCTATCTTGACATTTTGTCTAGGTCTTTGTGTGTTAGGAAAGACTATTATATATTTCCTGCTCCTGAGAGTAATGGCTTTATGAAGAAGAAGTCATATACTATAGTGTTTCTGGCGTATGCTTTGTGTATTCTGCGGCTGTGTTTTGGCTGCTCTTTCCCTCAGGTCACTCTTATGCAGAATTTTTCCTTGCCTATAGTGGGGAGTGTCCAGATTTTGGCCAGAGTGTGGTGAGTTTTAGCTAGGTGTGCTCTGGTTTCCTCTTTAAAATAGACCTGATTCTATTTCTGCTGGAGCTGAAGTTTTGCAGAACTCTATGGTCAGTAGACATGGTGTGTTTGGGCATTTGTGCTGGTCCTCTGGGGGAGGGCACCACTGCTCTGTGTGCCAGGGACACTTGCCCGAGAAAAGCAATACTGGCAGAGCACAGGGGTTGAGCCTTTGTGTAAGTGGTTTAGGCTACCAATGTTAGCACTGTGCTGTTTACTGAATTAATTTATACTGAGGGGTGGGGAAGAGAAATGGTGTCAGCCAACTCCCTCGTCCCCAGAGAGGGAAGTTCATGCTTGCTGCTGTCCAGTGAGCCCTCCCAGAAGAGCAAACAATCTCCCCTCCTGTGTTCCAGATCACTGTTTCACACTGTGTTAGGGTCTTCTGCCTGCCTAGCAGCACAGTGCACCTTGGGCTCTATCGTAGGCAGGCTCACTGTATTAAACCCCCAAACTTTATATGCCTGGCATGGTGTAGACCCACTCTGGTTCTCTGGGGGAGGGTCTTGCCATGCTGGGACTGATGCAGGTTTGACCCAGGAGGGAAGTCACACCAAAGCACAGGAGTCTAGGTTTTGGGGGAAAGCACAGCAAATAGTCTGTGTCCAGGTTAACCACCCTCAGTGTCTCTGTGCAGAGAGGTGGGAGAGGGAAACAGCACCCCTGCCAGGTCTTTTGTCTCTGGAGAGACAATGCCACCTATCCCAGATGCACTATAACAAGGGGGAATACCTCTCCCAGCTTATCCTAGGGGATCCTCAGATTGCACCACCCACCCTCAAACTATATGCCCACCTTCTCCATAGGACTGCTGTAGAGCCCTCAGGGCTCCACACTAGCCACACTGAGGATGTCTAAAACTTCAGTCTTTGAGCCCTGCTGGTTGTAAAACCCATGCAAATCATCTCCTCTCATTTTCCCAGTCATTGGCTTTGGGGAAGTATTTTCCTTGTGTTTCCCTGTGAACTCCTCAATCTCTCTCCCTCTCTCTCTTTCCCTCTCTCTCCTCTGTCCATGACCAGGCTTCCCTCTCCTCTGCAGCACTCATGATCTGTCTCTCCCCTAACCCATGTCTCTGCACTTTCTACCTTTGATGATATGGCCTCTTCTCTCCCTCTAGTTGTGCAGTTTGTTCTGTCAGTCCTCAGATCAATTTCTTGTGTAGTCAGAGTGATTTGATTTTTATCTAGCTGTGTTTGAGGGTCAAGGCAATTTTAGGGTTCTCCTACCACTCCACTATCTTAGCCCCCACAGTTGGTGTTTGTTTTTAACTAACTCCTAAGTGTGTTGATTCCTTGAATACAGTCTAGGATAATGTCAGCAACTTCTCAATAGGTATTACAAAGTGATGAGGAAAAAACGTATATACATGTACATTGAAGGAGGAACTATGAATTATTTTAAAGTAAGAAAATCAATATGTTTATAGTAAAGGGTATTTATATTATTATTATTAATATTAATTATTATTATTATTTTAAAGATAATCACATTTAGCCATGTTCCAGACAACTGGATGAACTTAGCATTGTGATCTCATCCTTTACATCTAAATATTCAACAAATAATACTATGTAACTTCATAGTTTACTTTTTAAAACTTTGCAGAACATCTTGTCTAAAATGTGGACTTTGCAGAGATGTATGTTTTAGGTCTTTCCCTACCTGACACTGAAATGACGAAAATTATGTACAAAAAAGAAAAATTTTGTAACAGAAGTGAGAATAGGGACACATCAGTGGACAGGAGACTTTTTAAATTTAAATTTTAATTTTAATTCCAGTGTAGCTAACATACAGTGTTATAATTCTCTCAGGTGTACAATATAATGATTCACCAATTCTATGTATTACTCAGTCTTCATCAAGATGATTGTACTCTTAATACTCTTCACCTATGGATCCCCCTACCTACCTCCCCTCTGGTAACCCTCTGTTAGCCCACTAAAGTAATAGTCTGTTTTTTGGTTTATCTCTTTTTCTCCCCTTTGTTTCTTAAATTCCACATATGAGTGAAATCATATGGTATTTATTTGTCTTTCCCTGATTGACTTATTTTGCTTAGCATTATACTTTCTAGACCCATTCATATTTTGCAAATGGCAAAATTTCATTCTTTTTATGGCTGAATAATATTCATTATATATATACATATATGTATATATATAGCCACATCTTCTTTATCCATTCATCTATCTATGCACACTTGACTGCTTCCATAATTTGCCTGTTGTAAAATAATGCTGCAATAAACATAGATGTTCATGTATCTTTTCAAATTAATCGTTTTGTATTCTTTGGATAAATACCCAGTAGTGCAACCACTACATTGTAGAGTATTTCTGTTTTTAATCATTTGAGGAACTTCCATACTGTTTTCCACAGCGACGGCAAGAATTTGCATCCCACCAACAATACACAGGGTTCCTTTTTGTTCACATCCTTGCCAACACTTGCTGTTTGTTATGTTTTTTTTAAATTATTATTGTTATTTTAACCATTCTGACAGGTGTGAGGTGATATCTCTCATTGTGGTTTTGATTTACATTTCCCTGATGCTTAGTGATATTGAGCATCTTTTTATGTGTCTGTTTTCCATCTATATGTCTTCTTTGGAGAAATGTTTTGTCAGGATATTCTGGTCATTATCTGAAAGGCATAAATTAGTTGACATTTTAATGAAAGACACATCAGATCAGCGGAATCTGTAGATGAGACATGTACAAGAGAATGTTGCTAGAAAGTCTGAGTTTCTGAGACCCCCAAAGCCTGTCCACACCTGCCCAATCTAGAGTAGAACCAGACAGTGTATACACCACACTCATATACTCATGGATTGATGCCAACCTTTTCATTAAAAAAGAACCAATTTGTGAAATAAATCTTTATGATAGCAGAAGAAATACCCACCAATTGCTTTTGTTGTAATACAGTCTTTGGGTCATAACATCATGTGAATGAGCACAAGTGTAGATAATTTACAGAAAAAAATCAGAACAGTGGGAATGTTATACAGTAACAAACTACAGATTAATGCAATAACATGGATTCTCTAGTGGAAAGTAATAACAATGTCTGGACTCTGATGTATTCACTTCCTTTCCTGGGCCTTAGAGGTACCCTCAGAGAAACAAAAAGAGGGCAGATGACCTGGTCTAATTTTGTGATCTGCACCTCCAGAAATACATAGTAATATTTGTTTCAAATGCTTACATGTTTTGTATTTTTAAACAAGCGTCTAATTAAAGGGCTCCTCCTTGTCCCCAGGAGCTAATCTTAATGATAAGAAGAATAAGAATAATTTACTTTAGGTGTATGATACTTGTGATTGTCTTGAAAGAAACAGGAAATTGAGCTGGCTTGCAGCAGACACCCCAGGCCCAGTAATCTCTTGGGGCTCATTACAGGATTGAAAATGAGTGATGCACTCTCACTTCATTTGAAGTATTTGTGCTGCCAGATTTCCTAAGTACTTACGTAGGACCTCATGTGTGTAAGCCACTGTACTGACACTGCAAACAATTGGAAAAGTACTAAGACTTCTAAATTATAATCTAAAAGAGCTTGTAAGCTAAAACCAAGTATTACACAAGGCCATTTGTGACCTAAAAGAATAAATAAAATATGTAATACATCAAACAAATGAACATTCCTGTCTTCTTTTGGTAATCTGGAAATGCATCAAGGAAGCTGTAACATTTAAGACAGATCTTAAAGAAGCGACACTATTTCAATTGTAAGTGAATATGGGTGCACTTGGGGAAGCATCCTCTGTGGAGAGACCTGTATAAACAAAAGTATGTACCTAAGAAGGTGTCCAGAAGGCTTTCAGTAACTCATTGTGGTGATAACACTGAATCTATTAGAAGAATTTGGAGGACAAGACTTCAGAGTTAAATCAAGATTTTTTAAGAGATAAACCTCAAATAATGCAGGGAGAACAAAGGCAGAACAAATGTATGTGTGTACACACATACATATTTAAGATGTTTATTTGTAAAAAAAAAATTGTTTATTTGTACTCCCACCTAAAGTCATTAACACTAGGGCAATTATAACTGAAAAAAAATGTTTAAAACTAATCAACACATAGCAAATAAATAATCTGAAGAGCAAATATACAATCTATATGATATGTATATAGATATCCTTCTATATCATTCATTTCATACATATGCATATATGAATAGACTTATGCATATGTGTTATACAGCTCTAGAAATGTGTACCATTTATAATAATCTGGTAGATAGCAAAATCCATGAAAAGTTATTGAAGTGGGATATTACTTAGTCAGACATCTGTTTCTTAAAAATAACCTAACAGCATTGTTTGGGAAGTAAGAGTATCAGCAGGATATAGGAACAATAAAAAGTTTGTAGCAAATGATGGAAGTGAGTAGCGGTAATAAGGTCTGAGGACCTTATTTATATAAGTAGAACTGTGTATATTATCAATGGTGAGAGATGAAAGGCAGAAATGAACCTAAATCTGATCACTTATTATGCTTTTCTGTCTCTGTTCACTCAAACACAACCCTGACTCCACTGTGGAGTAACGTGGTATGAGTCTTCAGGCTGCATAGCTGTATGGCTGTCAAATATATCATATTCAAATTCTTTTGAGAGCAGTTACCATATTGTAGCACTTAATGCATTTATGAAGCCACATTGAAACATCCAAACATGTAAAAATTTTTGTTTTCCTTTTCAATTATTCTTATGTCATGAACACTTGATTAAAATTCCTTCTATGTTTTACATATACACCTTTATTTTTACTCTCACCCTAAGTCATTTAAACATTAGGGCAATTATACCTGCAAAAGGTAAACACTAATCAACACATAGCAATATGTAATCTGTATAAGTTTGTGTCATTTTAATGAGAAGAGAACAGATATTAATGTGTGTCCTAAGAAATTCTCTTTGATATTTTTCTCAATGAATCTATGACTTTCTTATTTCTCAAGCTGTAGATAATTGGATTTAATAAAGGAATTATGATAGTATAAAATAGAGAGTCCATCATATCTTGATCATCTGATTGTGCAGATACAGGGCGCATATACATTAAGACAAGAGGGCCATAGTACAAACAGACAGATAAGAGATGGGCTCCACAGGTGGAGAAGGCTTTTCTTATGCCTTGTAGTGACTTCTTTTTTAAGATTGAAAAGAGAACTAGTGTATAGGAGACAAGAACTATCAGAATGGTGAACATCTGTATTGACCCAGCAAAAATGAATACCATCAGAAAATTAATAGAAGGGTCAGTACAAGAAATCTTAAACAATGGCATAATGTCACAGTAAAAGTGATGTACTATGATGGAATCACAGAAGGTTAATCTGAATAACAAAGCATTGTGAATTATGGCATGAAGAAGGCCACCTGAAAATGACAAAACTAACAGCCGGATGCATAGTGTATTGGACATAATCACTGGGTAAAGTAATGGTTTGCATATGGCCACATAGCGATCATAAGCCATTGTTGCCAGCAGAAAACATTCCATGGTTATACTGATTGCCAAGGAAAAAAACTGTATCATGCATTCAGGAAGAGATATCATTTTGCTCTTGGCAAAGAAGTTGACCAGCATCTTGGGGGTCACTGTGGATGATACCCAAGCATCCACAAATGCCAAACTTCCAAGGAAAAAGTACATGGGGATGTGAAGCTGAGGGTCATTCCATATGAGGGCAATCAGACCAAGGTTCCCCATAATGGTGAGAAGATAGATAACCAAGAACACCAGGAATAGGGGGATTTGCCACTGTGGTTCATATGTGAGTCCTGTGAGAATTAACTCTGTCAGTAGTGTTGCATTATCTTTTTCCATGTCCTCACTGGGTGTTGCCTGAAATGAAATGGAATAAGGTTTTTGAATGTCAATAAGAATTTATATGTGAAAATATAGGAAGGAGATTTGAGACACAGTTATGCACATCAGACTGTCCTCTCAATTTTATGTGTTACCTAGGTAATAGATAGGATCTATTTCAGGGGCATGGAAATAAATGGAATTATTTCAAATTTTTAAATGTGCAGCAAAGAACAGATTTGAAAAATGAAAGAATTGTAATATGTCCTAAATTTATGGGATAGGATGGGTATGATATGGAAATTCATATGTTTGGGATGTTTGGGATGTGGATGTATGGTGAAGGGAAAAGAAGATTGAAGAGCCTTGGTAATGAAATGAATTGAATTGCATATGAAGGATCTTGAACATTATCCATCATGGAATAAGAATACACTAAAACTTAAGAGGAGGGAGTGGCACTGAAAGATTATTTTTTAATTGAATATATGGTAGTGTGGAAAATAGACTGCAGAGTGGGATAATTGGGGTCAGGAGTACTAGTCAGTAGAGGTTACTACTATTTAGTGTTCTTAAACCAGATTACACGTTGGAATTGTCAGAGGAATGTTTTGTTCAAAATATAGATCTGAGATATTACTTTAGACATTGATTTAGTGGGTCAATAATTAAAGCTAATAATCTGTATTCTGTTTACTCCATGAGTGATTCAAATACATGTGGTATGCCTAGTACATGTGTGCAGTGACATTGAGATTGACGGGAAGATGAAGAGACAGATAGGAAAGAGTTCAGAATGTAGATGCAGTACTTCTCTGATACATTGAAGGTGAATGGGTAGTCAATGAAGAATAGAGGAGTCACTTGATGACTGTGTAGATTCCCATCAAAAATTGATTGAGAACTCAGAGGCGGTGGCCCATCTGTGGACATCCCATTGATATATTCTTTGTAGTATGAATCTACTACAAATAATGACTTGGAAGTCCTTGGGGTAGTTGAAGGCATACTTATCTATGATCTATCCCTTGGAGAAAACATCAAGTGTGAAGAGGTGGTGAGAAACTAAACTGACAGAGTATATTAAAGTGGCAGTGAAGATGTATGCCATTTTCAGATAGCCAATCTGATCCTCTTTTCTCCCACTAGATATTGGTGGCCCGCAAAGGCTATCACCCACTCTAGGAGCCAAAAGAGCTGCAAACTGACTTTCCTATCCCTCCAACAACTAGAGTGAGGGCACCTGATGCAAGTGTGGCAAATCTAACTTCCCCACACTGGATTTGGAATTTGAAGTGAGGCATTAAAAGGGGCAAGGACAAAAAAAAAAAAAAAGGGACATGGACAAAAGAGAATTTGGGTTGCTAAGGCAACCAAGCTATAATATGAAGGTTCCAGCAAATGCATCCTGCACCCACACCAATGACCCACTCTGTCAGTGTGAAAAGTGGCATTCCCATATAGCGGGTGTGACAACAACCCTCGTGGAAACAGTGTTGGGACATGATTTTGGCTGTTCACAGATTGCCTTCCTTCCTTCTTTGCTATCTATTTTTTTCAAGCTGGTTCCTTCAATCTCCCTCACATTTCTATGTTAGAGAAAATCCATTCAAAAACACCATTTCTTGTTGAAGCTAATAGTTCTGACTGACAGCAATGAAAGATGGGCAGAGACTGGGAAATGATACTGAGCAGAATGATCAAGAAGAGAAGGGAAACAGGGCAGATGAGTGCCATGAACATAAGGAAAGGAAGATATTCAAGAAGGACAAAGAAAGTTATGGCACCAGTCACTAAAATAAATGCTCTAGTAGGACAAGGAGTGAACAGATGTGATGGAGCATGGAAGCTAAGAGATTTTCAGTGGCTTTAGTGAGAGCCATTTCTGTTATGTGATGCAGTGGAGGCCAGAGAATAATGAGAAGTGAATGGGAAACAAGTTACACAACAGTGAACCGGGAAACAAAGTTGAGTCCTCCATGAATGTGGAGGACAGTTATTGTTTGTCTGCTGTGGTGGACAAATACAAAATATTTTTCCTATATATCATTTAATAAAAGTGTTCAGAAGAGAGAAACAGAGAGGGAGGCATTAAGAGAAAAAAGCAGAAGCAGAAGGAGAAATTTGGGTGGATGGAGATCACAAGATGCGCAAAGAGCAATTGGCTGAGAATAACAGACACAACAATGGAAAAGTGTGGGAAAGACAAGCAAAGAAAGATTAAGAATATATCAGAGAAAGTTTATGGACAACACAAAGGGAAAGGCTTAGAATTTGGAGGTAAATGTTTATGTTAAACCTGGTTTTCATGTAATGTGAGCATTGGGAATCTTTTCTTTCTTTTTTTGTTCAAATTTCCACAATTTACTTTTCTGTAGAATATGTGGGGGCTAGAATTTTTCATTTAAAATTTTACTTCACACACTTTGTGCTGTTCATAAATATATTAGCACTGCATGAATTTTTTTAAATATTTAAAAGTTGCTTTAGATTTGTTATTAAAGTGATTTGAGATGACTCTTTAGAGATCCTGCTGGTTTTACTTGAGAGCAGCTTTTTTCTACCAGTTTTTTTAGCAGAATGAAATTGACCCAAAGAGTGGAGTGGAATGCAGGTGATAAAAATAACCAAAGGCAATAACTGCACCTGTTAAATGTGTTTTATTCAGAAAATACTTCCAGACAATTCCAAATACTAAATAATTGAAAATTCTCAAATTCTGTTTGTCTGTGGGTACTTACTAAGCTATATATAAGTGCTTTAAAGATCAGTGATGGAACACTTATTGCCTATTTCCTGCTACATGTATATAAATAGTCAATGAAATTCTTGTCAGAAGTGGGAGAAAGGATGGAGATAATATGCAAACGATTTACCTAAAAGTTTTAATCAGAACATGTGGTCAGTTAAACATGATAGAGTTTTAAATCAGAATTACCAGAAAGATTGCTTATGTGGGTAGGAATCATTATGAAATCATTTTAAGCTGTTTAAAATTTTAGTTCACCAATACTTACAAAGTCATTATAGGTGTGTTAAGAGGTGGTAAAGCGTTGTTAAAGGGAGCAATTCAGTCACATAGCTATTTTGCTTATCTAGATTATTACCACCAACATAAAATATATAACTTATTCACTATTTGTTTTCTCTTTCTTATTGGCTTTACGACCTCTTATAAACCCAATGTACAATTGTTATAAATCTAACAGTATTTCAGTTTTATATACAAATAATAATGAATATGGCAGAAATCATTTCTTACCCATATCTTGTAAGAAATTGTGGAAATCTCTTCAAAGTGTTAGGCTTTCTAAAATAGAAAAAAATACACTAGCACTGGAATGACAAAACATAAGTAGCAACATTGATTCACTTTGAAGACATCATTTAGCAAGCTTATATGAAGTTGTTTCAAATACAAGAGTCAACCAATGGTATGACTATGTGCTTTTGCCAGAAGAAGGAGTGAAGAACATGAATTCCCCTAATAACACCCAAGGATTCCCTTTAGGACAAAACTAAGCTGTTCTTCTGGGTATTGTAGTTTTGAACATGTATGAAGTCCTGCTGTCCTGTAGGGGATTCACACTTTGACATCATAAACATCACGTCATCATAGATATTGCAGTTTATGGCCCTATTTTCCATCATTAATGACACTCTGACATAATTATTGAAACTTCAATTTTTCTATAAATTTTGATGTTCTGAGTGCTTTTATTCATCTGATCTTATCTGAGCTAATGATACATGATTTTAATGAGGCCAAAGTTCTGGAGTCCCTTCAGGAGCCAACCCCAAATACAGTTGTCTTCCCCATGCCAACTGCAGCTGACATTCTAGACCTGCACCTAACTTCCCACTGTAATTTGTAAGCAGATGAGAAACCTACTTGGCAAAGGACAAGGGAAGAACAAAGGGAAAGCAAAACAAAGAACCACATTGGGAGGTGGTATATATCAGTGTTTCTCAAACATTAATGTCTGTGAAGCTCCTGGAGATTTTATTAAATTGCAGATTCTCCTTCAATAGGTCAGGAAAGATGCCTGAGAGTCTTCATGTCTAACAAGCTGATGACCTGGACATTTACATTTTTATGGTCTTCCTTCATTAGAGGGTCTAGATGATCTCAGAGCTAGATCTTTGGATGAACAAAAAAACCAAAAGTGGCAAATGTAGCTGGAATACAAAGAAGCAAGAAGGAGCCAGATGGGACAAAAAAGGCCAGCATGGTTTGGCTCACACAGGGTCTGGAGGTTAGTCAGGCAACTGTTCTTTAACTCACTTTTATTTTTTATTTTTTTTTAACATTTATTTATTTTTGAGACAGACAGAGACAGAGCACGAACGGGGGGAGGGTCAGAGAGAGAGGGAGACACAGAGTCTGAAGCAGGCTCCAGGCTCTGAGCTGTCAGCACAGAGCCCGACACGGGGCTCGAACTCACGGACCGTGAGATCATGACCTGAGCCAGAGTCGGATGCTTAACCGACTGAGCCACCCAGGCGCCCCTGTTCTTTATCTCACTTTTAAGGACAACTAGTTAGATATTTTGAGCAAGGTGGTAAGGTGTTCATGTTTGCCTTTCAGCATTAGGAGGGAAATGAAAATGAATGTTCATTCAGAAAATAATGACATTATACATGTCAAAATATGACAATGAAGAAATAGCAATGTTTTGATTTGATGTGTGAAGAGTAGAAAAAAATGCTTAACCTCCACATGGGACTTGATTGGCAGCCAGGGGGAAAGTAAAGGGTCTATATTTTGGTAGAGTCGTTAATCAGTTATCCTTTTTCCTTAGAATTTGTGAAAGCCAAAAAAGAGGAGAAATAAACTACATAGATGAAAAGAAAAGCCTCAGCAGGAGGGTGAGTAAGCAATAGGAGCATGTTACACTTCACACAACCCAAACTTGAGTTAAATTTAATTCCCCCTTCAACTTTGTATATTTATCTCTCACCTCATTTTGTGCCAGATCTATGAGTACAAAAGTCTGCATGGCTGTTTTTCCATTATGAGTAGTCTCAATTTTAGTTATTTTCAATGGTGGGTCATGGTACTTCACCATGGTCATCATTTTCATTTCCCCAGTGATGAATTATATTGAATGTATTTTTGTGTCTCTATATGACATTTACTGAAGTGTCCAAGTATTTTCTCTTTTTTTAAATTGAGGTGTATATTTCTTATTCAGTTTTGAGATTCTTTGTACATTCTGGATACATAGCTCTTATCAGATGTATAATTTACAAATATTCACTCAAGGATCTTGATCTTCTTTCCCTTCCATAAGATATCACACATGTTTCTTATACTGATTGGACCTAGTGAGCAAAATCAGCAACTACTGTAGACTTATTGGTAGGCATTTGCATACCAGGAGTTCAGAAATAAATTCAACAAAATTCAGGGCTCATTTATCTTAGTGAAATTTCTAGAGGTCCAATTGGTGGGTCATGTGGAGATATATCTTCTAAGGTAAAAGATAAATTGTTGCATCTCTCCCTCCTGCAGCCAAAAATAAAGTACAAGAGCTAGTGGGACCCTGTGTATTTTGGAGGTAATGTCTTCTTCATTTGGGTATATTATTTCAACCCATTTACCAAGTGTCCAGAAAAGCTGTTAGTTGTTTTTTTTTTAACTTTTATTTATTAATGAGAGACAGAGAGAGACAGCATGAGCACGGGAGGGGCAGAGAGAGGGGGAGACACAGAATCTTAAGCAGGCTCCAGGCTCTTAGCGGTTAGCATAGAGCCCGACATGGGGCTTAAACTCACAAACTGTGAGATCATGACCTGAGCCGAAGTCAGACACTTAACCGGCTGAGCCAACCAGGTGCCCCCAAAAAGCTGTTACTTTTAAGTGTGACTCTGAACAGAAGAAGAATTTGCAAAGGTGTGAGAGGCTATGCAAGCTCCTCTGCCACTTGGGTCATATGATCCAGCAAAACCAATGGTGGTTGGAGTTCCAGTGGCAGATAGGGATGCTCTTTGGAGCCTTAGGCAGGTCTGTATATGTAAATTGCAGCACAGGCCTTTAGGTTTGGAGCTAAGCCATGCTATCACTACAGACAACTCTTCCCCATTTGAGAAACAGCTATTGGTCTGCTACTAGGCCTTAGTAGAGATTGAACGCTTAACTATGGGCCACCAAATTCCCATGAGACCAGAGCTGCCCTTCCTGAACTGGGTGTTGTCTGACCCACCAAGCCATTAATATGAGAGTACATGGCCACACATGACATGGTATATACATGATGTAGCCTTCCCAGGCCTCCCAGTAAGGTACATGAAGAGGTGGTCCAAATGCCCATGTTTCCCACACCTTACAGGCTAGCTTTTCTATTCTAGCCATACTTTTGGCCTTACAGAGTGTTCTCACAGTAGAGGGATGACCTGGATCTGGTTTACTGCTAGTTCTGCAGGATATACAGACACCATTTGAAAGTAGACAATTGTAGCACTACTGATAGTCTCTGGGACATCCCTGAAGGACAGTAATTAAGGAAAATCCTCTCAATGGGCAGAAGTTTGAGCATTTACCTGATTGTTCATTTACCTGCTAGGAATCTTAGCCATGTATTTGGCTATGTAATGATGCAAGGGCTTTGAGAAATGGTTTGGGTGAATGGTCAGGGACATTGAAAGATTATGACTGGAAAATGACAAGGAAATTTGTGGAAAGGGTATTTGGATAGATCCCTCTAAATGAACAAAACACATGAATGTATTTGTGTTCCGTATAAATGCTCAACAAAGGGAGAGCTCTACAGTGGAAGATTTTAATCAGGTGGGTAGGATGACCCATTCAATAGATACCAGTCAACATATTTCTCCTGCCAACTCTGTAATTACCAAATGAGCTCATGAAAAAGGGGGCTATGTTGGCACAAATGGAGGTTATATGTGGGCTCCATAATAGGTAATTTTATTTATCATGGCTGACCCAGCTATGGACATTGTTGAGTGCTCAGTCTGCCAGCAGCATAGATTAACAATAAGTCTCTTCATTGGGGTAATCAGGCACCTACCTCATGGCAGGTTGATTACATTGGCCTAATTACAATAATGGATTGGGAAGTGTTTTTTTTTTTTTAATTTTTTTTTAAGTTTATTTATTTTTGAGACAGAGAGAGACAGAGCATGAACGGGGGAGGGTCAGAGAGAGAGGGAGACACAGAATCGGAAGCAGGCTCCGAGCCATCAGCCCAGAGCCCGACGTGGGTATCGAACTCACGGACCACGAGATCGTGACCTTAGCCGAAGTCAGACGCTCAACCGACTGAGCCACCCAGGCGCCCCCGGGAAGTGTTTGTTTTTAGTAGAATAGATACTTATTCTGGATGCAGATTTTCTGTCTTGCATGCGATGCTTCTACCAACACTCTGTGAATTTATAGAATTCCTAATCTACTGTCATGGTAATTCACCCACACTGCTTCTAATCGAGCACTTCATTTCACTGTAAATAAAGTGTGGCTCCTTGATAATAGTATTCACTTTTCTTACCATTTCCCAGCCAACCTGATACAGGTAGTTTGCTAGAACAATGGAATCATCTTTTGAAACTCAGTTACTGCACCACCTAGACGGCATGACCAGCAGGGCTTGGCGTTGTTCTCCAGAAGGCTGTATATTTTCTGAATCAGTGTCCAATATTCAGTACTGTTTCTCCTCTAGCTAGAAGTCATGAATCTACAAATCAGGTAGTAGAAATGGAAGTGGCACCACTCACTATTACCTCTAATGATAAACTAGCATGATTTTTACTTCTTGTACCCATGCTTTTCTGCTCTTCTGTTCCAATTGCCTTACAGCCAAAGGAAGGAATGCTTTCACCAGCACACAATGATTCTGCTGAGCAGGAAGTTAAGACTGGAATTAGGCTACTTAAGCTCTTCCTTCCGTTAAACCATCATGCAATGAAGTGAGTGACTCTGCTAGGTGATGAGACTACCAAGGAGAAATTGGACTACTTCTCCACAATGGAAATGAGGACAAGTATATCTGAAATTCACATTACTTAGGGCATCTCTTAGTAGTGCTATTCCTTATAATTAAGGTCAATGGAAAACTGCCAACAAACCAATCCAAACAGGATTTCTATTGGCCAGACACTTAAGGAATGAAGGTAAAGAAGAATGACCAGGTAAAAAAAAACCTGACCAGCTGAGGTGCTTGCTCAAGGGATTATAGAATAGGTAGTGGAGGAAGTAATTATAAATACCAGCTATTCCCACATGACTTTTTACAGAAATGAGGACTGTAATTGCCATAAGCATTTACTCCTCAGTTTGGTGAGAATATATTTGTGTGTGTTTATTTATACAGACCCATATATTTCTGTATGTATATATGTATGTGTATATAAATAGCAAATATCTTCATTTTCTTTCTACTCATATTCTCTTATTATGTAATATAAAATGTATTCAATTTATTGAATAGTAATTAATTACAATTAATTTGACATCATAGTGTTTAAGTTACCAGATATCAAGGAGAAGAGTAAACATCACGCAGAGACTTTACCCTCTTTTCTGGGGAAAGGGTTAGTGCATTTTCAGTTTTATACAGCACAGTTGTATAATGCTAGGTGGAATTGTGACCTTGCTATCATCTTTACTTGGAGTTACGTATGGTTAAGGAATTGTGGATGAGTGTTAAGTTGACAGTGGATGTATGATGGTTCATTGTATGTGCCACCTTGACTTGTCCATAGGATGTCCAGATATCTGGTTAAATATTATTTCTGGTTGTATCTGTGAGGGTGTGTCCAGTAGAGATTACATCAGTGAACTGAATAAAGTAGATGTCCCTCCCTGGTGCTGGTGGGCATCATGTAATCCACTGAGGGGGTGAATACAACAAAACAGCAGAATAAGGTTGAATTCACTGTGCCTGACTAGTTGATTTGTGAAATTGATGCACTTGGTGCTCTTGGTTCTGAGACCTTCAGACTTGATGGATTGAATTTATAACCTTCCATCAGCTTTCCTTGTCTCAGGTAGAGAATTCCATTAACTTAGAAATATACCATTGTCTTTCCTGGGTCTCTACCTTGCAAACTACAAATCGTGGGATGTGTCATCCTCCATAATTATGTGAGCCAATGTCTTATAATAAATATCTTCAGATATATGATATCAGTATAGATAAATACATCTTACTGTTTCTGATGCTGATTGGCTATCATTATCGGTAAGCATGTTTTCAAGAAAAAGTAATAAAAACACCCACAATACTTCATCTTTTGGAGCAGATGCTCCATTGAAATCTGCATCCATCTGCCCAGACAGGAAGAAAAGTACAAAACTGACAGTGCTAAAAATATGAAGATTTTTAGAATACTTGCGTAGTGCTGTTTAAGTAAGAAATGGGGGATGTGAAAAAACTGCATTTTGACATATCTTGATTTAAAATTTATATATATATATATATATATATATATACACACACATATAATTTATTGTCAAATTGGTTTCCATACAACACACAGTGCTGCCCTCCTCGATGGCCATCACCCACTTTTAAAATTTTTACTTCACTGATTATTTAAAAGAGTAGTTAGCTATCTAATGTGGTCCCAATCCAACAGCATAAACTTGCTGAAGTCGAAACTGGTCGAAAAGCCCATCAGTCTTTTTTCCACAAACCCTCCAAGTGATCTGAGGCTCACTGAAGTCTGAGAACCATGATTTTAAAAGAAAAACAACAGCAACAAAAAGAAATCCTAGACTAGGGAGGTGTTCACACCTACCTAATATATTTACTAATATTCTACCCTATGTAGTCTATAACCCAGAGTAGGAAATATTGTTCTAGATTTGATTGGTGTTTGTTTTTATATAACTCCCAAATGTGTTGACTTTTTTTAACATTTCAAAAAAATTTTCCTTTTTGTTTAAACATAAAACATACTTATAGAATGCAGTTAACTTAAAACTTATTATTTAGCATCTTCCTAAACCAGTTATCTTTAAATATATCTTCAAGCAATAAAAAGAAACTAACATATTTCACAGGTATTCTCAGACTCTTTTCTGTCACCTCATGTGAAATTGATAGTTACAGACAGTAGTTTGCTTAAGCTAGGCAAATAATTTAATTGATCACCATGAATAAGTATTACTCTTTTACTTCATTAAATTTCTTTTCTGAACCATTAATCAATACCCTTCAGAGGAATGTTAATAGTCAAAAAGATGGAGAGAGAGAGAGAGAGACATCTCAAATTGATATAATTGTCAGTGTTTCAGATGATCAGAAATTTTCATTTGTAAGAGTAAATACTGTTTTTAAGAACCTACCATAGTAAAAAGAGCAGTTCACTGAAAGCTAATTTGTGAAATTCTTTGTAAACGTTGTGGAAGTTTGAAATTATAAATATAAAAGAGCAGTTTAGATATTTTTAAAAATGTGTATTCTGGACCACATGCTAGTTATAGTTGTTACACAGCATCAATACCTATAATATATCTTACAAGAATGAAACTACCATATTCAAATAAAAGAGAAAAAAAATTCTGCTTCATTTAAGAATACTAAAGAGGCAAGAAAGAAGCAAGCTCTCTTTTAAAAACAAAATATAAATGTCTATGTGAATGCAGCCACACATTTCTTTTTTTTTCAATTTTTAATTTTAGAGAGAGAGAGATCCCACAACCTTGGAATCATGACCTGAGCTGAAATCAAGAGTCAGATGCTCAACCAACTGACCCACCCAGGTGCCCCCCCTTTTTTAAACATATTTCTCCATTTAGAAAACTATCATCATAAATAGGATATAGCACATTGTTAAGTTGTGTTTTACTTCAATCTTGCTGTACACCCAAGTTACATCTCAGTTTTCAGAGTGTTTCTTTTGATCAATCCTAAGAACAACACAATCATTTAAAGGTTGTAGACTACAACAACAAGGATCTTAGTTAAAAAAATAAATTTATCTTTTAAATCAAATTTGGAAATTATAATAGTTAAGGAAATTGAGGAAAAATGAATGAATAGCAGGCTGGAAGAAGCAGGGGAACAAATTAATGACCTAGAAGACAGAGTAATGGAAAGTAATTAAGCTGAACAAAAGAGAAAAAAAAGAATTATGCACAATGAAAATAAACTTAAGGAACTCAGTGACTCCATCAAACATAATAACATTCACATTATTAAAGTCCTAGAAGAAGAAGAAGAAGAAGAAGAAGAAGAAGAAGAAGAAGAAGAAGAAAGAGGGGGAGGAGGGGGAGGGGGAGGAGCAGGGGGGAGGAGGAGAGAGAAAAGGGAAAAGAGAACTTATTTGAAGAAATAGTAACTGAGACCTTCTCTGATCTGGGAAGGAAACATATCCAAATCCATGAGCATAGAAAACCCCCAACAAAATCAACAAAAGCAGATCCACATGAAGGCATATTGTAATTAAAATGGCAAAATGTAGTGATAAAGAAAAAAAATATTAAAAGCAGAAATACAAAAGAAGATAGTTACATACAAAGAAAACACCATAAGGCCATCATTGAATTTTTCAGCAGAAACTTTTGAAGGCAGGAAGAAGTGGCATGATATATTCAGTGTGCTGAGTGGGGAAAATCTGCAGCCAATAATACCCTATAAGTAAGGCTTCCATTCAGAATACAAGGAGACAAATAAAAACTAAAGAAGTTCATGACCAGGTAAGCCAGCCCAGCAAGAAATATTAAACGGAACTCTTTGAGTGAGAAGGAAAGACCAAAAATGACAGTATGAAGGTAGGAAATATAAAAGCAGTAAAAAAAAAAAAAAAAAAAAAAGAATGTTTCTTTTAAAAGTCATTCAAGGAACCCACAAAATAAAAGAATGTAAAATCAGACACCTAAAATGTGGGGAGAAGTAAAGAATGGGTTCAAACTTAATATAGACTGCTACATGTAGGAGATGTTACATACCAACCTAATAGTAACCACAAGTCAAAAACCACTAATAAATATACAAAGAATAAAGAGAAATAAATCCAATATTATCACTGAAGAAAACCAGCAAACTGTGAAAGAGAGAAAGATAAGAAAGAATCAGAGAAAATCTTGCAGAACAACCACAAACAAATAATAAAATGGTACTGAATTCATAACTATCAATAATTACCTTGAATGTAAATGGACTAACTGTTTCAATTGAAACATACGGTGACAGAATGCATAAAAAAACAAGACCTGGGTGGCGCCTGGGTGGCGCAGTCGGTTAAGCATCCGACTTCAGCCAGGTCACGATCTTGCGGTCCGTGAGTTCGAGCCACGCGTCGGGCTCTGGGCTGATGGCTCAGAGCCTGGAGCCTGTGTCCGATTCTGTGTCTCCCTCTCTCTCTGCCCCTCCCCCGTTCGTGCTCTGTCTCTCTCTGTCCCAAAAATAAATAAACGTTGAAAAAAAAAAATTAAAAAAAAAAAACAAGACCTGGGGCACCTGGGTGGTTCAGTCAAACATCTGACTTTAGCTCAGGTCACAATCTCCTGGTTTGTGGGTTCAGGCCCTGCATCAGGTTCTGCTCTGGCAGTCTCTCTTTCTTTCTCTCTGCCCCTCTCCCATGCTCCGCTCTCTCTGTTTTCCCCTCTCTCCCTTACACACACTCACTCTCTCTCTCTAAATAAACTTAAAAAAATAAAAATTAAAAATTAAAAAAAATAAAAAACAAGACCCATCTATATTCTGTATGTGAGAGACTCATTTTAGGCCTAAAGACACCTGAAGATTAAAAGTGAGGGGATGGAGAAATTTTTATCATGCAGATGGATGTCAAAAGAAAGCTGGAGTAGCAATACTTACATCAGAAACAATTGACTTTAAAACAAAGATTGTAAGAAGATACAAAAAAGAACACCATACAATAATAGAAGGGACAATCCAACAAGAAGACATAACAATTGCAAATATTTATGCACCCAACATGGAAGTGCCCAAATACAAAAAACAGTTAATAATAAACATTAAGGAACTAATCAATAATAATACAATAATAGTAGGGGACTTTAACACCCCACTTACATCAACGGACAGATCATCTGAACAGAAAGTAAAAAAGGAAACAATGGCTTCAAACAACACACTGGACCACATGGACTTAACAGATACATTCAGAACATTCCATCCTAAAACAGCACAATACACATTCTTTTCTTTCTTTTATTTCATTTTCTTTATTTATTTTGAGAGAGAGAGAGCAAGCAGGAGAAAGGCAGAGGGAGAGAGTGAATCCAAAGCAGGCTCCATGCTGTCAGCACAGAGCTCAACATAGAGCTTGATCCCACTAACCATGAGACCATGACTGAGCCAAACCAAGTCAGATGCTCAACCAACTGAGCCATCCAGGTGCCCCAGAATACGCATTCTTTTAAGTGCACATGGAACATTTTACAGGCTCACATATTAGGCCACAAAATAAGCCTCAATAATTAAAAAAATTGATATCATACTATGTATCTTTTCTAACCACAATGCTATGAAAGTAGAAGTCAACCACAAGAAAAAATCTGGAAATACCACAAATACATGGAGGTTAAATAACATGCTACTAAACAATGACTGGGTTAACCAGGAAATAAAAGAAATAAATTATAAAGTACATGGAAGCAAATGAAAATGAAAACACAACCATTCAAAACCTTTGGAATGCAGCAAATCCATTCTAAGAGAGAAGTTTATAGCAATACAGGCCTACTTCAAGAAGCAAGAAAAATCTCAAATAAACCACCTAATCTTACACCTACAGATGCTAAAAAAATACAACAAAAGATAAAATTAAAAACCAGCAGAAGGAAAGAAATAATAAAGATTAGAAGATAAAGAAATGATATAGAAACAAAATGAACAAACAAACAAAAAACACCCAGCAGAACAGATTAATGAAACCAAGAGCTGGTTCTTTGAAAAAGCAATAAAATTGATAAATCTCTAGCCAGACTTATCAAGAAAAAAACAGAAAGGACCAAAATAAATAAATCACAAATGAGAGAGAAAAAATAAGAAACACCACAGAAATACAATTATAAGAGAATATTATGAAAAATTATATGCCAACAAATTGGACAACCTCGAGGAAATGGATAGATTCCTGGAGGCATATAACCTATCAAAACTGAAGTAGGAAAAACTAGAAAAGTTGAACAGACTGATTATCAATAATGAAATTGAATCAGTAATCAAAACACTTCCAACAAACAAAAGTCCAGGACCAGAGAGCTTTACATGCGAATTCTACCAGACATAAAGAAGAGTGAATACCTATTCTTTCAAACTGTACCAAAATATAGAAAATGAAGGAATACTTCTAAAGTCATTCTATGAATTGAATAAATTGATTTGAATTGATCACCATGAACAAATATTACTCCTTTACTCCATTTAATTTCTCTTCTGAACCATTTATCAATACCATTCAGAGGAATGTTAACATTCAGTCAAAAAAAAGAGAGACACCTCAAATTGAAATAAGTGTCAGTGTTCTACATGATCTATGAGGCCAGCATTACCCTGATACCAAAACCAGATAAAGACACCACAAAAAAAAAAAAAAAAAAAAAAAAAAAAAAAAAAAAAAAAAGAGAGAGAGAGAGAGAGAGAGAGAGAACTACAGGCCAATATCTCTAACTGATGAACGTAGATGTTTAAATCCTCAATAAAATACTAGCAAACCAAGTAAAACAATACATTAACAAAGTGATTCACCACGATCAAGTGACATTTAATCTTGGTTTGAAAGGATTGTTCAATATTCCCGAATCAATCAATGTGATACATTCCATCTAATAAGGAAAAGGTTAAGAATTATATGTTCATTCAATAGACATAGAAAAGAATTTGACAAACTGCAATATCCATTCATGATAAAAACCCTCAACAAAGTAAGTGTAGAGGGAACATGCCTCAACATAATAAAGGACATCTATGAAAATCCCACCGCTAACATCATCCTCAATGGTAAAACCTGAGAGCTTTTCCTCTATGGTCAGGAATAAGAAAAGGATGTCCACTCTCACCATTTTTATTAAACATAGTACTGAAAGTCCTAGCCATGCAATCAAACAATAACAACAAAATAAAAGGCATCCAAGTTGGTAAGAAGTAAAAAATTCACTATTTATAGATGACATGATTCTACATATAGGAAATCCAAAAGACTCCACCAAAAACCTGCTAGAACTGATAAATTTAGTAAAGTTGCAGGATACAAAATCAATGTAAAGAAATATGTTTCATTTCTATATACCAATAATGAAGAAGCAGAAAGAAATTGAGAAAATAATTCCATTTACAACTGCACCCAGAATAACCTACCTAGGAATAAATTTAGGCAAAGAGATGAAAGACCTGGTCTCTGAAAACTATAAAACACTGATGAAAGACATTGAAGAAGACACAAAGAAATGGAAAGATATTCCATTGTCTATGCTACCCAAAGTAATCTACACATTTAATGCAATCACCATCAAAATACCAACATTTCTCACAGAACTAGAAGAAACAATTCTAAAATTTGTATGGAACCACAAAAGACCCTGGATAGCCAGAGAAATTTTGAAAAAGAAAAGCAAAGCTGGAGGCATCACAGTTCTGGCCTTCAAGTTATATTACACAACTGTAGTCATCAAAACAGTATGATACAAAAATGGAACAGAATAGAAAATCAATGGAACAGAATAGAAAATCTAGAAATAAAACCACAATTAGGGGTGCATGGTAGCTCAGTTGGTTAAGTATCTGACTCTTGATTTTGGCTCAGGCCATGATCTCACCATCATGAGCTTGAGCTCTGCACCATCGGGCTCTGCGCTGGCTGTGGAAGCTGCTTTAGATTCTCTCTCTCCCTTTCCCTCTGCCTCTCCCCTGTTTGCAGGTGTAATATTTCTCTCTCTCTCTCGCTCTCTCTTTCTCTCTCTCTTTCTCTCTCTCTGTCTCTCAAAAAATAAATAAAAACCACAATTACATGGTCAATTAATCTTCAACAAAGGAGGCAAGAATATGCAATGGGAAAAAGACAGTCTCTTCAACAGATGAAGTTGAGAAACTGGAAAGCAACATGCAAAAGAATGAAACTGGATCACTTTCTTATACCATACAAAAAAATAAATTCAAAATGGATTAAAGACCTAAATGTGAGACCTGAAACCATAAAATTCCTAGAAGAAAACACAGGCAGACGTTGGCCATACCAACTTTTTTCTAGATATGTCCCCAGAGGCAAGGAAACAAAAGCAAGAATAAACTATAGGGACTACATCAAAATGAAAATCTTCTGCATAGCAGAGAAAACAGTCAACAAAACTAAAAGGCAGTCTGTGGAATGGGAGAAGATTATTTGCAAATGATATATCTGATAAAGGATTAGTATCCAAAATATATAATGAACTTACACAACTCAACACCCCCAAAACAAATAATCTGATTAAAATATGAGAAGACGTGAACAACCATTTCTCCAGACATACAGATGCTCATCACCACTTATCATAAAGGAAATGCATATCAAAACCGCAATGAGATGCCACCTCACTCCTGTCAGAATGGCTAACATAAAAAACACAGGAAACAATAGGTGTTGCTGAGGATGTGGAGAAAAACTAACTCTTACACTGTTGGGAGCAATGCAAACTGGTGTAGCCACTGTGAAAAACAGTATGGAGGATTCTCAAAAAGTTAAAATAGAAATCCCGTATGATCCATCAATTGCACTACTGGGTATTTACCCAAAGAATACAAAAACACTAATTCAAAGGGACACATGCATCCCTATGTTTATAGCAACATTATTTACAATAACCAAGATATGGAAGCAGCGCAAGTGTCTATTGACTGATAAATGGATAAAGAAGTTGTAATGTACATATAATATATGTATAATATGTAATATATAATATATATAATATATATATTACACACAATGGAATATGATTCAGCCATAAATAAGAATGAAATCTTGCTTTTCAGTGAGATGGATGCAGCTAGAGAGTATTTTGCTAAGAGAAACAAATCAATGAGAGGAAGACAAATACCATATGATTTCACTCATATGTGGAATTTAAGAAACAAAACAAACAAGCAAAGGGGGAAAAAAAAGAGTGAGAGGTACAAACCAAGAAACAGACTCTTAACTGTAAAGAACAAACGGATGGTTACCAGAGGAGGGGGTGTTGGGGGATGGGAGACATAGGTGATGAAGATTAAGGAGTGCACTTTAATGATGTACACTGGCTGATTAAAATAAAACTGTAAAAAAAATAAAAATAAATAAATAAAATAAAAGATCTTATAAAAAATAAGTAATTACATTGGTGGCCTAAAAGAATAAATAAAATATGCATTGTTTCAAACAAGTGAGCATTTCTGTCTCCTTGGATGTAATCTGGAAATGCACCAAAGAACTGTAATATTAAGAATGACCTTGAAGAAAGGACATCATTTCAATTGTATGTGAACATGGGCACACTTGAGGAAGGATTCTCTGTAGAGAGACCATATGAATAAAAACATATATTAGGAGGAAGTATGCGGAAGGCTTTTAGTAACTTAGAAGTTCAATAGAATTGTGAGGAAAGAGACTTCAGAATCAAATCAAGATTTTATTGGAAAGTACCTCAAATACTGCCATGGTCACAAATGCAGAATAATATATATAGAGAGGTATACATGTTTATATACCAACTGTATATCATGTCATCTGTACATACATGTCAACATAAAATATATACATATGCATATATAGAGTTCTATATATGTATGCTATATACACACATAAACTGGTAGATACGACCATCCTTGAAAAGTTATTCAAGAGGGATGTTACTGAGTCAGACTTCTGCTTATGAAGAACAATCTGACAGCATTGTTTGGGAAATAAGAGGATATCAACAGGATGTATGAGAAGTAATAAGACTATGACAAAAGGCAGATGTGAGTAGTTTTAGTGTGTGAGCCTCAGTGGTTTCAATAGGGTTGTATGTGGAATTAGTGGTGAGAGAGGAAGGGTAGACTGAAATTGGATCACTCATTATACTTTTTTGCCTGTGTTCACTCAAACACAACACTGACTCCACTATGGAGTGAAATGTGATATGAGTCTTCGGGCTACACAGCTGTATGACTGTCAAAGATATTATATTTAAATTATTTTCAGAAAAATTACACTATTACAGTGCTTACTGCATTTCTGAAGCCACATTGAAAACATACAAACATACAAAATATTTTTTTCTTAATTATTATAGTATGACAGGAATACTTGATTAAAATTTTTTCTATATTTTGAATAAAATACACACATATTTAGATGGTTATTAGTATTCTCACCTTAAGTCATTTGAATGCTAAGGCAATTATAACTGCAAAAAACTTTAAACACCAATCAACACATAGCAACATCTAGTCTGCACAATTTTGTGTAATTTTAATGGAAGAAGGACAGATACTAGTATGAGTACTAAGCATTTCTCTTTAACATTTTACTCAATGAATCTATGACTTTCTTATTTCTCAGGCTATAGATAATTGGATTTAACACAGGAATTATGACAGTATAAAATAGAGAGTCCATCATATCTTGATCATCTGCCTGTGCAGATCCAGGGCGCACGTACATGAAGAGAAGGGGGCCATAGTATAAAGATACGGATAAAAGATGGGCTCCACAAGTAGAGAAAGCTTTCCTTATGCCTTGTAGAGACTTCTTTTTTAAGATTGTAAAAAGAACTAGTGTGTAAGACACAAGAACAGTCAAAATGGTGAATACTTGTATTGACCCAGAGAAAATAAATACCATCAGAAAATTAACAGAAGGGTCAGTACAAGAAATCTTAAACAATGGCATAATGTCACAGTAAAAGTGATGTACTATGATGGAATTGCAGAAGGTTAATCTGAATAACAAAGAATTGTGAATTATGGCATGAAGAAGGCCACCTGAAAATGACAAAACTAACAGCCGGATGCATAGTGTATTGGACATAATCACTGGGTAAAGTAATGGTTTGCATATGGCCACATAGCGATCATAAGCCATTGTTGCCAGCAGAAAACATTCTGTGGTTACACTGATTGCAAAGGAAAAAAATTGTACCATGCATTCAGAGAGAGAGATCATGTTACTCTTGGCAAAGAAGTTGACCAGCATCTTGGGGGTCACTGTGGATGATATCCAAGCATCCACAAATGCCAAACTTCCAAGGAAAAAGTACATGGGGATGTGAAGCTGAGGTTCATTCCATATGAGAGCAATCAGACCAAGGTTCCCCACAATGGTGAGAAGATAGATAACCAAGAACACCAGGAATAGGGGGATTTGCCACTGTGGTTCATATGTGAGTCCTGTGAGAATTAACTCTGTCAGCAATGTTGCATTTTCCTTTCCCATGTCCTCACTGGGTGTTGCCTGAAATGAAATGGAATAAGTTTTTTAAATGTCAGTAAGAATTTATATGTGAAAATATAGGGAGGAGATTTGAGATACAATTATGCATATCATAATGTCCTCTCAATTTTATGTGTTACCTATGTAATAGATGGAATCTGTTTTGGGGACTAGGAAATAAGTGCAGTTACTCACATTTTTTAAATGTGGCATGGTTAACAGAATTGGGAAAATGAAAGGCATTGCGCATATGTGCTAAATTTATGGGATAGGATTGCATATGAAAAGCAAAGTCTATATCTGGGATGTGGATATTGGGTGAAGGGAAAGAAGCTTGAAGAGCCTGGGATAGAAATGAATTGAATAGCCCAGGAAGGACCTTGAACATTATTCATCATTGAATAAGCATTCACTGAAAATGTAAGAGAAGGGAGTGCCATTGTAAGATTCTTTTTTTAGTGAATATATGGTAGTGTAGAAAATAGACTGTAGGGAGAAGAAATTGAGGTCAGGAATACTAGTCAGGAAGATGTTACTGGTATCCACTGGTTCTCAACCCAGTTTACACATTGGAATTCTCTGAGCAACTTTTTGTGCAGAATATAGATTGTGAAGTTTTATTTTGGAATTAGATTTAGTGAGCCAAGAATGAAATCTAATAATCTGCATTTTAGACTTGCTCCTCAAGTGATTCAAATACGTATGATATGGCTAGTTCACGGGTGAAATCACATTGATAATGATGGGGAAGATGAAGAGAGAGATGGAAAAGAGTTTAGAATGTAGAAACACTACTTCTGTGACATATTGGAAGTGAAGGGGTGGTCAGTGAAGAATAGAGGAGTCACTCGGTGACTAAATAGATTTCGTGTACCCAAAGAAAATGAAAACACTAATTTGAAAAGGTACATGCACCACTATGTTTATTGCATCATTCATTATTTAGAATGGCCAAGATATGGAAGCAACCTAAGTGTCCATCTATAGACAAATGAATAAGCAAGATGTGGGGTGATACACACACACACACACACACACACACACACACACACGCACACAATGGATATGCACAATGGATATATATGTATATGTATATATTAATATCATATCTGTATCTATATCTACCTATGTATGTATGTATGATGTATGTATCTATCTATCTATACACACACACACAATGGAATATTACCAGTCCTAAAAATAGGATAAGATCAGGCCATTTGATACAACAGGAATGAACCCAGAGACTATTACACTAAGTGAAATAAGTCATACTGAGAAAGACAAATATCATATTATTTCACTCATATTGGAGTTTAAAATAACAAACAGAGAAGAACAAGACCTATAAATATAGAAGAACTTGTTTGCCAGAGGAGTGGGGGAGTGGGCAAAATGGGTGAGTGGGCTTCCAGGTATGGAATGAATAAGTCAGGGAATAAGTCACAGCATAAGGAATATAGTCAATGATTGTAATAGCAATGTATGGTGACAGATGGTAGCTATGCTTGTGGTGAACATAGCACAAGGTATAAACTTTTCCAATTACTGTTTTACACCTGAAACTAATGTAACATTGTGTGTTAACTATACTCAAATTTTAAAAAATTCATTGAAATTAGGATGCATTGCCAGTGTGTAGAGAGAATGTCCTCTGAACAGCGAGGTAATAAATACTTTGTTCTATGAATCTACTACAAATAATGACTTGAAAGTCATTGGGGTAGCTGAAGGCATACCTATGTATGCATCTATCCGTTGGAGAATACACAAAGTGAAGAGAAGGGTGAGGAACTAAACTGACAAAGTACATTAAGGTGGTTATAGAGGATATATATCATTTTTAGATAGCAATCTGATCCTCTTTCTGCTGCATAATCTTAGTGGCAGGCAAAGTTTATGATCCACCCTAGGAGCCAAAGGAGCTACAACTGACTTTCCTGTCCCCCTAACAACTAGAGTGAGGGGACATGAGATGTGGATGTGACAACTGAAAACCACCAACACTGGATTTGGAATTTGGAATGAGGGAGAAAAGGGACAAGGAAAAGAGAATTTGAGTTGCTAAGGCAGCCAAGGCACAATATGAAGACTCCAGCAAACACATCCTGCACTCACACCAATGACCCTGCCAGTGGCATTTCTACATAGCAAGGGAACACAGCCCTCATGGAGCCAGTGGTGGGACACGATTTTTGTTGTTGACACACTGCCTTGCTTCTTCTGTTGCTGCCCATTTTTTTCCATCTGATTCCTTCTATCTCCCTAGCATTTCTATGTTAGGGAAAATCCATTCATAAGCATCATTTCTTGTTGAAACTAATTGCTCTGACTGACAGAGATGAAAGTCAGGGAGAGACCAGGAAAGGATACTGAGCAGAATGATCAAGAAGAGAAGGGAAACAGGACAGATGTGTGTCATGAGCATAAAGAGAGGAAGATATTTAGGAAGGACAAAGAAAGTTATGGTACCAATTGCTAAAATACATGCTGTATTAGGACAAGGTGTGAACAGATATAACTGAGAATGGAAATTAAGAGATTTTTAGTGGCTTTAGCGCAAAATTTCCATTATGTGATGCAGTGGAAGACAGAGACTAATGAAAAGTGAATGGGAAACAAATTGCACAGCAGTGAACAGGGAAATTAAATTGAACATCCCAACAATGTGGAGGACAGTTGTTGTATGTATGCTGTGGGTGAACAAATAGAACATTTTTTCCCTGATATTGTCTTAATAAAAGTTTTCAAAAGAGAGAAATGGAGAGGAAGGCATTAAGAAGAGAAAGGAGGTAAAAGTAGGCGAAGGAGTAATTTTGGCTGGTGAAACGATCAGGAGATGGAAGAAAAGCATTAAGTAGAGAATAATAGATGGATGGGTCCGTGTGGGAAAGACCACAAAGAAGGAGGAGGAAGGACATATCAGAGATAAGCAATGGACAACAAAAAAGGAGAGGGTCAGAGTTTATCTTAAGCTTGGTTTTCATGTAAAGTTGTCGGCATGTCAATCTTTTCTTTTTCTCTTAAAATTTCCAAATTTATTTTCCTATGGAGTATGTGTATGCAAGAGATTTTAAGTTTAACTTTATAAACTTTGTGCTATTCATATATATACTAACACTGTCTAAAAGTTCCATTCATATTAAAAGTGCTTTCTAATTTTTATTGCAGGAATTAGAACTTATTTTTTCTAGAAATCCTGCTGGTTTTACTTGAGAGCACTTTTTCTCCACCATTTATTTTCAGCACAATAAAACTGAGTCAAAAACCAGAGTGAAATACAAGTGACATAGATAACCAAAACCAATGGTTGCAATTGTTGAATGCATATGTATTTGGAAAAGGCTTATTTCCATGTAATCTCAAATCATTAAATAATTGAAAATTCTGAAGTTCAACTTGTGTGTGGTACTTATCAAGCCGTAAAAGCTGGAGCTGCAAAGGGACACTTACTGCCTATTTCCTGCTACATATATAAAAAAGAATCAATGAAATTATTGCCAGAAGTGGGAGAAAGGATAGAGTTGATATGCAAGTGACTTTAAAAGTATTAATCAGAAAATGTGATCACTTAAACAAATGGAGCTTTTAATCAGAATAACCAGAACCATTTCTTATGTAGGAATCATTAAGACCTGATACTTAAATGCAGTTTAAATTGTTTCACATTTTAGTTCACCACACTTATCTTATAAAGTCATTATAGCTATGTTAAGAGATAATAAAGCATTGTTAAACGGAGTAATTGAGCCTCACAGTTATTTTGCTTATCTAGATTATGGCCATCAAAATAAAACATACAACTTACACACTATTTTTTTCCATTATTTACCTGGCTTTTTGGCACCTGTAAACCCAATGTGAAATTTTTATAAATGTAATAGTATATCAACTTTGTATAGAAAAGAATAATGAATATTATAGAAATCATTTCTCTCTTACCCATATCTTATAAGAATTTGAGGAAATTGCTTCAAATTGTTAGGCTTTCTAAAGTAGATAAAAATATAGTAGTGATGGAATGACCATAACATAGGTAGCAACTCTTTCTACACTGATTCACTTTGGAGGCTTCACAAGCTCAGGAAAATGTTGCTTATACCAGTTTGTTTTGAATTTGAGTTGGCCAATTGTCATAAAACTATGTGCTTTTGCCAAAAAAAGGAAGGCGTGAAGAACTAAAATTCCCCTAATGGTGCCCAAGGATTCCCCTCAGGACAAAAGTAAGCTGCTCTTTTGAGCATTGTAGATTTGAATTTGTGTGAAAAGTACAGGTATCCCATAGGGCAACACGTTCTGTAGAATACAGACTCTAAAATCGTAAACATCAGGTCATGGTATACATTTCTAATTTTAACAGTTGAAATTGCACTTTATGACACTACTGTCTCCCACAAATGACACTTCTGACATGTTTACACAAACTTCAGTTTGTCTATATATTTTGATGCTCTGAGTACTTTGATTAATATGGTCTTCTCTAAGCTAAGCATACATGATTTTATTGAGGCCAAAGTTCTAGATTCCTTTCAAGAGCCAAACCCAAGGAAAGTTCCTCCTCAAACAATCTACAGCTCACAACACAGACCTACACCTAACTCCACATTTTAAGATGAAGTATGATCAGAAATCTTAGGCAAAGTTCAGGAGAGGTCAAAGGGAGAACAAAGATGACGAACCACAGTGAGAGGTGCCATAGATCAGTGCTTCTCAAGCTTTAATGCTTGTGAATCTCCTGGAGACCTTGTTAAAATATAGATTCTGTACCAGTAAGTCTGAGTGGGGTCTAAGGGTCTTCATTTCTAACATGGTTATTGTTGCCTGTGGACATATGTCATCCACAAGGCTTTCATCATTGGAAGGCCTAGATTATCAGAGCGCCTAGGTCATGGGAGAAGCACAACGTGGCACATTACAAATGGAGAAGCTAGGAGTAACCAAATGAGGCAAGGAAGGCCAGCGTGGGTGGGATCACACACGCCCATAGAGGCTAGTTCAGAGACTTTGTTTTTACCCCAATTTAAAAGACATGAAGTAACTTGAACATGGTGGTAACGTACTCAGGTTTGCCTTTTGTGCATTAGCAATGTTGTCAGTGAACTTTCATTCAGAAAAATAAAATTTAATTTGCTTATTTGTGACATTTTTACTTGACATTTGAAGAGGAGGAAAAAATGTTCAACCTACACATGAGACTTGATTGGTAAGATAAGGAAAAGCAGACAGCATCTTTTTTGGCAGACCAATTAATCAGTTATCTCACTTCCTTATAATTTGGCCTGTGAAGGCCAAAATAGAGAAAAATAAAACAGCTTTAATATAAAGCAAGCTTGACTTACATTTACTGACTCCTTCAATTCTGTATAATCATCTCTTAATTCATTCTGCTGCCTATCTGTGAGTACAGAAGATCTGTAATGCTACTTCCAGTAAGAGTTGTTTTTTCAATTTTAGTCATTTATACAAGTGGGTTGTGGTATCCCTTTGTGGTTTTCACATGTATTTCCCTGATGACACATGATATAAAGTATCTTTTGTGTCCTTTTTTGGTATCTTTTTATCTTGTTTGTGTCTATTGTTTGTGTCTGATAAGCTGTCACACTGGCTCATTGCACAGATGACATTATGATGTTCAATCCCAGTGAACAAGAAATAGCAACTATGCTATGCTTCTTGATAAGACAGGTGCATGACAGAGGGTGAGAAACTGACAAAAATTAAGAGGCCTACTTCAGTGAAATTCCTAGGGAGCCAGTGATACAGGGCATGTGGACATACCCCTTCCAAGGTGAAGGAGAAGTTGTTGCATAAGTCCCCTCCTACAACCAAAGGGGAGTCACAACACCTAGTGAGCCCCTGTGGGTTTGGGACAGAGTATAATCCTCATTTTGGTGTGCTACACTGGCCCATTTGCCAAGTGACCAGATAAAATGCTAGTTTTGAGCAGGCTCAGAACAGGAAAAATCTTTGTCGTAAGTGTTGGTTGCTGTGGAAGCTGCTCTGTCGCTGTGTCGTGTGATTCAGCAGATCCAATGGTGCTTTAAGTGGCAGATCAGGCAGGGAGGCTGTTTGGAGCCTTTGGTAGGCTTCTGTAGTGAGCCTCATGTGTGGCCCTTAGAATTTTGGGACAAAGCCCTGCCATCCTTGGTGGATAACTACTCTTCTTTTAAGAAACAGCCGTTGGCCTGCTATAGGCTCTTAGTTTAGACTGGATGCTTAACTATGGGCCACTAATTTAATATGCATCCAAAGTCGCCCTTACAAGCTGGATGTTCTTTGATCCACCAGGACATTAAGTTAGGCATTCACAGGCTCATTCTATTGTGAGATGGAACTGGTATATTTATATATACATATACACATATATACATAATATATATGTGTATATATATTATATATATATACACATACATATATATATACACATATTATATATATATGTATGTATATATATATATATATATATATATATATATATATATATGGCTCATATATATATATATACATATATGTAGGGGCCAGAGCAGGCCCTGAAGGCAACAGCAGTTACATGAAGAAGTGGCCTAGCAGTAGGCTGCTACACTAACCTCTCTCCCAGGATGCATCTATGGGGAATTCTCTAGGATCAGTTGACAGAGGAAGAAACAAAATTGGGGCCTAGTTTATAGATCATTCTGCACAAAATGCAGACATCATCCAAAAGTGGACAGCTACAACATTACAACCCTTCTCTGTAACATTCCTGAAGTACAGAGGTGAATGGAAAGTGGCAGAATTTGATGCAGTGCACCTGGTTGTTCACTTTGGAGGACAAATGTCCAGATGTATGATTGTATTCCAATTCATGAGCTATGACTAAGGAAATTTGTAGAAGAGGTATGTGAACAGATCTCTCTGCAAGGGTGAAAAACATAAAGATATCTGTGTCTCATAAGAACAATCATTAAAGGGTGACTTCAGATAAAGATTTAAATAATAAAGTGGATAGAATAACCTATTTTGGACAATAGTCAGCTTTTTTCTTCAAACATTTTTTTGTCATCATCCAATAGGCTCATGAATAAAGTGACCCAATGGCAAGGAAGGAAGATATGCATGTGTACACATCATGGACTTTCATTTACTAAGGACATCTTGGCTATAGCCATTGCTGAGTGCTCAGTCTACCAGGAGCTAAAACATGAGTCTCTTATATACCACTGTTTACTAGAGTGATCAGCCAGCTGCCTGGTGGCAGGTTGATTACATTGGACAGTTTCAACCATAGAAAGGAAGTGTTTGCTCTTACTATAATAGACATTTACTAGATATAGATTCTGCCCACCCCCATGAATTTGGTTCTACCAAAACCGTTGTCTTGGACTTAACAGAATTCCTTACCCATGTCATAGTATTATACACAACATTTCTTCTGACCAAGGAATTTACTTCACAAAGAAGTGCAGCAATGGTCCTGTCATCATAGAAGTCACTGCTCTTGTGCTGTTCCCTACCATTCTGAAGAAACTTGTTCAATAAAATAATGGAATGGCCTTTCTGAAGACTCATTTGTAGCAGAACTAGATGCCAATACCTTGCAAGGTTAGAGTACTAAATACTGATTGGCATCAGTATTTAATATGTGGTGATTGTTCCCCTATAACCAGGTTCCACAGGTCCAGGAATCAAAGGGTAGAAATGGGAGTTGCACCACTCATTGTTACCCCCTAGTAACCCCCTGGCATAATTTTTGCTTCAGGTTCCCTTGATCTTATGTTCTGATAGCCTAGAGGTCTTGGAGCCAGAAGGAGGAATACTTTCATCAGGACACACAACAGTGATCCATTGAGCTGGAAATTAAGATAGTAAAAAGTTGCTATGGCCAAGGTCAAAGAGGTTGCTGCCTGTGTTCTCCTCTAGGAATTTGATGATTTACTGTTTGACATTTAGATCCTTCATCCATTCTGAATTTATTTTTATGTATGGTGTAAAAAAAGTGGTCCAGTTTCATTCTTCTGCATGTTGCTGTCCAGTTTTCCCAACACTATTTTGTTGAAGAGACTCTCTTTTTTCCATTGGATATTCTTTCCTGTTTTGTCGATTAGTTCACCATATAATTGTGAGTCCATTTCTGGGTTTTCTATTCTGTTCCATTGATCTATGTGTCTTTTTTTTTTTTTTTTTTTTTTTTTTGTATGCTAGTATCCTACTGTCTTGATTATTACAGCTTTGTAATAGAGCTTGAAGTCTGGAATTGTGATGCCTCCAACTATGCTTCTCTTTTTCAACATTACTTTGGCTATTGAGGGTCCTTTTTCCTTCCATACAATTTTTAGAATTGCTTATTCTAGCTCTGTGAAAAATGCTGATGTTATTTTGATAGGGATTGCATAGAACGTGGAGATTGCTTTGGGTAGTACAGACATTTTAACAGTGTTCGTTCTTCCAATCTAACGAGCATGGAATGTTTTTTCATTTCTTTGTGTCCTCTTCAATTTCTTTCATTAAGTGTTCTATAGTTTGTCAGAGTACAGATCTTTTACCTCTTTGGTTAGGTTTATTCCTAGGTGTTTTATGGTTTTTGTGCAATTGGAAATGTGACTGATTTCTTGATTTCTCTTTCTGCTGCTTCATTATTGGTGTATAGGAATGCCACCAATTTCTGTACACTGATTTTATATCCTGTGACTTTGCTGAATTCATGTATCAGTTCTAGCAGTGTTTTGGTGGAGTCTCTCAGGTTTTCCATGCAGAATATCCTGTCATCTGAGAAGAGTGAAAATTTGACCTCTTCCTTGTTAATTAGGATGCCTTTTATTTCTTTTTATTCTTTGATTGCTGAAGCTAGGACTTCTAGTACTATGTTGAACAACAGTGGTGAGAATGAACATCCCTTTCTTGTTCCTGACCCTAGGGGAAAGGCTCTCAGTTTTTCCCACATAATGTGTGGATTTTTTGCATATGGCCTTTACGATGTTGAGGTGTGTTCCTTGTTTTCTTTTTAATTTTTATTTATTTATTTTGACAGAGAGACAGAGACAGAGAGAAAGGGAGAGAGAGAATCGTAAGCAGACTCTGAGCTGTCAGCACAGAGCCCAATACAGGACCCAATCTCACAAACTACAAGATCATGACCTGAGCTAAAATCAAGAATCAGACAATTAACTGACTGAGCCACCCTGGTGTCCTGAGGTATGTTCCTTCTATCCCTACTTTCTTCAGAGTTTTTATCAAGAAAGGGTGCTATATTTTGTCAAATGCTTTTTCTGCATCTGTTGAGAGAATTATAAGGTTCTTATCCTTTCTTTTATTAATGTGTTGTATCACATTTATTGATTTTTGGATATTGAACCACCTCTACAGCCCAGGAATAAATCCCACTTGATTGTAGTGAATAATTCTTTTAATGTACTGTTGGATTTGATTTGTTAGTAACTTGTTGAGAATTTTTGCATCCATGTTCATCAGGGATATTGGACTATAATTCTCCTTTTTAGTGTGGTCTTTGTCTGGTTTTTAAATAAAGGTAGTGCTGGCTTCATAGAATGAGTTTGGAAGTTTTACTTCCATTTCTCTTTTTTTGGAACAGTTTCAGAAAACTAGGTATTAATTCTTCTTTAAATATCTGGTAAAATTCCCCTGGGAAGCCATCTGGCCCTGGACTCTTGTTCGTTAGAATATTTTTAATTACTGATTCCATTTCTTTGCTGGTTATGGGTCTGTTCACATTTTCTACTTCTTCCTGTCTCAGTTTTGGTGCTTAATATGTTTCTAGAAATTTTTCCATTTCTTCAACATTGCCCAATTTGTTGGCATATAATTCTCATAATACTCTCTTTTTATAGTTTGTATTTTTTCAGTGCTGTTTGTGATCTCTCTTGTTTCATTCATGATTTTATTTATTTGAGTCCTTTTTCTTTTCTTTTTGATAAGTCTGGCTAGGGTCTTATCAATTTTGTTAATTTTTTTCAAGGAACCAGTTCTTAGTGTTGTTGATTTGTTCTGTGTTTTTAATTTCTATATCATTTATTTCTCCTCTAATCTTTATTTTTTCCCTTCTTCTGCTGGTTTTGGGTGAGGATGTGTTTTCTGCTGCTTTAGAGTGAAATGCTCTGAATATATATGTAAAGTTCACTTGATCCAGTGTGTCATTCAAAGTCATTGTTCCCCTGTTGATCATCTGCTTAGATGATGTGTTCATTGCTACAAGCGGGGTATTAAAGTCCCCTACTATTATTGTATTATTATCAATGAGTTTCTCTAAGTTTGTTTATTAATTGATTTATATTTTTTACTTCTTTCAAGTCGAGGGCATAAATATTTATAATTGTTAGATCTTTTTGTTGGATAGACCCCTTTATTATAATATAGTGCTTTTCTTCATTTCTTATTGTATTCTTTAGTTTAAAATATAGTTTGTCTGATATAAGTATGGCTATTCAAGCTTTCTTTTGATATCCATTAGCATGATAAATGGTTCTCCACCCCCTCACTTTCAATCTGGAGGTGTCTTTGGATCTAAAATGAGTCTCTTATAAGCAGTATATCAATGGGTATTGGTTTTTTTATCCATTCTGATATCTTGTGTGTTTTGATTGGAACATTTAGTCCATTTACATTAAGAATAGATATTAATAGACATGAATTTAGTGCCATCGTATTAGCTGTAAAATTGCTGTTCCTGTGGATTGCCTGTGTTCCTTTCTAGTCTATATTGCTTTTGGTCTCTCTTTCCCACTCAAAGGGCCCCCTTTAATAATTCTTGCAGAGCTTTTAGTATTGGATAAAGGGCAAGTTTCCAAAATATATTAAGAGCTTATCAAACTCAACTCCCCAACAATAAATAATTCAATTAAGAAATAGGCAGAACACATGGACAGACATTTCTCCAAAGAAGACGTAAAGATGGCTAATAGACACATGAAAAAAATGCTCAACATCACTCATCATCAGGGAAATACAAATCAAAATTACAAGATACCACCTCACGCCTATCACAATGGTTAAAATGAACTCAAGAAACAGCAGATGTTGGTGAGGATGTGGAGAATGGGGAACCCTCTTACACTGTTGGGGGGATGTAAACTGGTTCAGCCACTCTGGAAAACAGTGTAGAATTTCCTCAAAAAGTTAAAGATAGAGCTACCCTACTACCCAGCCATTGCCCTAGCAGGAATTTATCTATAGGATACAAAAATATTGATTCAAAAGGGAATATGCACCCCAATGTTTATAGCAGCACTATCAACAACAGCCAAATTATGGAAAGAGCCTGAATGTCGATCAACTGATGAGTGGATAAGGCAGAGGGTATATACACAGAATGGAATATTACTCAGCCATCAAAAAGAATGAATTTGTGCCTTTTCCATGTGGATGGAACTAGAGTATAATATGGTAAGCCAAATAACTCAGTCAGAGAAAGACAAATACCATATGATTTCATTCATATGTGGAATTTAAGAAGCAAAACTGATGAACATAAGAGAAGGGAAGGAAAAATAAAATAATATAAAAACAGAGAGGGAGGCAAACCATAAGAGACTCTTAACTGTAGAGAATAAACTGAGGGTTGCTGGATGGGAAGCATGTGGGGGGATGGGATAAATGGGTGATGGGCATTAAGGAGGCCACTTATTGTGATAAGCACTGGGTGTTATATGGAATGATAAATCACTGAATTCTACTCCTGAAGCCAATATTACACTATATGTTAAATAACTTGAATTTAAATAAAATCTTGAAGAAAGAAAAAAAATATCAGCATGGTTTCTTTGAGTTCTACATTCCTTGAATGGTCAGAAAAAAATGAAGTTACTGTGTTGGCTCTGGTGGTTGATGCTGATTATCAAGGGAAAATGGGACTAGTCCACAGTGGAGGTAAGGATGAATGTGTCTGGAATACAGATCATTTAGGGTGTCTCTCAGTATATCATTCCTTGTAATTATGGTCAATAGAAAACTTCAAAAAATTAATGTAGGAAGGACTTCTATTGGCCCAGATTCTTTGGGAATAAAAGTTTGTGTTACCCCATCAGGTACAGGACCTGACCAGCTGAGGTACTTACTGAAGGCAGAGGGAATATGCAATGGGTAATAGAGGACTGTAGTTATAAATTCTAACTATATATACATAATCAGTTACAGAAATGAGGACAGCAATTGCCATGAGTATTTGTCTCCTTAATTTTATGAGTACGTTTTTGCGTGCCTGTATGTGTACGTATGTATGTATGTACGTTGTGTATGTATGTAGCAAATGTCTTTGTTTTCTTTTCACTATTATTCCTTTATCCATGTAACATAAGATGTATTGCCTATATCTTATAATAATTAAGCATTTTTAATTTGACATCATAATATTTAAGTTACCAGATATCAAAAAGATGAGTAAATATTACTCAAGGAATTCACCTCCTCCTCTGGGGAAGGGTTTAGTGCATTTTCGATGTACACGGCATACTTTTATCAGCAGAATTATCACCCTGCTGTTGTCCTAATTTGGGGATTAAATATAATTTAAGAAATTGCGTGTGTGTGTGTGTGTGTGCAAAGTGACATCGGGTGGACTTATGATGTTTCATTTTATGTGTCAATTTGACTAGACTGCAGGATGTCCAGATATCTTATTAAACATTTTTTCTGGTTGTGTTTGTAAGAGTATTTCCAAAAGTTATTAGTATTGAATTGGTGGACTAAGTAAAGCAGATAGAGCTCACCATTATGGTGAGCGCCTGAATTAAACAAAAAAGACAGAAGATGGCTGAATGTATCTCTGCCTGGCTGGTTTACATTGATCTTTCCCTGCCCTTGGTGATCCTGATTTGAGGACTCAGACTTGGCCTGGAATCTATACCATAGTTCTCCTGGGTCACGCCTTTGAGCTACAACAAAGTCTCTCCCTGTCTCTAGCTTGCCAATGACAGTTTCTCAGACTTAATAATTATATGAGCCAATATTGTATTAAAAAATCTTTATATTATAAAGATTTCTTCTTATAGATCTATATATATATAATCATATTGATTCTGCTACACTGGAAAATCCTATACTAATAAAACAATTCATTGTGATTTATTCAATTTCTTGCTTTATATTGAAAATAGAAGAAAATGTCATGATGCTACTGTTAGCTGTTTCCCACAAATAAGTCTTTTAGGTAGGTAGGTAGGTAGGTAGGTAGGTAGGTAGGTAGGTAGGTAATTAAGTGGGCTTCACACCCAGCATGGAGTCAAACACAGGGCTTGAACTCATGACCCTGAGTTCAAGAGCTGAGATGCAGAATCAGACACAACTGACTGAGCCACGCATGCACTCCAAATAAGTCTCATTTAGAAAGTACATTTTCAGAAGAGGTAAACATCACTTTATTATAACATCTGGAACATCTTGTTTGTTAATTTTCATTGATAATGATGAACCTAAAGTTGATCCAGCTTGAAATTTCTTTTTCTTCATTTTCTTAAATTAAATTTTAGTTAACATACAGTGCAATATTGGTTTCAGCAGTAGAATTCAGTGATTCATCACTTACATACAACACCCAGTGCTCATCACAAGTGCCCTCCTTAATACCCCTCACCCATCTAGCCCAACTCCAAATCTCCTCCATCAACCCTGTTTGTTCTCTATTGTTAAGAGTCTCTTGTGGTTTATTTCCCTCTTTTCTCTTTCCTCCTCCTTTCCCATATGTTCATCTGCTTTGTTTCTTAAATAAGCTTGAAAATTCTTTTTTTTTTAATTAATTGGGGTCCTATCCATTAACCTTACTCAAATGAGGCAATGGAGTTTTGATTTGCTATCATCACTTTCAATCATGGCACCCAAGAGAAAGTTATAAAATGGTCCACAATTCTTCATCCTTTGAAACAGAAGCCCAAATGAAATCTGGACCCACCCTCCCATAGCAGGGAGGAAAGTACAAACCAGAAGATAGAAACCTTTAGAATATTTGCATATTGTGTTTAAGTAGGAGATAGAGAATGTGTAGAAACTCTATTTTGACTGGTCTCTAAATATTACAAAAATTTTGCTTCACTGATTATTTTAAATATGGTTTCAAACCAACAGAATTAACATTGCTGACTCAGAAACACTAATGGTGGAGCCTGTCAATATGTTTTCACAAACTCTCCACATGATCTTAATGTTCACTAAAGTTTAAAGACCACCATTTTAAAAGAACAACATGAAAGCCTATACCAGAGAGATTGTGACATACACCTAATACACATACTCAGTAAGATTTTACCATAGCTAGCCTACAACCTAGATGTTGAGAAATACTGTTCTAGTATTGATTGGTGTTTATTTTTTTTCTTAACCTGGTTCTTTGAATACAATCTAAGATACTTTTTTCAACAATCTTCTGAACAATAGAAAGTATTGGAAAGTGATGAAAAAAATGTATTTACTATATGTGTTTAAAGAGGTAGGAACTGTAAGTTATTTTATTTTTAAATTTTTATTCAAGTATAATTAGCATACAGTGTTGTATTTCAGATGTACAATATAGTGATTCAACAATTCTATACATTTCTCACAGCTCATCATGGTAAGTGTCCTCTTAATCTCTTCTATCTGTTTTACCCATCCTCCCCTCTGATAACCACCAGTTTGTTCTCTGTATTTGTCTGCTTTTTATATTTGTCTCTTTTTTTCTTTGTTTTGTTCATTTGTTTTTTTTTTTTCTTAAATTCCACATCTGAGTAAAATCATATGGTCTTTGTTTTTCTCCAACTTACATTTCACTTAGCACAGTACTCTCTAGGTCCTTCCATGTTTTTGCAAATGGCAAGATTTCATTCCTTTTTATGGCTGAGTAATATTCCACTATTACAATTTCTTCTTTATGCATTCATTTATGGATAGGCATTTGGGTCACTCCCACATCTTGGCTATTGTAAACAATGCTGTAATAAACATAGGGTTGCATATATCTTTCTGAATTAGTTTTTTCATTTTCTTCAGGTAAATACTCAGTAGAAGAATAACTGTATCATATAATAATTCTGTTTATTTTTTTGAGGAACCTCCATACTGTTTTTCACAGTGGCTATACCAGTTTGCATTCTCACCAAATGCATGAGAGTTCCTTTTTGTCCTTTGTTATTTTTTCTTTTTTTATTTAATTTTTTTCATGTGTGTTTGTTTTTGAGAGAACAGAGTGTGAACAAGGGAGGGACAGAGAGAGAGGGAGACACAGAATCTCAAGGAAGCTCTAGGCTCTCAGCTGTCAGCCCAGAGCCCGGTGCAGGGCTAAAACTCATGGACCACAAGATCATGACCTGAGCCAAAGTTGGATGCTGAACCTACTGAGCTACCCAGGCGCCCCTGTCTTTTGTTATTTCTTATGGCTTGATTTTAGACATTTTGACAGGTATAAGGTGGTATCTAATTGTCGTTTTTATTTGCATTTCCCTGATAATTAGTAACATTGAGCATCTTTTCACTGTCTGTTGGCCATCTGTATGTCTTCTTTGGAGAAATGTCTATTTAGGCCCACTGCCATTTTTAATCAGATTGTTTGGGTTTCCTGGTGTTCAGTTGTATAAATTCTTTATGTATTTTGGATATTAACCACTTATTGGATATATCATTTGCAAGTATCTTCTCCCTTTAAGTAGGTTGCCTTTTTGTTTTGTTGGTGGTTTTCTTCACTGTGAATAAGCTTTTTGTAGGAACTGTGAGTTCTTTTAAATCTCCAGATTAAGAAAGCGAATGCACCTTGATAGTAAAGAGCATTTCAGGTATGTTATCTATATTTCTAAGGGATGGTTTAATCCCACATCAGCAGTGGTAGTTCCAGACAACTAGGTGAATTTAGCATTGTGATATCATCCTTTACATCTAAATATCTATTAAATAATACATATGTAATTTCATAGTTTCTTTTTAAAGGAATCAGCAGAATTAAAATATGGGCTTTACACAGATGCTACTTAGATGACAAAAATAATGTATAAAATGAATAGATCTATAACAGAAATGATAATAGGATTACACCAATGGACAAAGCTTTTTGGTGAATTTCTAGAAGAGATAAAGTAGTTGGTATTTTACTGAAGTTCAAACTGGAACAAAGGAATGTATAGACCTGACATATACAACAGGTGGCTGCAGAGGAAATCTGAGCTCCTGAGAGGCCCCCAACTGTCTGTCCCATACTCATCCAGCCTAAAGTAAGACTTGACAGGTAACACATCATGCTCACAGAGTCACAGCTGGATGTCAAACTTCTCATTCAAAGAAAAAAACAGGAAAACATACCTTTCTAATGGCTAAAGAAATACACAGTAGTAGTTCATATTATTATTTTAGCTTTGGTGTCATAACAACAAATGAATGAAAAAAATCTAGACAATTGACAAGAAAAAGCAGAACAAATGGAATATTATATAGCAACAAAAATCAATGTAGCTATAGATATATGAAATAACATGAATTCTTCAAGTTTAAAGAGTAAAAGCAGTTGGACTGTGATCCATTTATTTCCTTTACTGGGGCTTGAGGGCATCTCCTCAGAGAAACAAAAAGAGGGCAGATTACCTGTTTTAATCTTGTGACTTGTACTTCCAGAAATACATAATAATGACTTTAGTTTTAAATATTTATATATTTTATATCTTTAAACAAGCATCTAATTAAAGGGCTTCTCCTTGATATTTTTTTATGCTTTCCCAGGTGCTAAATCTAGTGTTAAGAAGAAGAATTCACTATTGGGGGCACATGGGTGGCTCAGTTGGTTGAGTGTCCGACTTCAGCTCAGGTCATGATCTCATGGTTTGTGAGTTTGAGCCCCACGTGGGGCTCTGTGCTGACAGCTCAGAGCCTGGAGCCTGCTTCAGATTCTGTGCCTCCCTCTCTCTGCTCCTTCCCCACTCATGCTCTGTCTCTCTCTGTCTCCCAAAAATGAATAAACGTTAAAAAAATTTTTTTAAAAAAAGAAGAAGAATTCACTATTGGTTTATGATAGTTGAGATTATCATGAAAGAAATAGGAAGGAGAGCTGGCCTGCAGCAGCCATACCAAACCTAGTAATCTCTCTGAGCTCATGACCATACTGAAAAAGAGTGACAGTCTACTATATTCCACGTATTTAGGCTGTAAGATTTTTAAATTTCATAAGTATTTCACAAATACTTACTTAGGACCTTGTGTGTAAGTCATGTCCTATGCACTGCACAAGATAGAAAGAGTTCTAGGACTTCTAAATTGTCATCTAAGTGTGTAGACCAAAAATAAGTACTATTGAAGACCAAGTGTGATCTAAAGATAAATAAACTAACAATGCTTCACATGAATATGCATTCCTATCCTCTTTAAGGTAATCTGCAAATGCATCAAGGAAGCTGTAACATTGAAGATAGATTGAAGAAAAGATATCATTTCAATTGCAAATAAAAATTGGTAGTTGTGGTGTGGAGTGGAGGATTTTATTCTCCCTGGAGGGATGCATATGAGAAAAATGCTGAACCTGAGAGAGTGAGGTATGTCTAAAAAGCTTTCAGTAACTCTATATGGATTTAACACAGGACCTGTTAGGGGAATTAGGAGGGAAGGGACTTCAGAATTAAGCCAAGGTTTAAAAAAATGGGGCACCGGTGGCTCAGTCAGTTAAGCACCCAACTTTGGTTCAGGTCATGATCTCACAGCCCTGCATAGGGCTCTGCACTGACAGCTCAGGGCCTAGAGCCTGCTTCAGATTCTGTGTCTCCCTCTCTCTGTCCCTTCCCTGCTCACGCTATGTCTCTCTCTCCTTAAAAAATAAATAAATACTAAAAAAAATTAAAAATAAAAGCCTCAATGCCAGGGTGAATAAATGCAGGGTAGAAAAGATGCTGGTAGATATATAACATATAATCTGGACATACGCATGAACAAATACCTGCATATATATGTACATAAATCCAGATATATATATGCCATATATCCACATAAGCTAGTAGCAAAGACATTCTATTAAATGTTATTGAAAAGGGATATCATTAATCTGAATTATGCTTATAAAGAACAACCTAACACCTATGTTTTGGAATTAAAAGAGAATCAGCAAGAGGAAGGGGTTAAGTAACTATAGAGTTTCACAAATCACAGAGGTAGGTAATTATGGGGGTGAGAGCCTTAGTGGTATCAGTAGGATGGTGTACAGAATTAGTGGTGAGAGAGGAAAGGTGGGGTGGACTTGAAGATGAATCACTCATTAAATTTAGCAAATGGAGTGTAATAATAAGTAACATTAATGGACTTTGAGGCACAAAACATCTAAAGTCTTGATTTTCATGTCTCTCTGAGCCACTCACTGCACGCTATGACATTCTATCAACTTAACATTATTTGGACTTTGGTAATGTACATTTGAAGCCCTATTTGAAGTTTATTAGTTTTGGTTATTAGTGAAGTTTTCCAGATTGCCCAACCACATACAAACATAGTTAGAAAGGACCCATAGAAGGCATCATAGACAATGAGAGGCAACTTGCCTTTGTTCCCTGTAAGCACCCTAAGCTAAGCATCTCTTATAGTTTGGCCCTGTCTTCATTGTCTTAACACCCTTGTCATTTTTACCCTGTTTCTCCTATTTCTTTTTATTTATTTCTGTGACATGAAAGTTGAACCTCCACAAGAAGCAAAATTCACCAGGCTTCAAATAAGTGGAAAGAAAAACCTTTTGAGGGCTGCAGAATTCCTAGAATTTGCCTCTGTTCACTCAAACACAAATCTGCCTATACTATCAAGCTAAATTCAATATGGGTCTCCAGGCTATCGAGCTGTATAAGGATCAAAGACATAGTAATCAAGTTCTATTCAGAGGCACTATGTATTTTAGTACTTAATGCATTTATAAAGTCACACTGAAGAATGTACAAGCCTGTGAAATGTTTTCATTTTTGTTTTCTCCTTTAATTATTTAAGTATGATAGGAATGCCTGATTAAAATTCCTTGTGTGTTTTTGACTAGCAAAGACAAATATTTTAAGTAGATTATCAGGTTCTCCCACCTTAAGTCATTAAAACAGTAGGGCAAATGGGGTGCTGCGGTGGTTCAGTCAGTTAAGCGTCTGACTCTTGATTTTGGCTCAGGTCATGATCTCATGGTTTGTGAGATCGAGCAAGCCCCATGTTGGGCTCTGCACTGACAGTATGATCCTGCTTGAGATTCTCTCTCTTCCTCCCTCTCTGTCCCTCCTCTGCTCTTATGCATGCATGCACACTCTCTCTCAAAATAAGCAAAGATTTAAAAATAAATAAATGAAAGATTAGGGCAATTATAACTGCAAAAAAATTTTAATACTAATCAACACATAGCAATATCTAATCTGCACAATCTTGTCATTTTAATGAAAGGAGAATAGATATTAGTATGAGATCTAAGCTTTTCTCTTTAACATTTTTCTCAGTGAATCTATGACTTTCTTATTTCTCAAGCTATAGATAATTGGATTTAACACAGGAATTATGACAGTGTAAAATAGAGAGTCCATCATATCTTGATCATCTGCTTGTGCAGATCCAGGGCGCACATACATGAAGAGAAGAGGACCATAGTACAAAGAGACAGATAAGAGATGGGTTCCACAGGTGGAGAAGGCTTTCCTTATGTCTTGTAGAGACTTCTTTTTTAAGATTGTAAAGAGAACTGATGTGTAAGAGACAAGAACAGTCAGAATGGTGAACATCTGAATTGATCCAGAAAAAATAAATACTATCAGAACATTAATAGAAGGATCAGTACAAGAAATTTTAAATAATGGCATGATGTCACAGTAAAAGTGATGTATTATGTTAGAATTACAGAATGTTAATCTGAATAAAAAGCCTGTATGAATTATGGCATGAAGAAGTCCACCTACAAATGATGAAACTAATAGCTGCATGGATAGTCTACTGGTCATAATTACTGGATAAAGTAAAGGCTTGCATATGGCCACATATCGATCATATGCCATTGTTGCCAGCAGAAAACATTCTGTGGTGGCACTCATTACAAAGGAAAAAAATTGTATCATGCATTCAGAGAGAGAGATCATCTTGCCCTTGGCAAAGAAGTTGACCAACATCTTGGGGGTCACCGTGGATGATATCCAAACATCCACAAATGCCAGATTCCCAAGGAAAAAGTACATGGGGATGTGAAGCTGAGGCTCATTGCATATGAGAGAAATCAGACCAAGGTTTCCCACAATGGTGATGAGATATATAACTAGGAATACCAGGAACAAAGGAATTTGCCACTCTGGTTGATATGTAAGTCCCATGAGAACAAACTCTTTTAGCTCTGTTGCATTTTTAGTTCCCATATTCTTAATAGATGGCATCTGAAATTAAATGCAATAAATGTAAAAAGAACATTCATTAAGGTTTATAAAAGAAAATTCAGTGAGGGTAACTGAAATAAAACCGTACACTAGCCTGAAGACCCTTTAATTTTATTTACTCTTACATGGAAGCTATTTGGGGGAATTGTTATGTTGGAAAAAACACAATTATTTCAATTCAAAATATGTAAAGAATAAGCAGATTTAGGAGACAGGAAAAACATTCTGAACATGAGCAAACTTATGGTATAACAATTGAATGAAGTAGGGAAATTCTGTGTGTAGAACATTGATGCAGCATCAAAAGTGAAGATGTTAGAAGGGCTTGGATTATACAGAGTTGAATGCCATGTGAAATATCTTCAATTTTATTCTCCAAACAATAGGCGTGGGCTGAAAACTTTTAAGACGTGGAATGACATCATCAGATATTTGTTAAATTAAATGTTTGGTAGTAGTAAATAGGCTGAAGGGAGGGGACACTAGAGTTAAGGATACTAATCAGGAAGCTGTTACTAATGTCCAGTGATTCCCAAACCAAATTATACATCAGAATTGTCTAAGGGAGTTTTTGTACAAAATACAGATTGTGAGATATTAATGTAGAGATTAATTTGGTAGCTCATAATTTGGTTGTAATAATATGCATTATATAAATGCTCCCCAGTTGATTAAATAGCATGTGAAGTTCTTAGTCCATGTGTGATATGACATTGGGGGTGATGAGTGGGACAAAGAGATAGATCAAAATAAGTCAGAGTGTGTAGTTACAAGGACTCGGTAACCTATTACATGTGAGGGGAGGTGGTCAGTGAAGGAAGAAGACACTTGGTGCCTGGATAGATGGTCACCAAAAACTGAGACTGAGGACTCAGGCATACTGGCCAATTTTTGCAAGGAGCATTCTGGGACCATCCAGGTGAGATGTACTCACCAATATTGTTCTATGAGATCTTAATAGAAATGACTTGGGAGTCGTTGGGGTGACTAAAAGCATAGTTATATATGACTCACCCATTAGAGACTGTGCATAAAGTAAAAACAAGGAGGGCATAGAAAGTAACTTCAGAAAGTTGTAGTAAAGAGATTATGAAATGGATGTAAATCGTTTATTAGATGGATAATATTTGACCCTCTATTCTACCACATGAGTCTTGGTGGCAGACAAAAGCTGTCATCCAGCCTAGAAGCCAGCAGTTCTAGAAACTTTCCCATCCCCTTGCACATAGAATGAGGGGACTTGATGTAGGTTTGACCAAACACCTACTCTGGATTTGGAATATGGAGAGAAGTAAACAAAAGTTCAGGGGGAAAAAAAAGAATTTTCATTGCTAAATCAATCAAGGGAGCAATATTAAGACCTCAGAAAATGGATCCTACACCCACATCAGTGGCATTATCAGTGTGAGCTATTGCATTCCACATTCAGCAGCAAGGCAACAGCTCTTTTTCAGTTAGATAGAAGAGGGACATAATTTTGGCTGCTGACAATCTGTCTTTATGTTCCTGTCCATTTCTCCAGTGGGTTTCTCCAACTCCTCTAGAAATTCTATGTTAAAGCCACTTTCCATTCAATTGACTCTTTCCCTCTTGCAACCAACAGCTGTGGCTTATACAATAGGAGAAAAGGAAAGACCAGAAAAGGATACTGGGCAGAGTGATCATAGAAGCATAAAGGAATTGTAAAGCTGAGTGTTGTGGAATTAAAGTGCCAAAAGTGAAGTAAGTGCTGTGGTAGGATAAGGAGTGATCAGTGATCATTAAATGTGGGAATTAAGAGATTAGCAATGGCTTTAGTGAGAGCAGGTTCTATTTTGTGATAGAGTTGAAGTCAGAGAGTAATGAGTAGTGAATGGGAAACAAATGGCACAACAGCAAGGAGAATGAAATAGAGACCCCAAGGAATGTGGAGAGCAGATGGCATTTGTCTGCTGCCCACTATGAGTATCCATAGTGTATTCATAGATGGATAGGTGTAGGAAAGACCAGACAGTGAAGAGGGAGAGAGGAAGTATTAGAGAAAGGCTGAAGATGAAACGAGGAAAAAGCTCAGAGATTGGGGGTAAATATTTGTCTTAATTCTGGTTTTTATTAAAAGTTGTCAATACTGAGAATACTTTCTTTTTCTTTTATTCAAAATTCCAACTTTATTATCCCATGGAAAATGTATATGAAATAGAGACTGTCATTTTAATTTATGCTAGAAACTTTATATAGTTCACAAATATACTAGCGCTGCTGAAAGTTCTTTCCATATTTAAAAGTTGCTTTGTCTTTGTTTTTACTGTGATTAGAACCGACTTTCTCTAGCTATTCCCATCAAGGGCTTGAGAGCCCTTTCTTCTCCACCAATTTTTTTTTTTTTTTTTGCAGAATAAAATTGAGGCAAAAATGGGAACCTAGTGCATGCGACATAAATGACTAATGCCAATAATTGTAATTGTTAAATGTATATTTATTTGAAATGGATTTCCTTCCATGCAATCCCAAATCAGCAAATAATTGAAAAATCTTAAATCCAATCTGTGGGCCCTTATTAAGTTAGAAAGTGGAAATAACACTGGAGGGACATTTTCTGCATTTTCATACTCAAGTTATTATCAGAGATGGGTGAAAGTATACATAGGGTAATATTTAATTGATTTAACTTAAAAGTTTAATTATAGAATGTCGTTAATTAAATGGAATAAGTATTTTGAACAGAATCATCCGAAAGATTTCTTACATAGGAAATATTATAACCTAAATCCTTAAACCCTCTTTTAAATTATTTAATATTCTAGTTCATCAGAAGAATCCTACAGAGCCATTATAATTTTGTTAATCAGATAATTAAATTATTAAAAAGTACAATTCAGTTTTAGAGCTATTTTGCTTACCCAGATTTTATTCACAATTGTAAAATATATAGATTATTCATTATTTGTTTTCCATTTCCAGCTGCTTATTTGGGTATTATATAAACCAAATCAAAATTTTTATAAACTTAACAGTATTTTTAACTTTCTATAAAAAATGAGTATTACAAAAATCATTCTCTCTTACCAATATCTGTTAAAAAATTGTGGTGATCCTTGCAGTGTTAGGCTGGAAAAAAAAAACACAGTTGCACAGGAATAACAATAGCATAGGCAGTAATTCTTTGCATACTGATTCATTTTAGAGATTTCATTTACCAAGTTCAGGAAAATGTTGTTTATATCAATTTGCTTTGAACACAAGAGTCAACCAGTTGTAGAACTGTGTGTTTTGGCCAGAGGAGGAAAGAGTGAAGAACTAAAATTCCCCTAATGGTACCCAAGGGTTCCCTTTAGAAAAAACTAAGCTATTCTTCTGGGTATTATAGATTTGAATTTGTATGAGAAGTCCAGATGTCCCATAGGGCATTACAGCCTGTTAAATCATAGACATCAAGTCAAGGTATATAGTTCTAGTTTTAACAGTTGAAGTTGCACTTTAAGCCACTACTTTCCTACCACAGATGACACTTCGGACATGTTTATGCAAATTAGTTTATAAAATGTGTTGCTCTGAGTGCTTTGATTAATATGTTCTTGTCTGAGGTAATCATACATGATTTTATTGAGGCCAAAGTTCTAGAATCCCTTCAGGAGCCAATCCCAAGGAAAGTTGTCCTTTTCATGCAATCTGCAGCTTACATCCCAGACCTACACCTACCTTCACACTTTAAGATGAAATATGATGAGAAATCTCATTATGCAAAGGTCAGGGGTGTCGTAGACTCTAAGTCTAAAGTTCTCTTTTGCCTAGCAAAAGAGCGGACACAGGATTAAAACAAGAGATGGTTAATGTCCGGGAAAAAGACAAGAGCCCCGAATAAGGGTCCTTGCCCTGTATTTATTCAGATCAGAGGCTTGCAAGCGTGATGGGCGTGTACAAAGAGACAAAGAAACTAGGAACATTAATTTGTGGATGTGAGGGAGAAAAGGGGATTTTGAAGATATACAGTGTTTGAGGTTTGGGTCAGTATAAAACAAAATCCAGGCGTCAGGCAGATGGGTAGATGGTTGTTAACAAGCAGACAGGAGGCACCATGCCTGTTTATCTTTGCCAGCCTAGAGATGAGACAGACAGGGGGAATAACCTCAGGGTTAACAAGGCACCTTTTCTTTTGTTAACCATCTCCACTCAGGCTGCTTTGCCTGCAGCGAAGCGGTCCAAAGTCCAATTCACCAATTTACCTAACCTGGCCCTATTCTCCTACGAAAGCAGCTTTCTGCTATAGTACTAAACTTTGGGTGCTTTCACCCTGTAATCTTGTTATTCCTATGTATTGGACACCTTTGTGCTGATTCTATTTCAGGCCTTTGCCTCTCTCTATTTTGGGGGGTTCAGCACCCCCTCTCTATTTTGGGGTGACTTTGCACCTCCCTATTCTTGGCACCTTTGTGCCTCCCTATTCTTGGCACCTTTGTGCCTCCCTATTCTTGGAGTGCCAATCTGGTTACCCAAACTCAGGTGTGAGCATTTTATGACTTTGTGTTTCTTTATGCCTTGTTAACCCATTGGTGTAGGCCCAGGGGATTCCTAAGGTTATCCCCCACACAGGGAAGGTGCAAAGAAAAATCAAAGATAAGGAACCACAGTGAAAGGTGCCATAGATCAGTGCTTCTCGAGCTTTGGCCTTAAGCCTGTAAATCTCCTGGACATCTTGTTAAAATGCAGATTCTGGGGCGCCTGGGTGGCGCAGTCGGTTAAGCGTCCAACTTCAGCCAGGTCACGATCTCGCGGTCCGTGAGTTCGAGCCCTGCGTCGGGCTCTGGGCTGATGGCTCAGAGCCTGGAGCCTGTTTCCGATTCTGTGTCTCCCTCTCTCTCTGCCCCTCCCCCGTTCATGCTCTGTCTCTCTCTGTCCCAAAAATAAATAAACGTTGAAAAAAAAAAAATAAAAAAAAAAAAATGCAGATTCTGTGCCAGTAGGTCTGGGTGAGGCCTAAGGATCTTCATTTCTAACATGGTGATTGCTGCCCGGGGACATGTGTCATCCACAAGGCCTTCATCATTGGAAGGCCTAGATTATCAGAGACCCTAGATCATGGGAGAAGTACTAAATTGTAAAAGTAACTGGAATATTAGGAGAGAAGCAGGCAGGAGCAAGTTGGGGTTAGGGAGGCCACATATGTGGATCACAAGAGACCTTGGAGACTAGGTCAGGGACTTTATTCTTTACCCCAGCTTAATGGAAAACTATTGAGGGCTTTAAAACTTGGTTTAGATTTGTTTCTTGTGCATTACCAGAGTTAATGTTGCCATTGAACACTCATTCAGAAAAATAAAACTTAATTTACTTATTTGTGACAATTTGATTTGATATCTTACAAAAAACCTCCAGTTGCATCATGGTAGCAGCATAGGCAGGGAAAAGGGACTTATTTTTTGAAAGATTCATTAATCCATTTTCCTGGATTTCCAACATTCTTTAGAAAGATAGTGAAAGACAAAGTGAAGAAAAAACAACAAAGATACAAGAGGGTTCACTATGAAAAGTCTGCAGAGGAGTTGAGTGAGCAGAATGATGTGCAGAGGTAGCTTTTAAATAACCAAAACTTGACTGAAATTTCCCGCCCCCTTAAATTTTGTGCCATTATCTCCTAACTCATTTTGTTGCCTTTCTATGAGTGCAAAAGGTCTGCATTGCTGCTTCTGGTATGAATTGTCTTTTCAATTTTAGTTACTTTAATAAATAGGTTGTAATGTTTCATTGTCATTATAATTTGCATTTTGATGATGCTTAGCACCATTTTGTGCCCTTACTTGACATCAGTATGCCATCTTCAGTGAAGAGCCTATTCACATTTTTCCCAATTTTAATTAGATTATTTGTTTTCCATTTTTTGAGTTTTGACAGTTCTCCATATTATCTGAATATGAGGTTTTTATTTGCTATATGATTTATACATATTTTCTGAAATCTCTGGTTTGTCATTTTATTTTAGAAATGTTTTTGAACAAAAAGTCTTTTAATGAAGTTAATTATCTTTTTTTTTTTCCTTAGGGACTGTGCTTTTTGGTATTCTATTTTTCTTTGAATTTTTACTTAATTTCTAATTAGTTCACATACAATGCATGTTAGTTAGCATCCAGTCATTTCAGGAGTAGAATTCAGTGATTCATCGCTTGCGTACAATACCCAGTGCTCATCACAAGTGCCCTTGTTAGTACCCATCATCCATCTAGCCCATCCTCCACACACCCCCTTCATCAACCCTCAATTTGTTCACTGTTAAGAGTCTCTTATAGTTTGTTTCCCTCTTGCTCTCTTTTTTAAAAATGTTTATTTATTTATTTTGAGAGAAAGAATGGGGGAGGGGCAGAGAGAGGGGGAGAGAGAGAATCCCAAGCAGACAATTCACTATCAGTGCAGAGCCCAGTACAGGGCTTGAGCTCACAAACTGTGAGTTCATGACCTGAGCTGAAATCAAGAGTTACATACTTATCCGACTGAGCCACCCAGGAACCCCCTCTCTCTTTTTTACCCCTTCCCATATGTTCATCTGTTTTGTTTGTTAAAATCTACATATGAGTGAAATCATGTGGTATTTGTCTTTCTCTGACTGACTTACTTTGCTTAGCATAATACAGTCTAGCTCCATCCACATCATTAAAAATGGCAGGATTTCATTCTTTATGATGGCTGAGTAATATTCTTTGTATATATCTACCACATCTTCTTTATTCATTTATCAGGCAAAGGGTACTTGTGCTGTTTCCGTAGTTTAGCTATTGTTGAAAATGCTGCTATAAACATCAGGATGCAGGTGTACCTTCAAATCTGTACTTTTGTATCCTTTGGGTAAATACCTAGTAGTGCCATTGCTGAATTGTAGGGTAGTTCTATTTTTTACTTTTTGAGCAACCTCCATACTGTTTACATTCCCACCAACAGTGCAAGAATTCCTCTTTTTCTGCATACTCACCAACACCTGTTGGTTTTTGTGTTCCTAATTTTAGCCATTCTGACAAGTGTGAGGTGGTAATCTTATTGTGGTTTTGATTTGTATTTAAAATGTGTTCATGTATTCTGCCCACATCTTAACTGGATTATTTGTTTTTTGGGTAGTGAGTTTGATAAGTCCTTTATAGATTTTGGATACTAACCCTTTATCAGATATGTCATTTGCAAATATCTTTTCTCATTCTGTTGGCTGACTTTTAGTTTGGTTAATTGTTTCCTTTGCTGTGCAGAAGCTTTTTTTCTTGATGAGGTCTCAATAGTTCATTTTTGCTTTTATTTCCCTTGCCTTCAGAGACATGTCAAATAAGAAGTTGCTGAAGCCAAGGTCAAAGACGTAGTTGCCTGTTTTCTCCTCTAGGATTTTGATGGGTTCCTGTCTCACATTTAGGTCTTTCATCCATTCTGAATTTATTTTGTGTATGGTGTATGAAAGTGGTCCAGGTTCATTCTTATGCATGTTGCTGTCCAGTTTTCCCAACACAATTTGTTGAAGAGACTGTCTTTTTGTCTATTGGATATTCATTCCTGTTTTGTCAAAGATTAGTTGATCATACAGTTGTTGGTCTACTTCTGAGTTTTCTGTTCTGTTCCATTGATCTCTGTGTCTGGTTTTGTGCCAGTACCATACTATCTTGATGACTACAGGTTTGTAATGTAGCTTGAAGTCTGGAATAGTGATGCCTCCAGCTTTACGTTCTTTTTCAGGATTTCTGTGGCTATTTGGGGTCTTTTATGGTTCCATGCAAATTTTAGGGTTCTTTGTTCTAGCTCTGTGAAAAATGCTGCTGATATTTTGATAGGTATTGCAGTAAATGTGTAGATTGATTTGGGAAGTATAGACATTTTAATAATGTTCTTCCAATCCATGAACATGGAATGTTTTTACATTTCTTTATGTCCTCCTCAATTTCTTTTTTTTTTTTTTTAATTTTTTTTTTCAACGTTTATTTATTTTTGGGACAGAGAGAGACAGAGCATGAACGGGGGAGGGGCAGAGAGAGAGGGAGACACAGAATCGGAAACAGGCTCCAGGCTCTGAGCCATCAGCCCAGAGCCTGACGCGGGGCTCGAACTCACGGACCGCGAGATCGTGACCTGGCTGAAGTCGGACGCTTAACCGACTGCGCCACCCAGGCGCCCCATGTCCTCCTCAATTTCTTTCATAAGTGTTCTATAAATGTGTTATCTCTTTGGTAGGTTTATTCCTAAGTATTTTATGGTTTTTGGTGTAACTATAAATGGGGTTGATTCCTTGATTTCTTTTTCCACTGCTTCATTACTGGTATATAGAAATGCAATGGATTTCTATATACTGGTGATATAACTGGCAACTTTCCTGAATTCATGTATTGGTTCTAGAAATGTTTTGGTGGAGTTATTTGGGTTTTCTGTATAGCATAACATGTCATCTGCAAATAATCAAAATTTGACATCTTCCTTGCCAATATGGATGCCTTTTATTTCACTTTGTTGTCTGATTGCTGAGGCTCAGACTTCTAGTAGTATGTTAAATAGTAATGGTGAGAGTTGACCCTGTCTTGTTCCTAGCCATAGAGGAAAAGCTCTCAGTTTTTCCATATTGAGGTTTTTAGCTGTAGGTCTTTTGTATGTAGCCTTTATGATGGTGAGGTTTGTTCCATCTCTCCCTACTCTGCTGACAGTTTTTACCAAGAATGGATGCTATATTTTCTTAAATGCTTTTTCTGCATCTATTAAGAGGATCATATGGTTTTTATCCTTCTTTTTATTTTTTTTTAAGTTTATTTATTTATTTTTGAGAGAAAGCAAGTGCAAGCCAGGGATGAGCAGAGAGAGAGGGAAAGAGAAAATCCCAAGCAAGCTCCACGCTGTCAGCAGAGGGCCCAATGTGGGGCTTGATCTCACAACCCCTGAGATCATGACCTGAGCCAAAATTAAAGGTGGGACACATAACTGACTGAGCCACCAAGGTGCCCCATATCCTTTCTTTTATTAATATGGTATATCACGTTAATTTGTTTGCAAATATTGAATCAGGCCTGCAGCACAAGAATAAATCCCACTTGATCATGGTGAATAATTCTTTTAATGTACTGTTGAATTCAGTTTACTAGTATCTTGTTGAGAATCTTTGCATCCGTGTTCACCAGGGTTATTGGCCTATAATTCTTTTAGTGTGGTCTTTGTCCAGTTTAAGAATCAAGGTAATGTTGGTCTCATAGAATGAGTTTGGAAGTTTTACTTCCATTTTTATTTTGGGGGACCAGTTTGAGAATAGGTATTAACTATTCTTTAAATGTTTGGTGGAATTCCCCTGGAAGCCATCTGGCCCTGGACTTTTGTTTGTTGGGAGATTTTTGATTATGATTCCAATTTCTTTGCTGGTTATGGGTCTATTCACATTTTCTGTTTCTTCTTGTCTCAGTTTTGGTAGTTTGTATGTTTGTAGAAAGTCTGCCATTTCTTCCAGATTGCTCAGTTTGTTGGCATTTAATTTTTCCTCATATTCTCTTATCATTGTTTGTATTTCTGTGGTGTTTATGATCTATCCTCTTTCATTCATGATTTTATTGATTTGGGTCCTTTGTCTTTTCTTTTTGATAAGTCTGGCTAGGGGTTTATCAATTTTATTAATTCTTTCAAAGAATCAGGTCTTAGTTTCATTGATCTGTTCTACTGTATTTTTGTTTCTAGATCATTGATTTCTGCTCTAATCTTTATTATTTCCCCTCTTCTGCTGGCTTTAGGCTTTATTTTGCTGTTCCTTTTCTAGCTCCTTTAGGTGTAAGCTAGGGTGTGTATTTGCTACTTTTCCTTCTTCTTGAAGTAGTCCTGTATTGTAATATACTTCCTTCTTAAGACTGCCTTTGCTGCATCCCAAAGATTTGGATTATCATGTTTTCATTTTCATTTGCTTCCATGTACTTTTTTTTATTTCTTCTTTAATTTCCTGGTTAACCCATTCATTCTTTAGAAAGATGTTCTTTAATCTCCAAGTACTCATAATCTCTCTAAATTTTTTCCTGTGGTTGACTTCAAGTTTCATAGTGTTGTGGTATCAAAATATGCATGGTATGATATCAATTTTTTGTACTTGGGATGATTTGTGACCCAGTAAGTGATATATTCAGGAGGATATTCCATATGCAGTCAAAAAGAATGTGTATTCTGCTGCTTTAGGAGGAGGGGTTCTGAATATATCTGTTAAGTACATCTGGTTCAGTGTGTCATTCAAAGCTATTGTTTCCTTGGTTTTCTGCTTAGATAATCTGTCCATTGGTGTAAGCGGGGTATTAAAGTCCCCTTCTATTATTGTGTTTTTATCAATAAGTTTCTTTATGTTTGTCATTAATTGATTTATATATTTGGGTTCTTTTGAGTTGGGGACATAAAATATTTACAATTTTTAGATCTTCTTGATGAATAGATTCCTTAATTATGATGCAATGCCCTTCTTCATCTATTGATAAAGTCTTTGGTTTAAAATCTACTTAGTCTGATATAATTATGGCTTCCTCTGGCTTTCTTTTGACATCCTTTAGCATGATAGGTGGTTCTCCATCCCCTCACTTTCAATTTGCAGGTGTCTTTAGGTCTAAAATGAGTCTCTTTTAGACAAGCATGGAGATGGGTCTTGTTATTTTTATCTATTCTGATACCTGTGTCTTTTGATTGGAGCATATAGTCCATTTACATTCAGAGTGATTACTGATAGATATGAATTTTGTGCCATTGTGTTACCTGTAAAATTGGTGTTTCTGGTGATGTTCTCTTTTCCTTTCCAGTCTTTGTTGCTTTTGGTCTTTTTTCCCCACTCAAAGAGTCCCCTGTAATATTTCTTTCATGGGTGGTTTAGTGGTCACAAATTCCTTTATTTTTTGCTTGTATGGGTAAGTCTTATCTCTCCATCTATTCTGAAATACAGCCTTGCTGCATAAAGTATTGTTGGTTGCATACTTTTTCCTGTTCAGCATGTTGAATATATATCCTGTCAGTCCCTCTGGCTGCCAGTTCTCTCTGTACAAATCTGCTGCAAACCTTATCTGTCTTCCCTTGTAAGGTAATGACTTTTTTTCCCTTCTGTTTTCAGGATTCTTTCCTAGTCTGTGTATTTTGCAAATTTGACTATGATATGCCTGGCTTTTGTTGAATTTAATGGGAGTTCTCTGTGCTTCATGGTTTTTGATGTTTGTTTCCTTCCCCAAATTAGGAAGTTTTCAGCTATAGTTTGCTCACGTAAACCATCTTCCCCCTTTTCTCTCTCTTCATCTTCTGAGACTCCTATGATATGAATGTTATTATGCTTTAAGGAATCACTGAATTCCTATGTCTACATTTGTGATCCAATCCTTTTTTCCCTCTTCTTTTCAACTTCATTGTTTTCCATAATTCTATCTTCAGTATCACTGATTTGTTCCTCCATTTCATCCATCCTCACTCTCATGGAATTCATTTGGGTTTTCATTTCAGTTATAGCATTTTTAATTTTGGCCTGAATAGTTTATAGTTCTCTTATCTCTGCTATAAGGGATTCTCTAGTGTCTTCCATGCTTTTTTCAAGCCCATCTAGTATCCTTAAAATTATTGTTTTAAATTCTAGTTCAGACATCTTACTTATAGCTGCATTAAGTCTCTAGTGGTGACTTCTTCCTGTTCTTTCTTTTGGGGTGAATCCCTTCCTTTTGTTTTGGTCAAAAATAAAAAAGAAATAAAAATTTTTAAATTTAAAAAATTTCTTTTTCTGATTAAAAACAAATAACCAAAAACAAAGGAAGCTAGATCTTCTTTCACATATTGCTGAAGATTTGAAGCACTGTATCACTAGTAGACTTGATGTGTGTGAGGAGTCTGTGTTGGTCTCCTGGGCATGGGGCCCATGGTGCTGCTTCCCAGGCACACTTGCCCTAGTAAAGATGTACCTCTAGAGTGCAGTGGGGAGTGGCTCAGTGCAATCAACTTCAGCCTCCACTGGAAGGCACTGTGTTTCTCACTGAATTTGGTGAATGCTAATGGGTGGGGAGAAATAGGATCCCCTGCTCTCTCATCTCCAGAGCAGGGAGCTCATGTGTACCACTCCTTAGAAAGCCCTCATAAAAGAGCAAACAATCACCCCTCCTGTGTCCAGGCCTTCCATAAGATCACCCTGTCTGTTGACCAAGCTGTCCACCTGCCATGCTACACAGCACTCCCGTGTTTTATCTCAGGCACAGCTGGGTTTCAAAATTCCAAACTTCAGAGACACCCACAGTGCAAACCCTCACTGATCCTCTGGGGGAGGGCCTCGCCCTGCTGTGGCCAGTGCTGGCTTGTCCTAGGAAACAGTCCTGCAATCATGTAGCAACTCAAGGGTTTATGTACAGCAGAGAAGAAAGCCAGCACCAAGGTTTGCTGCCCTCACCCAGCATCTTTGTTCCTATGCTGGTGAATAGGGCATCTCTGTGGTGCCCTCAGGGCCATTTGTCTATGGAAAGCAGTGCCCCCCTGCCAAATGTACTCCATAAAAGGAAACTCCATAAAAGTGATCCCAGAAGATCCTCAGAGCACACTCTCTGCTCCCATCTCCACCTCCTTCCCCACTGGAGCACTGCTAAGCTTGCCAGGTGCAGGACCCTGTCAATGGCACAAACCTCTAAAACTTCAGACTTTGTACTTTACTGCTTATTTTTTTAAAAATTGCGATTTTAATCCACCTTGTTTTCCCAGTCAATGTGTGGGGAAGAGTTTTCTTGTGCAATCCCCTGCATATGTTTTTTTTCGCTCTTTCTCTCTCTCTTTCTCTCTTGCTTCTCTCTCTGTGATCAAGGCTCCCTCCTGTCCACAGCATCCATGACTCTTTTCTCCCCCAAGTCAACTCTCTGCAGCTCCGACCTTCCATGAGGTGGTTGTTTTTCTACTTGGAGATACGCAGTTTTGTTCTCTCAGTCTTCAGATCGATTTATTGGGTGTGCAGAATGATTTGATATTGATGTAGCTGTGTTCCAGGGATGAGGCAAACTTATAGTTGCCCTACTCCTCTGCCATCGTAACCTGTCTCCTCTGGTGTTGTAGTTCTTGATTGTGCATTTATGTCTACAATTCTTTTTGCATATTATCTGTATCAAAGTTCCTTTTCTGCATATAGATATCCAATTGTTTCTGCATAATTTATTGAAAAACTATTTTCTCTACTAAATTATCTTTGTACCTTTGCAAAATCAGCTGTCCATATGTGTATGGGTTTATTTCTGGACTTCATTCTGTCCCACTCATTTATTTGTCTATCTTTATAACAATACAGCACTGTCTTGATACTGAAGTTCTATATGAAGTCATGGAATCAGATATTGTTAGACCACTAACTTTGTTCTTCTTTTTCAAGTATTTCTACATCCTTTACATTTCCATGTGAATAATATAATTAGCTTTATCAGTTTCTTAAGAAATCCTACTATGATTTTGATTGGACTTTTATTAAATCTATAGATGCATTTAGGGAGAATTGATATTTTCTTAAATATTGAATCATCTAACCCGTCTTTCCATTGATTTAGTTATTCTTTAATTTCTTTCAATAAGGCATTTTTTTTTCTTTTTCTGGGTATAGGTCTTGCACATTATTTGTCTGATTTGCTACTGCTTTCATATATTTTTAACTATCATACATAGTGTCATGCATACGTACATCCACATGTTTGCAGATAGGGAAATTATGCAGTAGAGATAGTTTTGTAAACTGCTATTCATGCTTAATATGCAGAGTGAAAGTTCTAGAGAAAGGGTTCAAGTCCCTACTCTGATCCCTCCTGCACTTTCATTTTTACCTCTTTTAGGAAATTTATTAAAATAAAAGCAGATTTTAATATGATATATGAAATGACTAGATTCTGGCAGGACCACATGTGTTTATGGAGCATCCAAAGGTTGGCCTGTGGCTTTTACTTACCATTATTCTTCTCCCCTTTTAGCAGACATACCAAGCAGTCCCCCAATGCATGCTGCCCTAAAACAGGCCCAGTCATCTCTCTCTCCTTCCTTAACAGAGAAGTAAACTTACTTATGGGCTTTTCCTTCTAAATATGGCCAGCTTTATTTCATTTCTTCTTCAAACTGGTCACCAAGCTTTAGTCTGGCCAACACACGCCAATCTTGTGCACCATGGGTAACATGTTCTTTTTGGCTCCATTTCTTTCACACTAGAAATCAAGATTCAAATTGTACTTATAAGGAAAAAGCCCCTTGGAGCTCTAGTCTAGGCCATAATTTCCTATGGGTTTTTTTTTTTTTTTTTTTTTTTGGTATTGGTTTTCTGGGCTTTTTTGATGCAAAGAGGTTCTTTTATTATAGCACAAGGATGGGACTCATGGACAGAAAGAGCTGCATTGTGATTATGAGGAGCATTTGATTATATACTTTTCAGTTGAGAGAGGTAGAGATAAAGGAAGTCTCTAAAGGGATTTCTGTATGTTGAAGAACACTTAAAGAATATGTTATTTTGACTAAAGCTCAGAAAACAGTATGGTTAGGTTTCTTTTCCATGCACTTACATATTTTTCTAGAACATCTGAAAGACTTATGTACTTCTCCTCAAAACTCCTGGAAGATGATTCAGTTTCTTCTGATTATCTGTTTTATATAAAGTATATAGACTGGGCTTTTCTTTGAAGATTTTAACTAAAAATTCAAACAAAAAATGCAAGTAGTCAGGTTATCTATTTCTTCTTAAATAAGCCTTGGTAGTTTGCATATTTTCAAGGAATTTGTTCATTTTATCTAGATGACATAATTTTTGTACATAAAGCTATTCAAGATATATCTTTGTTTGTTCTTTAAACATTATAGCATCTGAATGTATAGCATACATAATTTTTTATGTTCTGATATTTTCATTTTTGATCATTTAGTAACTTAAGTATTTTTTTCTTCTTGGCCCGTTTGGCTAAAAGTTTATCAGTTTTATTGATCAGTTTTATTGATCAGGAACACGACAGGGATGTCCACTCTCACCGCTGTTGTTTAACATAGTGTTGGAAGTGCTAGCATCAGCAATCAGACAACTAAAGGAAATCAAAGGCATCAAAATTGGCAAAGATGAAGTTAAGCTTTCACTTTTTGCAGATGACATGATATTTTACATGGAAAATCCAATAGACTCCACCAAAAGTCTGCTAGAACTGATACATGAATTCAGCAAAGTCGCAGGATACAAAATCAATGTAGAGAAATCAGTTGCATTCTTATACACTAATAATGAAGCAACAGAAAGACAAATAAAGAAACGGATCCCATTCACAATTGCACCAAGAAGCATAAAATACCTAGGAATAAATCTAACCAAAGATGTACAAGATCTGTATGCTGAAAACTATAGAAAGCTTATGAAGGAAATTGAAGAAGATATAAAGAAATGGAAAAACATTCCGTGCTCATGGGTTGGAAGAATAAATATTGTTAAAATGTCAATACTACCCAAACTATCTACACATTCAATGCAATCCCAATCAAAATTGCACCAGCATTCTTCTTGAAACTAGAACAATCAATCCTAAAATTCATATGGAACCACAAAAGGCCCCAAATAGCCAAAGTAATTTTGAAGAAGAAGACCAAAGCAGGAGGCATCACAATCCCAGACTTTAGCCTCTACTACAAAGCTGTCATCATCAAGACAGCATGGTATTGGCACAAAAACAGACACATAGACCAATGGAATAGAATAGAGACTCCAGGATTGGACCCACAAATGTATGGCCAACTCATCTTTGACAAAGCAGGAAAGAATATCCAATGGAAAAAAGACAGTCTCTTTAACAAATGGTGCTGGAAGAACTGGACAGCAACATGCAGAAGAATGAAACTAGACCACTTTCTTACACCATTCACAAAAATTAACTCAAAATGGATAAAGGACTTGAATGTAAGACAGGAAACCATCAAAACACTAGAGGAGAAAGCAGGAAAAGACCTCTCTGACCTCAGCCGCAGCAATTTCTTACTTGACACATCTCCAAAGGCAAGGGAATTAAAAGCAAAAATGAACTATTGGGACCTCATGAAGATAAAAAGCTTCTGCACAGCAAAGGAAACAATCAACAAAACTAAAAGGCAACCAACGGAATGGGAAAAGATATTTGCAAATGACATATCGGACAAAGGGCTATATATATATATCCAAAATCTATAAAGAACTCACCAAACTCCACACCCAAAAAGCAAATAATCCAGTGAAGAAATGGGCAGAGGACATGAATAGACACCTCTCTAAAGAAGACATCCTGATGGCCAACAGGCACATGAAAAGATGCTCAACATCGCTCCTCATCAGGGAAATACAAATCAAAACCACACTCAGATATCACCTCACACCAGTCAGAGTGGCCAAATGAACAAATCAGGAGACTATAGATGCTGGAGAGGATGTGGAGAAACGGGAACCCTCTTGCACTGTTGTTGGGAATGCAAACTGGTGCAGCCACTCTGGAAAACAGTGTGAAAGTTCCTCAGAAAATTAAAAATAGACCTACCCTATGACCCAGCAATAGCACTGCTAGGAATTTACCCAAGGGATACAGGTGTACTGATGCATAGGGGCACTTGTACCCCAATGTTTATAGCAGCACTCTCAACAATAGCCAAATTATGGAAAGAGCCTAAATGTCCATCAACTGATGAGTGGATAAAGAAATTGTGGTTTATATACACAATGGAATACTACGTGGCAATGAGAAAGAACGAAATATGGCCCTTTGTAGCAACGTGGATGGAACCGGAGAGTGTTATGCTAAGTGAAATAAGCCATACAGAGAAAGACAGATACCATATGTTTTCACTCTTATGTGGATCCTGAGAAACTTAACAGAAACCCATGGGGGAGGGGCAGGAAAAAAAAGAAAAAAAAACTAGGTTAGAGTGGGAGAGTGAGCCAAAGCATAAGAGACTCTTAAAATAACTGAGAACAAACTGAGGGTTGATGGGGGTTGGGAGGGAGGGGAGGGGAGTTGATGTGCATTGAAGAGGGCATCTTTTGGGATGAGCACTGGGTGTTGTATGGAAACTAATTTGACAATAAATTTCATATAATAAAAAAAAGAAGTAGAGAAACTGGATATAAAAAAAATAAATAAAAACCAGGCTTTTCGTTTTGTTGATTTTTCTGTATTATTTTTGTTTCAATTTAATTGACTTGTGTTCTTAATTTATAAATTTCTTTTTGCTTTCTTTGGATTTAATTTGTTCTTTTTATAATGTCTTAATGTAGAAGTTTTAACCTTAATTTAATTATTTTTATTTTCTAATATAAGCATTTAATGATCTAAATTTCTCTTTAAGCACTATTTTACCTATATCCCACATACTTAAACATTTGTATTTTTATTTTCACTTTATTTAAAATATATTCTTTCCTTATTACTATCTCTTTGACATATGGGTATTTAGAAGGATGACTTTTTTTTTAAATTTTGTTTTAAAGTAATCTCTACATTCAACACGGGGCTCAAACTTACAACCCCGAGATCAGGAGTCACATGCTCCATTGACTGAGCCAGCCAGGTGTCCCTGGAAGGATGGTTTTTAATTGCCAAATAAATTATTGAAAAAGGAGTACTATAAACCTAATCTATAATTGTGAATTTGTCTGGTTCTCATTTCTACTTTATCATTTTTTCTTCAAGTATTTTGAAACTCCATTGTTCAGTGGTTACATATTTAGTATTATTTTGTCTTAATTAGTTGAACCCTATATAACACTATATAATTTTGCAATGTCCCTCGTTATCCTTGGTAATATTCCTTGATCTAAGGTCTGTTTTGCTCCATAGCCGCTATAGCTTTTTTTTTTTTTTGATTCGTGTTTGCATGATGGATCTGTTTTCTATCCTTTTACTTCTAATTTATCTAAGACTTTATATTTGATGTGTTTCTTTTGAACAGTATATGATTAGATCTTGCTTTTGAATCCAATCAGATAATCTGTTTTATATTTGGTATATAATACCATTTATATTCAATGAGATTATTGATGTGGTTGGATTAAAAGTTACCATTTTAGCTAGATGTTCTATGTCCATTCCATCTGTTCTTCATTCTTCTTCTTTTCTTTTCCTGACTGCTTTTGGATTAATAGAGGCTTTTTGTGATTTCACTTTATATCCACCTTTGGCTTATTATTTATACATTGTCTATTTTTTTGGTGGTTCCTTTACAGTATACAGTATATCACTTTAATTCATCACAATCTATCTTCAAATAATGTTATACCAAGTAATAATTGTGTCATATTGAAATAAGATGGTACAGGTATGCCTGATTCCTGTATAAAATATACAATATGACCTTAAGAGAATAAGGGCATCTTCATGTTCTTCCAGACCTTGAGACATGATTTGAGTGCAAGTAATTTATTTAGGAACAGTTGATGAGTGAGAAAGTGAGACAGGAAAGGGAATGTAGCCAATAAAAGGTAATTTAAAAAAAATTACAACTGTGGGCATGAATTTCAAAAGCATTATATCAACCAAAGGACAAAGAATTGAGGGTATTTACTCACCATCTCCCATCAGTCATTGGTTGATAGATGATCTGGAAGAGATTCTAAAAAGAACATTTACTTCTCAGTTTCCTAGTCTGCCTTAAGTGAGGGTAGAATCGCTCTGGCCATGAGAGAAAGCCCTCAGATGCAGATGTACAGCTTAAAAAGATATGGGCAACCATCAACAGTATCTACAACAGGGAATCTATAGGAATCAGTGGGCAGTGTGACCTGTGATTGACAGTGAATGAGCCATTCAGCACTAGCTATCATAGCAGGTCAGAATATCTCTCAAGCAACCCATTCTCAAAAAACTAAAGTTGTGACTTGCCCACAAATAATCAAAGGAATGATGAAATTTGCTTTTATAGGCTTAGAAAAGCAGAAAACACTCTCAAAGTGAATTATAGCATACAGTTTATACTACATAACACTTATCATAGGGCCTCTTAATTAAAAGAGAGTATCCTCTGATATTTGCCAAACTTCTGTTAAGAGTGATGGGATATTATTTAATTTATTTTTGAGTTTAAACTCTAACATATACTTACAATACAGTTACCAGTCACATTATCATTATCTATTGGTCCATTGCTTATAGCATCTTATGCACAAGGCAGTCAGCCACACAATATTGTGTCATGAATACTGCCCCTGAATTGAGCAGTGCCCTCAGTCTGCCCAGCCATTCACAGTTTCTCTGCATACAGTTTGTCTCAATACTATTTATGGAACCCATTATTTTTCCCTCAATAGTTTATAAATGTGGTTTCATTGTCTTTGTAGTCTCAGTGCAACAGACAAAATGTTACCATACAGATCTTTCCTTTAGTAGTAATCCAGTCTCTGTCTTTAAGGTTGTAGATATTCTCTTTACCCCTAGAGTCTGAAGGGGTTCACCACGAACATATCCTTGTGAATATGGATAAATGCTATCCATTGAGGATGTTTAGCTTAGGAATCCAAGATTTCCTTTGTTTCTAGGAAATGGCTTGATGATGTGTATTTCAGACTGATCCTGACTTGCCACTTTTAGAGTCACCAGCTGAAAGGTTGTAAATGCACTATAGAACCTCTTCAGTAGGAGGTTCTTCCCTAAAATACTCTTAAACAATAAATACCCCAATATGTTAAATTTTCTTATTAGTTTAAATATTATATGGTTTCACAGCACTTGTATTTTGAAATAACAGTGTCCTTATTCACAAATCTAAACCTTTCCCTCTGCCTAGTTGAAGAGAGGACATAGGACCGTGCAGAAACATAGAATAGTCATTTAAATCTCCATCAGCACCAAGATGCCTCTATTAAGTACCTCCATTTATATGACAAGGATCATTTTCTCCTAATACTGTATTTGATTTGTAGAAATTGTGATTTCAGTTCACTTCAATGTGTACCCTCTTCTTGTCTCTTCCTGTTTAGATTGCCAAGCACATTGATGTAATCATTTTACATTCATGTACTCTTTGTGCCCTGTCAAAAAGTCAAAGATTATCTAAAATATGCTGGAGGACCTGTACAGTGCTGGCTTCAGTCCTCAGCCTTACATCTTCCTAGCTTGCATTCCTGTTAGGTCTGTACATCAGATTTTCTGAATATGCTATTCTTCCTCTTAATTCTTCCTTACTGCTCACCAATATCAAGCCATCACCTGGATATTTTGCAGTGGCAATAGGTATCCAAAGATATTACAGATTGAAACAAATTATACATTTGCCACTTTAGAGTTCCTTTAAATTCATATGTCCAATGGAGAAAGTCACTACATATTTCTTAGAGTAGCCAATGAAAGAAAAATAAATATTACACTGAAAGTTTTTATAATCATTTCAGAAATAAAAAAACCATTCCATAGTGGCACTTACCCAAATTAAGATATGTTTCATTGTCTAACTAAAGAAGCAAATTATTTTTACTTGAGTAATAGACATGTAAGAGATTATAAGACCAATAACTATGGAAACTTACGTTTCTGCATGATTAAACATGAAAAGATAAATGCAGCATATTCCTAATGTCTGAGGAGATATATCCTGAAATCTTCCAATATTTACAAATTCTTGAGTACCAATATTGCCTATAATTTCCCTGATAAAATATACTGTGTATTTTCATACAGTTGAGCCATACTTTTAATTAATTGTCTACTTTTTATTTTATCCCAGTTAAGATTCTTCTCAATAATATCCACTATTCTCTTATATTCTGTGCTTTTTAAAATATTTTCTTCACTACAAAGAAAGTTTTCTCTTCAGGACAGTCTCCTCTAAGAAGTCGCTTCATCTGAGTCTCTGAACAATCGAAAGGCAGCAAGACTTTTTTTTTCATTCAAGTTTTTGCTTAAATTCCAGTTTCATTAATACACAGTGTAATATTAGTTTCAGGTGTAGAATTTAGTGATTCATCACTTACATAAAACACCCAGTGCTCATCACAACAGGTGGCCTCCTAAAACCCTTCACCTATTTAACCCATCCCCCTGCCCACCTCCCCTCCAACAACCCTCTGTTTGTTCTCTGTAGTTAAGGGTCTATCTCCTGTTTAGCCTCTCTTTTATTTCCCCACTATATCCATCTGTTTTGTTTCTTAAATTCCACATATGAGTGAAATCATGTTATTTGTCTTTCTCTGACTTATTTTGCTTAGCATAATACTCTCTAGCTATGTCCATGTCATTGCAAATGACAAGATTTCATTCTTTTTGATGGCTGAGTAACATTCTATTACATATATACCACATCTTCTTTATCCATTCATCAGTCAATGGACCTTTGGGCTCTTTCCATAATTTGGCTATTGTTGATAATGCAGCTATAAACATTGAGGTGCATGTATCCCTTTGAATCTGCATTTTTATATCATTTGGGGAAATACCTAGGAGAGCATTGCTGGATCATTTCTTACACCATACACAAAAATAAATTCCAAATGGATGAAAGACCTAAATGTGAGACAGGAAACCATCAAAATCCTAGAGGAGAACACAGGCAGCAACCTCTTTGACCTCAGCCATAGCAACTTGTTACTAGACATGTTGCCAGAGGCAAGGAAAACAAAATCAAAAATACACTATTGGGACTTCATTAAGATAGAAAGCTTCTGGGGTGCCTGGGTGGCTCAGTCAGTTGAGGTCCAACTTCGGCTCAGGTCATGATCTCATGGTTTGTGAGTTGTGAGTTCAAGCCCCACGTTGGCTTTGTGCGGACAGCGCAGAGCCTGCTTCAGATTCTGTCTCCCTCACTCCCCCTACCCCATTCATGCTTTCTCTCCTCAAAAATAAAAAAACATTAAAAAAGAAGATAAAAACTTCTACACAGTGGAGAAAACAATCAACAAACCTAAAAGGCAGTCTTTGGAATGGGAGAAGATATTTACAAATGACATATCTGATAAAGGGGTTAATATCCAAAGTATATAAAGAACTTGTACAACACAACATGGGAAAAACAAATAATCTACTTAAAAATGGGCAGAAGACATGAATAGACATTTTTCTAATGAAGACATCTAGATGGCCAACAGAAACGTGAAAAGATGCTCAACATCACTCATCATCAGGGATATACAGATCAAAACTACGGTGAGATACCACCTCATACCTGTCAGAATGGCTAAAATTAACAACACAAGAAACAACAGGTGTTGCTGAGGGTAAAGAGAAGGGGAAACCCTCTTACACTGTTGGTCAGAATGCAAACTGGAAAAGCAGCAAAACTTTTGATATGCAGGCTTTGGACAATTATCTTGACTCAGTCATTCCAGCCTCAAGCAAAGAAACATAAATATCTGCTACAATCATATTACAAACTATTATTATATCTAATTTAGAGGAAATGTACAAAGAGTAAAAAAATCACAAATTTTAAATGCTTAGTTTTCTTAAAGGTGGTCTATTTTTAATCAGTGATTCAGTTCTGTGTGACATTAAGATCTCCTTACATTGAAACAAATACCCAATGAAGCTTTCATCATACAGCACTCAGAAACTGCCCTAGACACTGCCTTCTGTTAAACTTATAAAGCCAAAGCTACTTTTCATAACTTCAGACCCCTTGCATTTTGCAAAGTTTGAAATGAGCAAGTTTAAATTTTGCCTTAAGAACTATTTATATTTTATTATTCTCCTCAAGGCATTTAAAACCTCTTTGTTTCTCAAACTGTAAATAAAAGGATTTAGCAGGGGAATTATGATTGTGTAAAATACAGAATACATTTTATCTTGATTTTCAGCTGGGCCAGACCCAGGACGCACATACATGAAGAAGAGAGTGCCATAGAACAAAGAGACAGAGAGCAAGTGGGCGCTGCATGTGGAGAAGGCCTTGCTCCTGCCCTTTTCAGACTTCTTTTTCAGGATGGCAAAGAGGACATGGGAGTAAGAGATGATAATAGTCATAAAGGTGAAAGATTGTATAAAGACTGAAAATATAAAAATTAAGAGCATATTAACTCTAGGGTCAGTACAGGAAATCTTAAACAGTTGTAAAATTTCACAGTAGAAATAATGTATTACATTGGACTTGCAGAAAGTTAATCTAAATAACAAACTGGTGTGCATCATAGGATGAAGAAACCCTATAATATATGAAACACCTAATAACCGAATGCAAAAGATATTGGACATCACCACTGGATAAAGCAAAGGATTACATATAGCTACGTAGCGATCATAGGCCATCACTACCAGAAGGAAACATTCAGTGTTTGCACTGGAAGCAAAAATATAAAATTGGGTGATGCATTCAACCAGGGATATCAAGTGATTGTTGGATAAAAAATTCATCAGCATCTTGGGAGTCACAGAGGTGGAGGAACAAGCATCTGCAAAGGCCAAACTGCCAAGGAGTAAGTACATGGGGGTATGAAGATGGGGGTCCTTCCAGATGAGAAAAATCAGTCCGAGGTTGCCCACCATGGTAGTGAGGTAGATGACCAAGAACACCAGGAACAGGGGGACCTGCAGCCCTGGAAGATCTGTAAGTCCCATGAGAACAAACTCCATCACCTGTGTTTTGTTTCCATCAGATTCACTCAAGTTGATCACTGAAATGGAAGAATAAGTGAAAAACAGAGTCATAAAAGACTGTGAAAATAATCACGTTTTATTTGCAAATAAATGTATCTTCCTTATTTACATATCCCTTTTAACCAGAACATTTATCTTTACACTTCAGTATTCTTTACAAACAATATGTATTTGGGCAACTGTTCCTCAAAATTAAGGGGAATATATATATATATATACCATATACACACCATATATATGGAATTTATTATGTATATTTATTTTATGTATTTATATTTATACATATTTATTATATATAATTTATTATATATAGAGTTTATTACTTGTATAAGAGAAGTGGTTTTGTTTTTTAATTTGGAAAAAATTAATTTCAATTTAATAATCATCTTCTAATTATAAAAGCTTTAAAAATAGAATTAAGCTTTTGCGATATGTTAAAGATGAGTAATCAAAGCCAATAGCATACATTCTAAACAATATAGCATCTTCCTCAAATTAGGACAGATTGAAATGCTTACTCTGACCATTATTGTACAGTATTTTTCAGAAACTTCAATACATCTAAGATATGAAAACAAAATATAACAAAGATTAATGAAATGTCATAAAAATTGTAGGAGATAAATTCATATTTTTACTAATGTTATATTGTTATAATTAAACAAATAACATTATGACTTTAATAAGTACCAGATGCAGGATGAATACATAAATAATCACGAGATTTTTTTCAGTGCAAGCAAGAAAGAAATAAAAAGGATATATATCAGTTACAATAGCCATATACCTTAAAATACATTGAAATATTTTTAAAATATATAAGACCTTGTGAATAAAATTGTAAAACTTACCGAAAAGTATTATACAATTTCTAAAGAAATAGCCAAAATATGATCTCAGATAAGAAGACCTAGTATTATAAATATGTCATTAGAATTCAATTTCAGCTAGAAGTTAAATTCAGTTAGTTGTTTTTAAGATTATTTATTTTTATTTATCTATTTTGAGAGAGAGAGACAGAGCCTGAGCAGGAGAGGGGCAGAGAGAGGAGTATTCCAAGCAGGCTTCACAGAGCTCAGTGTGGGGCTCGATCCCACAAACTGCAAGATCATGACTTTAGCCAAAATCAGGAGTTGGTCACTTAACTGACTGAGCCACCCAGGTGCCCCTGAATCCTAACTGCTTTTTAACATAATAGCATAAGCATAAAGTTCTTATAAAATAAAAGTATTTTAAAGAGACAAGAAAAATATGAACAGTAACAAAGTTAAGTGTGCAGTGGTGTTACAACATGAAGCCTTTAATAGAATATAATATGGCATGAAAATAGGAAAATATAATAGTAAAACCAAATAAAGACTCCAAAGACTGATTCAAGTATATGTACTGGAATTTAATATAGTACATGGGTGATTTTTCAATTGAGAAAATATTATGGCTACATTTGCCTATTTCAGAAAAAAAAAAGTAAGAATGGCTTTGTTTTCCATGTTTGTTTTAAAATTGTTACTGGATTGGGGCGCCTGGGTGGCGCAGTCGGTTAAGCGTCCGACTTCAGCCAGGTCACGATCTCGCGGTCTGTGAGTTCGAGCCCCGCGTCAGGCTCTGGGCTGATGGCTCAGAGCCTGGAGCGTGTTTCCGATTCTGTGTCTCCCTCTCTCTCTGCCCCTCCCCCGTTCATGCTCTGTCTCTCTCTGTCCCAAAAATAAATAAACGTTGAAAAAAAAAATTAAAATTGTTACTGGATCAAGGGCTTAAAAGTAAAAAATTAAAAGAAAACAATTTAAATATTCTAAGAAAATTCATGAAATAAATATAATTTAAATATATTACAAAATCTCTAAGAAACCCACGAATTATAAATAAGGATATAAGTGTATTTAATATAATGTTTAAATACATGAAAATGAAGTATGTATCAAATATTTCACAAGGTAAAAGATGAATAAAATGTTGGAAAAATATGTATAGTTAATATAATAGGCTAAATATTAGTTCCTATCACATGCTAGGAAATATTACTAATTGGTAAGAAAAGTCAAGTAATTCGACAGAAAACAAAAATGGAATTGAATGGGCAAGTCACAGAATATGTCAACACATTGAGTTAATGTGAGGAAGGTGAGCACCTTCCCTAGTACTCAAGATGTGTGAATAAAATAAGACGTTATTTTTCATTCCTCAGATTAGCAAAATCTGATTGTTAGAATTTAGAAAATGCCACTGTCACCCTTACTAATAAAAATGTAAATTAAGACTGAAAAACAATTTGGTAATATTTTAAAAAAATACACGGGGGCACCTTGGTGGCTCAGTCAGTTAAGCACCCAACTTTGGCCCACATCATGATCTCACTTATAGTTTGTGAGTTTGAATCCCATGTCAGGCTCTGTGCTGACAGCTCAGAGCCTAGAACCTGCTTCAGATTCTGTGTCTTCCTCTGTCTCTCTGCACCTCCTCAGCTTGCTCTGTCTCTCCCTCTCAAAAATAAATAAGCATTAAATTATTTTAATAATGAAACATAAATAAAAATGCACATACTTTTCAACTCAGCAACCCATGCCTTCTATCTATTCTATAGCAATAACATATTTCATAGGTAGAAAAGTCTACAACAACATTGTTCACAGTGGCAAAAGACTGGAAATAATATGTAAACCAACAGGATGAAACAATGGTTGAACAAATTTTGGCATAACCAGACTAACCAATATTATGGCTAAAATCAATAAAATGAGCTATTGATCTATGAGTTGTCTGAAAGAAATTTCCATAATTGCTAGGAATGTGAGAAAAATAAGATGCAGAGAAATGTATTTAACATTATCTCATTAAACAAATAGATAATAGTCTTAAAATTCCCATTCTGTAGATCTGTGAATACACACACACACACACACACACACACACATTTGCAAAAACCATAAGAACATAAAGATTGTATAAAATGATAGACCTTAGCTTGTTAATATTTATTGTCTGGTGGAGGTGAGAGGAGAGAATAAAGGAGGAGAAAAATACACAGTACCTCCAAAACTGCTTTTGTGATAAAAACACAATATATAGTCATCCTATTTTATAGAATTATAGATATTTATATATGGTCAATGACATATATTTAAGGCTAGTCTTAAATTTTAATAGTAAAGAAGAGAAAAAGAGAGCAACAGGAATAATAATACTATTGCATTTAGTAGGTGGCAATAAATATTTTAATGAAAAATTAGGAATTAATCATAAGTAAATTTTATTTTATAGGTTTTCTGTATTTTAAAATACAGAAAAGGTTTTGGATTATGTAGCATATGCTTTTGAATATTTTCATTTGTATCTGAATTCATCCATCAAGAGTAATTTCCCTCTGTCTCTCAGACAAAAGTTTTTTTGTAAACAAAGTTAGATATATAAACACAATGTTTTTTTTAAATAGTTTTCTTCATTTTCAGGTTCCTTTCTTTATATTTGATGCATCCCTGAAATAATTTGCTTGATTTTGTTCTATGACCTATAAATGTTGTCTAAAAGCAAATCCAAAGAGGAGATCCCAAGGTATTTAGAGGTGAATGCACAGACTCTTAGATCACCTAGAAGGAGAAAAATCTATCTATAATTTGATGTGTAAATTCATTGTTTCCCAAAATAAAATGAATAACACAATTTTATACACACACTTCTTGCTGATTAAAATACATTTAAAAATCTACCTATATACCCAAATTGTATTGTTTAACTTTAAAATAGCTCCATAGACAATATTTTCATAATGGTTCAACATTAGGGAGAATGAGGAGTTATTTCCCATGTTCCTTGAGAATAGAAAAAAAAATAGCTTTAAAAATTTATCTTTTGGGTGCAAGGGTGGCTCCATCAGTTAAGCATCTAACTTCAGCTCAGGTCATGATCTCACAGTTCGTCATGATATCACAGATCTCACAGTTCCAGCCTTGCATCAGGCTCTCTGCTGTCGGCACAGAGCCCACTTTGGATCCTCTGTCCCCCCCTCTCTCTCTCTCTGCCCCTCCCTTGCTCTCTCTCCCCTATCTCTCTCAAAAACAAATAACATTAAAAATTTATCTTTTAAAGCATATACCCATGAGAAGGCCTAGAAACACAGCACATGCAGCAAGAATGACTGAAATGTCTCTTCTAAAAATTAGCCTTACTAGACACTGAGGGCAAGTCATTTAATTTCTAAGGTGGGGTTTTGTGCTGAGTGAGCCTGCCTAGGTTTCTTGCCAACTTTAAATCCATAATTGATACACCCTATTTTTATAATTAGGTCAAGAGCTATTAAGTTCTTAGATCTTTTCAATATCCATATGTATCTCTATATCATATAGATATACACATATATATGTGTGTATATATATATACACACACACATATGCACACACATATATCCATTGGAAACAAGGGGCTTAATAATGTTATCATTGGTGACTTTAGCTCATCTTTTCATGATTCCATAAACAAATTAAGGAAGTTTAAGCGGCATAATTTAGTTGTCCTTAGCCTGACAATGAAAAGTTTCTATGGTATGAAATAACCTCTGAAATTCTTGAGTCATTATCATCATTTTATCATTTGCCTCCTTTTTCTATTATCTCAAGTTTACTATTAAAAAGAAATATTATTATTTGTGTCTCCTCATCAGTCAAACATTTAGTATTTATGACAAGTATCCAGAATAGTCTACCCTGAAGTTAAATGAAAAACCTCATAGGGTTACCAGGATTTTCATTTCTCACCTGGATGTCTCATTATCAAATAAAAAAACTTGAAAAACTACAAATAATGAAAATTAGACGGATCCTAGTGTCCTCACTCAGTTTCTTAAAGTCTTTTCGAGATTGAGAAATGATGGGTTTCTTGAAGGAAAGATGGTGGGTTTCTAAAGGGAAGAAATATAAATTTCCCTCTACCATACTTTACATTGGGGCCAGAGACATCTTCATGAATCGCCAAACTGATGAAGTTTCTAGCTGCTTTCACACCCACATCCGCTGTACTTCCTCCTAAAATCTTTAAATGAAGAAAAGTGGAAGGTGCAGAATGAAGCAGTGATTACTTGCGCAAAGATTTTCCTTGGAAACCTCAACTGCAGGGAGAAGGTATTTATTTGTACTCTTTTCCAAATCTATTCATGAAAAAGAAAAAAATATATTTTAAATTCCCTCAGTAAAAGTTACCAATGGATTGATTCCCTGTAGGTTGGGGGCAAAGCTGTTCTACTGGGCATTGTAAGCTAATTGGGGAATAACCCAGGCATAGCAGGTGTAACAATTAGAAATACACTTTGTGTCATTAGAGTTCACTGTGAGGGCATCTTGACAAACTACCCCTGAGCAATTTTTAGGTCATAATAATTTCCTTTCTCTTATTGCTCTTGATGTTACCACATTCCAACCACCGGATAGTTTCTTCAAATGTCTCAAAAACTCATGAAACTCAGAATGTCCAGATCCAAATTCAGAATCTTTGTAAACAGTATCACCAAGTGTGGCCCTCATCCTGCTTTCCCATTCTCAGTTAATGGCATCATCATTACCCCGTTTTTAAAGAAAGAAACCTGAGAGTCATCCTTGACACTGAATTCCCGCCTTGAACCCATCAGAACTATTATCAAACTCATGGCTTTTATCTCTTTAATACCTGCTGAAACCACCTACTTTTCTCAAAATTCAAGAAAACTCCATCTCCTGCCTAGAATACTCACATATCCTTTTAATAATCTATGTGTATTTTCTAATATATTCTCCCACCAAAATCTGAATTTGGGCCAAAATCATCTTTATAAAATGCCAAACCACTGAGCTCAGCACTGTTCACACACCCATGGATGAGATTCCATTTAAACCCTTGAGCATAACTTATGATCACTCTTAGAAGATCAAAATTCTTAAGCCTATATATCCCTTTCCTCATCCTAAAACCTATCCATTCATTCTCTGTACCAACCTTTGGTCCATTGTAGCTAATAGATTCTTTAGGGCGAATGAGTCTATTTATTTGACAACAGAATCTAGGAGCTGAAGTTAAAAATCAAAATGTGTAGTAAATTAAAAGGTTAAAAATCATGGCTTTCATATGCAATGTTGATGAGAAAAAAAACAAAAACAAAAAACCAGAATTTATCCCTTTGTTTTTCTAATCTTAGTGTAGCAATGTAAGGAGTTCTCCTTAAACAGCTGCAAAGCTGCCAGCATCTCTCCAGGCCCATCAGAATCTGTGTGACATGCTTGCCTCTGTGTGAGCAGCACACACACACTTTTGTGATGGGGCTGGCAAGGGCTCAGGAACCAGGGTAGAAGCCTGAGAGTGCCCACTGGTTAGCACTACATTTTCTGTAGTAATGGGAACAGGTCATAGGAAAATGACAAACAAGAATTGCAAAATTATCCTTTCACTGACTTACACATAGTAAAGCATACAACAGAAATCTGATGTAGGTTGGGGATAGTAAAACCCCAAATTTCTGATGGATAATAGGATTTGTGGCTCAGTTCTCTTGAGCTGCAAAGGCTTTCTCTGGGAAATACTGGTTGTGTAGTAACTGTGAATTCACTCAGTGAAAGGGAAAATTATGCTGTGTGTGGGTAACTTTGTGGATTGTGCAAATTTAATACCAAAGGCCCTGTGGTTCCTTGTCAGAGCAGTAACTTTTAAACATTGGATTATGTTTTACTCTTGGCCACAGAGGCTTTCTTTTCCAGTTCAGCTGGAAGCTTTATTCCCCTCATTCTCCTTCAGAACACCTTAATACTAATTCAACCAGCGTCAGAGCCGTTGTTCCAACTTTTAATTTTTGCTGCTGTTTATTTGTTTTGTCATTTCACACAACACAACTCCTGGCCTGACTCTTGAACTCAGTTAATTGCTAATGTCTCTTCCTCTCAGGTAGTAGCTTATTGAATGTACAAGAGGAAGCCTCACGTGTTCAAGCTAAATAAAAGTTATAAGGAACTGCCTCTGTTAATTCTGTGTGGTATAGCATTAACACTCCTCACTTGTAAAAACTGAGGATGTTTGACTAGAGGATCCTAACTGCTTTACAAGTATATTCTCCATTGTGCCTGGAATTCTAAGGATTTTTTGGTTATTGGGCTCTAGGAGCATTTAAGTAGATTATGGAAGTAGAAAAGTAGGAAGGAGAAGAAAATATACTTTCTTTCTTGATTTGGTTGTAACTCAGCACCCCCCACTTTTTTTTTTTTTTAGCTTATCACTGAGATTGAAGAGGTAGAAATTTATGGGATAGATTTTCCTATGTAAGAAGCAGCCATATTCCCAAGTACTAAAAGAAAGAAAATATCCTTCTGAGTGACCCATTTATGTTCCATGTTCAGAGATTGTAATGCTTTTTCTTCAGACCTTTGATCAGTGAGAAAGTGACACAGCCTCAACTTAAAGAGCTTTATTCTCCTCCCTATAGCCTAGGACACTAATTAATTAATATTTCATGTATTGGAATAAATTTACCACACAATATTTCCATGGAACTGCTGTGATTTTGTCTCAGTACAATGCATTGTTCCAGTGAAATCAGATGGCCAGTCTGCTATTGATACAGTATTTTTTCTTAATGGTGCCATTCATAGAAACAACGTTCCATTGGTTTGGGTGATGGAGTGTGGTGGTAGATTTACATTTAATTTATCACCTAATTTGCCTTTTTCTCAGATTTTATAGGATGGCTAAGGCCTCGTATTTCTTCAGTTCACTGATAATGTTGTCTGGCATTCAATGTGCATGCCCATATATGAGATCATGTATTCAAATCTAGTTCATCCCTTATCAAATTACTCCACTCAAAAACCTTCTCTGAGTCCTTGCAATTTGAATAAAGCCCCAATTCCAATGCTCAACAACCTATTACGTACCTGTCAAATGCCCATTACCTATTCTCCTACCAGTTTAATTACAAATGGATAATATTTCCCCTGGTATGTGTTCCACTGATTTATATCATCAGATGACTACTCATCGGGCCCAAACAGAAATTTTAGTACAGTTTTGAGTAGCTGGCCTTATTAATATTATAGTGTCAGATATTCTTAACTGAACATGGCATTCATGGTGACAGAAACCATATTCATATGGCCTGACCCCATACATCATTAGGCATAGAATGGATGTACATGAAGATGGCAAAAACAGAAACAGTAGAAAAACTATGAGAGGCCTGTAGACTGAAAAGCGTAATGTGACTTCTCTAATCCACTGTTGTCAAGGTGGTACCCACACGTTGTACCACCTGTACACGTAGGCCCACAGACCTACTTTAGGCTCAGTAGAAGCAGTGGTATAGGAGGCACTTAGAGTTTAATAGACTATTTTTCAGTACAATGCTAGCTTATATACAGAATTTTCTGTAAAAATGTATGTTAAGCAACACAGAATAGAGTAGGAATTATTGTCTAAGAATCACACATCAGGAAAGATGTAGCAGAAACAGAAAATCATTGCTCATTTATTTAGACAAATATTTTTGTTTTATTGTTCACCAAAATACGAGAATATAAATAAAGAGGTCAAAAAGCTTACAGTGGATACCATGCTGGAAGGAAAAAAATTACAAGGAGATAGGAGGATATAATAAAGTTTTAATTTAATCAGTCCCTCTAAAATGAAACACCATTATTAGAAGACTGATTAGAAACACTGAAAATTTTCAAGTGGTTTGTAATTACTAAAAAAATAATTTTGTATAAACAGTACTTCTAATAATGATTTTTTTTCATTGATACTGTCAGAATGAAAAGGGTAATTCATACTTACCAGAAATTTTTAACTCTACTTATTGTGAAATGTATTGCTATGTATTTGTCTATATGTTTAGACAAATATTTTAATGTCAGCAAGGAGGATACTTATTTAGAAGTACTTATTTTTTAGGTGACTGTAATTACCTTGAAATGCTTTAAGATGATGTGTATAGTCACTTTTGTTTTTAAAACTCATGAACTTTATACTATTTAATTCCAAATAATTTCTTGGGTATAAAAGTCTTACAAAGCAAGAATAATGCAGCTGGAAATTGTTTGGTTTTATGGAAGGCTTTTAGAAGACTTTGCATGTGCTTCAAGCTGTTTCCAGAAAGGGTTATCATTGGAAGTAGAGCTCTCATGCATTTACTCATTCAATAATCATCTACTAAGATGATATAAGAGTGAAAGCAACTGAAACATTGCTTCACTCTTGCCTATAGCTGAAGAACAAATCTTAAATTCTGACAAATTCACTGGGTGTTTAAAAGACTTAATAATTGCTTAAAGTCATCAGCCATATTTTTATAACATAGTAATATAAAGTTTACACATTTTCTATTTTTTTAACTAAAAAATGCATTGAGTATTATCAATGTGCAAGATGTCCATTTAGGTTTTGTGCTTATTTAAATAAAAATTGAAAAAATGGTAAGGACATTTTATTTGAGAAATGTGTATTCCTTTATCATTTTACTAGTCCACCTTAAATTTGTTTCTTTTGCTGTATGTGTAAGAAGAGATTTAGTAGAGAATTGCAATAATATACAACAAAGGATACATTTTGCCCTGTTCTTCATCTGGGGCAGATTCAAGACTCACAAATCTGAAAAAAAAGAGTGTTGTAAGAGAACAGGAGAACAGTGAGCAAATGGCCACCGCTGTGGAGAAGGAATTACTTCAGCCTCTTTCATAATTCTTTTTCAGTATGCCAAAGATGACATGGGTGTAAGAAACTTAATTTAATTGTTCATAGGAGTGAAGTTTGAATAAAGACTGAGAAACTAAAAAGAATCAATGCATTAATAGATTCATCTGTTTGGAAATTTTATATGGCAACAAGAATTCAAAATAGAACTGGTGTTTTTATGTTGGATCTGTAGAAAGTTAACATAAATGGAAACTCCATATGAACAATAAGAGGTAGAAAACCAGAAACATGCAAAACACTCAGCAACTAAATTCCATTTGGAAGAAAATCCATAATATAATACATACAACTTCAGGGTGGCTCAGTGTCTCAGTCAGTTAAGCAACTGACTTTGGCTCAGGTCATGATCTCACGGCTTGTGGGTTAGAGCCCCACATTGGGCTTTGTGCTGACAGCTCAGAGCCTGGAGCCTGCTTCGGATTCTGTGTCTCCCTCTCTCTCTGCTCCTCTCCTGCTCATGCTCTGTCTCTTTGTCTCTCAAGAATAATAAATATTAAAAAAAAAGAATTAAAAAAAAAAGAATACAGACCATATCAAAAATAAAGCTAAAATGAAATCAATAAATTCAACCATGGATATAAAATCTAGAAGAAACCAAAACATTACAAGAAAGGAGAGCCAATGGAAAAAAATTTAAAACTAGGAGAAAGTAAAGAATTATATAAGAGCAAACAAAGTTAGATGTAATTTTTAAAATTATAAGCTAATTCTTTTAAAATACCTACAAAATAGAAAAATTATTAGCTAACCTACATTTTCCTAAGTGAGAAAAAAATGATAAAAGGGAAGTAAACTTCCAAACCCATAAATGTAAAAACCATTATGTGAGTCTTTGTCTAGTTCTAGATAAATAAATTTTAAAATATGGATGAAGTGAATAGTTTTATTAAAAATAAAATCATAAATTTTATTCTTAATAACACACAATAGGCCATCCACAGCTAATAAAATTAATATGTTCTGGATTTAAGTAAGCTTGTAGATCTAATTCTATCATCAGTTCTCTAAGTATACATTACCTTTATCACAAAAATACTATCAGCCAGATCCAAAATGTGAAAAATTCTATAGAAAATAAACCAGTTTATTCAACAGATAAATGACATGAAAAAAGGAGGAAGAGAAAACTATTATAGATGAAAAGAAATTTAAGAACCATCATCAAAATGCAATAGATATACTTTGTTTAAATCCTGATTCAAACAAAGAACAAATTTTTGATACAAATTGGGAATACGAAACACAGATTGACATTAAATAATGTTAAGAAATTAATTCTGTTATGTATAATAATTTCACTGTGGTTACAAAACAAAGTCTTCATTTGTTGGCATTACATATACTAAAAGATTAACAAGTTTTTAATAATTGGTTCTACCTTTAATAATTCTGTCATGAAATATCATTGCAGAAATTAGAAACATTATGTAAGTGCCATACCCTCAAAGTAAAAAACAAAAAAGCAAAAAAATAAAACAAACAAACAAAACAACTGTTGAGACATATATGCATGGAAACATTTATTTTTATCAAAATGATAACAAAAATTTAAAAGATTGTAACAGAACATAATGGTAAATTATTGGAACAGGGCCCTAATCAAAAGTAAGGAAAATGTAATGTAAAAATCAACCCTAACCTATAAATTAAAAATATCCACATTAGATATTAAAAAAAAAAAAAAAAGGCGGCAGGGCAGGGGGGTTGCCTGTGTGGCTTAGTTGGTTGAGCATCTGACTTCAGCTCAGGTCATTATCTCACGGGTTGTGAGTTCAAGCCCCACGTCAGGCTCTGTGTTGACAGCTCAGAGCCTGGAGCCTCCTTTGGATTCTGTGTCTCCCTCTCTGTGCACCTGCCTCACTCACTCTCTGTCTCTCTCAAAAAGTAAATAAACATTAAATTTTTTTTTTTTAAAAATCCTGTGTCATTGTTAGCCACCAAAACAGTAAAATTAACCACAGTTTTCTGCAGTCAATAGTACTTTTCCAAAGAATGCATTCAATTGTCTAACATTTTAAAAAGCCATTTCTAATGGGAACCTATGGTAATAAAATTGTAAGCCTATTAAAATGAATTGAATATTTTCATTTATATTCATAAGTCAAATGATTGATAAATTTATGATGCATACTGTCTTCATTTTAGATAAGTATTTTGATGTTTGTTGGAAGTAAAGAAAAAAAAAACCTAAATATAACTTTTAAAATACTTCAACAAAAGGACCATTTTCACTCCTGCTTCAACAACTTGAATTTAATTTTTATTTCCTATGAATTCTTTTTTTTTAAACACAGTGCTTGAACAAACAGATTGCTCAAGGAATATAATTAAGTCCTCGCCAAAAAAAAAAAAAAAAAGAAAAAAGAAAGGAAAGAAAAAGAAACGAAAAGAAAAAAAGGAATCTATGTCAATTGTAGTATACTAAAATAAATTAGTCTAGGGGTGCCTGGTTGGCTCAGTCAGGTAAGCATATGACTCTTGATTTTGGCTCAGGTCATGATCACACAGTTTGTGAGTTCCAGCCCAGTGTTGGACTCTGCTCTGACAGCGAGGAGCCTACTTGGGATTATCTCTGCTTCTCTCTGCCCCTCCCCATATGTGCACCCTCTCTTTCTCTGTCTCTCTGTCCCTGTATCTCCCTCTCTCTCTCTCTCTCTCTCAAATAAATAAATAAACTTAAAGAAAAAAGGACCACTAGCTCAATTTTTTGCCTGCATCCATATATGCTTAACCAGTTTCTCATCCTTGCCCTCCGCTTTGCCATCTACCTAGTGTAGGAGAGCAAAGCAATCTCTATGCAAATGTTTACCAACTTACTATTGCTAACAAAATAGTCATGTAAATAGAGTACAGGAGATCTGTAATATCTAAGAAAGCTATGTCTTGAGATATTTCCAAATCTGCAAATTCCAAAATACCATTATATTATATTACCCTTCCTGTATGAAAGTTAGTATGTGGGCTTCTAGATATGGGAAATTAAAATCTTGATGTTCCATTATTTAATTCAAGCCAACTTTTTTTTAATTGTTATTAAAATGCACCAATTTTTTCAAACTCTTTGTTTTTATTAATTTTCCTCCCCTTTATTTCGGAAACATTTTTCTTCCAAGAATCTAAGTTTTTATCATTTTATCATGATGTGGTAAAACATCACAGAGCCTTATTAACATGCAGGTCGAGCTCAGTGAGTTAGGATCAGTCATGAACTAAATGACTCCCACTTACACACCAGCCTCAGTTACTGTCAATTATTAAGTGGAATTTAGGGGAGGAGTCCCTTGCAGATATCAAATTTTCAAAGACTAAATGTTCAGATAAAAAGGAATTACAATATTTTTAAATAAATCAACACTTAGTAGTAGGAGTCATTTCAACTGACGTAATAACTTTAATTGGACGTATATTCAAGTAAACATTGTGTGAAGCTGGGTTCCTTTACCCATTGCTTAGCGACCACCCTGACCACTAGCTCTTTAGTAAAAGGGCAGAACCATGGCTAATCTGTAAGATTTAAGAACTCGTTTATGCAAAGGGTGAGAAGAGAAACAATTTGAAATTTCCCTTGATAACTATTTACTTCTTTGCAGCTCATCTCAAGGCACCTATAGCCTCTTTATTTTCTCAAGCTGTAAATAAATGGGTTTAGCAGGGGAATTATAATAGTGTAAAATAGGGAATACAATTTGCCCTGATCTTCGTCTAGACTGGATGCAGGACGCACATAGGTGAAGATGAGAGTGCCACAGTACAATGAGACAGAAAGCAAGTGGGCACTGCATGTAGAGAAGGCTTTGCTTCTGCCCTTTTCAGACTTCTTTTTCAGAATGTCGAAGAGCACACGAGGATAAGAGATTATGATGGTCATTAAAGTGGATATTTGTATTAAAGCTGCAAAAATAAATACCATTAGTGCATTAATAGATGGGTCAAATAGATGAAATTTGGAATAGTTGTAAAATTTCACAGTAGAAATAATGTATTATTATATGTATATGTATATTCTATACATTCTATACATAGAATAATATTCTAACATTATAATAATGTTAGACCTGCAGAAAGTTAATCTTAATAACAAACTCATGTGAATCAGGGGATGCAGAAAACTGATTGCATATGAAATAATTATCAACTGAATGCAGAGTCTGTTGGACATTATCACTGGATAAAGCAAGGGGTTACATATGGCTACATAGCGGTCATAGGCTATCACTACCAGAAGGAAACATTCTGTAGTTGCACTGGAAGCAAAAAAGTGAAATTGGGTGATGCACTCTGCTAGGGATATCATTGCAGTCTTGTCTAAGAAATTGGCTAGCATCTTGGGAGTTACAGAGGTTGAAGTACAAGCATCGGCAAAGGCTAAACCACCAAGGAACAAGTACATAGGCATGTAAAGATGGGCATCCTTCCAAATAAGAGCCATCAGTCCAACATTGCCCACCATGGTGATGATGTTGATGACCAAGAACATGAGGAAAAAGAGGAACTGCAGCCATGATCTCTCTGTAAGTCCTGTGAGAACAAACTCAGTGACCAGAGTCTTGTTTCCTTCTGACATGTCCACACTTGATGACGGTAATGAGAAAATATGTATCAAAGACAATCACTAAAGGTAACATAAAGTAGTGGCATTTTATTTGCACATTAAATTGTACCTTAGTGTTGTTTTCCATTTAATTAATAGTTTTTAAAGTTTAACTTTTAGCCTGTAGTAAATCTGTTTACAAATTCTTTAAGTATCTGATCCTAAAATTGGAAAAACCTGAAATAAAAGCAAATTTTGAGGCAATATTAAAACCATGTGAAGGGCTTTTGCAAGTGGAAGAAATACCATTGCCAAAACCATTGCATGAGAGAGAGAAATAGACTATCAATTTAACATAGGTATAACCATGTAATTTTATTGCAAAGAAAAATCCATAAACAAAGAGAAAGGACAAAAATATGTTGGGAAAATGTTTGGAACATATTCTGCATACATGGGTTTAATACATATAAAACACACACATACACACACACAACCTCTTACAGCTAGGTTCATGCAAGTTAAATAACCCAGTGGAACTAATGGGAAGAAAATATAAGCAGACCTGTTTACGGAAGAGTAAGTCAACGTGACCGATAAATATATGAAGCAATGTTCATCCTCCATAAAATTAGAAATATTATTTAAATTGATACATCATTTTCACTAGTTAGAAAGGAGATAAGCTACAAAGCAAAATGAGAGATAATATGACAGGAAAGTGAGAAAGGAAGCATTTCCTACTATAACTGGTGAAAATGTAAATTGTAACAGCCTTTTATATCTGACATTATCTGTCAAAATTAGAAACTTATATAAACTTTGATCACCAGTCTTTGTCATGGGTATATATTCTAGAAATAATATCATTCACATACAAGAATAAAGTACAAACATTGTACTTAATGTTTTAGTACATGAAGACAAGGACTGGAAACAAAGACAACTCCCAACTAAAAAAAAACAAATTGAATAGTTGAATAAATTATAGTGCAGTCTTACTGTGGAGGACTATTCAAACATAAAAGAAATGTGTTTGAGCTGTACCAGTTAACAATGGAAGCTTTTATTAATGTATTAAGTGAGGGAATCAAAATATAAAGAAATTTAAATTTTATGGGCCCATTTATATAATTTAAAAAATTATGCATATAAAATTTTTAAAAATGTATGCATATAAATAAATATGATATGCATGTGGATAAATATACCAACTTTCTTAAAAAAATTTTTTAACGTTCATTCATTTTCGAGAGAGAGAGTGAGACAGAGCATGAGTAGGGGAAGGCCAGAGAGGGAGGGAGACACAGAATTGGAACCAGGCTCCAGGCTCTGAGCTGTCAGCACAGAGCCTGACATGGGGTTCCAACCACAAACCTTGAAATCATGACCTGAGCCGAAGTCAGACACCTAACTGACTGAGACACCCATGCACCCCGAAATATACCAACTTTCTAACATAGATTTTTCTGTGCAGGAGTAGATGTAGCATTAAGAATAGAGAAAACAGAAGAGAGAGATACTTACTTCATCACAACCCCCCCACACACACCAAAGTTCATGACAAAAACATGATATATATCATAAGCCCTTTTCTATGTAATTTTATTGTGTGTGTGTGTGTGTTTGCATTTGTGTGTCTGTGTGCATGTGTGTGCCTAGAAAGATATATAAAAGGATGGTCACAAGTATGTTAATAAAAAAGAAAAAGAAAATGCTATTGTAACCTTGAAAGAAGAGTCTTTGGCACTGAAAACTCAATGTAAAATTAGGAATAAATAATCTGTAAATATTTCTTTGAAATATTTATTATTTATCTTTAATTCTTAAGGATTCTTTCCATGTTAATATTTGGTAATAGACTTTTGACTATTAAGAGCAAGAATGATTTTTTGAAATAGTCAAAGGTATTGAAATTGTTAAAGATGGTGTCTAAGTATAGGAGTCATTTTTATTGTTTATACAGTTTCAGTACTTTTCTTATCTAATTTATTCCTAAGGGTTTTATAGGTTTTTCTGCTATTCTGAATATAATATCTGATATTTTCATGAAGTAACAAGCTTGATTTTCTTCTATGACTTTAAAATGACATCTGAAGGAAATCGAGAATAGAATTTTCCAAATATTTTAGAGTGAATGGGTAACCTTCCTTGAAAGAGAAACAAAAATATATTTACCATAATAATAACAGTTGGAATAATAGTAGCTTACTCATTTAAAAATCAATTTTACAATTTTGTATCCATACCTCTTGACATTTATAATACATAAAGACGTTAAATGAGAATGCACTTAAAAAACTGGGCTTGTTTAACCAATGGGGAGAATGACAAGTTGTTATTCTCCATCTTTGCTAAGCTAAAAAAATTAATAAGTTTAAATTACTAAACACATACCACAGGGATCCCTTTTATAACATATATACCTAAAAGGATTCACTGGAGTTCATTTGCTAAAAATCAACTATGTGAATTTTAAGGAAATGTCATTTTATTTCCAAAGTGAAAACTTTGTCCTAAAGTGGCCTTGCTTTATTTACAACCCAAATCAGCAAATAATAGATATTTCTAATGTCACTTCATTAATTCAGCCTAATTAGGGCAAGACATGACAAGCTTTGGGAATTTTTTTTCCTTAAGAGGAGTGTGAAAAAAACATCACATTAGAATAAATGAGATAGTGCTAGCTCTCTCTCTCTCTCTCTCTCTCTCTCTCTCTATATATATATATATATATAGTATATTATGTAATATAAGGGCTATATTACAGCCCTTGTTTTCTCATGAGTCCATGAAATTTTAAGAGCTATGTATTAAAGACCAGCCATTAAACTCAAGTTTAGAATTATCTTGATTCTGCAAAATTATAAATGTAGATACAAACTACATGTCTGTCTCAAATCTAAACTCTCTGCATTATAAAATGTAACTTAAAACTGTTGAATCATTCTTCTCATGAGTATTTTAATTTTTCCCATATACTTCATTTTTCTATTAATTATGAATTTTTGTGATAAATATGTCTCCTGTACAGTTAGTCATCCTCTCCCATTCATCAAATTTTGATCACTGAGTGAGAAAAATCTCAATGCCTCACTAGAATTTTAAGTTCTTACGTAGACATCTTACATAGATATTTGGTTATCTAAAGACAATTTGAAATATAGAAAATGTATAAATCACTGTACTCTCACCCAGTTCCCACATAAATTGGAAAGTCAGTGATAGTTTTCTAGAAGCAATGTAGAAAATGCAGAAATGAGGCTATGATTGCTGGCACACTGATTCTCATCAGTAACTCCAAAATGAATGAAGATAATATATATTACTTCTATTTTCAAACTTGTTATTTAAAAAACAAAGGAAGAGGAAGGAAAGATGTTTCCCCTATGCTTCCAAAGGATTCTCTGTAGGATGAAATGATATTTATTCTACTGGGTTTTGTGAGTTAATCATCATTTCACCCCTACAACTAGCTGTAACAATTAAAACCTGCCTTTGTAATCCACAGGGACCACTGTGGGACATCTATACAGAATATCAATTAACAGGCTTTAGGTAATATTTGTTTTCCTTTCTCTTGTTTCTCTTAATGATACCATCATCCAAATACTTACTTTACATGTTCCTTTGGAAGTCTCAAAGATACCTTAGAGTACCTTACCATGTCCAAGTTTGAAATCGAGATCTTGTGTTATTTCACCCCCAGTCATAGTTGAATTATACCAGTTATACCTCAACCTATTAATAGTCAAGCCCCAATTCTCCCTCCTTCAGTCATAGGCAACCACTGCTCTACCTTCTGTCTATAGATTTACCTGTTCTTGACATTTAGTAAAAATAGTATCATATAATATGTGATTTTACTGACTTCTTTCACTTAACATAGTGTCTTATAAGGTTTCTATACTGTAACATGTAACAGCACTTTATTCCTCTACATTACGAACAATACTCCATTGTATGGCTATGCAACATTTTGTTTATTTATTCATCAGTTGATGGACATGGGTTTCCACTTTCTGGCCTTTTTTTTTTTTTTTTTCATTTTATTTAATACTTATTTATTTTTGAGAGAGAGACAGAACGCAGGTGGAGAAGGGGCAGAGAGAGAGGGAGACACAGAATCTGAAGCAGGCTCCAGACTCCAACCTGTCAGCACAGAGACCCACGCAGGGCTCAAACTCACGACCTGAGCTGAAGTCAGACACTTAACCGACTGAGCCACCCAGGTACCCCAACCACTTTCTGGCTCTTATGAATAATGCTACTATAAACATTCATGTACAAGAGTTTTTGTTTGGACATATGTTTCAATTTCTTTTGATGCTATTATAAACAGAATGATTTTCTTAATTTTATTTTTTGATTGCTAATTGCTAGTGCATAGAAATACAATGGATTTCTATATTGTATCCTGCAACAATGCTGAATTCATTTATAAGTTCTATTTGTTCTTTAGTAGATGCCTTAGGATTTTTCTAAATAAAAGATCATGTCATCTAGAAATACAGTTTTCCTTCTTTCTTTCCTTCCAGTCTGGGTGACTTTTATTTCTTTGATTTGCCTAATTCTAAGATCATAGGTATTTTTAGTTTTCTTTTCTTGTGATGTCTTTGCTTTTGTTATCAGGATAGTACTGGTTGTCATCGTCAGTTTCGGTTACTATAAGCAAGCCATAGACTGGGTGGTATACAAACAACAGAAATTTATTTCTCACATTTCTGAGAAGCCCAAGATCACAGGTGAGTCCAGCATAGTTGAGTCCTGGTAGCAGCCTTTTCTGGTTGCAGACCACTGACTTCTAGTTGTATCCTCACAAAGTGAAAAGCAGAGAGAGGAAGCAAGCTCTCTTGTGACTCTTTGAATGGTACTAATCCCATTCACAAGGGCTCCACCCTTATAGCCTCATCAAATCCTAATTACCTCCAGAAAGCCCCACCTCCAAATTCCATCACCCTGAGAATTTGATTTTAACATATGAAAACACACATTGGGGTACACAAACATTCAGTCTATAGTACTGGCCCTATAGAATGAGTTGGAAAATGTTTCCTCTTCTTCTGTATTTGGAAGAATTTGTGGGAAATCAGTATTAATTTTTCTTTAACTACATGGTAGAATTCACCTGTCAAGTCATCTGATCTTTTCTTTGTGGAAAGTTTTAAAGTTACCAATTAATTCTCTTGCTAAGGTTTATTCAGGTTTTCTATTTTTTCTGGAGTTAGTTTTGGTAGTTTGTTACTTCCTAGGAATTTATCCATTTCCTCTAAACTATCTAATTTATTTGTATGTGTGGGAAATCAAATACCTATGTCCTAGTTAAGGATATTATAGGGAACACATTACACTGCTTTCTGGCCATGCTGAAAACAGCTGACCATTATCTAGTTAATGCTTATTTATGCCTGTGCTCATGAATTCCTTAGACCATGTTTTCTTTGGAATATCTTATCTTGTTCTCCACCCTGCTTTCTGCAGTTGCTCTTTTGTAGTCTTGGGAATGTCTTGTTTTTTTGCACGCTTTCTATATAGCTTTCTATATCTTCGTACTGACAGGTGGCCACTGACATTATGCAATGTTTTCACTATAATGTATGCCTAATAAATACAGGATCTTGAGATCAGCTTGGGGAGACTTCCCTTAGCCTCCCTCTCAACTCTCTTGACTTGTAGAGTCTTTTTTTTTTTTAACGTTTATTTATTTTTGAGACAGAGAGAGACAGAGCATGAACGGGGGAGGGTCAGAGAGAGAGGGAGACACAGAATCTGAAACAGGCTCCAGGCTCTGAGCAGTCAGCACAGAGCCCGACGCAGGGCTTGAACTCACAAACTGCGAGATCATGACCTGAACCGAAGTCGGCTGCTTAACCGACTGAGCCACCCAGGCGCCCCCTTGTGGAGTCTTGAGTAATCCTTTCTCCCCCACCTTGGTTTTGCTGGACAAAGCTGAAAGCCAAACCCACAAGTATGGATTTGTTATAGTATTCCTCTATAATTGTTTTTATTTCTGGATGGTCTATAGTGATATTGTTATGCCCAGAATTCGTGATCCCCAAAGACCACCAGGGAGCCGAGTCCAACGCAAAAGCAAAGAGCCTTTATTCGAGCTAGCTTGAGCTCAATCCCCTACCTGCACCGATGCAGCGGTGAGATACCGGAGAGAGAGAGAGCGGGTTTCAAAAGCACAAAGGTTTTATAGGGATCATGGCCTTAGCTGATTGGCTGGGGAAGGGTCGGAGCCTCAGCTGATTGGCTGGGGAAAGGTCAGAGTCCTGTCAAGCAGGTTGCTGGGCATGGTTTGATTGGTTTGATCGGTTACTCAAGGGGAGGAGGCGTGGTTTGAGGTTTGAGTGGGAACTTCTTTCTTCGGTCATGTCGGGGACATAGTCAAGATGGAGGATACAGAACAAGATGGTGTCGGCTGGCCTAGGTCTGCTCTTTCAATATCCCCTTCTTGATAACTGATCTTAGTTTTGTTGTTGTTGCTGCTGTTGTAGTTATTTTGCTAGAGAAAGATTTTATTATCTTTCTATTCTTTCTATAAAAAATGACATTACAAAATCATTGTTATATGAGGAGAATGACTCGTTTTCTGTTGTTCCTGTAGTATTATCACAAACTTGGTGGCTTATACAATACAAAATGTATTGTCTTATGGTTCTGGATGTCAGAAGTACAAAGTCATTATCACTGGGGTAAAATCAAGGTGTCATCTCTGGTGCCTTCTAGAAGTGCTAGGGGAGAATCTGTTTCCTTGCCTTTTCTAGCTTCTGAAGTCTGCCTGCATTCCTTGGCTCATGGTCCCTTCCCTCCATCTTCAAAGCCAGCAGTATAGCAAATGACCAACACTTTTCAATTTTCACATCTCTTTCACTGACCAGATCCAAGAAAGTATCTCTGATTTTAGGAATTTATGTAAGTAGATTGGGTTCCCTGGGTAATTCTGGATAATCTCTCCATTTCAGAGTCTGTCTCCTTAATCACATCTGCAAAGACCATTAGCCTTATAAGGAAACATATTCATATGTTACTGAGATTGGGTTGTGAATATCTTTGGTGGCCATTATTCTGTCTCCCACAAAGATATATCAATATTTGTAATTTATCTTGATTTCTTATTCTTTCTCTCAAATACATATTCTTTTTTGTATAGAACTATGTATTTGCAATGTGTATTTTCCTTTTTTTAATGAGCATAGTTGACAGAAAATATTAAATTAGTTTGAAGTGTACAACTTAGTGATTTGTCAAGTTTATACATATGCTACTATTGAAGGGTTTTTTACCACAATACCTGGGATTTGTTGTCTTACCTCAAAGAATGAAGAGGTGGACACAAAATGAGCATCAGGCAAAAGTTTATTAGAGTATAAGATCAGAAAGGAAGAATAGTAGGAAACCTCTCTTTACAGAGAGGGGACATTTGAAAGTGAATGCCCAAGGACTATAGGCAAGGGTCCTTGTTTTATAAGGTTCTAGTCACCTCCCCCGCCTTGTTCTATCTCAGGTTCTACCCTTATGGGCTTGATAGCTCTAGGTGCTGGTTTGTCCATTCCTCATTGGCTCATTTCCATTGTATGAGGGGTAGTCTATGCCCATACTTAGGTCTTTCCTCAAATTCCTGAGGGGAAACGGCGGGGGAGTAGTTCGGGTTTCTTACATTCTTAAGAGGAACACTATGCCTGAGGGGTTTGCTGTGGTCAGACACTCCCAGCATTGTTCCAAAATAGGTGTTTTTCCCCACCCAGGGACCTCAGGCCCTAATCTTTCCCTCTCTGCCTACTGAATCCTGTCTTCTCATATCATACAATGTTTACCACAAATGTACCTACCATCTGTCTTGTTACATCTATCTTACAATATCATTGACTATATTCTGATCTTAGTTTTTTAAAACTTCTCTTTTATTCTTGGTCAGTCCAACTAATGAAATGTCCTTTTTTTTTTTTTTTTTATCTTTTCAAAGAATCACTCCTGGTTTTGCTAGTTTTCTCTATTGCTTTTCTGTTCTCTCTTTCATTAATGCCTAGTCTTCTTTCTGTTATTTCTCTTCTTATGCTTGTTTTGGATTTATCTTGTTTTCCTTTTCTAGTTTCTTGAGGTGGAAGTTTAGGCTGCTTATTTTAAAACTTTTTTCCACTTTTATGGGTATAAATTCCACTTTACTACTTATGGCTACATCCTGTAGTTTTGATGTGTTCTTGTTTCCATTCATCTCAAAATATATTCTAATTTACCTTTTGTGTTGAAGTCTCTTTTATCTGATAATGGTATAGCCACTCAGGCTTTCTTATTGTTGCTATTTGCATGGTATTACTTTCTCTATTTAGAAGAATGGAAGCCATTTTTGTCTTTGAATCTAAAGTACATCTCTTGTAGACAGCATGTGGTTGTATCTTGTTTTTATGATGATGATAATGATGATGATGTTCAACAATCTTTGCCTTTTGTAGATTGTTTAATCTATTCACATTTAATGTTATATTGATATAGTTGGATTTACTTCTGCCATTTGCTTTTGTTTTTGATGTGTGTGTTTTTTCTCTATTCTTTCTTTGTTAGTATTAATTGCATATTTTCTAATGTATCATCATTTTAATACCTTTAATGATTTTTCAGTATATTTTGAGTTATTTTCTTAGTGGTTGATTTAGGGCTTATAATATTCATCTTCTTTTATCATAATCTACTTCAGACTTATACTAATTTAAGGCCAGTAAGATAAGTAAGACTTATACTGTTGTATCTATATGTTACATACCATTGTTACAATGATTGCTTAATATAATGTTTTCACTCTAAATTAACTGGGATGTAAAAAGGAAATAAAATATATATTTATAGAATCTGTCATATTAACCTTCTTAACTACCATTTTTGGTTATTTTAATTTACTGTATGGTGTAATTTCCTTATTCTAGTACTCCTTTGTTCCCATGATTCCTTTGTGTTCTGATTGTCAAATATAATACATTTACATGTTATGTCCCAGTAATTCAATTTTACTCATATCATTTTATGAAGTTGCTTTTTAAATCAGCTCACAGAATAAAGGAAAAGAAAAATGTAATTATAATGTTTTTTTTTTTTAATTGCCTACATAGTTACCTTAAGTGTCACTCTTTGTTATTTTGTGTGGATTTAAGTTACTGTCTGGTGTTATTTATTTTCATCCTAGAGAATTTCCTTAATTAAGGCAGGTCTACTAGGCAAGAGTTCTCTCATTTTTATAAGATAGTTTCACTGGGTAGAAGATACTTGGTTGAGAGTTATTTCTGTTTTTTGTCTTGGCACTTTAAATATATCATCCTACCGCATTCTAGTCTGTATTGTTTCTGATGACAGTCAGTTGCTAATCTTTGTGGTTCTCTTATACATGATGAGGTATCTTTCTCTTTCTACTTTCTAATGAGTGTTTGTTAAATTATGGCTTTCAACATTTTAACTATGATGGATAAATCTCCTCTCCTTCTGTAGGCTGACTTTAGTTTTGTTTATTGCTTCCTTCACTGTGAAGAGGCTTTTTGTCTTGATGAGGGCCCAATAGTTCATTTTTACTTTTGTGTCCCTTGCCTCTGAGGACATGTCTAGTAAGAAGTTAGGTCAAACCAAGTTTGACCTAGTTACAACCAAGGTCAAAGAGGTTGGTACCTGTTTTTTCCCTTTACGATTCAGATTGTTTCCTATTTTACATTTAGGTTTGTCATCCATTTTGAATTTATATTTGTGTATGGTGTAAGGAAGTAGTCCAATTTAATTTTTCTGCATGTCGCTGTCCAGTTTTCCCAACACCATTTGCTGAAGAGACTGTCTTTTTTTCATAGGATATTCTTTCTTGCTTTGTCGAAGATTAGTTGGCCATGTTTTGTGGGTCCATTTCTGGGTTTTCTATTCTTTTCCATTGATCGAGGTGTCTGTTTTTGACCCAGTACCATACTGTCTTGATGATTATAGCTCTGTAATAGAGCTTGAAATGTGGAATTGTGATTCCCCCAGCTTTGGTTTTCTTTTTCAAGATTACTTTGGCTACTCAGGGTCTCTTCTGGTTCAATACAAATTTTAGAATTGTTCTATCTCTGTGAAGAATGCTGGCATTATTTTGATATGGATTGCTTTGAATGTGCAGGTTGCTTTGGGTAGTACAGGCATTTTAACAATATTTGTTCTTGCTATCCATGAGCATGAATGTTTTTCCATTTCCTTGGGTCTTCTTCTATTTCTTTCATAAGCATTCTAAAGTTTTCAGCGTACAGATCTTTTATCTCTTTGATTTGGTTTATTCCTAGGTATCTTATCGTTTTTTGTGCATTTGTAAATGGAATCAATTCCTTGACTTCTCTTTCCACTGCCTCATTATTGGTGTATAGAAATGAAACAGGGGCGCCTGGGTGGCGCAGTCGGTTAAGCGTCTGACTTCAGCCAGGTCACGATCTCGCGGTCCGTGAGTTCGAGCCCCGCGTCAGGCTCTGGGCTGATGGCTCAGAGCCTGGAGCCTGTTTCCGATTCTGTGTCTCCCTCTCTCTCTGCCCCTCCCCCATTCATGCTCTGTCTCTCTCTGTCCCAAAAAATAAATAAACGTTGAAAAAAAATTTTTTAAATAAAGAAATGAAACAGATTTGGGGCGCCTGGGTGGCTCAGTCAGTTAAGCATCCAACTTCAGCTCAGGTCATGATCTCACAGTTCATGAATTCGAGCCCCACATCAGGGTCTGTGCTGACAGCTCAGAGCCTGGAGCCTGCTTCAGATTCTGTGTCTCCCACTCCCTCTCTGCTCCTCCTCTGCTATCCTTCTGTCTCTATGTTTCTCAAAAAATAAATAAAATGTTAAAAAATTTAAAAAAAATAAATGAAACAGATTTATGTACATTGATTGTATATCCAGTGACTTTGAGGAATTCAGGTATCAGCTCTAGCAGTTTTTTGGTGGAGTCTCTCAGGTTTCCCGCATAGAGTATCATGTTGTCTGCAAAGACTGAAAGTTTGACTTCTTCCTTGCCAATTTGTATGCATTTTATTTCTTTTTGTTGTCTGATTGCTGAAGCTAGGATTTCAAGTACTATGTTAAACAACGGTGGTGAGAGTGGAAATCCCTGTTGTGTTCCTGATCTTAGGATGAAAGCCCTCAGTTTTTCCTCATTGAGGATGATATGAGCTGTGGGTCTTTCATATATGGCCTTTATGATGTTGAGGTATGTTCCTTCTATCCCTACTTTCTTGAGGGCTTTTATCAAGAAAGGATGCTTTATTTTGTCAAATGCTTTTTCTGCATCTATTCAGAGGATCATGTGGTTTTTGTCCTTTAATTTGTTGACGTGGTGTATCATGTTGATTGATTTGTAGATATTGAACCACTCCTGCAGCCCAGGAATAAATCCCACTTGATTGTGGTGAATAATCCTTTTAATATACTGCTGAATTTGATTTGCTAGTATCTTGTTGAGAATTTTTGCATCCATGTTCATCAGGGATATTGGCCTGTAATTCTCTTTTTAGTGTGGTCTTTGTCTGGCTTTGGAATCAAGGTAATGCTAGCTTCAAAAAATGAGTTTGGAAGTTCTTCCATATCTATTTTTTGGAGCAGTTTCAAAACAATAGGTATTAATCTTCTCTAAATGTTTGGTAGAATTCCCCTGGGAAGCCATATGGCCCTGGACTCTTTGTTGAGAATTTTTTATTACTGATTCAATTTCCTTACTGGTTATGGGTCTATTCAAATGATCTATTTCTTCATTTCAGTTTTAGTACTTTATATGTTTCTAAGAGTTTATCCATTTCTTCGAGATTGCCAGTTTGTTGGCATATAATTGCTCATAGTATTATCTTACTATTGCTTGTATTTCTACAGTGTTGGTTGTGATCTCTCCTCTTTCATTCGTTATTTTATATACATTTGAGTCCTTTCCCTTTTCTTTTTGTTAATTCTGGTGAGGGGTTTATCAATATTTTCAAGTGTTTCAAAGAACCAGCTCCTAATTTTGTTGATCTTTTCTACTGTGTGTGTGTGTGTGTGTGTGTGTGTGTGTGTGTGTGTGTATTTATTATTTTTTTTTAGTATCATTGTTTTCTGCTCTAATCTTTATTATTTCCTTTCTTTTGCTGGTTTTGAGCTTAATTTGCTATTCTTTTTCCACCTCCTTTACGTGTAAGGTTAGGTTGTATATTTGAGACATTTCATATTTCTTTAGGAAGGCCTGGATTGGTACATATTTCCTTCTTATGACTGCTTTTGCTGCAGTCCAAAGGTTTTGGACTGCTGTGTTTTCATTTTTATTAGCTTCCGTATATATTTTTTCATTCCTTGGTTAACTCATTCATTCTTTAGTAGGATGTTCTTTAATTTCCAAATATTTGTGGTCTTTCCAAAGTTTTCTTGTGGTTGATTTCAAGTTTCATAGCGTTGTGGTCTAAAAATATGCATGGTATGACTTGATCTTTTTGTACTTGTTGAGGTCTGATTTGTGACCCAGTATATGATCTATTCTCGAGAATGTTCCATGTGCACTCAAAAAGAATGTGCATTCTGCTGCTATAGGATGAAATGTTCTGAATATATCTGTTAAGTCAATCTGGTCCAATGTGTCATTCAAAGTCATTGTTTTCTTGTTGATTTTCTGCTTAGAAGATCTGTCCATTGTTGTAAATGGGGTGTTAAAGTCCCTATTATTATTGTATTATTATTAATGAGTTTCTTTATATTTGTTATTAATTGGTTTATATATTTGGGTGCTTTCACATTGAGGTATAAATATTTACAATTGTTTGATCTTCTTGATGGATAGACCCCTTAGTTATGATAAAATGTCCTTCTTCATCTCTAGGTATGGTCTTTGTCTTAAAATCTAGTTTGTCTGGTATAAGTATGGCTACCCCAGTTTTCTTTTGACGTCCATTAGCATGATAGATGGTTCTCCATTACCTCATTTTGTTTGCAGGTGCCTCTAGGTCTAAAATGAGTCTCTTGTAGGAAGCATAAAAAAGGATCTTGTTGTTGTGTTGTTGTTGTTGTTGTTGTTGTCATCTTATCCATTCTGATACCGTATGTCTTTTGATTAGAGCATTTAGTCCAATTACATTCAGAGTGATTACTGAAAGATATGAAGCTAGTGCCATTGTGTTACCTATAGAGTTGATGTTTCTGATGTTGCTCTCTGCTCTTTTCTACTCTTTGTTTCTTTTGGTATTTATTTTGTTGTTGTTTTTCTCCACTCAAAGAGTCACCTTAAAATTTCTTGCCGGGCTGGTTTAGTGGTCACAAATTCGTTTAGTTTTTGTTTGTCTGGGAAACTATCTCTCCTTCTATTCTGAATGACAACCTTGCTGGATAAACAATTCTTGACTGCCTATTTTTTCCCATTCAGCATGTTGAACACATCGCACAATTCCTTTCTGGCCTGCCAAGTTTCTGTGGACAGATCTGCTGTGAACCTGATATGTCTTCTCTTGTAGGTTAATGACTTTTTCTCCCTTGCTGCTTTCAGGGATTATTCCTTGTCTGTGTATATTGTGAATTTGAATATGATATACCTTTGTGATGAATTTAATGGGAGTTCTCTGTGCTTTTTGTTGAATTTAATGGGAGTTTTCTATGCTTGTTGGATTTTGATATTTGTGTCCTTCCCCAGATTAGAGAAATTTTCAGTTCTAATTTGCTCATATAAACTTACTGCCCCTTTTTCTCTCTCTTCATCTTCTGGGACTGCTATGATACAAAGGTTTATTCCTCTTCAATAAGTCACTGAGTCCTTTAAGTCTCATATCATGGTGTTTTGCCTTTGTTTCCCTATTTTTTTTCATCTTTATTATTTTCCATAATTTTATCTCCTGTATAACTATTTGCTCTTCTGCTTCATCCATCCTCACTGTCATGCATCCATTGAAGATTGCATCTCAGTTATAGCATTTTTAATTTCAGCCTCACCAGATTTTAGTTCTATTTTATTTCTGCAGAAAGGGATTCTCTGATGTCTCCTATGCTTTTTTCAACCCCAGCTAGTATTCTTATAATTGTGGTGTTAAATTATAGTTCAGACATCTTACCTATATCAGTGTTGATTAAGTCCCAGGCCATCATTTCTTCTTATTCTTTCCTTTGGGGTGAATTGCTCACTCTTGTCATTTTGGAGGAAGAAAAAAAGGTTAATAAAATAAAATAAAAAATAAAAAAACTAAAAGCAAAACAAAATCAAACAAAGGAAGCTAGATCCTAGATGTGTTTCAGTCTGCTTAAGAAAAGCTTTATAGAAAAGAGAAAAGAACAAAATATAAAAAATAAAATAAATTAAAAGTAAAAAATTTTTAATAATAAAATAAAGAAAAAAATAGAATTAAAAAATTCCTTCCTTCTGTATCTAAGAAAAAAATGAAAAAAAATACATAAGCAAATACAGAAGCAAAGAAAACAAAACAAAAAAAAAAACAGCAACAAAAAGAAACCTGGATAAAGCTAGATCCAGTTTCCCCTAGAACTGAAACTGTGCAGCACACTGTGATCCATAGACTAAGTGGGTGGAAGGGATTTGTGCTGGTCTTCTGGGGGATGTGCCTGGAGGGCACAGGTGGGTAGGGTTTTGTGTAATGGCTCTGTTCTCCACTTGGCGGTGCTGCTTAGCTCACTGGAGTTGATCAGTGCAGGTGGGCAAAGGTGAAAATTACTCCCCCCACCCCTGCTCTCTAGTCTTAGGAGTGGGAATTTCACACCTTCAGAAATATGTGATCACTCACCCCTCCATTTTCATAGGTTTTTGTCTGCTCCCTGCCTTTACCCTGTCTGTATCCAAGCTTTCTGCCACCAGCCAGCTCCTCCCTCCAGAGTTTTATCCCAGATGGGGTTGTGTTTCAAAACCCCACACTTAAAAGAACCCTGTGGCTCCAACCCACCCTGATCCTCCAGATGAGGGTCCTGCTGATCAATGGCTGCGTAGCAACTTGTCTCAAAAAACATTTGCACAATGTGCAGCAGCAGAGCCTCAGAGTTTACGGTAAATGACAACACACAGCCAGTGCCAGGTTTTGCTGCCCTCAGCTGGCATCTTTGTTCATATATCAATACATGTGGCAGCTCTCTATGGCTTGCTGGAGTTTTGCCTGCTGAGAAGCCGTATTGTCTCTACCAAATGCACTCCAAACAGGGGAACCACTTCTCTCCATGCTGCACATAGTCCCTTCAGACCATGCTGCCCTTTCCCAGGGATTCACTCTGCTTCCTCACTGAAGCACTGCCAGGCACTGAGCTCCAAAACTTCAGACTCTGCACTCCACTGTTTATAGAAAACTGGCAGTGTTGAAACTCTCCTTTTTCAGTGTTTGGGGAACAGATTTCTTATCCAGTCCCCTGTGAGTGTTTTCACTCTTTCTTTCCAGCTACTTTCAGGGGGAGTGCTTTCTTTGCATGATTCCAACAAGCTGCACTATTTCCTCCTTTCTCTCTCTCTCTGTCCTGTCTCCACGAAAACAGCTCCCTACCCTCCGTAGCACCATGACTTTTCTCTCCCCCAATTCACTTCTCTGCACCACGTACTTGTCAAGCTCTGTCACTCAACTTATGAAGATTGTTGTGTTAATCCTCAGGTCAATTTCCTAGGTGTTCAAAATGGTTTGATGTTGATCTGTCTACACTTCAGGGATGAGAGAAGCTCAAGGTCATCATACTACTCTGCCATGTTAACTCATCCAATTTCAACTATACTGGAATTTTTTTAAAGTACAGAGACATATATTATGAGAGAAGTAGACAAAGTTGAAGAATCTGTATTTGTGCATTTATCATGTGATGAAGATACATTTTGAGATCAGAGAGAAAAGTGGAATGTGTAAAAAAAAAAAATCTCATTGGCCAATTGGCTACTAATTTAAAGAAAAAACATACATCCCAAACTCAGAACATTCTTAAAATCATAATTTTTTTTTTAAAAAAACGTATTTTTAATGTGGGAAAATGAGTTTGAAAATACACATTGTCAGAGGATAGACAAAATTCTAAGCACTTAATGGAAACTGCAGGTGCTGGTATGAGATCTCAGTTTTTATTTTATTTTATTTTATTTTTTTAATTTTTTTTAACGTTTATTTTTGAGACAGAGAGAGACAGAGCATGAATGGGGGAGGGTCAGAGAGAGGGAGACACAGAATCTGAAACAGGCTCCAGGCTCTGAGCTGTCAGCACAGAGCCCGACGCGGGGCTCGAACTCACGGAGTGTGAGATCGTGACCTGAGCCGAAGTCGGCCGCTTAACCGACTGAGCCACCCAGGCGCCCCTAGATCTCAGTTTTTAAACACCATTTTTAACATGAAGGACTCTGGCTCCATGGAAAAATTACCACTTTTACATTTGAGGAAGCAAAAATACCAAGTGATTATGGAAAATTTTTTAATAAAGAAAATAAAGATAGTTCCCCACAAATCATTAGACTTTTCAAAAAAACAGAAACCGGCATGAAAGGAATCCAACTGTGCAAATTTAAACAATTTGAGCAGCCAAAAATTTTATCGTGCTATATTATAACACACAGAATGAAAAATACTCTTGAATCCTTCATGATAATTTAAAAAAGTGCAGGGAGGAGGTTAACTTCTACCTTATAGAGGGATATTAATTACTACAAACAAAATATAATGAATTATAAAATACTGTTTGGCAGCTGCAGTGTGAGAAATGATTCAATATTTTTTTTAACTTTGAAGCTGACAATGCCAGTATATATAGTTTACTTGTTTCTATAAAAGTTGAAATTTTTGCCTTCTAATATTTGACACCTTCAACTTGTAGCAATAAAGTCTGAGAGTGAATAAATAAATAAGTAAATTAATTAATTAATTAATTAAAAATGGAATAAACACAAGCTGCCCTCCCTTATTCTGAAGACTGATCAATGGATCAATTTAGAGGTCATTTAATATTATTTAAATGTGATTTAAGGAAGAAAATTTTATAATTAAAGTTATCCTCAGGGTTACTTAAATAATTTACAGTAGAATATGTCTCAAAGCATAGTCCAAAGTCCATGAGAATCATAATCACTTAGATGTTTATTACAATGCAGAACCTCTGACCCCATCAAAGATCTGGTGAATCAAATGAGTCTGACATGTACATACTAAAATAGGAGAACATTCTCAGGTGAATAAACTATCATTTGTAATTTTTCCCTTAAGTTGATGGTTGCCAATATTATATAATATAATTTCAGGGTGCCTCAGTGGCTCAGTCAGTTGAGTGTGGGACTTTGGCTCAGGTCATGATCTTGCATTTTGTGAGTTCGAGCCCCACGTTGGACTCTGTGCTGATAGCTCAAAGCCTGGAGCCAGCTTCAGATTCTGTGTCTCCCTCCCTCTGCCCCTCCTACACAGACTGTCTCTCTCAAAATAAAATAAACATTAAAAAATAATTGCAAATGTTTCTTAGGTGTAAATAACCAGAGCACAGAATAGACACATTTTAAGAGCTTAACTGATACTCAATGAATTAATTTACTGCACTGTAATATAAACAAAAATGGAAAAGTATCTAACATAAATGAAACACCTGCTACAATGTGAAACTCTGAGAAGGCCTAAGAAACAATCAACCCATAAAGAAGTACACTTGCTTTATATATTCTGTGACTATCTGATGGTTGTTGAACAGAAATTAGTGCCAGCCATTTTTATAGATGTATTTCTTTCCAGAACACCGAATTTTGTGTAGATTTTCACTATTAACAGCCACTTGGAGATTTTCTCCTCCCCTCAGATGAAACAATATTCTCTGTTTTTAAGAGAAAAAAATATTCTATGTCTCATTAGTCATCAAAATCCAGAACAATGAAGAAAGGTACCATGGGACCTTAGATAAATCCTCCATGAAATTTCCGTTTTGGGGTAAGTGTCATAATAGTCATCAAACAGGAAAAATTCTGACTTAATTATAATCACCTAATCTTCAGCAACTGGTTTGTCAAGTTTTAAGAAGTAACTCTTGGGCATCTGGGTGGCTCAGTCGGTTGAGCGTCCGACTTCAGCTCAGGTCATGATCTCACACTTCGTGAGTTCGAGCCCCGCGTCCGGCTCTGTGCTGACAGCTCAGAGCCTGGAGCCCGCTTCAGATTCTGTGTCTCCCCCTCTCTCTGCCCCTCCCCTGCTCATGCTCGGTCTCTCTCTGTCTCAAAAATAAATAAAAACATTTAAAAAAAAAAAAAAAAAGAAGTAACTGTTGTCAGGAACTGAGGTTAGTCGGCTACATTGTTATGGATGCTGCCAGAAGATAGGAGGCAACAGGTCAGAAACAAAGGGCTTTGTTACTCACAGCAGTAGTAGTATCAAGATTGTCAGTCTTGGTGCCAGTTCCTCAAAACACAGTTCTCATGGCCTATGTTAAGTGGAACAGTTACACCATTACCTGTGCATTTAGGAAACCTGAATCTTTTATGATAGGCAGTAAATCAGCCTGCGCTTTGCCCTGGATGAAGACACAGTCTCCACATACAATCACAGTCTTTCAAAATTGTTTGCTCTGCAAACATCCTGAAACATCTCTGCAAACATCTCTGAAAAGGTGGGCCAGAACAGAGATGGTCAGTGCCTCTGCTTGTAAGGCACTCAGAAAAATGAAAGGCCCATGGAGAATTATGTTTGAACAATCATTATGGATAATTCTTAATCCTGGATGGACATTAGAACCATCTTGAGAACTTTGAAAAAATACTGGGCCTAACCGTTAGCAATTCTGATTTTATTTGACCTGTGTGGGTCCTGATGTTACTATTTCTTATAGTTGCTCTAGGTGATTCTTTTTGCAATCAAGAATGAGAACCGTTAGCAATTCTGATTTTATTTGACCTGTGTGGGTCCTGATGTTACTATTTCTTATAGTTGCTCTAGGTGATTCTTTTTGCAATCAAGAATGAGATCTGTATCTTTTAGAGGAAAATGTGGTAAAATAAAGCAAACAAGACAAAATCTAGATAATGAATGACTTTTCATTAATTGTGTTACTGCTTATCTACAGGGTCTGATTAGTGAGAGGATTATCTAGCTCTAAAATATCCTGTAAACTAGCAGCTCTTGAAATGCCCCTACTCACATGGGTGATATAGAAACAAGGTGGCATCCAAACCATCTTCCACCACAAAATATAAAATTGGAAAGAATAAAAATGTATGCAAAGAGCTTATAGAATTTTATGGAAAATCCAGCAAATGCTCCCCAACATTTTGGGGAAAAAAAGAAGAGGAATCCAGAAAGTATAGCCAGGGGCTGACCTTTACCCCCTCAATTCTAACCCTATTGAAGCAGAGAAGCAGGGGGATAGAAGGAAGTGGCTGACCCTATCTCCATTTATAAGCTTCTTTTTACTTTATTATTCCCTCCCACTTTCCCCTCTTGAACACTCTTAGACTTTTATTCACACTCTACTTCTTTTTCCTTGCCCTTTTTCTTCTTTCCTATACCATGAACTTCTTAGGCACTTATTAACACACAGTATGGTGATTAAGGGCAAAAATTCTGGAGCCAGATTTCCTGGGTTTAATCATCTTCAGCCACTCCTTAAGATGAATTACTTGTTCATTTTGTACTCCAGTTTCCTAACATGTAAAATGAGGACAAGATCATTCCTATGTTATAAGATTCTATGAAGATTAAATTAGTAACACTATATTTGGAACACTGCCTTAAATGGTGTCATATAAATGTTTGCTAAATAAATAAATCTTTATATAGTATACCCCATATGGTAAAAAATGTTTTTAAAATATGTAAATTTATATTTACATTTTAAAATCAAATACGAACATAGGTATTCTTTACCAAATATATATGTATGAGTCTTCTGTATTCTGGGACTTATGCTAAACTGTGCCACTTGAGAATATTCAACTCAATCTCATTAGCGACTACTGAAAGAAGAAATAGCTCAGTAAATTCTTACAAAGTAATTCCCTAGAAACTCATTTTGGGATCACATTCCTTCCAATGAAACATTTTATTCAGTCTATGGAAGGAGAGAAATAAATAGAAAAAGAACTTATAAATCATATTCCAGACATCACTGAATAGTTTTATGTCCTTTTACTCATTCTGCTAATAATCTAGCCAATATAATACTAATAAATATAATTAGAGTAACAACATGTATAAATGATTGGGAAGATATAAGTAATTTAGAATGAATCTTTAAGTATACTTTTCAGTGTCCTGGGAAATACACCCTCTGGGAGAGGGAGAGAGCTTAAAATGCTGGATATCAATAGAACCTAAAAAAGTATTTACTGAGGATTCTGCACTGATGAATGGTACAGGAAGCCATTGCCATCATGTAATGTTTTTTAAGAAATTTAACATTAATGTGAAGTACAATGAAAAGTAACTTGAGTAGAATGATGCTCACTTCAGTGGGAAAAATTTTTAAATGTTCAATATTAAAAATTTCCACAAAGGAAAAAGAAAGAACATTATGGAAAGTAAGAAATATAGATTGGATAATTAAAGGATGAAAATAGCAAAATTTACATGGAATGTTAGGAAGCTACTAGGAAGATAATAAGGAGAATTTCATGGCAGAATAAATTAGGCAAACAGCTTTAGAGGTAGGAGAGTGGATGCAGGATGCTTTATTTAGCTACTTGCCTAAGCAGAAATTGAGAAAGTTTGGAACAAGAGTTTGCTTTTTTCTTAGGTATACCTGGGAGAAGATATGTGAACTAAAAATGTTACAGAGCAAGCAATGCATAGAAAAAAAGCAAGATAAAATAAAGCAACATCACAGGGATTTCTGTTCATGTACAGAAGTCTAGAATAAGTGTGATGTGATAAATTTCATTAATTTTTCTTCTCTCTGTTCTCTGTTGAAAGTTGTAGAAATAAAGAAAAACATAGTTCCTCCCTGAGCTTGACAGACCAAGTTACTTGATTGTACTGATTGTTTTTAATGTTTATTTACTTATTTTGAGAGAGAGAGAGAGAGAGAGAGAGAGAGAGAGAGCTGGGGAGGGGCAGAGAGAGAAAGAGAGAGAATCCCAAGCAGGCTCCATCCTGTCAGCACAGAGTCTGACACGAGGCTCAATCCCACGAACTGGAGATCATGACCTGAGCTGAAATCAAGTGTTGGAGCCACCAACTGAATCACCCAGGTGCTCCCAACTATATCCATTTTAAACACTGTTTTGCTTTTTTGCTTACCAGAAGTATCTTCTGAAGAGGTTCATTTTTTAAAATTTAGAGGAAATCACACTGGTGTGTCAAAAGGATTGAGAAAGTTTCTGAAGTCAATAAGAATATGATAATGTGTGCATATTAAAACTTGAGAATTGGTCATTTCTAAATATATTGTAGGAGCCAGTTGACTGCCGTTATCAATTTATTCCATAATTGAGGTGTAAAGGGCCAGGGATCCTGACACTGATGGGGCTCAGGAAGGAAGAAACAGTTGAGAATCTGTAGCTGACAAGGACATGATTTGAATCAGGATTAATAAGGGTTGAAATTAATAAGGATTGAATTAATCAGTACCCTATGTAATTTGAATTTCAACTTTAAGTCTCTCATTATCAGCCCAGCACTCATTTAGAGGAGATATTTAGGGACTAATGGAAATGTCTGCTAATCATGCCATTGCTCACGTAAGAACTGGAAAGTTATATAGTGGAACTGTGATCTAACTTCCTGTCACCAAACTTTTACAAATTTCCCTTGGGTTGTTTCTCATTATTTGAAATAATTACCATTCTCATGGCACCCTGGTAAGTGTTTTTTCCCCATAGAAGCAAAGATAATTATTCTCAAGCCTGCTATAACAGAAGGTTTGAACATAGGCTGTGTTTCAATCATTATAGTTGGCTTCATCCTTACTCTCTAAAGTCCTAAGTAAATTTACATTGAAAGGAAGCTCCCTTGTGCCAGTATCTCCTCAGGTCCAGACCAAGTGACTTTTCCCTGAGTTAGTCTCTTCTCTCTTAATTACCCACCTTGGATATTGACCTAAGGTTACCTCTTCAAAGCACGGTTAGTTATCCCAAAAGACTTGCTCCAACATTTTCTGAGCCATTTATAAACAGGCTTAACAATTCAGCTTTATATTTTACCAAACTAAGAGACATAAGGTGTTTTACGTTTTATCCCCAATTTACCTTGCTTCCCCTTCTTAGATACATGGCAATTTATAGTCTTCGATGCTCCAAGAATTCATTTCTAAAAATGACACACACATTGACAACTAAATAGGTAACTGGGAATTCATTTTCAAAAATGACATACACACTGACAACTAAATAGGTAACTGGGAAATCTGAAATTTGTCCTAAAGTATTTACATTTGCAAATTTTCAAGTGTCCCATGTATCCTCCCTTTCTTTGTTTACACCTTTTCAGGTTACCCTAAATAGGAGCAGAGATTGCCTGTGTCTTTTATGGTGACCAGTCCTCTGTGGTTACAAAGTGATAACCAACACAAATTGTCTGGCTGGTGATATGCCTATATGTTGTTTAGTGTGAATAAATAGTTATGGAACTTATTGATGACATGGAACAATCTTGCTGCAGAATCCAAGTATTATATTATTTGAAGGTTCAACTTTTATGATCTTAGAGATTACATGCTTGACTTCTTTGTCCTTCATTTGGACTTTAATATCATACAGACACCAGGTTCTATTTATTTACCATTACCCACTTCGATAAGAGCAGGATCACCATAGTGAGTTAGTTCTCTGTTTGTTGTTGTTGTTGTTGTTGTTATTGTTGTTGTTGTTGTTGTTAACAGTGCCTGATGTATTTAATATTATACTATCTAAATTTAATTTCTGTTGAATTTAAAGCTAGATTCACAAATACTAGTTAAGAAATGTACAGAATTCTCTCAAGATAGCAACAGTATTTCAGCATCTTCTTAATCCAGTTTCCACTGATGAAGAGAAAAGTCCTAGAAAAGATAAGGTACTGTAGCCTGGGCATGCCCTTATGAATGGAACATCATGGTTGGTACAAGGGTGAGAAATTATAAACCCAGGACTTAACACCATTTCTGTTCAGACAGTAAAGAATTCATGGAATTCAGCAAAGTTGCAAGATACAAAACCAATGTACAGAAATCAGTTGCATTTCTATACACCAATAATGAAGCAACAGAAAGAGAAATCAAGAAATCGATCCCATTTACAATTGCACCAAGAACCATAAAACACCTAGGAATGAATCTACCCAAAGATGTAAAAGATCTGTATGCTGAAAAGTATAGAAAACTTATGAAGGAAATTGAAGAAGACAAAAATAAATGGAAAAACATTCCATGCTCATGGATTGGAAGAATAAGTATTGTTATATCAATACTACCCAATGCAGTCTACACATTCAATGCAATCCCAATCAACACTGCACCAGCATGCTTCTTAAAGATAGAACAAACAATCCTGAAATTTGTATGGAATCATAAGAGACCCCGAACAGCCAAAGTAATGTTGGAAAAGAAAACCAAATTGGGAGACATCACAATCCCAGACTATAGCCTCTACTACAAAGCTGTAATCATCAAGACAGTATGGTATTGGCACAAAAACAGACACATAGACCAATGGAATAGAATAGAGAACCCAGAATTGGACCCACAAATATATGGCCAACTAATATTTGACAAAGCAGGAAAGAGTATCCAATGGAAGAAGACAGTCTCTTTAGCAAATCGTGCTGGGAGAAATTGACAACAACATGAAGAAGAATTAAACTAGACCATTTTCTTACCCTATACACAAAAATAAACTCAAAATGGATGAAAGACCAGAATGTGAGACAGGAAACCATCAAAACCCTAGAGGAGAAAACCGGCAACAACCTCTTTGACCTCAGCCACAGCAATTTCTTGCTCAATACATCTCCAAAGGCAAGGGAATTAAAAGCAAACATGAAGTATTGGGACCTCATCAAGATAAGAAGCTTTCTGCACTGCAAAGGAAATAATCAAGAAAACTAAAAGGGAACCAACAGAATGGGAAAAGATATTTGCAAATGGCATATCAGATAAAGGGTTAGTATCCAAAATCTATAAAGAATTTACCAAACTCCACATCTGAAAAACAAATAATCCAGTGAAGAAATGGCCATAAGGCATGAATCAGCACTTTTCCAAAGAAGACATCCAAGTAGCCAACCGACACATGAAAAGATGCTTAACATCACTCATCATCAGGGAAATACAAATCAAAACCACACTGAAATACCACCTCACACTGGTCGGAGTGGCTAAAATTAACAACTCAGGAAACAACAGATGCTGACGAGGATATGGAGAAATGGGAACCCTCCTGCACTGTTGGTGGGAATGCAAAGTGGTGCAGCCACCCTGGAAAACAGTGTGGAGTTTCCTCAAAAAAATAAAAATAGAACTACTCTACGACCCAGCAATAACACTACTAGGAATTTATCAAAAGGATACAGGAGTGCTGATTCATAGGGGCACATGTACCCCAATGTTTATAGCAGCGCTTTTAACAATAGCCAGATTATGGAAAGAGTCTAAATGTCCATCAACTAATGAATGGATAAAGAAGATATGGTTTATATATACAATGGAATACTACTTGGCAATGAGAAAGAATGAAATCATGCCATCTGCAGCAACATGGATGGAACTGGAAGGTATTAAGCTAAGTGAAATGTCAGTCAGAGAAAGATATCATATGTTTTCACTTATATGTGGAACTTGAGAAACTTAACAGAAGACCATGGGGGAAAGGAGGGGGGAAAAATAGTTACAAACAGAGAGAGAGGGAGGTAAACCATAAGAGACTCTTAAATACAGAGAACAAACTGAGGGTAAATTTGGGGGGGGCGGGGGGAGAAATGGATGATGTGCATTGAGAAGGGCACTTGTGGGGATGAGCACTAGGTGTATGTAAGCAATGAATTACAGGAATCTTCCCCCAAAACCAAGAGCATGCTGCACACACTGTATGTTAGCCAATTTGACAATAAATTATGTTTTAAGAAAAAAGTTTTATTTATCATGACTTAGCATATATTAGATGCTCAATAAATGCTTCTTGATTTATTGGGGGAAAAAAGAATTCATGGAGATTTTATTTTGCTACAAATGACATATATTAAGACATAGAGATCTGTGAAGGTCAAAATGTCCTAAATATCATTATCTTTCAGAAAAATATAGTGGTTTTTATCCTGAGCCCTGAAAGTGGATCTGACTTACCTTCATACAGTAACCCCTCATCCAGACAATTTTTGGAAAAGGCATGCAATAGATTTAGTTGATTTATTTGTACCCTGTGTCATCTAAAGTTAATTAATGTTTACTCCTAAAAAATAATTTAATCCTTCTTATCCATATGGTTTCAATAAAATAATGGAAACTAAAAGAATCCAAATCTCTCCACACATCCTCAAATTAAAAAAAAAATACTGATGAACAAAGAAAACAAAAATATCCATAAAACACTTCTTTAGTATACCTAGGAAAGAGAAAAAAAAACTATGAACTTTAATTTATATTAGTCAGTAAATTATACCGAAACCCACCGAGCCTGGACCTGACTGCAGAAAAGATGGAGATTCTACAGGGGAACAAAAAAGCAAAATTGAGGCCTGAAAGTTCCATCCTGAATGATGAAAATACAAAGAACCAGCCTGAATCCTGGAAAGTAAGAGCAAAGGCTATGAGGTAAGAAAAAGAAAGTATCTGGAAGTATACAAGAGCAAAATAAGCAGTCTCCGTGAAAGCATTGCCTCTGGTTGGGAGATGGAAAACACCTGGCACTTTGGGCAACCACACTTACCTTGCTAAAAAGAACCATATAGAGTTGTTGTGGAAGGCAGGATATGGAAGATGGAGGAAGCCCTGTCAGTCTTGTAGTAAAGAGACAGAATGGAATAAAAAGGGTCCCAAAGAAACAAAAGAGAATCACAAAATCAGGATATACTTCAAACTCTCCTCCAAGGAAGGTCCTAGAAATTTGAAACTTTCATTTTAGTGTAGACCAATAGAAGAATGGCATGATGAACTACAAAAATCTAGTGAACTATCCAAATCCCTTCTACATGTCTATCTATACCTATATTTGATGGTCTTAGAAAATAACGTTTCAAAAGGCCAGAAAGCATTTGAGAATATCCATAGCAAGCTATTATAAGATGAAAACTAATGCATTCCTATATTTACCCCTAAAAATACTGGTGGAGTAAGACATGATTGTAACATAGAATCACAGGACACCAACTCAAATTAAACATCCTTCAATATGCAGATACATAAGAAAACAATCAAATAAAAATTCTAAAACTAAGAACATATATGGATCAAAATTAAAATGTGAAGCATGTTGATTGGATTAAAGAAAGAACTAAAGAGAAAAAAATATAGACTGACCTATTAAGGTGCCAAGGAAAAACAGATTTTTAATGTATATTTTTACATTTATTTATTTATTTTGAGAGAGAGAGAGAGAGAAAGAGAGCGAGATTGTGTGCATGTGTGAACAAGTGAAGGAGAGAGAGAGAGGAAAAGAGAAAACCCCAAGCATGCTCCATGCTCAATGCGAGCCTGACATGGGACTCAGTCTCACAACCATGAGATCATGACCTTAGCCTAAATTAGGAGTCGGATGCTTAACCAACTTAGCCACCCAGACACCCCAGAAAAATATATTTTTTTGAAAACATACTGTAGAACATTGAATGTGGAAACCAGTTTCTAAAGATGGCCTCTAATGGTCTACATGTCCTGGTCTTCATGCTCTCGTGTAGTCCCACCTACACTGAATCTGGGCTGACCCAATGACGCTCCTTAAACAATAAAGTATGGCAAAAGTAATGCTGTACCAATTCAAGCTTAAGAAGTTGCTTTCACTTTTGGATCCTGAGAGATCACATGGAGAGACAGAGGCCCAAAGTCTAATACATTAGCTGAGCCCAGAGTTCAGCCATCTTCACCAATGGACCAGATTTATGAATGAGCCATGTTGGAAAATCCAGAACAATTATGCCTACAGATTACTGCAGAGCAGCTGAGATTATATGGAGCAAAATAACTACCCATTTGAGCCTGGCCAACCCACAGAATTATGAGAAATAGTAATTAGATTGTTGGTAGGTCACTAAATTTTGGTCATTTTTTACACATAAATAGAGAAACATTCAGAAAACGTGTGAAAAAACCAAGAGGGAAAAGTAAAAGTAAAAAGAAATAAAAATGATCAGAGAAAAAATTATTTATATAGCTGATATTCAAATAAAACTCAACATATATATAATGAGTCCTTGAAGAATAAAAAAATCAATTAAATAAAATTATGAAAATTATAATCTAAGAAAACTTCACAGAAATAAAAAGCTATTCATATATTATTAATAAGTTTATTATATGCCTTGGAAAATTAAATAATCTATTTGAGACATAGCATATTATTATTGAAATTTAAACTATTAAATTTTAAAGTAAAGGGAATACCTCTGGGCTTCCAGATAAAAGAAGGAAAATCAGGTTGGCATCAGACCTTTTCAATGGCAACATATAGATATAGATACATGCAGATGAACAATATTTCTAGAAATTCAGGAAAATAAATTTTTAATGATTTATAATTATAACCTTATTTTTCTCTTTGTGTTTAATCTTGCCATGTTTTCAATCTGTTTTTTCATGCTGTCACCAGAATTGAACTTGCAAAATATATTTTTTTTATTTTTCTCATAACCTTTCATTAGTACCCCTTTTACCTATAATAAGGTCCAACTCATTAGCATGACAAGTGGTTTTCCATTGTCTAATCCCTGCTTACATCTCCAGTCCTATCTATGGTACCACCATCCCCCATCACCTTATTTTCCATCTAGATTTAAACATAAGATTCAAACTCGGAGCATTGTTTTTATATATTATGCTCCCTCATTCTGGCACGAGTGCCTTGTGGATTCCCCTGCTAACTCTTATGCTTCTAGTTCCATATCAATGCCATCTCCTCTAGGAAGTTCTCTCCGATTTTCCTCCATTATTACCATAAAGTAGACTTGAGCAGTATCTCCTTTACACCAGCTCTATTCCTTGTATTCTATTCTTTTATGGCACTTTCATTCTCTAGTACAGTCAACGTTTTTACAAATGTATTTCTTCTCTAGACTCAGTTCTTTGAAAATAATAGCTGTGGTTAAATTTATCTATTAGACATTTATTAAGTTTTCTTGAACAAATACATGAATGATTGAATGAACTAATAAATTGGCATAAGTAATAAAGATTATAGCTGCAAGAAGCAACTGATTGGGATGGTCAAGCTTCTTAGAACTCTAAAGGCCATACTTTAGAAATGAAAGATGAAAAAGGCTTTCCATTTGAGAAAGAAGGGAGTTATAGGAGCAAAGTCATAGAAACAAGTAAATTATCTATTCAGTGCAAGATTGCAGAATATTTGCTTGGTTACTGTATGTATGTCCACACTCTGCTAAGGACTGTAGACTCTATTATGTAGGCAGAAAGGAAGTACTAGGAGATTTTAGTCAGAGATAAGACATGATAGAAAACAGTGTCTTGTATTTCAGTTTTTCCTCACTTAAAAGGTGATTGCTGTGGGACTTTTACTTACACTACACACAGATAGAAACCTGGACACATATATAAAGCAACTGTTTCAGACAGCAGACAACAGGCAGCACACAACCACTGTGGCGCAGAACATATGCAGTATGCATATGCAGCCCTGTAATGTTCAGGTAAATGCTAGTCTAGATGTTGCTATGAAAGTATTTTGCAGATGTAATTCACTTTTGCTCAGCTGACTTTTAGTAAAGAAGATTACTCTCAATAATGTGAATGAGCCTCATCCAGTCAGTTGAAGCCCTTAAGAGCAAAAACAGGCTTCCTGGGGGCGCCTGGGTGGCGCAGTCGGTTAAGCGTCCGACTTCAGCCAGGTCACGATCTCGCGGTCCGGGAGTTCGAGCCCCGCATCGGGCTCTGGGCTGATGGCTCAGAGCCTGGAGCCTGTTTCCGATTCTGTGTCTCCCTCTCTCTCTGCTCCTCCCCCGTTCATGCTCTGTCTCTCTCTGTCCCAAAAATAAAAATAAAACGTTGAAAAAAAAAAAATTAAAAAAAAAAAAAAAAAACAGGCTTCCTGGAGATAAAGAAATTCTTCTTCAAGACTATAATATAGAAATACTGCCTGAGTGTCCAGCATGCCAGCCTGCCCTATGAATTTCAGGCTTGACAATACCCACAATTATGTAAGCCAGTTCCTTAAAATAAATTACTTGGTTGGGTCTGCTTCCCTGGGGAACTCTGACTGATGTATATGATCAGTTGATTTTTTTCAAGAGTACCAGTGTAATTCAATGGGAGAAAAGAGAATCTTTCTAAAAAATAGGACTTTTAAACCTGGAGATTAGATAGATGATAGATAGATAGATAGATAGATAGATAGATAGATATAAACCTCAACATTAACTCACCCCCTAAACAAAAAGTAAATTGGAATAACTCTTACAGCTAAATGTTAAAACTAAAACTTCTAGGAAAAAAAACACAGAGCAAAATCTCCCTGGCCTTAGAGTAAGGCAAAGATTTCTCCAATAAAACAATATTCAGTGGCCACTTAAAAAATTGATATATAGGGGGAACCTGGGTGGCTCAGTCAGTTGAGCATCTGACTCTTGATATTGGCTTAGGTCATGATCCAGGGTTGTGGGATCGAGCCCCGTGTCAAGCTCCCTCCTGAGTGTGGAGCCTGCTTAAGAGTCTTTCTTTCTCCCTCTGCCCCTCTCCCCCGCTTGAACTCTCTCTCTCCAAAAAAATAAATAAATAAAGTAAATAAAATAAAAAAATAAAAAACTATATATGGGATTTTAACAGTGGAAACTTTTATAGCATTAAGAATGTTAACTGGAATTAAATATTAACTATGGCATCGTAATATTAACTGATATAATATTAACTGTTAAACATTATTTTAACCTCATTTCCACGCTGATGCTGAAATTCAGAATTTGTGGGTTCACATATAAACCTAAATTAAAATGTAAATTATCTAGACCTTAATACTCTGGATGAAGAGATACTTGGGAAATTGTCCTTAAACTCTCTAATTTGTATAATACATCTGGAAATGGCCTGACAAGAAGAAAAGGTAATTTTAGCTTAGTAAAAATTACACATACAGTTGATTGCTTCTATTCACCTTCTACGAAAATTTTAAGTAATAATGAATAGTGGGGGAAAAGGATGATATAGGTCCTGGTGTTTGTTGCACTTTTAGTATGTCTATTATTGTCCATCAATATTGTAGAAGTTGGTGTATTAAAAAGTATAAGAACCATGAATTTACAGTCAATTAATTTATAACAAGGGAGCCAAGAATATTCAATAGGAGAAGGACAGTCTCCTCATGTTGGGAAAACTGGACATCCATGTGCAAAAGAATGAAATAAGACCACTATCTTATGCCATACACAAAAATTGGCTGAAAATAGAATAAAGACTTGAATGTAAGACCTGAGACCATAAAACTCCTAGAAGAAAACATAGAGGGTCAGCACCTTGATGTCAGTCTTAGCAATGATTTTTTGGAGTTGACTACAATAGCAAAGGTGATAAACAAAAGCAAAGATATTTGCAAATCATATACCTGGTAAGGGATTAATATCCAAAATATATTTTAAAAGCTCATGTAACTCAATAGCAAAAAAAAAAAAAAAAAATCCAAACAAACCAATTTAAAAATGGGCAGAGAACATAAACACTTATTCAAAGAAGACATACAAATGGCCAATACCTACATGAAAAGATGCTCAGCATCACTGATCATCAGAAATGCAAATCAAGGCCACAGGCAATATCATGTCAGACCTATTGGAATCGCTATTATCCAAAAAACAAGTGTTGGTGAAGATGTGGAGGAAAAAGAATGCTTTGTGCACTTTTGGTGGAAATGTAAATTGGTGCAGCCACTACAGAAAACATAAGTATGGAGGTTCCTTAAAAAAAAAAAAAAATCATAAGTCGAACTACCATATGATCCAGGAATTTCACTCGTGGGTATGTGTCTGAAGGGAGTGAAATCTCTTTTTCAAAGAGATAGCTTCACCCTCACATCCATTGCAGCACTATTTACAATAGACAAGACATGAAAAAAACAGATGTTCATCAACAGATAAATTGATAAAGAAATTGTGATATATATATATATACATATATATGTATATGTAGATGTAGATATATATATACATATATATGTATGTATATATACATATGTACATCTACATATACATATATATGTACATATATATATATATATATATATATATATATTTGCCAGAGACTCCAATTATATATATATATATATATATATATATATAATAAAACAATGTTCAGCCATAAAAAAAAAATCAGGAAATCTTGACACTTGTGACAACATGGATGGACCTTGAGGGCATTATGCTAAGTGAAATAAATGAGAGTAAAAGAGATATATGATCTCATATATATGGCATCTAAAAAAACAAACCAAAAAAAGAAATGGAGGACAGATTGGTGATACTAAAGGCTGGGGCTGAGGGATGGGCAGAACGAGTGAAGTGAGACAAAAGGTATAAACTTCTAGTTATAAAATAAAGAAGTCCTGGGCTGTGGTGTACAGCCTGGTGACTGTAGTTAACAATATTCTATTATATAGTTGAAAGTTGCTAAGTATAGCTTAAAAATTGCCACCACAAGAAAAAGTTTGTAACTATATGTGGTAGTGGATGTTAAAGAAGCTTATAGTGGTAATTATTTCTCATATATATATATATATATGTGTGTGTGTGTGTGTGTGTGTGTGTGTGTGTGTGTATATGTATATATAATCATGCTGTACATATAAAACTAACACAATGTTCTAAGTCAATTATACCTCAATAAAAAAATAAGATATATCTCAAATGATTTTTTTAAGTATAGAAAACCTTCATCCCTCATTCCTATCTTTATATCTCAGCAACCTGACAAAGGTGTCCCCCACTTTACTAAGCCACCACCTGTGGATATTCCTATACATACTCTTTTCATTTAATGAGTAAGCTCTGTTGAACTGTCTCATTCTGGGAGACATTTCTTTGGCATTGTTCCTATACAGTGGTTATCTCAAGTTTTATAATTATCTGCTGTCTTTCCATGGAGGGAACTATTTCCACCAGAGCCTAATAATAGATCTGCACTTAGATTTCAAAAGGGCTGTTCCTTAGTGCGCAGCAAGTACTTTACAATATCCTGAATGGATGCTATTTGTGTGATACTGTTGATATTTGCAAGACTCCAATCACATAACAGACACCTCTGAAATCACTTGTGACTTGGGATGATATGATTTCACAGAGATTGTCTGGGCTCAGTTTATAACTCTCTAAAAGCTTGTTTTTTCTCCCCACTCCATTAAAATTCAGATTTCTGGGGCGCCTGGGTGGCGCAGTCGTTTAAGCGTCCGACTTCAGCCAGGTCACGATCTCGCGGTCCGTGAGTTCGAGCCCCACGTCAGGTTCTGGGCTGATGGCTCGGAGCCTGGAGCCTGGAGCCTGTTTCCGATTCTGTGTCTCCCTCTCTCTCTGCCCCTCCCCCGTTCATGCTCTGTCTCTCTCTGTCCAAAAATAAATTAAAAAAACGTTGAAAAAAATTTTTTTTTAAAAATTCAGATTTCTTTCAGTAACTCAATATAGGGATTAATAAAATGTTCAAGTACAGAATACACACTCACCAACATGTAAATAACCCTCTTCTTATCTAGAGGTTCTGAAAAGACTGTAATTTATTCCATACTATCTGTAAAATGTCTATTGTGGTCCTAGTTCAAATTATTCTCCCAAATTTTATGGATCAGTCAAGGCCTTATATTTGAGCTGGATAGATTAACCATTTCAGATTAGTCATATGTGTCACCGCAATTCTTAATTCCTAGGTGTCTTCCTTTTCTCAGAGATAAATTATGATAGAATGTATTTTCAAAGTAATGAATAAAGTATCCTCTTTATAGGGATTAAATCTATATCTTATCTAATCAAGGTACATGGCTACACTGGAGTGATTAATTATCTCAAACATATATTGGAGCCTTTGTCAAATGAAAGAAAATTTTGATTTTCAAAGTTCTTCTGAATTTAGAATAAAAACATAAATCTGGGATGCCTAGGTGGCTCACTCGTTTGGGTGTCTGACTCTTGATTTTGGCTCAGGTCATGATCTCTCAGTTTGTGGGATCGAGCTCCATGTTGGACTCTATACTGACCATGCAGAGCCTGCTTGGGATTCTTTCCCTTTCTCTCTCTGCCCACCCCCTCTTCTCTCTCTCAGAATAAATAAACCTTAAAAAACTCATAAATCCTTGGCCAACTCTATAGTAGCATACCAATCACCTTTAGCTCACTGGACCTCTTATCAGTAGAAGTATTATTATCAGTAGAACTAAATTATTTAGACCTCAGTAGTCATAGTAAGTCATAGTAAGTCTTCATTAACTCTTTTTTCTCAGATGCCAGATAGGACCTTTATATAATTGGTCAATCAGGGATTAAAGTCCCTATTTCTATCATCTCTTAAAGCAGAAATGCATTATTGTCCTCCAAGGATTTGGTATTGTTTAATATTCACTACAGAGGAGAGTTTTCACAATTCTAAAGATTCTGTTTGTGTGGCAAATTAGAAATGGATGGAGGCAGACTTGACCTGATTAGATATTAGCAAGCAATGGTGGAGTTCTCTGGTCTCACAACATATCAAATCGAATAAAACATTCAGATAGAGGTGACATTTCTACAGGCTCTTCTTACAATCACATACTTCAATATGTAATTTAATATAACTCTGATACCTATTACCACAGCATCATGTTATCCTCAAAGTTTTATCTTTGACCCTCCAATGTTGCCCTCTCTGTCCCTTGCTGATATCATCATGTATTGCGTTCCAGTCTGGTGATACCAGAAAACTGTTCACCATCTCAAAGCCATTCAACTTAGACCAATCATTAATCTTTAGATTTCCCTGACGATATTTTGCAAGTAGAATTCAATTCTCTTATTCTACTGCCTTAACAAATAGAGTATTCCTGCACCTTACTCACTCACTTTATTTTACCAGTACCCTTTGACATATTCCAAACAGGACTAAATACAACAACTCTATATGGTTCTTTTTAGCAAGGTAAGTGTGGTTGCCCAAAGTGCCAGGTGTTTTCCATCTCCCAACCAGAAATTACTGTCAAATTGTATATAGCGCCTTTGCCAATTTCTTTCTTTTTCGTCCAACTTTCATGAGGCACCAAAATACTTCCATGTGGCTATACCATCATTGATTATTCCTTTTCTTTTGAAAAACACAAAACTTTCTTCTGTCACTGAGATCCAGGAAAAGGAGCTTGCTAACAAGTTTGCCATAACTGTCTGTATAGCATTTTGTTCTCCTACAAGATTGTGTAAGGGTACCAAGCATAATGAACTGTCCTTATCATTGAATTTCTCTAAAGTTTGCATTAGAGGCATTTTTCATGATTTTATTGTTTATCTATATAGAATCTAAGTTACCTGAATTTGGAACATATTTACTATCATTTCTTTTATTTATAATTAGGTGAAAAAATTGGGTGGGTAGCCTTTTCAATGTAAGATTATTAGATTTCTACCTTAACCGTGGTAGTATCATTATTTGGAATGAAAAATGTATACTAAAGTCCGTAGTAGTCAGGCCATTTAATTATCTCCATTCAAACTCAATGGATTCTCTACCATTGAAATCCCAAGCCCCTTGATCATGTGGTCTGAGTATCTATACCAACAAAAACTCGTCAGGTTTCTAGTGTTTATTTGTTTGAAAGATGTCCCAATTACTTAACAGTACCCTGTCATTTCCATGGTTACCTGGTCTTGTTCTTCTCTCTCATGGACAGTGAGTATGTTGACTTCTAGGTAAATATAATATCTGCCAAGTAAAAAACTTCATGACTCATCTTCTATTCCATTTTATGAATACTATTGATAACCAACAAGCAATGCTTCTAGCCATTTTCCCTACTTGCCTTTGTTTATTAACCCATTCTGCTAAATCCTAGATATTTGAAACTTTATAACCTAAATTTCATTGATAAGATTTATACCCCATAATTTGCCTCAAAAAACTTCCACTATCTCAAACCAGGGATTAGTTTGTGGATATCCTAGCATCAAATCTCAAAAGAACTTCTCTACCCATCCTTCTTCACAAGGGCCATTGAATAAGACCACTGTAGTAAATTTCAAATGTAGAATGACAGTCAAATTCACAAGATGCAATAGGCTTACAGTGTTTATTTACCCAAGTTTATTGCCCAAGTTCACTTAGCTTTAAGCAAGAATATGGAACAAGTAAAGCAGCAGCATGCATAGCAGCAACATGACAGAAGCTTTGGCTACCCCGAGAGTTTCCAAAGCTTCATTCACTGAATGCAAACTGATCTAAGTATAGATCACTCAGCACAGGGAACTTGCAAGGTTGACAGTCTCTCAGCTTAAGTAACTTGCTTGTAACCTAGCACCTAGACGGATGTTTGCCTCATGTCCATTTTTTAGTGCAGTTGCATTCCATAAAATACAGTCTATACAGTAAACAATCTTGATATACTTGACATGCCTCATGTACAACATACTTAGGAACATTTTGGATCAGCAATCAGTTCATACCAACCTCAGCAAGAATCTAATTTATCCCAAGTCAATGCATCTATTGAGTTTGCATCGCAAGAGTGTATAAATGTCAGGGCTTTAGAAGGCCCTCCAACTGGAGTAAAAGATTACAGTTCAGTTCTTAACCCTTTATTTCCAAGATAATACAACATAATACCTGGGATATTATTGAAAATAATCTTGATAAAATCATCTGTTACTTGTGCACTTATAAGGTTGTAAGAGTGTAAATATCATAACACATAGTTGCCTTTGCAGATACTTCAAGCAAAACATGTACCATGTACATTCATTAAGAAGTAAGTATATTTCATTTACATAAATAATAAATAGTACTTAGGGATTACTTTAAAAAGACCAATAGTAAATTCTAGAAAAGAGGTTTTACTTTAAAAGAAAATAAAAATGTTAAACAGACTTAGTTTACAGTGTTTGCAAAATGAGTCACAAATACTGTGGAATTGCTGAAAATTGCCCTATAAGTACAGGTGGCTTTTAAACAGAATAAACTTAATCATCTGGAATATTTTTAAAAGAAATTTTTGTCACTGGGGACCAACCAGAATTAGTCTTAAGACCATACAAACACGTTGACTTTTTCCAATAATGTATGAGAAATAAATTTAAGTGACAGGAGATATTTATTATATGCATCCATTTTTTGATAATACTTTTAGTCTATTTGTTGGAACTATTGACAAGATCTAATGTGTTTTAAAACCACTAGAACAACAGGCATATTTTCATTCTTTAACTTCAACTTAATTCTTATTTTCAATAATGGCTTTTCCTAAGTGAATGTGCTCAAAAAGAAAAAAAAACAGATTGTTCAAGGAATATAATTGTTTTGCCAAAAGAAGAGTTGAATCACTTATGTATATAAAAGTCTAAAATAAATTTAAAAATATATATGCTTTAAGTGATCATGTCCCTGAATTGGACGTAAATCAGTAGGAGAGAATTCACTGACACAGTTTTCACCCATATCTACATCCTAAGTGAGGTTCTTGTCTCTGATCCAGGCTCCTTGCCTCTGCCCAGTCAGCTTCTACTAAAACTGATAGGAAAGTAATGCAACCACAAGGCTAATCTCTGAAATTGCTTTTTATTGCACTCAAATATTCCTAAGCTTATAAATTGCTGAATATCATGCTATATGCAGTATCCCTGATACTGTATGTGGAGTTATAGCTATGGAGTTATAACTATGAGCTGTGAGTAACTTTGTTACTTCATTCTTTTTTTTTTTTTTTCAACGTTTATTTATTTTTGGGACAGAGAGAGACAGAGCATGAACGGGGGAGGCGCAGAGAGAGAGGGAGACACAGAATCGGAAACAGGCTCCAGGCTCTGAGCCATCAGCCCAGAGCCCGACGCGGGGCTCGAACTCACGGACCATGAGATCGTGACCTGGCTGAAGTCGGACGCTCAACCGACTGCGCCACCCAGGCGCCCCATTACTTCATTCTTTAACTCATGCCAGCTTCCATTTTCTTCCTGATATCCACAAATTTCTGTAGAACTTTTCATTTTGCCAAGAAGCAGAATTTTACTTTATCAGTCGACCAGAGTTACTGGGTATGGCAGAAAACAACAAAGCCTTATTAATTTGCAGGTCCAGAGCAATGGGCTGGGCTCACTCATGAACTAGATGATGAATTCTATATGCCAATTTTCTGTAACTATCTGGAATTTTGGAAGGCCCTAGAAAACAACTAATTTGCAAAAGCTAAATGTTCAGATAAAAATAAAGTGCAATGTGTCTAAGTAAGCTAATTATATAGGTAATGTCCCAAACTGGACCCATATCCAAGGAAGCATAATCAGAAGCTGGGATGCTTCACACAGAGCTTATGGAGTCCCCTGACCATTAGCCTTCTGGTGAAATGGCAGAGTTGTGACTTATCTATAGGACTTGGGGCTTTTATCAGCAGAAGGTAAAACAGAAACATTTTGAAAATTGTCTGGCCACTATTTATTTCTTCATTATTCTTCTCAAGGCACCTATAACCTCTTTGTTCCTCAAGCTGTAAATAAAAGGATTTAGCAGAGGAATTATTATTGTGTAAAATAAAGAATAAATTTTATCATGATCTTCAGTGTAGCCAGACCCAGGACGCACATACATGAAGAAGAGAGTGCCATAGAACAAAGAGACAGAGAGAAGGTGGGCGCTGCACGTGGAGAAGGCTCTGCTCCTGCCCTTTTCAGACTTCTTTTTCAGGATGGCAAAGAGGACACGGGTATAAGACACCATGATGGTCGTAAAAGTGAAGACTTGTACAAAGGCGGAAAAGACTAAAACCAGAAGTGTATTAACTGTAGGATCAGTGCAAGAAATTTTGAAAAGTTGTATAATTTCACAGTAGAAACAATGTATTTCATTGGACCTGCAGAAAGTTAATCTAAATAACAAACCCACATGAATTGCTGAATGTAGAAAACCAATAAAATATGAAACGCCAATGAACTGAGTACAAAGGTTATTGGACATCATGACTGGATAAAGCAAAGGGTTGCAAATGGCTACATAGCGGTCATAGGCCATCACTACCAGGAGGAAGCACTCTGTGGTGGCACTGGAACCAAAAATGTAAAACTGAGCCAGACAGTCAGAAAGAGATATCACATGATTCTTGGATAAAAAATTTACAAGCATCCTGGGAGTTACAGAGGATGAAGTACAGGCATCTGCAAAGGCCAAACTGCCAAGGAATAAGTACATGGGGTTGTGAAGGTGGGTGTCCTTCCAGATGAGAGCAACCAGACCAAGGTTGCCCACCATGGTGGTGAGATAGATGACCAAGAACACCAGGAACAGGGGGACCTGCAGCCCTGGAAGATCTGTAAGTCCCATGAGAACAAACTCCGTCACCTGTGTCTTATTTTCTTCTGCCATAGAAGAAAATGACCTGGCCAGTCAGTAAAATAAAAGAATTAAGTGTGGAAACAGTCACAAAAGAATCATAAAAAGCAGTGTAGTTTTTGTGTAACTAATATATTTGTAAGAGATCCTCTCATTTAATTAGTAATTTTGTTTATTTTTACCTTTGTCTACTTTTATATACATGCAGAAATTTCCATAATAAAAACGATAATTGATTATTCACCTAAAGTAACAAGTAAACTTAATGAAAATCCTTTTCAATCTAACAGAGGTTTTAAGAACTATATATGGATAATAGAAATGAAGTTTATAGCACTGGGTTTTCTGGAATAAGAGTAGAGGTAGAAATGAGGGAAGTACAAGAGAGAGAAAGAGAGAAATCAAAGTAAGAGTTCTGGGGTGCCTGGGTAGCTCACTCAGGTGGTGCAACTCATAATTTCAGCTCAGATTATGATCTCATGGTTGGTGGGTTCGAGCCCCACATCAGGCTCTGAGCTGACAGTGCGGAGCCTGCTTGGGACTTTCTCTCTCTGCACCACTCTCTCTCTCTCTCTTTGTCAAAATAAATAAATAAACAAACAAACAAAAAGAGTTCTGTGAGAACAGTAACATACATATTATGATCTCTTTCACATGAAATTGTGTAATTGATTTATTTGTGCATATATCTATATACACCAATGTACATACATAAAAAGATGAGTGAAAGAATAGTCTCCAGCATGTTAATGGAGAAAGGAAACAAGAATGATGATATCCTATTGTTTTCTTTTTTAAGGAGATGTTTTGGCACTGAAAATTACATTGTAAAATTAAGATCTAATCATCTCTAAATTTTTGTACAGAAATAGCCTTCATGGAAATTAGCATTTTCTTTTGGAAATTGTCAGTGGGAGCCAACCATTGGCCATTGAGAGTAGATATGATTTTTTTTATATATTCCAAAGTTATTTGTAATTGTATAAGATAGGGATTCAAATAGAACAACAGAGTTTTTTAGACTTTTTTTGCAATTTTAGTAATTTTTTTTATTAAATTTATTTCTGCATACTTATTGTTTAGTCACTGTTGTGAATATAACATTTGCTGTCTGCATGAAGTAATGACATTGATTTTTTTCATGATTGGTAGTCTCTGAAAGAACTCTAAAAAAGAGTTTTCCAGTGACTATAGATCCCTTTAGATTACCATAAAAAGAAAAATAAATACATTCAGGTATACAGATTATATTATTTTCCTGTATGAAAAAAACATTTTAATAATTTTATAGTCATATTTCTCAATACTGATGGAACATAAAATTTTTTTTACCATGAGAATATATTAGAAAAACTGAGTTTGTCTAATGTAGAACTAGGACTAAAGAGTCTTTAGATTTTGAGATATTATTCTATCTTCACTAAAAACATGAGTTTAAGAATTTTTACTTTTGAATATATACTCACAAGGAACCCTAATATGTACAACACAGGCAAAAATATTAATTGAAAATTAAGAACTTAAGAGATTTTTGCCCTGCATAACCTGGCCCAACTTTCTTTATAACCTCAAATAACCAAATGTTTGTTATTCCTAGTTTTAGTTCCTACAGTGTGTAATTTGGCCAAGAATTAGTAATCTCTGTGAATTTTGTCTCAATAGGTATGTGATAAGTAATACAAGGAGATTTTTGAGGTTATTACCAGTGATTTCATGAGACTTTTGAGTTTACTACTCATGATTTCATGAAATTAAAGAATTTTTATTATACTCAGACACAAAACTTAAGCCAGAATTTCTCATTCTGAAAAAATTACAAATAAGTTACATTTGAGCTTATAGCTTATGTCTCAATTAAGAAAACTTCACAAAATGAAGTGAACCCTGAATTTTTATCACTATTATTGAGTTTCTCTATTTTTTATTTTTCTATTAATCAAAGTTTATTATTTAAAAACTCCCCAAATGTGTTATCTACAGAATAAAAATTCTAACTGAAAATACATGTTCAGACAGACATTTGCTTCTGTCTAGATTTTCATTGCTGATTTAAAAAGGCAAAAAGCCTGTCTAGGATTTTTATTTCTTACTTAGATGTTTGTTATTATACAGACATATTACAACATTATATTAAGGAAGTTTATGAAAATCTCTGCACTCTCACCTACTTCCTGTAAATCATGGGAAATTGGAAATGTCCCAGTTTTCTTGAAGTAACACAAAAGGTACAGAAATGAAGCAGTATTATTTATGCATTGATTTTCCTTGGAAACTCCAAACTGGAGGGAGATAGCATTTCTTCCTTCTATCTGCAAATCTGTTCTTTAAAAAAATCTGAAATTCCCTTAATGCTTCCAAAGGATTCCCAGTAGAATGAAGTCAAAGTTGTTCTAGTGGGCCTTGTGAGCTAATCATCAAATTATCTATACACAACTAGTTACAACAATTAAAGCACACATTGTGTCTTAAGGGTTCACTGTAGGGGTATATTTATAAAACGTCACTGAATGGAGTTTGAATAAGCTTGTTTTCCTTCCTCTTATGTCTTTTAATGATCCTGCTATCCAACTCCCTACTTGTCCACTTGGAAATCCCAAAGGTATATTAGAATTAACATGTCCAGATCTAAAATTAAGATCTTTCTCTAATCCACTCCCAAACCTGGTATTCTTCCAATGTTCCCTGTCTCAGGGAATAGGGTCACCAAATAAGTATTTGTGCACACCGTAAACATATTCGTGAAACTAGCCTCTCCCTCAATTCCATGTTTTTGATGATGGCCTCTAGATTTTATGTACTAGAGATGTCTTAAAACCAACAATTTCTATTTGTACAGTTAATCCTAAAATCCATCATGATGCATTCATCTCTTGCCTGGGTTTATTAAGTGACCTCATAACTACACTCTCTGCATCTGCTAACACTGGCTTCCAGTCCATTTTCCACACTGACACCAGACTGATTTTTATAATATGTACACCATTTCACTATCATCCATTACACACACACTCTCCCCACTTGACATGTATAAATAACTCATTCTACATTGACTAACAACTCAAATTGTTAACCCTAAATATCCATGTCCCTACACTGAGGGAGTAGACCCAATAACTAACTGTATACAATTGAGGAGGGGTTTGTTTGTTTTTTTGCAGTGTGTGTGTGTGTGTGTGTGTGTGTGTGTGTATAATATATATATAATTTATAGTAACACTAATTACACTTACAAATAATAGCCAATATTTTAGTGGATCGACATAATAGAAGTTTAGTTCTCCTTTATGATAAGTATGAAGCACATGGTCTTAATTGAATAACTATTCTATTCCATTTGATGATTCGGAGTCCCATACTCTTTCCAACTTGTCTCTCAAGCATCTTCCACACCTGACTTCTTTCAGGGTTTGTGTTTTCATTTGGATAAAGCTAGAAGGGGAAAGCACAGGAGATTCCAAACGTGAGGTGCTTATGAGCCAGAAATGTAAGTGATACACATCACTTGCAAACCTAAAGTCAATCACATTACTACAGTCAACTGAAGACAGAGGCTGTGTGTCTAGGATGAAAAGAAAATGGATTTGGTGATCACCTAACAGTTTCTTCCACTGAGTCTACTACAGTTTCTGATTATCATTTACCTGTTTTACCCTTCTTCCCACATAGACAATACTTTCAGCATTTTCCCAAGGGAGTCAAACCCAATTCCCGTATAACCTATATTCTAAGAAAAAGCTAGGATCTCCAGTTGATAATCTGGTCTCTCTATCAAATCTAGCTATAGCTGTTCTTTGTCTAGGAACCAAGAATTTTTAAAATATATTATTTTGCCACGTGTTATAATTATACACTGCCAATAAACAATTTTTGTAGGATTTATCTGCCATTTTATGGAGTACATGAACTTTGGAAATGTATCCAGAGTATTTATCAACATGATAGTGTCAATATAAATGAACCAGCTTGCTGTTCTACAAAATGTCCCCCAAATAAATTTTCCTTCTGTCTTCCCAACCCATTACATTCTCTTCTTAGTAAACTTTACTCCACTAAAAAGACTCTTTTTGAGGGATCTACCCACTTGTGAGAAGACCTCTGTCCTTAATCTGATTTTCTGTGTTACAGACTGTGTTACAGACTGTCAAAGTTTGGCTAAGTAAACCTAGATATTGGATGAAAGTCTTTCCTCCTGTTAGGAAGCTGTCCCCGCCCCTGTATTTAGCCTGTCTCTATTCCAGGGATCTCAGCTACATGGTCAGCAAGGCTACCCTTGTGTATGTCTAAATATAGGGTGGGTCAGAAATATCTGGAGATTAAGCAATTGTCTCTGATAAGGTGTCAGAAAGTGTAGAATTTCACCCCAAACCCTATTTCTCTTGAGTGTTCTTCTCTCCCACATGTTCACTCCCACTCCCAAGTTGTAGCCCCATCTATGCCTCACCTGTCTGGCTTGAGTGGAAACAATTGCTGGATGAGCTGATTGTTGGACGATTAGTATGCCTTCACTTGCTAATTTTGTCAGATTTCTCACATTGGCCTTGGCTTCTGCCTGACAAGCTTTAGGCTCTCTTTTAGACTTGGCTAGAGACTCTGGTCATGTCCTCCCACATCTGGTCTTCACAAATATGTCCCAGGCTACCTCTGTGAACTGAGTTATCACTGTTGGAATTGGGCTGTTCTCATGAAAAAGTGACACTCAAACATTCAGAGTCCAAGAAGGGGACTTAATTGTTTGGCTGTTAACTTGCTATCTCCCATTCTTTCTATCATGAGGTCATGTCCTCAGCCTGGAGATGACCGAGGTCTGTAATTCTAGTCAATGATTTGTTGAACAATCCATGGAACAGGTATAGAATATCCACCACTACATGGAAGAAAAGAAATTAATTTACATCTTTTTCACCTTTGTCTCTGAGATGACATATAAAAATATGGGGGGGGAGGTAGCATGTGACATGTGACATGTTGGGAGTGGAAGGAAAGTCCCTAGGACCTTCGGTCCTACTAATATCCTCACACTCTTATAGACTGTTCATTTGTTCAGCTTTTGCAGCCGAAGTCAAGGCCTGTTGGAACTTGTGATCTGGTCTCTCTTGAATGGAACAGGGCTTGACTATCCTGAAAGGCTTTCTGCCTCTCCTAACTCTCTTAGGGGGTCTATTATACCCTCTATCTACATGCCCTAGTCCATCCTTTAACATTACTTTTCAGGAGTGCGTCTCCCAGCCAGTTTCAGATACGCAGGAATTTCCAGGTGCTGGCCATGCAATGCAGTGAGGGGAAGCAGCCTCTAAGCTAAACATCAAGGCTCTCCTGCCTTCACACACTTCAGGATGAAGTTCATTTTGATGTAGCCAAATAAGGAAGGAGAAGAGCAAGAAATTTTTTTTCCAGTGCCCTAACTGGCAATCTAGGAAGAAGTTCCTCTCTTCTAAGGCTGTCTGTGTGGTAGGCAAAATAATGGCCATCAAAGATATGAACGTGTAAATATGTTAGGTTGCATGGAAAGGGGTTATTAATCTTGCAGGTAGAGTTACATTTGCCCATAAACTGACCTTAAAATAGGGAGATTATTCTGCATTATCTGGAGAGGTCCAATGCAATCACAAAGGTCATTAAAGTGGAAGAGGGAGGCAGAAGAGCCAGAGTCTAAAGACTAAACTGTGACTACAGAAGACAGGCACCGAGAGATGCAACACTGCTGGCTTTGAAGGGGCCCATGAGTTAAAGGATGTAGGCAGCTTCTAGAAGCTGGAAAAGGGGAGGAAGTAAAGTCTCACCCACAGCTTCCAAAAGGGAATTCACCCTGCCAACACCTTGATTTTCATTCAATGAGATTCAAGTCAGACTTCTGCGTTACAGAGCTAATGTAATAAATCTGTATTGTTTTAAGCCACTGTTCATGGTTATTTGTTAAAACAGCAATAGAAAACACACTACTTCATACTATCAATTTGCCCCCTGCCTTCCAAATCCCAGTCCTCTCCAGAGGGAGACATTAAAATCTGCAAGTCTGATTCTTCTTTCACTATTGCCATCTTCTGTCTTTCCCCTAACCTCCCAGGTCCACAAGAGGTGAGCTTGTCCCCTTTAATGACATGTCTTCTTTGTAACAAAGTAGCAAGTTTAAGACCCTCTAGTCGTAGAAAAAAAAAAAATAAGAAAAACAAGAAGAGGTGAGTTCACCAAACCTGGAATATCTCTGGTGAAAAGGAAGTAAATAAATTTAGAAAGTCTCCTCTTAAAGAATCTCTAAAAAGTCAAGTACTAGCTTTTTCCAACCTTAAACACCATGAAAACAAACACAATAAAATGGGATATTTAAATTGCATAGCTTAACATTTGCCAAAAAAATTATCCCCATGGACCATGGAACTCACTATGGCTGTTTCTCCAGGGGGCCTATGAAGATGGCAGTCCTGCTATGTATCAACCCGTGCTGACAAAACCACAGAAGAATGTACCAATCTGCTGCTGGGTTACACCCCACCTTAGTGACAGCTCTGTTAGAAAAAATAAAGATGACAGAGAACATCTATACATTGACAGACAACCATGATACACAGCCAATACTTAAAAAAAGTTTCGCCACTGGCCTTGACTGTGGAGAGGTGGAGACAGAAACTTAACAGATGCTTGGCACCCATAGAGAGAAGTGTGGTTCCAATGAGCCCATAGAGCAGAACACAGAGCTTAGGTGCAGTGAGAGGAGCAGGTCTGAGGAAATGGAGCCCCAAACCCCAAACACACGGTAGTGAAGCCAGTGGGCCCCACCTCAGATTTTGTTGTTCAATGACTCAACAAATTGTTTCTATCCTCAAATCGAAATAATAGACCAGGTGTTAGAGGGATGTGTCATGTATATGGGGATATCTTTTCTTGTTTTTCACTAGGGTATTCACAAGGCCATCCGTAATAAAGTCAGGAGACCAAAGAGGCCGCAGGGCCAGATGGAAAACACAGGTAACATTTGTAAGGAAAAGATCAAGCACACCTGCTACTTCAGGTAGTTGTCAATTACAGGGGGAAAAAGTATTCAACTGGTATTTCTGTTCTGGAAACAAGGTTCTCAGTGACATTACTCAATAAATTAAAAAGAAATTTTTAAAGAACTCAGAGCTATTCACTATATTGCAGGAAAAGAGATTATTTTAAGTAATTAATTGCTTGATTTTCATATCTTTCATTGAATTCCATGCAAATGCAAGTTAATATTCAACATTGTAAACGTCCCAGATATATTACATTAAATGCCTCAAGAAGAATTAGTGTCATATTGAGTCTAACAGTATTACGTTGGTGCACATAGCGTTTGCATAGTTATAAACATCTATCAAAGATATTTATATCTATAAAATCTTGAAAATTACTTAGTCAAGAATTATCTAGGAGGGCTTGAGCAGTGTTTAAAGAGGATTTACATATGCTAATTCTTCCTGTAAAAGAATATAAGTTCAAAAAGTTTTAAAATGTGTGTATCTGGAAGCACAAAAGCTCATTCAAATTACAAAGACATAGTAATTTGGAGATTTCTGTTTTATTTTTATCTTTGAGGATGGATTAAAAACAACAACAACACAAAGTAAACGGAGCCTGTCTTTACCATGCTCATTAATTATTTTGATGATCACAACTTATGATGAAGAAAAGTCTACTCTAAATTTTTTATTCATTCATTTAACGATTATAGATTAAGTCCCCACTACATGCGAAACCCAGGGACACATTATGCTTTATTTAAACAGAATGAGATTTAAGGAATAATGAAAGCTTTCCCCAAATATTTCTTTATCACTTTTCTCAGTGCACCTAAAACTTCCTTGTTTCTTAGGCTATAAATAAAGGGGTTTAGCAGGGGGATTATAACCGTGTAGAACAATGAATACATTTTATCCTGATATTGATCTGGCCCAGACCCAGGACGCACATACATGAAGAAGAGAGTGCCATAGAACAAAGAGACAGAGAGCAGGTGGGCGCTGCACGTGGAGAAGGCTCTGCTCCTGCCCTTTTCAGACTTCTTTTTCAGGATGGCAAAGAGGACACGGGTATAAGACACCATGATGGTCGTAAAAGTAAAAGCTTGTATACAAGCAGCAAAAATAAAAATCACCAATGCATTAAGAGATGGGTCAGTGCAAGAAATTGTATATAGTGACAAAATTTCACAGTAGAAATGAGGTATTATATTGGACCTGCAGAAGGTTAATCTAAACAATAATCCCACATGAATGACGGGATGCAGAAAACCAATCGCATATGACACACTTATCAACCAGGTACAGAGTCGGTTGGACATCACCACTGGATAAAGCAAGGGGTTGCATATGGCTGCGTAGCGGTCATAGGCCATCACTACCAAGAGGAAACACTCTGTGGTGGCACTGGAACCAAAAAAATAATACTGGGCCATGCACTCAAAGAGGGATATCACTTGACTTTTGTCTAAGATGCTGACAAACATCCTGGGAGTCACAGAGGATGAGGAACAAGCATCTGCAAAGGCCAAACTGCCAAGGAATAAGTACATGGGAGTGTGAAGATGAGGGTCCTTCCAGATGAGGAAAATCAGTCCGAGGTTGCCCACCATGGTGGTGAGATAGATGACCAAGAACGCCAGGAACAGGGGAACCTGCATCCCTGGACGATCTGTCAGTCCTGTGAGAACAAACTCCATCACCTGCGTCTTGTTTGCCTCCATCATATCCACTCAGGCTGTTTCCTGCAATAACAGAATAGATAAAGGAAAAAATGAACAAAGATCGTGAAAACTGGTATTATATGACAAAGTCATATTCCTCTATTTCAGATGGCCCTTACTCAACAAATAGTAAAGCTTAGAGCTTCTCTTGTTTAAAACACACTAATGATAATAAATATAGATAATTTCAAGAGTAAAGGCTTGATAAAAAGGCTTTTAAAATATATATAGTATTACATGAAGGATGATAGAGACACTCGTTCAGGTTCAGATGTAGTTTCACCTTTTCTCAGGAACTCCTTCATGTCTTTTTTATTGAATGAAAACTGAACTCTCTTTGGTATTGGTGATATATATCATTCTTTCCAAGAGATTACTGTATAGACTAATAAGACAGTAAGTTACAATCCCATTTCAGCTGTTCTATGTCCATTACTATTATGTTATTTGATTGTATATTCATCAAAATCTCCTCAAATTCCTAACAGATCCTTTTGATTATACATTCTTCCAAGCCACTCCAAATTTCTAATGGAATCTTTAATTTTCCCAATAAATTGTCCAATGTGAACATATGTGTTCAGTCAATAAATATGTATTTAGTGCCTTCTACATTACAGCACTATCATTCTTAGCTCAGTCACACATAGATCTTCTAATTCTGGTGCTGCACTCAAGATGCTAAAATAATCACTCTTTCAAGACTAGAGAAGAAACAAAAACACTAGCCAGCTTATTTGCACATTTGGAATAGATCCAAGAGCTCCCATTCAACATGCCAATGTAGACAATTATGTGGTTAACCAAGAATGTTTTTAATATTTCAGAGGCTCATAATTATAAAATGATTGGAAGGATTTTTCTTTTCCTGTACTTTTGGGGATTACAAACGGGACTATCAAAGTCAGGGTGGAATGAAACATTACAAATGGCCCCAAAGTAGGAAAAATAACCAGTGTTTTTGAAAAGGTGGATTCAATTTAAATAGTAAAAATTATAAATTTTGTTTAAAAGGCAAATCAAATGAGAAAAGATGAACCACAGTAATAAGTAATGACTAACATAAAGACAGCAGTCAAGGCAGATAAGAGCCCCAAAATAAAATGTATCCACGAGTTCCATAAGCCTGGAAAGAAAGTGAGAAGGCTGGATCCTGTGGAGACCCCAAAGAAAAAGCTTCAGTCCTCACCATCACAGTGCATTTCATGAATGATAAATTATGCACAAGTCTGAACATAAAATATGTTTTATGTATTCAACACCCTCTCTTAGCATCTAAAAGGTCAACCCTTTAATAAACAGCTAATGAAGTATATAACCATTCAAGACAATATTTACCAATCTTGGATTTGCAGCCCCCAGGGTTTTATGACAAGACCGCCCAAGTGGTTGTCATTCCAACACATATGTATACTTCTGTAACATAGACATCAATTCTGTATAGACATAGCTGAAGATTCCCTCCCTAAGTGTGTGCCCGGCTGAAACATCTCAAAGCTTTCACTCTGTAATTCAAAAGGAAGAATAACAATATTTGCGAAAAATTCAGCTCTAATGAAAATAATCTTTGAACCGTAAAAATATATAGAAGAATTCGGGTGTTTTCTATAAAAAGACACCTGGAGTTTTTCCACTTTAAAAGAGAGGCTGTTTTGAGGAAAGCAGTTCTTCATTTTCACTGGAAATAGGAAAAGAGAAAATTTGGGATTTATTTTAGACATGGAGAAACACCAACAGAGAGGCTGGTCACGTTGACAGTAATCGTCGAGCAAGCACACTGCTGTCAAACCACTGCAAGTACAAGATTATCCTTATTTTATACTCCTCCAAGAACACAACAGTGAGGTGTGGTTCTCAGCAGATGTGGTGAACTCTTTTCTGCATATTTCTAGAAAACTAATATCTCAACAAGAACTACACTGAAAGGGAAGGCATAACCTCCCTTTAAAGGTCTTTAAAAGACTTGAAAAGCCCCTTAACTATAATTTCTAACTGATTCTGTGAAGTTCCCATAATAAAATAAAGGTCAGAATGAATTTTACTTTCAAAGACACAAATTATTAAACAGATTGATTCTATAATTCATTATCCTGGCAAAATAAATGTTAACAGAAATGTAACAAAATTTTAAAAGCTTGAGTCTGAATTCTACTTCTAAATTACTAAGTGATAAGCCTAAGCCACTGTATGACCTTCATTTTAAGATTCTCTTTTGTACAGCATTGGAATTTCTGAGGTGCATTTCTGCCCACAGCCTATGAGACTATAATTCATCTTAGCTACTTAGTAGGTGGCATAGCATAGTGGTAAAGCACACAGACTATATTATAGCATGGGTTCAAATCTTCATTCTATAGATATATAGCCTTGTATCCACAAGGGGTTGAAGGAGTTGAAAAACATTTTTATTTAGCTATTCAGTTAGGATTCTTTTCTGTTCCATTTGATAGATAAATCATCTCAAAAAAATTTGAAGATATTTTGACAGCTCATGAGAAACGCTTGTTACTAAAATGATATGTTCTATCACTTTTCATGGAAAGAATAATGACAATAAAATAAAGCACTGTATTCTCACCCACTCCTTATAAGAAGATGCAGAGATGTCATAAGATATAAATTTTCATGAAGAACTCTTAAGATACAAGAACAAAAATGTCAAACACAACTGTTTGTCTCATGTTATTTTTCTGTGAACAATGCAGTTTGGAAGGAAAGCTATTTATTTCTTCCCATCTTCAAACCTGTTTGTGAAGAGAATGTGGAAACTCCCTCAATGCCACCAAAAGATTCCCTGTGGAATGAACTCAGTCTATTGGGAATTATAGACTAATCAACAAATCACTTTTAACATGCTTATTTGTATTATTTTTATAGCTTGTTTCTTCTGAAAATGAAAGCAGGTTAATTGCAGAAAAAAATTGAAAACGTAGAAAAGCACAAAGAAACAAAATTGTTGTAATCTCAGTAACAACTGATAAATACAGTTAACTTTTTGGTGTATATTTCTCCTATAATTTACCCATGCATGTAGTTAATGTTTATGTATACTTATAAATACATAATTTATAGATGCATAATTTTTATGAACATTTTAAAACAAAATAATGGCTCTGCTATACATAAGTTTTCATAAGCTATTTTTAACTTAATGTATACCATATATAGTCTTCTATATCATTACAGTTGACTCTTGAACAACATGAGAGTGAGGGGCACTAATTAGCTGTGTGGGTGAAAATCTGTGTATAACTTGACTCCTCAAAAATGTAACTACTGTAATAGCCTGCTGTTGACTATAAGCCTTACCAATAAAATAAATTCTTAATCAACACATATTTTGTATATTAAATGTATTATGTACTATATTCTTACAACAAAGTAAGCTGGAGAAAAGAAAATATTATTGATAAAATTATAAGAGAAAATACATTTACAGTACTGTACTGTATCAGTATCATAAGTTTACATCCTCTGAAAGATGAATTGTCAGTACCTACATCAATATTGTCTTAGGATACAAAACACTGTAGATGTTATATGTGTTACTAACACTAGATATCAAAAATGAAGAGCTGTGAAAAAGAAATTCATATTTATTTACAGGAATACAGTTCATGCACTGATACAAAGAAGCAGCAATATGATTGCATTATGATAGTCTACTATAATTAATATGATTGCCTTATGGTGGCCCAGACCATACATTAAATGAATTAATTGTTATAAGTTTTTTATGGCATACCGTATTACAGCTATATTCATAATACAGTATTGGAAAAATTGTTACATTAAAAAAAAACACCTGTGATAATAGGAACTGCTTATCAACAGTTTTTACCAATAACGAAAGAGAGAGAGGCATACTGTATGATAATGTAATTCTTTGAAAGCAAAGTTATACAACTAACACCTTATTAATTTTGTATTACATATCACTCACTTTACACCTGTGTAAGGTTAGGCTATTTGCTCCCATACAAGACTTGCACTTGTATTCATCTACAGGATGAATACATAGGCGATGTTGCTGATGATGAAGTTGTTACAAAAATATCTCATACAGTTCGTGCTGTGTGGTTACTAAATTTCTCACATGAAGACACACACATAAAATAGTTTTTGTTTTAACTGTATGGCATGATGATTATTTGCTTCATGAAGTAGACATAAATCATATAGGTATTCATCCTTGTCTTCACACTGAGGAGACTCAGGAGGAGAAAGAAAAGGAGGAGTTGGTCTTGTCCCAAAGGCAGCAGAGGCAGAAGAGGTGAAGGAGGTGGGAAAGGTTGTGGGAGAAGCAGGCCCACTCAGTGTAACTTTACCAAAATACATTGTGATTTCTCTCTGACTTTTTTTCTTTTTCATTCCTCTCAAAATGTTTCTAACCCAGTACCAATCCTTCTTCCTCCATTTGCTTTATTTTCAGTTCTCATATCATAGAAGGGTCCATGTCATCAAACTCAAAAACAGTCTTGAATAATCAATCAGAACCTTCTGCCAGATTGTCTAGTGTTGATTTGTTTCTGGCATTGCTTCTGCTGTCTTCTTCCTTATCGTCTAGCACTGGCTCAGAAGCATTCATTTCCATCATGTCATCCTCTGTTAATTCTTCTGGTGTGGTGTGTATTAGTTCATGAATTTCTTCAAGATCCATATCTTGAGAACCTTCACGCCCCACCTTTTTTGCCACATCTGCAACCTCTGTAATGATTTCCTTGATTGAGTCTGTCATAAATCGTATTGTGTACAACATCTGAACACAGTTTTCCCAGCAAGAATTTATTTTTTTGGGCTTGGTGGCTTTCATGATTTTTCTGTAACAATGGTGACATCTTCAGTGGTATAATCCTTCCACACTTTTATGATATTCTCTCTATTGCGGTTCTCTTCCAAACTATTGACAGTCCCTTCCATATATTACTGTGTATAATGAGCATTAAAGGTTCTTATGAACCCCTGATCTAGAGGCTAAACTAGAAACATTGTGTTTGGGGACAAGTAGACCACTATAATGTCTTTGGTGTTGAGCTCGGGGTTCTGGTTGGCCGGGGGCAATGTCCAACATCAAAAGAACTTCAAAAGGCAATCCCTTACTGGCAAGGTACTTCCTGCATTCAGGAACAAAGTGAGGATGGAACCAATTCAGAAAAACTGTTCTTATTGTCTGGGCTTTCTTGTACAACCAAAAGGCTGGAAGCTGGCATTGCTCTTTTCCCTTCAAAGCTTAGGGGTCATCAGCTTCATAGATAAGGACTGTCCTGATCATAAACCCAACGGCATTTGCACAAAACAGTAGATTTGGCCCATCTCTCCCTGCCTTAAATCCTGGTGCTCGCTTTTCTTCCTTACTAATAAATGTCCTTTAAAGAATTTTTTTTTCCAGAATAGGACCCTTTCATCTGCATTCAAAACCTATTCAGGTAGTCATCTTTTCTCCTCAATGATTTTTTGAATGGCATCGGGGAACTCATCTGCTGCCTTTTAGTTGACAGAGCTGCTTCTCCTGTTATCTTGATGTTTTTTTTAAGCCAAACGTCCTTCTAAAATAATCAAACCATCTTTTGCTGGCATTAAATTCTCCAACTTTAGATCTTTCACCTTCCTTTTGCTTTAAGTTATCATATGACTTCACTTTCTCTCGAATCATGTTAGAGCCTATAGCTATGCCTTTCTTATCGCAATTCTGCACCCACATAAAACCTACATTTTTAATATGAGATTAAAAGGTATTTTACAAAAAATGCAAGGTTTTTGTACCTGTGAGTCTGCTAGCGTAGTTGCAGTGATTGCTTCAAGAATTTCCTTTCTTTTTTTTTTTTCATAGTGGTCCTTTATACTGGATCCATTTATCTTTACATGGCAGGCAACCACAGCTGCAGACCTCAATCTACCACACACATGAAACAATTCAACTTTTTCTTGTAATGTCATGATTCTTCTCTGACTTTTGGGAACACTAACAGAACCACTAATGGCACTTCATATGTGTCCCATAGTTTTATTCAAGGTTTATGGTATTGCACTAAATATGATGAGAAATACGTGAGAACTACAAGATCACTTTGTACTGCAATATGCAATTTGCTAGAAAAACCAATTGCTTATGTAGAGGTGATTAGCCTCAAAAGTTGTGTAAGCAGGTACTCAACATGAGCTCATTGCAACAGCAGCCGAAGGCGACTATGAAATTATTACAGTGGTACAGTATTACCACAGTTAATTTTATGTAGTTGTGACTTAATGCTGCTTTCTCTCAACTGCCAGTGTAGCCATGTGCAGGCTCTATGTGTGTGTGTGTGTGTGTGTGTGTGTGTGTGTGTGTGTGTGTTGGTTTTGATAAACTTTAACTTTTTATATAGATTTTTGTATGTTTTATGGTAGTATGATAAAATAGACTAGTATCACATATATTATGCATTCATGACATATCTTTTTCTTAATTTTTCAATATTTCCAGACTATGAAGTTCATCTGAGAGTTTTTTCAAATTGTCAAAAATCTAAAAAAATTCCCAATATATTTCTTGAAAAAAATCTATGTATCTATATATAGATATACAGATGTGCATATGTGTGTGTGTGTGTATACATACATATGTGATTAAACTTGGCAAGAAATATGCCTGATCTATATGTATTTGGTATAAATGCAAAACTACTGAAGGGCATAAAAATTTGTTTAATGTGTGAAAAGTCATAATTTTATCTAAGCAGAAAGATTTGATCTAGTAAAGGCATTAATTTTTCCAAATTAATTTATAAATTGGATGAAATATTAAACAAAGTAATAAGGAAATAGTTTAACTAGAAATGATTAATTCATCTAGAAGAACAAATAGATTATTGTAAAAATTTTTTTCAAAAAGGATAAAGAAGGGAGATGTCCCATACCGGGTTTGCAATATATCATAAAGTTAGCTGTAATAACTGAAATTATTCTTGATGTCATCAAGGTTCACTATGGATACAAATTCACTTGAATTTAAATATCTACTTCTAGACATGGGGAGGAAGAGTAGCAAAGTTGCTTGAAAGCACAGACTTTGGTTTCAGATCTGGCTTTGTCTCTATGTCTTTCATCAATAACTTAAACTCTCTAAGTTTTGAGATCTCATGTGCGAAGTGAAGTCAAAATGTGCACTTACAAGGTTGTTGCAAGAATCAGATGAGAGAGTTAATGTCAAGCCCTTAGCACTGTATTTGACAGATAGGAAGGGCTCGTTAAATAGTAGGTAACTGTGTATGTTAGTTATTTTAGTTATGCATAAGTAAAGCAGCTAAGCTCTTTTGTTAGAGAATGGTTTGGCGGTGAGCAAACTGTGGTATATGTTGTCATGTTGCCAATTTGTAACAATGGTAGTTTTACTTTGTACATAAAATACTTTTATAATTAGCTCAAGCCATCTGCAGGTTGGCACAGAGACCAGTAAGTAGTGATTTATGTTGAGCAAATGAGATACATCTTCTAGAAGAAAAAAACCTATAGGTACAACACATTTTAAAGGGAAACATTTATTTTAATGAAAATTACAGATATCATGACATTTCATAACTAAAAATTCCACACTGCGTCATTAACAAAGGACATTTTTCCCTAACCACAATTCCATTTTGATATTAGATAAAATGAAACTATGCTTCCAATACCATCAAATAAGCAGTCTATGTTCAAATTTCTCCAGTTGTTACCAAATTATTTTTGTAACATTGCATTTGTTGTATTCATCAAGACTCTTTTAATCCAAAAGTATCATTTCTTTCCCCCTTTATTTACTTCTTTGTTGTTGTTTTTGTTGTTAATCATCATGGTTTTCTTATTTGTTTTTTCCCCTTTATGAAATGACGTGGAGAGAGTGGGCCAATTGTACAATAGTCTTGTGGAATTTCTTCATTCTGGATTTGTCTAGCTGCCTTATTTGACTTATTCTCCTACTCTTTATATTTTTCTATTCCCGGTGGAATTTATATCTAAAGGCTTGATTAAACATTTTGACAAAAATTCTTCATAAATGATGCTATGAATTTCATATTGCGTAACATCAGGAAGTACAGTAAGCCTGTTTGTGTCACTGTTGGTGGAGTTCGGGGTAATCCCTGGGTTAAGGGGTTAACAGGCAGATCTCCTTACTGTAAAGTTATGTATTTTCCCTTACATCTGGCAAATAACTAAAGATAAGATACTTTTGCACCTTGTAAAACTATCCAAGTCCCCATTCATTTTTTAGCTAAGGTCTTAGCATCCTTTGATGATTCTTGCCAGAACCAATTATATTATTAGGGATTTTTAAATAATAATTTTTAGTTCTGTCATTTGTTCTACATTTTTGGCTGGAATACTTTGACACAACTACAAAAAAAAGAGGAAATTAAGATGAAATGTTCTGAAATTTATTATAAAAAAATTTAGGGGCCCCTGGCTGGCTCAGTCGGTGGAGCATGTGACTCTTAATCTTGGGGTTGTGAGATTGAGCCCCACATTGGGTGTAAAGACTACTTAAAAATAAAATCTTAAAGAAAAATTTATGCAAATATCTAAACGTTGTTTAGACTTATTTGACCTTGCCAGAAGTTCACGGCTCTACCTTCCTTCTTGAAGGCAAATTGTTGGTGATTTTAAAAGGCTTACTTTGAATAGCTTAGTCATTCATTCCAAAAATATATTTAAGTGTCTGTTATGGTAAACCCTGGTCAGAGGTTTTCCTTGAAAGGAAAAAGATGCCTTAACATAAATGTAAATTACTCCAAATTCTGGCTTGTCCAATGGTCCCTGTTTCTCACACTTTGTAGGTCTCCTAGGGTCTCCTAAAACTTTCAACAAAGACATATTCATATAAACTATCTCAACCATATTGGAGCACCTGCCATTTCTTACATTACCTTCTCATATAATGAAAAGAATTCTGGAGTGGCCACACCAGCAACCTGTGACAGTTTGTGACAGTGGTTCTTGTCTTAGCATAGCCCTTTATTGATTATATCACTTTAGAAAAGTTGGATCTTAACTTCTTCATAAAGACAAAACCTGTATTTGTATAGTGATTTATGCTGTGTAATGAACCATCACATATATTGTCTCACCCAATCTGCTGAATAGGGACATAAATGCATATTATAATCTCTATTATACAAATGAAGAAATTAAGGCACTGCCCATTTAAATATCCTCAAACACTCATTGTTTTCTTCTGTCTATGACCTACAAGATTTCATGGAGGCTATTGTGGTCACTTTTAGCTTCATCTAAGACTCAGGAATAAAATACCAGATCTGATTTGACACACTGTGCTTTTCCATTACTCCAGGCTGCCTCACATGGAAATGGAAGAAATACCACCTCCCTTCTATTTTTCCAGAGTGACTGAAAGGATCAATTAGGATCATTCAGATGAATATACTCTAAAAGTCTTGAAGTAAGATTTAAATATGAGGTAGTACCTTAGTCCATTCGGGCTGCCATAAAAACATACCACAGACCGGGTAGCTTATAAACACAGAAATTTATTTCTCACAGTTCTGGAGTCTGGAAGTCCAAAATCAAGGTGCCAGTATTGTTGCATTCTGATGAAAGTCCTCGTCCTGATTCATAGCCAGGGTCTTTTCAATATGTCCTCACATGGAGGAAAAGGTTGGGGATCTCTCTGAAACCTTGTCTTATAAGACACTAATCCCATTCATGAAGGCTCCAAAGCCTGACTTAAGCAACTTCCAAAGGCCTTAGCTTTTAACACCATCATCTTTGGGGAATGAGATTTTAAAATATGAATTTGGGGAGGACACAAACATCCAGACAATAGCAGGTAGACTTTCCTATTAAGAAGAAATCAAAATCACAATCTAACATGATCATGATGAGTGTTAGAGCTTTGTGTTTCAGAATGTAGTCCAGGCCCACCTGCCTCAGAACTGCCTGGGATACCTGTGAATAGTACAGAACCTGAAACCAGCCAATGATCTGCTTAATACAATACCTGTGGGTTCATGCACACAAAAGCTTAAGAATGAAAACCTCAAGTGAAAAATCTCCATGACATTAGCCCCTCTTCTGCTTAACTAAACCAGTTTTAGATGTTATATAGAGGCTATAGACTCCAATTCTATAAAGTATTTACCTTGTAGACACTTTGTAAGAGCCTAGCTGACATTCAGTGGATTGATCATACCATATTACCATATGGACAAGAATGGAGAACTGTCCAACATATGTAAAATATCTACTGAAATATGGGTCTCTATTAATGCAAGAGAAATATTTGTTAGGAAAGAATTGCAGCTAACTTTTGGTGAACTGTCTGGATATGCATAGTCTGTCTCTCCAAACTCATTATCTGGTAGGAATTTGAAAGAAATTAGTGTTATCTACTACTTGTTTATTTATGAACTTGTTTTCAGACAGTAAACTGCAGGTCCATATTCACTAGAATATGGATAATTGTGTCAGACTTCCAAATCCAACTAAAGAATCAAGACCATATGAAGATTTTACTTTTCCCTTAAACCAGTAGTTTTCAACCTGGGCTGTACATTGGCATCCCCTGGAGTGATAAAGATATACTAATAACTGGGTCACATCTCCAGAGAAGCTGACTTCACTGGCTTGAGACTGGGTCAGCGAATCTTAATTTTTAAGGACCTTAGGTGACTCCAACAAGGACTGAGAACCACTCCCTTAAATAAAAAAGCATAGTATGCAATATACGTGACATCTATCATTATTCCCTTGGTGCCATAAGAAATGGGGAGAAATAAAGATAAAAACTTGATAAAAAATTGGATAAACTCTAATAAAGTGGCCACTTTGGCAAACAGTCATTGTAATAGTCATACAGAGAAGTTTCTATACTCAATTATCATCTAATCTTCATCGGAAGCTTGCCAAGTTTCACGTGATAATTATCTCTAGTGACTGTCAACACTGACTGCATATTGGAATCACTTGGACAGGTTTATAAAACTATGAGAAGCCTGGAACCCCATCTTAAAAATTCTAGTTTGTTTGGTTTGAGGTGATAACCAAGTGAGGACCACTGACCTATACCATCTGGGTGAGGATGCAGATGGGCAAGACTTTATTGGTGACATTAAGTCTTCAATTCTGTTAGTTGTTATCAACAGAGTGTGATGTAACAAAGAACTACTCAGTTTTACAATATGCTATAAGCTGAACTATGAAGCACCTGAGATGCAGTCGTTCTTATGGATTATGTAGTATTAGTTGGATTCCAAACCATCTTTCACATAAAATATAAAACCATAAAACATAAAAGTTTCTACAAAAGAACTCACAATCTCCTGGGGAAAACCTAGCATGGTGACCTGAGCTTTACATTAAAAGAAGAATCCAGGAAGCACATCAGAAGGCTTACTTCCTTTCTCTTATCCACAGGGCACACTGTGGAGCGGAAGAAGCAGTCAGTGATTTGGCTAGTACCATCTCCTTCTGTGTGCCTCTTCGGCCACCAGTGTTAGGTCTCATGTAAGACGTTGTAGTCATATAGAAGCAGCATAGGGTAGTGGTTAAAAGCGTGGAGTCAGGCGCCACGCTGCCTGAAATAATAGAGGTATAAAGGAGACAGAGAACATCTATATATTGCCAGATAGCAATTGTACACAGCCAATACTTAAAATAGTCTGTGTGGCACATAGAAAAAAAGAGAGAGTTTTGCCGCTGGTCTTGAGTGTGGAGAAGTGGAGGCAAGAACTCCTACAGAGATTCTGCAGCCACAGGGAGCAACCTGCTTCGAATGAGCCCACACAGCAGAAGGCAGAGCTCAGATGCAATGAGAGGAGCAGAGTCTGGGAAAACTGAGCCCCAAACACACTGTGCTGGAGCCACTTGGCCACACCACCTGCTTTGTTGTTCGATGACTCAACAAATTGTTTATATCCTCAAATCAAAATAATAGGCTAGGATCTGAGAAATGTGCCATGTATATAGCAATACTTTTCTCTTTTTCTTTACCCCCCAGAATGCACTAGGGTCACTATTCATGGTTTATATGCTCTTTTGCCCTTGTATGCCCTGTAAGAGACATCTAAGGGTTATGAAAATCGGCTCTATCAATAACGTAATGTAGGTCAAACTACCTACCTTTTCCTTTATTTTTGACTAAAATATTCACAGAGCCGTATGTAATTAACTCAGGAACTCAAAAATGGTAACACGGTCAGACAGAACACATACATAGTTTTTATAAAGAAAAAGTCACTTAAGTTGCATAATTATGACTTCATCAAGCACATCTGCTATTCCAGGTAGTTGTCAATTACAGGAGAAAAAAATTCAATTGGCATATGTGTGTCAGATGCAAGATGCTTCTTGAGAGTGCTTGATAAATTAAAAGGTAGACATTTTAAAGAATTTAGAACTTTTCATTACATTGCAGGAAAATTGCTTTCTCTTAAATATACGATTGTTAAATTTTTTAACTTTTCAATGGTTGCAATACAAATATAATTTGAAAAATTACTTTTAAACCTTGTAGAGATGTTCATTTTAAATGCCTCAATAGGTTATATATAATTGTCATTATATATATTGTCAATATTACTTTGGTTTTCGTATTGTTTGGGTAATTATAAATAACTACTAAAGACAAGGTTTTGAAAAAGTACCCATTCAAGAATTATTTAAAAAGGCATGAGTCCTTTTTAAAAATAGGGCTTATACAGGATGAGTCTTCCTGTAAAAACTATAAACTCAAAGGAGTTTTGAAGTGTGAGTATCTGGAAACACAAAGCTCTTCACGTTACAAAGATATAGTAATTTGGAGATTTCTGTTTCACTTTTGTCTTTGAAGATGGATTAAAAACAACAATAACACAAAGTAAATGGAGCCTGTCTTTACCATGTTCATTAATTATTTTGATGATCACAACAACTTATGATGAAGACAAGTCTATCTACTCTAAATTTTTTATTCATTCATTTAACGATTATAGATTAAGTCCCCACTATGTGCAAACCCCACATTATGCTTTATTTAAACAGAGGAAAACATAAGGAATAATGAAAGCTTTCCCCCAAAAATATTTATTTCTTTATCACTTTTCTCAGTGCACCTAAAACTTCCTTGTTTCTTAGGCTATAAATAAAGGGGTTTAGCAGGGGGATTATAACCGTGTAGAACAATGAATACATTTTATCCTGATATTGATCTGGCCCAGACCCAGGACGCACATACATGAAGAAGAGAGTGCCATAGAACAAAGAGACAGAGAGCAGGTGGGCGCTGCACGTGGAGAAGGCTTTACTCCTGCCCTTCTCAGACTTCTTTTTCAGGATGGCAAAGAGGACACGGGTATAAGACACCATGATGGTCGTAAAAGTAAAAGCTTGTATACAAGCAGCAAAAATAAAAATCACCAATGCATTAAGAGATGGGTCAGTGCAAGAAATTGTATATAGTGACAAAATTTCACAGTAGAAATGAGGTATTATATTGGACCTGCAGAAGGTTAATCTAAACAATAATCCCACATGAATGACGGGATGCAGAAAACCAATCGCATATGACACACTTATCAACCAGGTACAGAGTCGGTTGGACATCACCACTGGATAAAGCAAGGGGTTGCATATGGCTGCGTAGCGGTCATAGGCCATCACTACCAAGAGGAAACACTCTGTGGTGGCACTGGAAGCAAAAATATAAAATTGGGTGATGCATTTAGCCAGGGATATCATGTGATTGTTAGATAAAAAATTCATTAGCATCTTTGGAGTCACAGAGGATGAGGAACAGGCATCTGCAAGGGCCAAACTAGCAAGGAATAAGTACATGGGGGTGTGAAGATGGGGGTCCTTCCAGGTGAGGAAAGTCAGTCCGAGGTTGCCCACCATGGTGGTGAGGTAGATGACCAAGAACACCAGGAACAGGGGGGCCTGCATTCCTGAACGATCTGTCAGTCCTGTGAGAACAAACTGCGTCACCTGTGTCTTGTTTGTCTCCATCATATCCACTCAGGCTGATTACTACCATGAGAGAATAGGTAAAGGAAAAAAAACAATCAAAGGTCATGAAAACTGGTATTGAATGGTAATGTCTGTTCCCTATTTCAGATGTCACTTTCTCAACAAATATGAAGGGACAGTGTTTCTCTTTTTTACAAACACACTTAAGGGCATTAAGTATATAATAAATAATTTTGAGAAAGATTTTTTAAAAAGGCTTTTAAGTACATACATATTTGGAATTGAATATATTAACAGTGAATTGTTTTTCAGAACTGAGAATAAAAACATACATTTTATATGAAAGTCTCTAAAAACAGCAGCAGTTCAGTTTCAAAAGTGTTATTATTACCCTTTTTCAGAAAATCTTGTGTATCTTTTCTATTGAATGAAAAATGGACTCTGTCTTTGATATTAGTGATATACATCATTCAGTTCCTTTAAGGCATTAATAGGTTAAATAAGAAGACAGTAAATTAATATTGCATTACTGTTTTTACTGTCCATTATCATTGTTATTTGATTATATATTCATATAAATCACCCCAGATACCTAATCAAGTCTTTTGATTTTATATTACTCAAAACCACTCTTAATTTCTAATTAACGCTTTTTAATTATCCCCAATAAACTCTCATATGTGAATATAATCATTCATTCAGTCACCAAATATCTGTGTAGTACCTCCTCAGTTAGAACGCTGTCATTCTTAGCTCAGTCACACGTAGAAACTCTACCTGGTGTCGCACCCAAGGTAAAAAAATAAAAGCCTCCCTTTGAAGAGGAGTGAAGAAACAAAGACACCACCAGCTTATTTACAGGTTTGGGAAGGATCCAAAGGCGGTCATTTTATAGGCCAAATAAAACAATTACCATCCAATTAACTGAGAATATGTTTTAATATTTCAGAGGCACAAATTCTAAAGTGATTGGAAGGATTTTTCTTTTCCTGTTCTTTTTGGGATTACACGTAGGACTATCAAAGTCAAGGTGGAATGAAACATTACAAATGACACCACAGTAGAAAAAATAACCAGTGTTTTGAAAAGGTGGATTCAATTTAAATAGTAGAAATTATAAATTTTGTTTAAAGGCAAAGCAAATGAAAAAAGATGAATCACAGTAATAGGTAATGACTAACATAAATCCAGTCAAGACAGATAAGAGTCCCAGACTAAAAATGTATCCACGAGTTTTACAAGCCTAAGGAAGCAAGTGAGAAGGCTAGATCTTGTGGAGACCCAGGAGAAGAAAACCTCAGTCCTCACCATCACAATGCATTTCACAAATAATGCACAAGTCTGAACATAAAATATGTTTTGTGTATTCAGATCCCTGCCTTGGTATCTAAAACAGGATCTACCCATTTACAAACAGCTGATCTAAATATATAACCATTCAAAGGAATATTTCCCGTTCTTAGATTCACAGCTCCCAGGCTTTCATACCAAGACCACCCAAGTGGGTATCATTCTATCGCATATGTTTAGTTCTTTTTTTTTTTTAATTTTTTATGTTTATTTATTTCTGAGACAGAGAGAGACAGAGCATGAGTGGGAGAGGGGCAGAAAGAGAGGGAGACACAGAATCAGAAGCAGGCTTCAGGCTCCGAGCCATCAGCCCAGAACCCGATGCAGGGCTCAGGCTCACAGACCGCAAGATCATGACCTGAGCCGAAGTCGGTCGCTCAACCGACTGAGCCACCTAGGCGCCCCATGTTTACTCCTATAACCCAGTCACCAGTTCTGTACAGAAGCTGAAGACTTCATTCCCCAAGTCTGTACTGGCCTGAAACATTTCCCTAAAGTGCCAGCTTGGTGATTCAAAGACAGAGAACAGTACAGAAAATTGAGGGAAGACAGAGTTTGTGAAATATTCAGTTCTAATGAGAATAATGTTTGAACAATAAAAATACATATGAGAATTGAGGTATTTTCTATAAAAAGTCACCTGGAATTTTTTCCCCTGTAAAAAGGAAACCATTTGGAGGAAAACTGTTCTTCTCAATCTTCACTGGAAATAGAAAAAGAGAAAACGTGTTTGAGATTTACATTAGACCTTAAGAAACAGAGACGCTGTTAGTATCAGCAGTAATCATCAAATAAGCACGCTGCTGTCACATCGCTACAAACACCCTATTATCCTTATTTTCCGCTCTTCACAGAATATAACAAGTTGTGGCTCTTAATAGTTGTGGCGAACTCTTTTGTGTGTGTGTGCATGTTTCCAGCAAAGTATCATCTTAAAAAAGATCCAAGTTGAAGGGGAAATCATACACTCCTTTAAAAAACCCCATAACTCTATGATTCTTAACAGTTAGAAATCTTCCTCGTTCTGTTTGTGTTTCCATGTAAATGAAATGCCAGAATGAATTTTAATTTTCAAAGACACAAAAAATATTAAATGTGTTTTATAATTCATTATACTGCCCCCCCAAATTAACAATAATGTAACAATATTTCAGAGGCTTTGAATCTCTATTCCACTTCTGAATTGGCAAGTAATTATGAGCTTTATGACCCTTGTTTTGAGGTTCTCATCTAAAGCACCAGATTTTCTAAGGTACATTTCCACCCACAGTCTGTGTGACTATGACCCCCCTCTGCTCTTTAGTAGGTAGCATAAGCATGATAGTAAAGCACACAATGCCATAACTGAATTGCCTGAGTTCAATTCTTCATTCTACAAAGACATAGCTTGATGTCTAAAAGTTTTCAGAGGAAACACACATAATGTTTATTTAGCTATTCAATTCAGGATGTTCCATTTGGAAACTAAATCATCTGAAAAATATTTTTCACGAATTTTGATAGCTCATGAAAAACTCTTGGTACTAAAATGGAATTTTCTAATAGTTTGCTTGGAAAGAATAATTTACAATAAAATAAAGTACTGTATTCTCACCTAATGCTTATAAGAAGATGCAGAGATGCCATAAAATATAAATTTTCATGAAGAGCTCTTAAGATACAAGAAAAAAATGTCAAAGACAACTATTTGTTTCATGTTATTTTTCTTTGAAAAATACTGTTTGGAAGGGAAGATATTTATTTCTTCCCATCTTCAAACCTGTTTGTGAACATAGTATTGAAATTCCCTCAATGGCACCAAAAGATTCCCTGTAGAATGAAGTCAACCTACTGGGCATTATAGGCATAATCAACAAATCACTTCTAACATAGACTTTTGTGACTGTTCTTTTTATAGCTTCTTTCTTTCTTCTGCAAACAAAAACATTACAGGTTAATGGCAGAAAAAACAATGAAAATGCAAAACAGCAAAAAGAAAACAAACTGCTATAATTCGCTAATCACTGATAAAAACAGTTAACTTTTTAGTATATATTTCTGCCATCATTTATCTATACATGTAGCTATTTTTATGTATACTTTATTATATGTAATTAATACATATATTTATATTTACATAATAATATAAACATTTTATATATACATATAAAAATAAAATTATGGCACTGCTATACATAATTTTTCATAAACCAGTTTTTATTTAAGTGTGGTTGGCATACAATATTATATTAGTTTCAGGTGTACCACAAAGTGATTTGACTTTTTTTTAATGTTTATTTATTATTGAAGGAGAGAGAGCGTGAGCGGGGAGGGGCAGAGAGAGAGAGGGAGTCACAGAATCTAAAGTGGGCTTCAGGCTCTGAGCTGTCAGCACAGAGCCCGATGCAAGGCTCAAACTCACGAGCAGTGAAATCATGACCTGAGCTGAAGATGGACGCTTAATTGACTGAGCCAACCCAGGTGCCCCAATTTGACATTTATGTAAGTTATGAAATGATCACCATGTTAGGTCTAGTTAACATCTGTAATCATGTATAGTTACTACAATATTATTGACTATATTCCCTATGCTGTACTTTACATCTCCATAACTCACTTATTTTATAGCTGGAAATTTATATCTCTTAATCTCCACCTATCTCGCCTATCCCCCTAACCCTTTTCCTCCGGCAAACAACAGTTTGCTCTCTGTATTTATGAGTGTGTTATTGTTTTATTTCTTCTTTTTTTTAGATTTCACATATAAAGTAAAATCATACAGCATTTGTCCTTCTCTTTTTTACTTATTTCACTTAGCATAATACCCTCTAGGTTCATGCATGTTGTAGCAAATAGCAAGATTTCATTCATTTTATGGTTGAATAATATTCCATTGATGTGTGTGTGTGTGTGTGTACACAATACACACACACATATCACATCTTTATCCACTCATCTATTAATGGACACTTAAGTTGCTTTCATATCTTGCAGTTGTAAATAATGCTGAACATAAGGGTGTATATATCTTTTTGAAATTATTTCATTTTCTTTGAGCAAGTATTCAGAATTGGAATTACTGGATTGTATGGTACTCCTATTTTTAATTTTTTGAGGAAACTCTATACTGTTTTCCACAGTGCCTGCACCAGTATTCCCACCACCAGAGCACGAGGGTTCCCTTTTCTCCATATCTTCACCAACACTTATTTCATGTCTTTTTGATATTAGCCAGGTGTGAGGTAATATCTCATTTTGGTTTTGATTTGCATTTCCTTAAGGCTTAGCATTGTTAAGTATTTTTTCATATATCTGTTGGTCATCTCTATATCTTCTTGGGAATATGTCTGTTCAGGTCCCCTCTCCATTTTTTAAACAGATTGTTTGATTTATTTTTCTTTTGGTGCTGAATTGTATGAGTTCTTTATATATTTTGGATATTTAACTCCTATCAGCTATATCATTTGAAAATATCTTCACCCACTAAGAAGGTTGCCTTTTTGTTTTGTTGATGGTTTCCTTTGCTGTGCAAAAGATTTTTAGGTTGACATAGATGCAAATGTTTTGCTTTTGTTGCATTTGCCTGAGGAAACAGGTCCAAAAATTATTGCTAAGACCAATGTCCAACACGTTACTGCTTGTTTTCTTTTAGGAGATTTATGGTTTCAGGTCTTACATTTAGGTCCTTAATCCATTTTGAGTTTATTTTTGTATATAGTATAAGAAAATGGTTCAGGTCCATTCTTTTGCTGGTAGCTGTCACATTTTCCCAGTACCATTTATTGAAAAGATTGTCTTTTCCCCACTTTATATTCTTGGTCCTTTTTGTAGATTAGTTGACTGTATAATATGGGTTTATTTCTGGGCTCTCCCTTGTGTTCCATGGATCTATATGTGTAGTTTGTGCCAGTGCCATACTGTTTGAATGTAGATAATATATTTTGAAATCTGAGGATTTCAAATCTTAGGATGATTTGTTCTAGTTCTGTGGAAAATGCCATTCATATTTTGATAGGGATTGCATTGAATCTATAGATTGCTTTGACTAGTAAGGACATTTTAGCAACATGAATTCTTTCAATCCACAAGCACAGTTTATCTTTTTATTTATTTTTGTCATCTTCAATTTCTTTCATCAATGTCTTCTAGTTTTCAGAGTACAGGTTTTTCAACTCCTTGGTTAATTTATTCCTAGGTATTTATTCTCTTTGATATAAATGTAAATGGAAGTATTCTCTTGATTTCTTTTTCTTATAGTTTATTATTAATACATAGAAATACAACAGATTTCTGTATATTAATTTTCTATCCTGAAACCTTAATTAATTCATTTATTAGTTCTAAATATTTTTCGTAGAATCTTTAGCATTTTCTATATGTAGTATCATTTCATTTGCAAATAGTGATAGTTTTACTTCTTTTTCCCAGTTGGATGCTTTTTATTTCTTTTTCTTGTTTGATTTATAAGGTAGGCTTTCCTATTAAGAAAAAAGAAGAATTCAAAATCTAAAGTGATGGTCATGAATGTTTGATCAATTTTAGTGCTTTGTCTCTCAAAATGTGACCCAAACCACATCTGCATCAGAATCAGCTGAGATGCCTCTGAATAATGCAGAACCTCAAGCCCACCGATGATCTACTGAATCTAATACCTGTGGTCTTGTGCACAACAAAGTTTAAGAATGAAAATGTTGACTCAGAGGGGAAGATGGCAGTGTAGGAGGACACTAGGCTCACCTCGTCCTGCTGATTGCTTAGATTCCACACACATCTGCCTAAATAACCCAGAAAACCACCAGAAGACTAGCAGAACGGAGTCTCCAGAGCCAAGGTAGACAAGAGGCCCACAGAAGAGGGTAGGAAGGGCGGAGAGGCAGTGTGCACTACACGGACTGGCAGGAGGGAGTTGGGGTGGTGGAGAGGCAGACCACTGGGCAAGGCAGAGCCCCTGAGTCTGGCTTGTAAAAGCAGAGGGGCTGGACTTCGTGAATTCTGATAGCCATCAGGATTTAACATCTGGAATGTTAAAAGTCAACAGCTCTGCTCTCGCAGAGCAGGGAGGGCGAGAGGATGCCAGGAGGGAGAGTCGTTGAGCCCTGAAAGACAGAGCTCAGCTCAGTGTAGGAACAAAGGCCCTGGCAAGCGCCATTCCCCTCTCCCACCCCCAGATGAAATTCCAAAAGGAACCAGTTCCCATCACTGAACTTGCTTGCACGGCGCAAAGGCCCAGTGCTGTGCTTCTGTGGATCCATCCCTCCGATGGGCCTGCCTCCCTCCTGGTGCTGCAGGGCCCCTCCCCCAGGGGACCACTAACTGCAAAGCGAGCTAAGCCTTCCCCTCCTGTCCCTGTGCAACTTGCGGATCCACCCCAGCTAATACGCCCTTGACCAGATCCCATCAAAGCAGCACCACAAGCCTGGCAGTGTGCAAGTAGCCCAGACAGGGGCCACACCACTCCACAGTAAGTCCTGCTCCTGGAAGAGGGGAAGGTAAGGTACACACCAGTCTGACTGTGGCCCCAGTGGTGGGCTGGAGGCAGACATCAAGTCTGACTACAGCCCGCCCACCAACGCAAGTTACTCCGACACCAAAGGGGAAGAGCCCTGCAGTTCTGCACCACTCCAGGACTATCCAAAATGACGAAATGGAAGAATTCTCCTCAAAATAAACTCCAGGAAGTAGTGACAGCTAACGAACTGATCAAAAACGATTTAAGCAATATAACAGAACAAGAATTTAGAATAATAGTCATAAAATTAATCGCTGGGCTTGAAAAAAGCATAGAGGACAGCAGAGAATGTATTGCTACAGAGATTAAGGGACTAGGAAATAGTCATGAGGAGCTAAAAAATGCTATAAATGAGGTGCAAAATAAAATGGAGGTGGCCATAGCACAGATTGAAGAGGCAGAAGAGAGAAGAGGTGAAGTAGAAGATAAAATTATGGAAAAAGAGGAAGCTGAGAAAAAGAGAGATAAAAAAATCCAGGAGTATAAGGGGAGAATTAGAGAACTAAGTGATGCAATCAAATGGAACAATATCCATATCATAGGAATTCCAGAAGAAGAAGAGAGAAAGAGGCTGAAGGTGTACTTAAATCATAGCTGAGAACTTCCCTGATCTGGGGAAGGAAAAAGGCATTGAAATCCAAGAGGCACAGAGAACTCCCTTCAGACATAACTTGAATCAATCTTCTGCACAACATATCATAGTGAAACGAGCAAAATACAAGGATAAAGAGAAAATTCTGAAAGCAGCTAGGGATAAACAGGCTCTAACTTACAAAGGGAGACCCATAAGACTAGTGGCAGACCTATCTACTGAAACTTGGCAGGCCAGAAAGGAATGGCAGGAAATCTTCAATGTGATGAACAGAAAAAATATGCAGCGAAGAATCCTTTATCCAGCAAGTCTGTCATTCAGAATAGAAGGAGAGATAAAGGTTTTCCCAAACAAACAAAACTGAAGGAATTTATCAACACTAAACCAGCCCTACAAGAGATCCTAAGGGGGATTCTGTGAGTGAAATGTTGCAAGGACCACAAAGTACCAGAGACATCACTACAAGCATGAAACCTACAGATATCACAATGACTCTAAACCCTTATCTTTCTATAATAACACTGAATATAAATGGACTAAATGCTCCAACCAAAAGACATACGGTATCAGAATGGATAAAAAAACAAGATCCATCTATTTGCGCTCTAAAAGAGACTCATTTTAGACCCGAGGACACGTTCAGATTGAAAGTCAGGGGATGGAGAACTATCTATCATGCAACTGGAAGTTAAAAGAAAGCTGAGTAGCCATACTTATATCAGACAAGCTATACTTTAAATTAAAGGCTGAAGATGAAGAAGGGCATTATATAATAATTATAGGGTCTATCCATCAGGAAGAACTAACAATTATAAATGTCTATGCACCGAATACGGAAGCCCCCAAATACATAAAGCAATTAATCACAAACATAAGCAACATTATTGAGAAGAATGTGGTCATTGCAGGGGACTTTAATACCCCACTTACAACAATGGATAGATCATCTAGACACAGAATCAATAACGAAACAAGGGCCCTGAATGATACATTGGATCAGATGGACTTGACAGATATATTTAGAACTCCGCATCCCAAAGCAACTGAATATACTTTCTTCTCAAGTGCACATGGAACATTCTCCAAGATAGATCACATACTGGGTCACAAAACAGCCCTTCATAAGTATACAAGAATTGAGATCATACCATGCACACTTTCAGACCACAATGCTATGAAACTTGAAATCAACCACAGAGAAAAGTCTGGAAAACCTCCAAAAGCATGGAGGTCAGCGAACACCCTACTGGGGCGACTGGGTGGCTCAGTCGATTAAGCGGCCGACTTCGGCTCAGGTCATGATTTCACGGTCCGTGAGTTCGAGCCCCGCGTCGGGCTCTGTGCTGACAGCTCAGAGCCTGGAGCCTGTTTCAGATTCTGTGTCTCCCTCTCTCTGACCCTCCCCCGTTCATGCTCTGTCTCAAAAATAAATAAACGTTAAAAAAATTAAAAAAAAAAAAAGAACACCCTACTAAAGAATGAATGGGTCAACCAGGCAATTAGAGAAGAAATTAAAAAATATATGGAAACAAATGAAAATGAAAATATAACAATCCAAATGCTTTGGGATGCAGTAAAGGCAGTCCTGAGAGGAAAATTCATTGCAATCCGGGCCTATCTCAAGAAACAAGAAAAATCCCAAATACAAAATCTAACAGCACACCTAAAGGAACTAGAAGCAGAGCAGCAAAGACACCCCAAACCCAGCAGAAGAAGAGAAATAATAAATATCAGAGCAGAAATAAACAATATAGAATCTAAAACAACTGTAGAGCATATCAATGAAACCAAGAGTTGGTTTTTTGAAAAAATAAACAAAATTGATAAACCTCTAGCCAGGCTTCTCAAAAAGAAAAGGGAGAGGACCCAAATAGATAACATCATGAGTGAAAATGGAATTATTACAACCAATCCCTCAGAGATACAAACAATTATCAGGAAATACTATAAAAAATTGTATACCAACAAACTGGACAACCTGGAAGAAATGGACAAATTCCTAAGCACCCACATACTTCCAAAACTGAAACATAAAGAAATAGAAAACTTGCACAGACCCATAACCAGCGAAGAAATTGAGTCAGTTATCAAAAATCTCCCAACAAATAAGAGTCCAGGACCAGATGGCTTCCCTGGGGAATACTACCAGACATTTAAAGCAGAGATAATACCTAGCCTTCTCAAGCTTTTCCAAAAAATAGAAATGGAAGGAAAACTTCCAGACTCATTCTATGAAGCCAGCATTACTTTGATTCCTAAACCAGACAGAGACCTAGCAAAAAAGACAACTACAGGCCAATATCCCTGATGAATATGGATGCAAAAATTCTCAATAAGAGACTAGCAAATCAAATTCAACAGCATATAAAAAGAATTATTCACCATGATCAAGTGGGATTCATTGCTGGGATGCAGGGCTGGTCAACATTTGCAAATCAATCAATGTGATACATCACATTAATAAAAGAAAAGATAAGAACTATATGATCCTGTCAATCGATGCAGAAAAAGCATTTGACAAAATTCAGCATCCTTTCTTAATAAAAACCCTCAAGAAAGTAGGGATAGAAGGAACATACTTAAACATCGTAAAGCCATTTATGAAAAGCCCACAGCTAACATCATCCTCAATGGGGAAAAACCAAGAGCTTTCCCCCTGAGATCAGGAACACAACAGGGATGTCCACTCTCACCGCTGTTGTTTAACATAGTGTTGGAAGTTCTAGCATCAGCAATCAGACAACAAAAGGAAATCAAAGGCATCAAAATTGGCAAAGATGAAGTCAAGCTTTCACTTTTTGCAGATGACATGATACTATACACGGAAAACCCAACAGACTCCCCCAAAAGTCTGCTAGAACTGATACATGAATTCAGTAAAATCCAGGATACAAAATTAATGTACAGAAATCAGTTGCATTCTATACATTAATAATGAAGTAACAAAAGGACAAGAAACTGATCCCACTCACAATTGCACCAAGAATCATAAAATACCTAGGAATAAAACTGGTGCAGCTGCTCTGGAAAACAGTGTGGAGGTTCCTCAAAAATTAAAAATAGATCTACCCTATGACCCAGCAGTAGCACTGCTAGGAATTTACCCAAGGGATACAGGAGTGCTGATGCATAGGGGCACTTGTACCCCAATGTTTATAGCAGCACTTTCAACAATAGCCAAATTATGAAAAGAGACTAAATGTCCATCAACTGATGAATGGATAAAGAAATTGTGGTTTATATACACAATGGAATACTACTTGGCAATGTTTTCACTCTTATGTGGATCCTGAGAAACGTAACAGAAGACCATGGGGGAGGGGAAGGGGGAAAAAAAAGTTAGGGAGGGAGGGAGCCAAAACATAAGAGACTCTTAAAAACTGAGAACAAACCGAGGGTTGATGGGGAGTGGGAGGGTGGGGAGGGTGGGCGATGGGCATTGAGGAGGGCACCTGTTGGGATGAGCACTGGGTGTTGTATGGAAACCAATTTGACAATAAATTTCATATTAAAAAAAAAAGAATGAAAATGTCAAATGAAAGCCTTTGTATAATTGGTTTCTCTTCTTTTAACTGGCCAGTTGTAAATATTAAATAGAGGCTATCCACTCCAACTGTATAAATTAAGCACAAAGCCTACTTGGGATTCTCTCCCTCTCTCTCTACCCCTCACCCCTCAAAATAAATAAATAAACTGAAAAAATCAATTACTATAATCCATAACATCAATAGGTAAAAAGAAAAACCACATGATCATATCAATAAATGCAGAGAACACATTTGACAAATCCAACACCTATTCATGATATAAATTTGGTAAACTAGGGATAAAGGGGAACTCCCCCAACTTGATAAAGAAGAGCAACAAAATACCTACAGATAACATCATATTTAATGGTGAGAAACTTGAAGCTTTCCCACTAAGACCAGGTACAAGTCAAATATGTTCCCTTTTACCACTATTTTTTTTTGATTTTAGAGAGACAGTGTGAACAGGGGAGGGTTGGGTGGGGAGGGGGGGTGGGAGAGAATCTTAAGTAGGCTTCACATTCAGTACAGAGCTTGACATAGGGCTTGATCCCACAACCCCGGGATCATGACCTGAACTGAAATCAAGAGTCAGATGCTCAACCTAATGAGCCACTGATATTTTTTAACATCATAGTGGAAGTCCTAGGTAATGCAATAATATAAGAAAATGAAATTTAAAAAAATATACTGATTGGGGAAAAAAATAAATAAAACTTCTTCGTTCACAGAAGACATCTATGTAAAAAAATTTAAAGAAGTGGCCAAAAAACTCTCAGAACTACTAAGGGATTATAGTGAGGTTTTAGGATATGAGGTTAATATAAAAGAGTTAGTCCTTCCCTATATATCAGAAATGAACAAGTAGAATTTAAAAATAAAAACAAAGTACCACTTAACATTATCACATAAAAATGAAATACTCAGATATAGATCTAACAGAATATGTACAAGGTATATATGAGAAAATCTACAAAACTCTGATGAATGAAATCAAGAAAGCACCAAATAAATGGAAAGATATTCCATGTTAATGGAAAGAAAAATTTTAAATTATTAAGATGTCAGTTTTTCCCAATATGATCTTTAGGTTTAATGCAATGCCAATCAATATATCAGAAAGTTATTTTGCGGATATCTACAAACTGATTCTAAAGTTTATATGGAGAGATAAGGACCCACTATAGCCAATACAATATTAAAGGAGAGTAAAGTTGGAGAACTGATGTACCTAATAAGCTGCTTATTGTACTTATTGCTTAATATTTAAATGACAGTAACCAAGATAGTATAGTATTGGTGAAAGAATAGACAAACAGGTCAGTGAGCAGGACAAAGAACCAAAAATAGACCCACATAAATAAAGTCAACTAATCTTTGATAAAGGAGCAAAGGCAATACAATGGAGCGCAGATAGTCTCTTCACCAAATGGTGTTGGAACAATTGTACATCCACTCGCAAAAAAATGAATCTAGATACACACCTTACCCTTCACAAAATTAACTCAAAATGGACTACAGATGCAAACGTTAAAGGCAAAACTATAAATCTCCTGGAAGATAACATAAGAGAAAAGCTAGGTGACCTTAGGTATGGTGATGCCTTTTTAGATACAACACCAAAGACATGATCCATGAAAAAAAAAAAATGGATGAGCTGGACTTTATTAAAATTAAAAACTTCTGCTCTGCAAAAGGTAATGTCAAGAGAACAAGAAAACAAGCCACAGATTGGGAAAAATTATTTACAAAAGACACATCTGATAAAAGATAGTTATCTAAGATGAACAAAGAGTTCTTAAACCTCAGCAATAAGGAAAATAAACAAGCCAATTAAAAATGGGCCAAACACCTTAACAGACATGGCACTAAAGAAGATATACAAATGGCAAATAAGAATATAAAAAGATGCTACACATCATATGTTACCAGAGAAATATAAATTTAAAAAACCATGAGCTACCACCACACATGTATTAGAATGGTCAAAACCTGGAACAGAGACAACACCATATGCTGGCAAGGATGTGGACCAACAAGAAGTTTGGTTCATTGCTGGTGGGTGTACAAAATGGTCCAGCCATTCTTTTTTTATTTTTTTTTTAATTTTTTTTTTCAAAGTTTATTTATTTTTGGGACAGAGAGAGACAGAGCATGAACGGGGGAGGGGCAGAGAGAGGGAGACACAGAATCGGAAACAGGCTCCAGGCTCTGAGCCATCAGCCCAGAGCCTGACGCGGGGCTCGAACTCACGGACCGCGAGATCGTGACCTGGTTGAAGTCGGACGCTTAACCGACTGCGCCACCCAGGCGCCCCGGTCCAGCCATTCTTAAAGACAGTGTGGTGATCTCTTACAAACTGAATGTACTCTTACCGTATAATCCAGCAGTTCCACTTGTTGGCATTTACCCAAAGAAGTTGAAAACGTATGCCCGCACAAAAACCTGTATGCGGATTTTTACAGAAGCTTTATTCATAATTGCAAAGACTAGAAAACAACCCATATTGTTGGTGAATGGATAAATCAACTGTGGTACATACAGACAATAAACTATTATTCAGTGCTAAACAGAAACGAACTATCAAGCCATGGAAAGACATGGAGGAAACTTAAATGCATATTACTAAGTGAAGGAAGTCAACTGAAAATGCTACATACTGTATGGTTCTGATATATAATATTGAGGAAAAAGCAAAACTACTGAGACAGTAAAAAGACCAGTGGTTGCCAGGGGTTGAAGGGAAAGAGATAAATAGGTGAGGCACAGAGGCTTTTTAGGTCAGTGAAAATACTGCATATGATACTATAATGATGGATACATGTCATTATTCATGTGTCCAAATCCATAGAAAGAACATTAAGAGTGAAGTATAATATAAGCTATGGACGTTGGGTGACTATCATGTATCTATGTAGGTCTATCAATTGTAACAAATGTACATCTTCTGTTTGAAGATGTTGATAATAGGGGAGGATATACATGAGTAGAGAAAGTGGCTATGTAGAAAGTCTCCATACCCCCCTCTCAATTTTGCTGTGAACCTTAAGCTTCTGTAAAAAAAAAAAAAAAAAAAAAAATGTCTTAATTAAAAAAAAAAAAGATCTGGAAATGAATAGTGATGATGGTTGCACAATAATTTGAATATACTTAATAATTCTGTGCTGTACACCAAAGCATGGTTAAAATGATAAATTTCATGCTATGTGTTTTTCACAATTTTAAAAATTGAATAAAAAATCAATCATATTTCTATATACTAACAACGTACAATTGGAAGCCAACACTTTTTAAATCAATGACATTTATAAGAATTCCAAAAACATAAACCACTTAGGTATAAATCTAACAAAATACATATTAGATCTGTATGCTGAAAACTATAAACACTGATAAAAGAAATCACAAAAGACCCAGGTAGAGGCATACCATGCTCATTGATTGGATAGTTCAACACAATAAGATGTTAATTATCACCACTCTGACCTACAGATTTAATGCAGTGTCAATCAAAATCGTAGCAGAATTGTTTTGTAGATGTAGAAAAGCTGACTTGAAAACTTGTACACAAGGACAAAAGAACTAGACTAATTAAAACAGCTTTGAAAAAGAAGAAGAAAGTTGAAGGATTTTAAAATTTATTTACTATGAAGCTACAATGATCAAGGCAGTGTGGTATTAGCAAAGGAATAATAACATAAGACCATCATAACAGAATAGAATTTCTCCTATAGGCAATGGGAAAACACTTTTGCCAGAGAAAAGATATTAGAAAAAGAAGTATGATTAACGTGTATTAGCAAAACTACATATAGAAGAGAGTAAACTAGGAAGACTTGAGGCAAGGAGGCTGATTTAGATATATATTTATATTAAGGCAAAAGGTGGCAATGGGAATACAAAGGAACTGCAAAAGAAGTTTTGAAGGAAAACACAATTTTTTTAAGTGGGCTCCATGCCCAATTTGAACTCACCACCTGAGATCAGGACCTGAGCTGAGATCAAGAGTCCAGCGCCTAACTGACTGAGCCACCTAGATGCCCCTCAACACATAAATTGGAAGAAAAAAAAAAAAAGAGACAAAGAAAGAAAGAAAGAAAGAAAGAAAGAAAGAAAGAAAGAAAGAGAGAGAAAGAAAAAATCAAATCTTGAAAATGGAAGGATCAAAGATGACTTCAAATTTTCGAGACTGGGAGACTGGAAGAATGGTGGGAATCATGATCAAAATCATGATGTTGGAAATACAAAGACTATATTAATAGAGAGGAGTAAGGTTGGCAGCTAACATTAATTGAGGTGATTGTTGTATTTTCATTGTGCAAAATGCACTATAGAAAGTTTCTGTTTCTATAGTGTTCACTTGTACCTCCTAGCATTCCCAGAGATAAAATTTTTACATGTAGGTAAGAGATGAAACCTTAAAAATATGCTCAGTATTCAGAGAAACCAACAAACATCATTAGTCAGTCTACATTCGACATAAATAATTGCATTTTAATCAATAGCAGGAACTTTTTCCCCCTGAGTCATTTGGCATTATATCATTAATCTTTTCCTTTAATAGTGCCTGTACTGTTAAGTGCAAATCATTGTGATTTTCCTTTGACAGGAAGAGGACACGTATTAGTGTGGTCCGGCTGGGTATGTGTAGTCTGTGCTGTCATCTAGTGGTCGTATTGTACTATTGCACCGTGATGAAGATTTCTCGATTTTAGTGCCGCCCACTTTCTTCTAAAGCAGAGCAAGATTCTCCAGTCCCCTCTCCTACCACAACGCATTCTGTATCTCGGAACTGAATTGAGAGGGGAATAAAAAAAGTGGTGAAAAGGAAAGAAGCTTTAGAGCTCTGGTAATTCCGAGAAACGGAAGAGAAAACACCATCTCTGAATGAGAACAAAGATTCTGTGGAGGGGAGTGAATGCCCCCTACTGGCTGATCTTGGCATGGCCAGGTTATATTCTATTTCCAAGAGAGTAAAGCAAAATAAACAAGAAAGCAAACGCAAATGAATTGTATATAATCTCTCCAATCTTAATGTCTTCATATATTAAAAAGACGAGGGGGTAGTCTAAGCGATCTCCAAAGTTTTTCATATCAAAGTTCCACAACTCCACAATTTTCATCTCAAAGTATTTTGTCTATGTGACATCATTGCAGATACTTTGAGAAATTTCTGGAGGCTTGGATTTTACCGTTTTTGTCAGATGTTCTTGATTCAGTGTAAATAAGACCTTCACTTTCCTTTTCTCTCTTTGTAGGCAAAGTAATAGCTACATGGTCCATGATGAATATATTGAGGACACAGCCAGCCTAGCTGAATTTTCTTTTTGGCTCCCTATCAAAGGAATCAAAGCTGGCTGACATCATCAGGGTGGAAGAAGAGTGAAGAAGAGGCAATGTATTCAAGGGGGACTTAAGTCATTACAAAATTCTCCAGTGACCCTGTGATTTATTTTGTTTCCTTGTAGTTACCACTTTCTCATTTTGACAGATGTGGTTTTCTGCTTTTCTCTTAAGAAGCTTACTGGGCTTCCGCAGAAAGTACTAAAGGGATAAGGTTAAGGAGCCGATTCAGCATCACAGAGACAGATGCCTTATTGTAATTGAACTGAAACCCTAAGACCTTCCATGGGCCAGCTCTTTGTAGGCTAGGTCATTGCCTTATTTTCATTTTTACGCAAACCATTTCCACTTAAAATTCATAATTGACAACATATAAACGACTTTTATTCCTCCCTTAATCTTAATATTGATATGAGTAGTTAGTCTAGCTAAGATTATTCAGTAAAGTGAGAAGGACTTTCACCATTGAGTCATCCCTACAGTGTGGAGAGGGGCACCCTGATGTGATTTAAGTGGTGAAGGAAGGCATATGATCTGCCAGGTACATTTGAAAAACACATGCTCCAAAGTAGCTCCACTGCTGGCCTAAAAAGTGGACAACTTTTGTTTTTGTGCGTCATTCCTTCGGCTCAGAATATTGCTTCGAAATCCCCTCCCAATGTCTTGTCTGGTTTTTATCAGCCATCACTATTACATTGTGAATTTAAAAGTTTAGCAGTCTGGGCACCTGGGTGGCTCAGTCGGTTAAGCATCTGGCTCAGGTCATGATCTCCAGGTTTGTGGGTTTGAGCCCCACGTAGGGCTCTGGGCTGACAGCTCAGAGCCTGGAGCCTGCTTCAAATTCTGTGTCTCCATCTCTCTCTGCCCCTCCCCTGTTCACACTCTGTTTCTCTCTATCAAAAATAAATAAACAGTAAAAAAAAATTTTTTTTAAAGATTAGCAGTCATCAAAAGTAGTCTCGAGATGATAAGACATAGCATTTGATAGGGAGGATGGGTAAAGCACAGATTTACCTATAAATCAGAATTTCCCAATGGATGTTCTGGAGGAGCACTTTTTTTTGAGGAATATTAATGCAAATATTGCAGATTTTTTTTAAAAGAAGATCTGAGGGGCACCTGAGTGGCTCAATTGGTTGAGCCTCCAACTCTTGATTTCTGCTCAGGTCATGATCACACAGTCACTGGGCTCTGCACTGAGCATGGAGTCTGCTTGGAATTCTCTCTTTCTCTTCCTCTGCCCTTCTCCCCTGCTTGCCGTCTCTCTCTCTCTCTCTCTCTTTCTAAAATCAATCAATCAATTAATCAATAAGAGATCTGAGGTCAATCAACTTTGGGAAACAGAATCCAGTGGAACTAAACAAGCTTTTTTTTTTTTTTTTTACTGAGGCTTCTGATGTATTAATCATTCAATATTTATTAAACACAAACTATATGCCAAAAATGGTTATATGTTTGGAATACTCCAAGGAATAAGACAAAGATTGCTCTCTTGTACAGCTTACATTCTAGCAAGATTGGACAGAAAATGAGTGATAAACATAATAAGTAAATTATATAAAACACGGTAAGTGCCATATAAGTGAGTTGAAAGGAAAGACCAGTGCTAAAGTACCAAGGTACCACAGGTAGGGCCACTCCAATATTATGCAATCTGACAGAGAAGGGAGAATCAGATAACAGGACTAAGAAAGAATGACCAGAGAGGTAAGAGGAAAACAGGAGAGTATGGGATCCCAGAAAGCAGGTGAAGAAAATGTTTCAAATAGGAGGGAGATCAGGTGTGTCAATACTTCTAATAGACCAAGCATGATAAAGACTGAGACTAGACCATCGAGCAAGCATCCTTCAAGTTGCTGCAAGACAAGAGTAATTCCACTGTTCCATGTAATGTGAACCATAAATCCCTGACAGGGTTGTAAAATGCCGCGTCCCAAACTCACTTAGCACAGAGCACTTTTTTACAAAATATCTCCAGTGTAGCCACAAACTACTTTGGGAAATGTTGGTGTAGATAATGGTACTAAGTGAAGAGAATAGACCTTGGTAGCCTGGAATGGTAGGATCAAGGGGTCAGGCCCTGCATCTCATGAGAGCACTGAGGTGGAAAACAAACTGTATCACAAGGAAATCCTCCAGCAGCCAAAGTGACAGTAGTTTAAGACCAACAACTCTACTTACATGTCTTCTATTGATTGGCTCTTTGCAGAAGAGGAAAGCTTACTGACCCAGAAATACATGAAAAAAAAAATGCTCCAACATCTGTGAAAATTAATCAAAGGAAACCTTGTTCAGGATGAAATCAGGAGGTCAGCAGGGGGAGCCCTCACACCCTACCACTCCTTGTCAATTGTGGACCCAACAGGAAGAGACAGACCATGCCAGACAACACTCGTTTTTAAATATCCCAGCAGGAGGAAGAAAGACTTTCTTAGAGCCCATCCAGTGAGAGACTGTCACAACTCAGCCAATGAGAAGCCACTACACTTCAAACTCTGTTTATTCCAATGGACTTTTTGTTTACAACAGCCCCTCCCAACCTTTCCTCTTCCTCCCTAAAGATTTCCTCTCCTTTGTTCTGTGGATTTGCCTCTGTCTTGCAGTAGCTTGCTTGGCGCAGATTGCAATTCTCTACTATTCTTTAATGAACCTGTTTCTGCTGGTAAGATAACTGACAGTTTTAAGGTTGACACTTCTCGAGCCAATAGGGAAATTAAAATTAAAACTACAACAGCCATTGGATTAGGTAATATTTAGAAACCTGTTAATACAAATTTTTTAAAAGATTTTTTAAAATGAGGGCTCTCGTTTTCTAGCAGTGGGGTTGTAAATTGGTATACTCACTTTTATGAGCAATATAGTATTATCCAGTAAATTTGAAGATGTGAAAATTGTTCAGCCTAGCAGTTTTACTTCTAGCCGTACAGTTGTGCACAAGGATATATTTACAAACATTCACTGCAGAATTGTTTATAATAGATTGTTTATGATAGAAAAATAAGACATAATGTCCATCAACAAAAGAATAAATAAATTAAATGTTAGTCATCCACGCATTGAAATGCCATATAGCAGTTAAAAACGAATTAAAACTAGAGCTACATCTATCAACATAATAAATCTCTCAGCATAAAGCTAAGAGAAAAAGCTGATTGCAGAAGTAAAAGTATGACACAATTTTTATAGCTTTTGAAACATGCAAAAAGGTTGTATGTTATTTATGAATATATACATGTAATAGTGTAACTTTTTATGATGATAAACACTAGAGGATAAGGGGAGAGGTAAGAATTTATTACATCTTTCTGTATATTTGTAATATTTTATATTAAGCATATATTTTAAAGAGGAAAGGCATGCCTAAGAAGCATACAAGAAGGTTTTAATACATTGGCTAAGAGAAGATGTAACCTAAGTCAAAATAAATTAATGTGGTAAAGCAATAACCCAAGATACAAGGTGTCAAGGAGACAAATCAATTCTGGGAAAATTTAAGAATTTCCTTCACATTCTGTTTCTGAGAAGAAAATGGTATTTTTCTTAAGTCCTGGTAAACAGGTCAACTGTTGCTATGTTGATCACCTTGTGATATTCCAGCTGGAGAAATTTAATTTCACTGACATTCTCATTCTTTGGAACTTTACAGACTTAGAGGGAGTGTTTCCTGGGGATATTTCTACTCTATAGGTGCAAAGAACTTTTAGGAATGCTTGTGGCCATAATTTATCAGTGACAGTGTGTTTCTTTCCCACTGCCCAAGGCTAATTTTGTTTTTATTTATCGGGCTGTTTACCATATTAAATCTTAAACTGAACCACTTTTGCTTTCAATGGAATACACCATCATTTTAAAATATGATTATTTGTTGGGGCGCCTGGGTGGCGCAGTCGGTTAAGCGTCCAATTTCAGCCAGGTCACGATCTCGCGGTCCGTGAGTTCGAGCCCCGCGTCAGGCTCTGGGCTGATGGCTCGGAGCCTGGAGCCTGTTTCCGATTCTGTGTCTCCCTCTCTCTCTGCCCCTCCCCCGTTCATGCTCTGTCTCTCTCTATCCCAAAAATAAATAAACGTTGAAAAATAAAATAAAATAAAATAAAATATGATTATTTGTTTAACAAAAATAATAAGTTATTGTTTTTCTATGTACTATGGCAATCTGTATGCATATAGGGAGAGAAAGATTCATTTCTGGTTAAAAAGGTCCTCCAAAGCATAATTAAAATTAAATTAATCATCTTTGTTCTTTTTAAGCATATTATTTTGCTGAATCATTAAATATATTCAAATGATATTGTGTTGGATTAAGGGGATTTAATGCCTTACCTCACTTCTTTGTCGGCCGGGGACCAGACTGCAGCTGAGAGTTTATTGAGTAGGGGATCAAGCATCTCACTAAGCACCTTCCCAGGAAAGAGGGACTAAAGGATGGAAACTGAAAATGAAAAGATCTGCTTTGTTTTCCTTAAACTGCTGATGAGCCAGACAGATGTTTGCCTGTAAGTGATGTGAACCTATTTAATCTACTAAACAAACCACACCATATTGAAGGCAATGCCTCTCTTTTTTCCTTGAAACCTTCTACGTGGCACTCTGTTTACTTGTAAAGAGCCACATGAGGAAACAATACTGATAATAATATTGGTTGCGTCCATCTACATTCCTTTCTTTTGGAAGAGATGATCCTGGCTTCCCAGTTGGTCTTCCTCACCTGTATCTGGATCACACTGACGCCAGATGTTTTTGCTGCTTCCGAAATCAAGAAGTCCTACCAGGGATGCTCCGCTTCAGTGAAGAGAGCCCGGTAAGATAGTCAGAGTCTAGTCTCTGAAGTCATTGCCCACTTTCCCTCACCAGCTGCCTCACACCTGTGGGAAACCTAGAAACCAATCTCCATTGTATTGGGGTGGTGATTGTCTCTGGAACTAGCGATCACCCATCAAAATTAATGACTTCTGGTTAGCGTTAGAAAGATGCTAATAAATCTTGGGTTCTGCTGGCAATTGTATGCTTATTTTTGGAGAATACAATTACGGGCTCAGGTAGGGATCTTCTTTCAGGGAATGTATTTCTTCAATGAATAATGTATCTATTACTATTAATGACACATGTTTAAAGTTTTGTCAAGTTTTTTTGAGTAGAAATTAGTCTAAGCAACAACTTCTAATGTCAAGCACTTAAAGAGTATATAGTTCCTTAAATTGGTAATATAGTAATGAAAAGCATCAGACCATTTGTTATCTTTCAAGACGAGTTTCCATACCTTTGAAATATTATCCTGAATGTCAATACATCATTATTACTATCTTATCATCGATAATTGAGAGCATATTTGCAAATGCCAGTGGAGGAGCAATCTAGTAGAGTGACTAGTTCATCCTGCTTTGCCAGAAACTCCCCGGGTTTTAGCACTAAGTGTCCTATGAATCCCTTCTGTCACAAGCAAACAGGAATGACAACTCACCCTAATACTCCAGTATCTTTAATAAGCAAAAAGTGACCTCTTGTTCCCTTTCACCACGCACAAGATTTTCAAAAATACCCAGTAGGGGAAATTGAGGAAAGAAGGTGAGTAATATCACTCAGCCAATCTTGGCAATCAATGAGGTGACAGATGTTTCAGCCAGATTGCCCTCACATCTTGAATATTTATGAAGCAGTCACAATAATATCAGGAAAAAGAACATAAAAATTTAATAAATCCTTGTGAAGCCTCAGATTTAATGATCGGAAACAAAAGAAGTGTGGAGAGGTTGGGAGGAAAAATTTACTAGACTCCTTCCTGATTTCTGCTCTGTTCTTAAAAATCACGGGCCACCTCCCACACTTTTTTTGCATGCTCAGATCTGAGATAATATGAAGTTTCATCCAGTTTAACCACCTTCTGAGTCTTATTCAAGGCAATTAAGAAAGCAATATTTGGGAAACATGGGGTTATAACACCAGACTGAGGAAAAGGGGGATTGTGATAGGAGCTAACCCATCACACTGGCCCACTATCAGTGATAGAGTTGCTGCAGGATAATATTCTTTGTGTATTTTTCAGGTGTTCTTTAAGGGGCAGGAGGGGCATCAGTTCTTTGTGGTGAGGTGGGAATTTCTTATGTTAGAGGTCTCATTTTTAGACCCTATTTAAATGAAGAGGGCATCTCAGGGTTTCTGCTACATGGGGTCAAGCATGTCTGTTTTCACTTCTCTGTATCCAAGGTGAGGTACCCCTTTCAGCATTAAGCTGGAATATTATTCATTAAAATTTATATTGCTTTCTTTTATTCTTCAAAGAAAAATCCTCTAGGGCACTAGGGATTGAGTAAGCCATCAACCCTGGTTCAAAAGTAGCCACTTAGAATGAAAGCCAGTCATTTTCCCTGACTGAACAGAGTAATCCAGCCAGCCAATTTCTGAGCTGTCACTCGCCAGTCTCTCATGCAGATTTGAAGGCATTTTTGACAAAAACATGGAAATTACTGTATATGGTAGTTTCTAGAGTAGGGAGCCCAAGATTCTTCAGACCTCAGTATGTGAATAAATACTGTGAGGTTCTTTGCCCCACACCCAATCTCATTATCAGTAACTAAATAAGTAATGATTTAATTAGTTAATAATCCATTCTTTCATAACATAAGCGAACTAATAGAATGAACATGGAAGAAAGTCCTGATCTTTCTTTGAAAATTATGAAGTGGAATTTACATTACTTTGCATTTATGCGCATTAATTTGAGCCAGTTTTCATTCAGTCGGGTCTTTAAATGCTTTGCTATTATTTTTTTTTTCAGAATATAATCATACTCTTTACCCAAAGATTCCCTTTTTTATCCAAATATTGTTGAAATCTTCTACCTAAAGATATCCTTTGTTTCTTAAAAACAAAATAGGAGGAAAAGGGGAAAGGTGAATAAAGCAAGTTTTGGCAGGTGAAAAATGTCCCTGTTTTGCCTAGGAATGAGGTTTGGCTCCCTGGTGATACAAAGAAGATTAGGCATATAGGTTCACTGAATATTTATTCATTCTTCTAATGGTTGTCTTGGGTGCCCTTTATATGCCAAGTCCTGGGTCAGGGATTATGGATGCCAGGGGAACAATATGCTGTCTCAGGTCTTAAGAAGAGTGAGTAGAGTATGGACTCTGCCTAAACGGGCTTGCAGGAGATAATTGTCACATTTTCAGGAAATCTACTTGCTAGCTGTTAAAAATAAACATTATTAAAAATTAAATTATATAAACATACAATTAAATAATTTTTAAAAATTTTTTAAATTTTTTTTTTTACTTATTTTTGAAGGAGAGAGAGAGACAGAGAATGAGCGGGGGAGGAGTAGAGAGAGAGGGAGACACAGAATTTGAAGCAGACTCCAGGCTCTATGCTGTCAGCACAGAGCCCGACGCGGGACTCAAACTCAGGAACCGTGAGATCATGACCTGAGCCGAAGTCGGACGCTCAACCGACTGAGCCACCCAGGCGCCCCAAAATAAATTTTTTTTAAAGTAATAAGTACTTCAGACTCACCACTTTCTAACTCCTTTACTACATTTTACCGTTACCATTGTTCTTTAGGTTATTTACATCTATTCTATCTATATGGTAGAAATCCATGCTATACTGTGTTATCCTATCCTATTATAGTAAATGATGTTAAATCATACTACACCATATTATGTTATATTATATCATATTATATCATATTATATTATACAGCCCTACACCATGGGCTATGCACAGCTCCATCAGGTCAGTACCTTGAAATCAGCCATGTGGGAGTATTTACATCATGGAAATCAGCAAACACTACAAATAGGGCTGTTTCTCTCCTGGAGAACAACTTGTTAAACATTTACGCGCATTTGTGAACCTAACATGAAAGGCCAGAGGGCCCTAGCGATGGCAAATTCAAGTGCTACTGCAGGTAAGACAGAGGGCAGTGGCACAGGTTGTACTACTAGAGAGGATACACTGCTTTAGACGCAATACTGGTCAGGTCCAGCCTTTTCTTGTAAGAAAACTTGAGCCCAGTGTTGCTAGATTCTTTGAGGTTGTAAAAGAAGCAGGAAATTAAGATTTTCACATGAAATTTTCCAATATCATATACCACATGGGCTAGTCAAAAAAATATCTGCAGACCAGCTCCTAATCTGGTCCAATTTCCTCATTTCCCAGGTAAGGAAACTGAGACCTCACCACTGAGCTCATGATCAGATAGAGGCCCAAGTAAGACACAGGAACTATCGTGTCTTAAGTGGGGGCCTTCTCTCTGGCTGACTCTTCCACAGAAACGTTCATCTGTATAGGTTTTTTTCTTTATAAGAGATGGGCTATTGACTAAAGTCAGGTATGTATGTCCAGAATTCAGGAGCTCAGGAGCAGTTCAGTCAAAGCCAGAAGATTTGCTCTGTATAGTGCACCATGTTGTCCCTAAGAAATAGCAAAAGCATCAGGGACCTAGATATAACCATTGGATCCAGAAGTATGAAGGTTGTCTTAGTGATCAAAGCCTGGATCACCTAATTTTCCTACTACTTTATTGCGTCCTTGGATTTGTATCTATGTAGCCTAATAGATCATTTTTGCTTCATTTTGTATTTTTCTAAAGAAAAATAGTTAAGTCTATGCAAAGTTTTTTTTTTTTTTAATTTTTTTTTTCAACGTTTATTTATTTTTGGGACAGAGAGAGACAGAGCATGAACGGGGGAGGGGCAGAGAGAGAGGGAGACACAGAATCGGAAACAGGCTCCAGACTCTGAGCCATCAGCCCAGAGCCTGACGCGGGGCTCGAACTCACGGACCGCGAGATCGTGACCTGGCTGAAGTCGGACGCTTAACCGACTGCGCCACCCAGGCGCCCCTATGCAAAGTTTTTTAAATGTTGCCTATACATTATTTGAGACTCCTGGGCCTCTATGTGTACTGGTTCATAATAGAGCTTCAGTGAGAAAAAAAAGTCCATGTTAAGCAGCAGGACATGCTTCTAGAATGACAAGGAGAATGGAATGATAATGATGAAGTTTTGGAGTGGTGGTGGGGGTCCAGAGCCAGTAAAAAGAATTCTCGAGACATCTGTAGTGCAAAAGATGACTTTATTAAAGCACGGGGACAGGACCTGTGGGCAGAAAGAGCTGCACTGGGGTTGTGAGAAGTGACTGGTTATATACTGTGGAGTTGGGGGAGGTAAAGGCAAAAGGGAGGCCTCCAGAAGGATTTTCATATGCTGAAGAGGACTCATAAGATGCCAGGGGCCTTGCTATTGTCAAGCTAAGGTTGTTTTTGATCTAGTAAAGCATGAAGCTTAAGACAGTAGGAGGTTCCTAGAGAAAGGTTAGCCTCTGCATTGCCTCAAGTATTTGTCAATGGGGTACAGGTTATAAAGAAATTTAATGTTATTTACATTTTCTTCTTCACAGTTATTCCCAACATCACTGTGGAGGGGAGGATGATGCTAGGGCTCCAAGAAACTTGAGTCTATGGGTTTCGGGAGGGTAGGCTATTGACAAGATTGCCTTTTTCTTGTAATTTACGAAGACATTTATAAACTGATGAAGACTTATGTCCTGCATGACTATGATCTCTACCAGTTAAACACTGGTTTGTGGTTTTTTTTCCCTTGTTTTGTTTTTTTTTTTCCTTTCCTTTGTTCTTGGGCAGCCAGGAGTGCCTGAGGAATGTAATCCCTCCTTGGAAGGTGGTAGGTTGTTAGCTTGTGCTTTGCACTCAGCTTGCCTTATGCTCCCCCATCAACAAGGTGGAGAACCATGCCTAGATCTTTATTTGGAAAAGATCCAAGATGGCAAGTCCTCCTTGTTCTAGATAATTTATAAAGCATTTATTACCCAAATTCAATAATGGAATTTTACATGGAAATGATACAAAGAATCTCAATTATGCTTTCCCTTTTCCAAGTTCTAATCCTTATTCATATATCTCCATGATTTTTCATGTTTGAAATTATAGTATAGAAACCATTTTGTATTTTATTAACTAATTATTTTCTACATTGTTTCACAGACATTATAATGGTTGGTATTTTTAATCACTCCATATTATTACTTTGAATTAAAGGACCAAAATTACCTACTTTATTATTGAACACTTATTTTCAAATTTGCACTGTTGTGAATCACAGCAGTAAATATTTTTATGCATGTAATTTTCCCTGTAGCAATAAAACTATAATATGGATGGAAATGAATTATGAATCAAAGCATAGGAATTATCTTCATAGCTCTTGAAATTGATTTCTAAAAAGGTTTTGCCAATATTTATGCTGCCATATACAAAGTATAAATGTTTCCATTTCATCATATCCTTTTAACATGGTTGGCTACTAAGATTTTGTGTTTGGGGCTCATTTAATAGATATAAAATGGTAGTTATGGTCTTAATTGGTATCTCACTGTTAACTCTCTTAGATTAAATGTTTTTCAAATGCTTGTTAATTATATCCTTCCTTGAATAAGTAGTTTATTCATGTCAACCTACTTGTTTTCAACTAGTTTCATCCTAGTAAACTAATCAAGTATATATGCCCTTCAGAAAACAGTTTTGTAAAGTAACCTGCTGAGTGTTAGTGACTCAATTAAAATGAGTTTTTGTCATTCCATTAACTTAACTCTAATGCAAAAGAATGACTTACATTTTTGTGCTTTTCCTTATCTGGCTCTAGTACTTTTTCATTCTTTGCCTAATATGTCCTCCTCAAAGACTCTTTTAATCTCCCTGGAACCGGGGCGCCTGGGTGGCGCAGTCGGTTAAGCGTCCAACTTCACCCAGGTCACGATCTCGCGCTCCGTGAGTTCGAGCCCCGTGTTGGGCTCTGGGCTGCTGTCTCAGAGCCTGGAACCTGTTTCCGATTCTGTGTCTCCCTCTCTCTCTGCCCCTCCCCCGTTCATGCTCTGTCTCTCTCTGTCCCAAAAAAATAAATAAACATTAAAAAAAAAAATAATAATAATCTCCCTGAAACCACTCAAAATACAGCCTTTTCTTCCCCCACTTTCTTAGTCACAAAATTATAGTAGAATTTCTTTCTTCTTTTTTTTTAATGTTTATTTACTTTTGAGAGAGAGAGACAGAGAGACAGAGCACAAGTTGAGGAGGGGTAGAGAGAGAGAGAGGGAGACACAGAATCCGAAGCAGGCTCCAGGCTCTGAGATGTCAGAACAGAGCCTGATGAGGAGCTTGAACTCATGAACCGTGAGATCATGACCTGGGCCGAAGTCGGATGCTCAACCGACTGAGCCACCCAGGTGCCCGAACTTTCTTTCTTTTTTTAATGTTTATTTATTTTTGAGAGAGGGACAGAGACAGAGAGGGAACAGGGGAAGGGCAGAGAGAAGGAGACACAAATCCAAAGCAGGGTCCAGGCTCTGAGCTGTCAGTGCAGAGCCCAACACAGGGCTCGAACTCACAGAAGGTGAGAATATGACCTGAGCTGAAGCCAGACCCTCAACTGACTGAGCCACCCAGGTGCCCCTATAGTAGAGTTTCTGATACTGAGGAGAAGGGGAACATGGAAATAGTTTTCCTTTGTTTCATCCAGGAAGGAAAAGATTCTAACTCAAAGCAAAAATTGATAACCATTACCAAGACATACACCTACTATTTCTTAAACAGTGTGTGTTATTCTTTGTGGGAAAGAAAAGACAAAGATTAAGAACGCTCAGGTAAGCCTCTTTCACAAATTGATATTTCTTTGCTTTATCCCATCAGGACTCAGCCTTTTAGAAGGCCCTCTCCTCAGACAGAAGTCATCCAAAAGCTTTCTTTCAGGAGCTACTAAAAATGAAGCTTTTTTTTTTTTTTTCTAGAAGAAGGGAGAGGGCAGAAGACACAAAGTGGTTTAAAATGGTATATATATATTGAATTAGACCAGAAAGCTCTGAGCTATGTCTGATGTTCCATCATATATTGAATGTCCCCTTATTAAGCATATTTGCTTCTCTTGCCTTTGTTCTATTTCAGTCCTCACTTTATTAACCTTTACATATATCTTTTTTTGTTGTTGCATAAGCCAGGGTCTTCAAGCTAGGAAACCTATACTCCTGAAGTATAATGTACCCCTCAGGGTACATTCAAACTATCAGAGAGGCATGTGGCCACGGATAGTTTTAAAACAATCAATTTCTGGATCTTTGACTTCCTTTGACCTCTTTCTTAGAATTGATCTACCTGAAAGCATATCTTCAGTCTCCTTTAGAGCATCCCTTTAATTAAATTATTGCTCTGTCTCATTTGGCAGAAAAAAGGCGTACATCTCCCTCTTCCTGAATATCACTTTATGTATTGCCCCAGTGTATAAAATCATCCTAGGTACAAAGAGATCATTATAAATATTGTTGTTGAGTAGTGGATGACTCTAGAGTAAATAACAGATTGTTTTCCAAACTAGGTTGTTGTTTCTTTGCTTTGAACAAAGTTAAAAGAAGAACCTAATTAATTTAGCAGGTTACAAATCATTAGAAATAATTACTGATGATAGATCACCATGTGAATTTTGGAAACTAAGAAAGAATTTAAAAAATCAAGTTACGTTGCTAAAACAATGCTGACACAAAATTTCTTCAAATTTTATGTATGTGAAAGTTTTTTAATACTTTCATCTATAAAAGTAAAGAATAGGAATAGCATTTATGCTAGAATAGAATGATGCTAGAATTGTTTTCATCCTAGCAATGAGTACTATCCATGTACATGATGTAATTGGGGAAGATGTATAATCACTTCATTAAGAAATCCATTGCCAATAAAATTTTAATAAGTATCTATCAACATTTATATGAGTTATGTTTTGCTCCAATTGTAATAGTCATAGATGCTAATGTGTATACATAATACACAATAGTTAATGTGTATACATATATTCTTGCAAAGAAATATGGTGAGGTGATAAAATTCTATGAAGGTAATAAAATGGAAATACAAGTTCAAAGAAAACAAGGAATGATATAAAGGGGAGTTTATTCTCCTTTTTAAAGGGGGAGTTTATTCACATATTTTAAATTGCATAGTGTGGGTATTTAGATTCATTGAATACATTAAGAGGAAGGATATGGGTTTTCTTCTAAATTTTCAATATTTAAGTAATTTTAAAGTTTATAATGAGAAAATTGTTGACATCTATTTAAATGTGTGAGTACGTAGATTTTCAAATTCTTTTAGAGGGTATGTAACCCACATAATCCTTTGTGAAAAATAGATGAGGTATAAATAAAGTAAAAAATAAATAAGTATGGGACATCTCACTGTGCATCAGAAGAGCCCTCAATATAAAAATAGTGTGTGTGCTTTCACTACCTGCCAAGAGTGCACTTCACATAGGCTCTGTGTTCAGTGTTCTTGGGAATCTTAATTAAGATTTATCCTTTTCAATCACATGATGCTTCTGAAAATGTATGCTTCCAAAAAGACAAGTGACGGCCATTTTGTTATATTATATTATCAAAGGAATTCACAAATTTTCATGAGTTTCTACCCAAAGCTACACTTGAGTTTTCCTAAAATGATAACAATTAGCTAGCTTTTATTAAATGTCAACTGTTTTCCAGACCAATGGTTCTCCTAAGAAACTGTTATAAATGCAAACTCTCACATCCCCAGCCTCTTGAATCAGAAGTTCTGGGAATAGGTCCCAGCAAGCCAGGTGATTCAGACGCATGCCAAAGAAGATAATATTTAATATTTATAAAACATCCTGGCATGAGACCTTGAACATAATAGGCATCTAATAAACACATTAGCTACTATTACTTTTTCAATAAATAGTTCACTCTAGCTCCTTAAAAGAAAGGTTCTAGTTAATTTGAGATCCTTGGAAGAAATAGTTCTATATGTTCACTTATTGTAGAATACAATGACTTAACAAGTTTAAAATCAAACTCATTGTCTTCTACGCAAGGCAAATTTCTTCTTCCAACTTCCCCATTTCTCTCAATGACAAAAATACATACATAAACCTCTGAGGGTCTCAACCAGAAACTTCCCTATTGAAAAACCATATGGATGGTGATAGGTGCCTTTAAGCCTGGACATATTTCTTGAATCAGCTGCTTCAGGATGTGAAATTCTCACCATCAAAGTCACTTTATTAAGCTAAGAAATCGTATCCACAAGTCTTATGTTAAAGTTCACATCTCTTTTCTGGAGAAGACATTTATTAATGCAAAAGCATATCAGGAATTCAGAGTAACTAGAATTCACTTAGTAGCCCCTTCAATGCCTGGTGTTGTTATTGCTGCTGCTGCTGATGATGACAGTGAAGATGGCAGGCATGTTTCTCTGGAAGGAGCTGAGCAAAGTCTCTAGCACCCAGAACAAGAGAGCTGCTCTAGTTCCAGAGGAGCTGGGCTTCCACAGACATTCTGCTTCCACACTTAGCAAATCACTCGAAGTGTGCAGGACAGAAAATGAGTCAGGGAGATCCAGAAACTTTCCCGAGTTCACAGACCCAGGGAGTAACAGAGTAAACCCCCACATCAGACTCTGGGAACACCTGAGAGGCCACTCCCCACTTTGCCTACATCCTGGATAACTGTAGGTGAAAATTGACTTTGCTCACTTCACAACTGAACCAGACATCAAATCCAATCAATTGTCAAATCCATCCATTTTTCCTTTGGATCCTTCTCCATTCCCATTGCCATCCCTCAGGTCCTAGAACCTACTGCAGACATTCTACTCAAATCTCAACTTGTACCCATACTTTCTGCTCCTTTTGTCTTTGTAAAACTATTTTCATCAGTTTACAATTCTACAGTGATTTTGTTTTGTTTTGTTTTGTTTTGTTTTGTTTTGTTTTGTTTTTTTTACTGTCTTGGTGCAGAAGTACTTTGACTTCAGTGACCCCAAAAATCACTTAGGTAACATGTTTAATGCAGATTCCTAGGCCTTGTTTCCTCAGGCTTTGGTTTAGGTGATCTGGGGTAAGGTGGTAGCGATAAGGTTTTCCTGGTCTAAAAACCATATTTGGAGAAATACTGCCTGCATTATGTAATAATGCCTTACATCCAAACTTAGTTTTTTATATAAGTTGCTCCAAATTTTGGGTTCCCTTACCTGCCCCACCTTTATATAATGAAGAGTAAATGTTGGCAGATCTTTAGCTAAGTGTAATACAAGCTGAGAAAATGAGCTTCTATGCATATATTTCAGAGGATACCATGTTGAATACAGAAGGCTAACCTAAATCAAAACACCCAGAAGTATATGTATCTTAAAACTATTTTTTCCCCTTTGGAGGGAGAGCAAACAAGAAACCAGAATGAGAAACAATGACAGCACCAAAGCATGGCTCCTGAAATACAAACAACTTCTCCATATAGAGGACCATGATTTTGCAATGAGACCTGGATTTGGAGGTGAGTATTATCTTTCTAAAACTCTTATGTCTAGGGTGCCTGGGTGGCTCAGTTCGTTAAGCAGCTGACTTCAGCTCAGGTCATGATCTCGCGGTCTGTGGGTTTGGGCCCCGCGTAGGGCTCTGTGCTGACAGCCCAGGGCCTGGAGCCTGCTTTGGATTCTGTGTCTCCCTCTCTCTCTCTGCTCCTCCCCTGCTTGTGCTCCATCTCTCTCTGTCTCTCAAAAATAAATGTTTAAATTTTTTTTATTAAAAATAAAAAAAATGAAACTCTTACGTCACAATCCATTGCACTGTCAAAATGAAGCTGAAAATTTGAAGCAATTAAGACCAAAACACAAGCAAAGACCATCTATTAAAAAAAATGTTTACAATGATACTGTCTTGAATGAGAACAATTGATAGATTTTAAATTAATCACAAATAAGGTAAATATCTTTAGTAAATATTCATACTGTTTACTAATTGTAAACAATGTGTTCAATAAATAGTGAATGGATATATACTGCCTATACAGCAGCTTATTCTTTCAACTAAAACCTGTAAATTGTATTATGTAATGATATTCATGAAATCTTGTTGAATAACCTTATAAGCTGGAGTGCCCGGCTTTGGTGGAAGGACTAACACACCAAATGCCATGGCTCCCTATGGAACGACTCTGTTCAGGTTTCTCCTTCAATCACTTCCAGCAACTGAAGTTGATCAGAATGTTGGAGTGCCAAGCACTGGGCTGAGGCTGTTAATGCACTAACTTATTCCACCCTCCTAAGAAGTAGGCACTATAGTGATCCCTCCTATTCCAGTGTGGAGACTGGGGTGTAGAGAGGTTAGGAGATTTGCTTAAAGCCATGAACAAAGCAGTATGTGGGAAAACCAAGATCCAAGGGCAAAGAAGGAGGACAGAAGAAAGCCATGTAAGGACACACTTGGAACAATGTCTTTCCTCAGATTGTTTAATGAGCATACAGTTGCATCACAGAGGGTACCAAGTTTTCCAGAGACACAGAGAATGTGGTAAAATCAAGCGGTTAATGTGAACTCTCTGCCTTACTGCTAAATCCATCCTGATTCTTCTATCATTGACCTAAATTCCCCATTCCTACCATTCCCGAGCTGACAACTTTTCAGAATACTAGAGGTGTGGATGTGAGAGAAGTGAATGTGAGGCTGAGAAGGCAGGAGCCCTCAGCTGTAGAACAGGTGCAGCTTTTTCAAAAATAACGAATACTTTGATTTTTGGCATGGGGTGGGGGAAACGTGACACTTGCTATATCGTGGTTATGACCAAAGGAAGCTTGTTGGTACCTCAGAGAACTCACTTGTTAGCAGGTAAAATAAAACAGTACGTCAGGTAGTTTTTATGTTGAAGGATATTTGTTGTTGTTTAATTTCATGGAATGCATTGGATTGCAATTCTGAGTGTCTAGCTTTGATTTTATTACATTCTTGACTAAAACATTAGCAGGCATCAAAGCCACCTGGGGGATTCTTCACAAGGAATTACTAAGCCCCACCCCCGCACCCAGGTTTTAATTCCCTAGGTCTGGGTGGAGCCAACTATTTGCATTTCTAATAAATTCCTAGGTGATGCTGATGAACCCGGTCTGAGAATCACACTTGATAATTGCTGAATTCGATTATCAGCATCAGAGTAGATCTTGGTGAGTTTCATTTTTGGTTTTTCCAGAGAATTCCTCACACTTACTGAACTGAATTTAAGGTTTTAGATGCCTCTAAATTAATCAAGTTAAAGTATGTCCGTGTTTCACTTCCAAGGCCGCTTCTTTATCTTGTTTTCTTCACATCGCTGTTCCTTAAATGTGTTCCTTACTGCAATTCTCCTAAAGATGCCTGAGCCCTCAATTTCCATTCCCAACAGACCGTTTCTTTCCCCCAACCAAAGTTTGCCCAAAGTTTTGATAATATGCTCTACAACTATCATGCAATCATTCTGTACCTTGGTCTCCATGATTCTATACAAAACTTCTAAATTCTCCTCCATCACCATTTAGTTGGAGAAAATGTTATGGAGAGAAATTTGCCCTGCTGGGGGCCTTTTTAGACACTAGAGGGCGCCAGTCTCACAGGAATGGCTTGGAACTGGCGTCTCCTGAACAGCAATTAGAACCCCAAAATGATGTATGTATGCTCTTCAACACCAATTCAAAACGCTGCCCTAATTCATGTCAGTTTAGGTTCCTCAATTAAATGAATTCCTATCTTAGAGAAAAGGGTTTCTATGAGTCTATTTTGAACCATCGAAACCCAGAAAGATTAAGAGAAAAATGACTGTCCTTTATTTGGACCTTGAAACACGCACTCTGGAAAGCTTTATCGCTCAAAATGGTTCAAGGGCCAGCAGCAGAATCACCTGGAAGTTAGTTAGAAATGCAGAAGCTCAGGCTCCTTGCTCAGGCTTTCTGAATCAAAATCCACATTTTAATAAAATCCCCAGGTGATTTGAACACACTTTACAATTTGAGAAACACGACTGTAGATTGCCAGGTGAGGACCCTCTGTTCTTACCTTAAAACACTTAAATCTTCATTCTCCCTTCCGTGTATCATCCCCATCCCCAACAAAAACATAGAATTGACCTTACATTTCCACTTGTTTTGATCTGCTAGAGATAACCTGTTAAGATTTTGAGTGGGAATGATTTTTTTAAACAATTTTATTTTTCCTGAGGCTACTTTGTGGGGTTATTAAAAATGCAATTGAAACGCTACTTAGTGGCAGGTGGCAAATCATCCCACGATGAGGAAATTTTTCTGACAATCGTGGACTGGGGCTAAATGGTGTCCAAATGTCTTACATGTTCAGTCATTTCAGGCAGAAAAATCCATAAATTCAGTCCGAAGTGTCACACTGGTAGCTCTGTGAAATACAGTCCTTAACCTTCTCTTGTCTTGGTCAGAACAGTTCTTCCTACTGGTGACCCATTTCTCTGTTCTCTCAAGGCTGCCTTCCTGAGGAAATCAGGCTGCAGGATATAAATGACAAGCCTTAATTTATCTTCTCTTTCTTTATACTTGTCCACAACATAAACACACGCACATACCTCTTTCCTCTTGAGCTAAATGTAACTTCAGCACTTCTCTTGCCTTAATGTGTTTTCCTAATTAGCTTTAACATTAAAACCAGCTGCTACCGCAGTGTTTTTTACTTTTATAAAGCATTAGAAGATTAATTGACTCATTATGTGGAAACAGGAGGATATAAATTTAGGGGAGCTTTTTGTTTAACTTGGGTTGTAAATTGCAGCTCATTTTCTTTATGTTTTCCCCACCCTTTACATCTCTCATCACTAAGGGCTTTTTTGATTCAGTCCTAGAGATGATGATTTCTTTGGTTCTTTAAAGTGAAATCAATTTAGCATCTAGATACTGACTACTGGGTCCAGTCAAAAGCTAATGTTGTGAGAGCCGCTTGTATAATCCATGCTTGTCAAACAAAAGGACTAGACTGAGAGCCAGAGGGACCTGGCCGTATTCCTGCATTAACTAGCTTTAGGTTTCAGGCAAGCTCTCCAGTATCTCTGAATGAGTTAGGTCGTATGTCAATTGCATCTAACATTGGCTCAACCTACCTAACAAACGGCTATAATGACAATATGGGATAAAATATTGTATAATGTATTTTAAATGCACTATCCACATAAGATGTGTAACTGTTATTTAACTCTTATCCCAGCCTATGTAAAAAATAGACTGGCAATCTATGTATGTAAAAAAAAAGACTATAAATGTGTGTACTACTACCTAGACAATGATCCTGGGAAATCAACACATGATAATGGTTAATATTTATTTATTTTTACTGTATTCCAGATGCTTTATATATAGCATTAATGAAAGTATTTGTGAAATTGTTATCATTCATGTTGTTATATGTATGACTGATCCAGTAGATGCTGAACAAGTTGGTTGTTAAGCCATTTGAATGGGGTTAGGTCAAGGTCTTGGCATGCATTGTTTTGCTTAGTCTCACAGCGATGCTATTAGGGAAGTACCACAGAATTGTTCCCACTATTTTACAGATAAGCAAACTAAGCTCAGAGGAATTAAGGGATTTACGGAAGTTTGGCTTCAGTTCAGGTGTAGTGGCTAGAAATTCTATGATTTTTAATGTATCTGCTTTATTATTACCCTTTCTCTGAGACTTAGCTCCTTATCTGTAAAAAGAATTTTTGGCACTTATATGTATCTCCACAATTCTGTGATTTTGTATCTTGCCTTTATATGCCCCTCACTCTCCACACGGTTTTCAGGAATGTGTAGATTCCCAGACCCCAGACAAGGTACACTTGAGCATGAAGTTCAAAGGAGCTAAAAATGAGGTCAGATGGCATCTGAGGGCAAACACTTTTCTTCAAAATGGCAGAGCTCATCCCCACAAGAATAGAATAAATCAAAAGGAAAAAAAAGAAATGTAGAATGTTTCTAGGAGTCCATTCCTCGCCATGTTTCTACCCCACTCTCAGATCAGCCTTCAAACAACCCTGAGGGTCTGTTGCTCACCCAGTGGTGGCATAACTACCTCCTTGGATGGTGGCTTTATAAGACTGCCCCAGCCTTGCAGAAATAGTCATTAGCAACTGGGATCTGCTTACAAGTCACACGATCCCAAATGCAAATTGTTCTCAGGTTTTGTCATGAAATAAGAACTCTATGAGAAGCACTGTATCATTTTCTAGTCAGAGGTGGATGGATTATCTAAATGTTTGAGTGTCGGATTGGGAATAGTAGCTTGCATTCCTCGGAGCAGGTTCACATTTTTGCTGAATTGCAGTAGCAATAACATTTATTAGTGCCATTTATTGAGCACCAATTAAGTATACTAGCTGCGCATTGTTTCTAGTCCTCAAATAAGTCTCCAAAGTGAGATTTTAAAGGTGAGGAAACTAAGCTTAGAAATGTTACTTACCCTAGATCACATGAGTGGTTGAGTTAGGTTCAAACTCTAGTCTGTGACTCTAACACCGGAATTTTAACCAGGACATTCCTGCTACCTCTCTCTAAGATCTTGGCAAGCCTTTCAGTCCCTTGGAATATTGGAGTTAATGGAAAGATGTACTCATCCTGAAGCCATCCTGAAAGGCCATGAAGTTTTATTTTGATATCTATACTAATTAAGGAAAAAGAGTAAACAAAACAAAAGCATTAGAGCTGAACTCAATAAGTAATGGAGTAATACTGAATAGTCCCCAAGTTAATGCATAATCATAATTATCATTAAACAGTTTTTAAATATAATTGTCATAATTAATGTTGTAGAAAGTAATTAATCCAATATGGCAGGAAGTCATTAGTGGTTAAGATGCAAGTAAGGTGTTCCTGAAGCCTGGAGCAGAAATATATTTGAGTGACAGACCCGGGGCCTGTCCAGCTACAACCTCTGTAAATAAGGAATGATATAAGGGTATATTATGGAACATAAAAGGGAATCTGTATTTGTAAAAGGAAGGTATCTTCAGCCTTAATGAAGGGAGTCAAAGATGGTGGACAGGGACTGGTGAGGCATATCTTGTTTTAAAATAAGTTGCACATTTAAAACACAATAATTAGGTGCTTTGTTGAATTGTATGCACATGTATGTCACATATACCACATCCAGACATTAATTAGCCTCAGTAAGGAAGTTTTCTAGCCTGACCCTTCTCATTCTCAGAATCTTGACTAAAACAGCCACCTGGGATCCATCTAGGCAAGATTTCTATTTTTTCAAAAATAGTTGAAAGCATTTTTTAAAACTCAGAATTATACAGAGACAATAAGATTTAATTGAGAATTGGTCACAACCTGGTTCTCTGAGGTCCAACTGCAAACACATCTCAACACTAGTCTGTCTGAGGTTTCTCCAGTTCTGACTTTCAATACATTTTCATCAAACATATTTCTTTTTTTTTCAAATGTATTTATTTATTTTGAGAGAGAGAGAGAGAGGAAAAGGGTGAGAGAGAATCCCAACCAGGCTCTGCACTGTCAGCGTAGAGCCCGATGCAAGGCTTGAACTCACAAACCGTGAGATCATGACCTGAGCCCAATCAAGAGTCAGATGCTTAACCGGCTGAGCCATCCAGATGTCCCTCAAATACATTTGAAGGATGTTTGCTTCATCCGAACTGCAGGTTGTGGTTACTGATGTTCTGCAAAGGGACATCTGTGAATGTCTGACGTTCCTGCACAGCACTATACTATCATCTGTGTTCCTCTAGTCTGCCATGCACAGCCCAAGTGAAAGAGGCTGAGTTTTTGGCAAAAGAGAAAAGGCTTCCACACTGCCCAGAGTCATGAATTCCATGACTACACTCCCTGACTATAAAATATGACTCTTACCATAGAGAACCCATAATTCTACATACTCTCAGACATATTTTTGAAACGTTGTTCCTTTTTAAATCACTACTAGCTAAAACAAAAAAAATTGAAACACTATTTCTATACTCTAAGTATACTATAAGAAGGAAGATATTGAGTTATTCATAAGCAAATATATAATAATTATTGAAATAACGTTTATTTATACATGTGCCCTTTTATTGTCATTGACTGTATGATAATATATTGATGGATACTGGAGAAATTTGTTGTTAATTTGCAACATTGATCTCTCTCTGCTTTGAATGTTTCCAAAATAATTTCAATGATTTCTGAGTATATCATTCATTCTTCTTTCTTAAGGGTCTCCAGTACCAGTGGGTATAGATGTCCAAATTGAAAGCCTTGACAGCATTTCGGAGGTTAACATGGTAAGTTTCTCCACAAGACATTGGTCTTTCCCTGGAAGGTTAGAGAATAGTGTCAAAATCACTGGTGCTTTAATGAACCATTTTAGTTATGTATGTTGCTATTATATATTTTTCTTATTTTACGTCAGAGAGTTGAAGTTGCTTGGCTCTCTCTATTCACTTCTTTCTGCTTGAAATTTAGATTGTATGTATTACTTTTATAATATGCAAATACCACAATTAAAGATAAAATGTAAAAAAAAAAAATGAAGATATATATAAAAAAAAAGAGAGAGAGAGAGAGAACAAGTTTGGGAATCTCTTAAGGAAGCCAGATCTAGAAAACATTAATCAATGAAGTTGGAAGATCAAGCAATATTTTTATATGTATACTTAATATTTTTATTTATAGTGATTCCCCCAGCTAGTTATTGCCATCAAAATGCTAGCTGAATGAAAAGTTATAGGACATATAAAAATTCCAAAAATTCTAAACAAAATTTTTTATGACATATTATATCTTGTTTCAATCTTCAATTAATGTTCTTCTAGTCCTTATCATTAGAAAATTCAATATTTATTTCAGTTCACTCTGAAACTTCCTTCATTTTAACCACACTACTCCAAAGGCAATAGCACAGATAGTACTCACTATTAAAAAATGCCTTGTTTAGAAGGTTTTGGGTCTTATCTGACCAAAATCTGCTTTTACTGACATTTTATTGAGCCTGTTGTACTCTAGGAGCAAACATTCATTTCCCCTTTCCTAGCACAATCTCTAAATTATCCCTGAATGACTCATTGTCTCCACCCTCTGCCCCTAAAACCCAACCCCATCCTTCACTCCTGATTAAGGTCTTCTCTGGTATTCAGTATCAGCTAAAACTGGACTGGGTTCTCCATGCCCAATGAGAAAATGCTTTCTAATTATAAGTGACACCCAGTGTTGGCTTCTTTTGCTTCTCATTTATCATCTTCCCACCCTGTCATTCACTTGCCCTACCCGGAATTCACTTTCAATTCCTTGGAGTTTTACCCCACGCTCTTCTCAACATGCTCTTCCGCCTGCTTTCTCATGATAGTGCCCACTAGTGGTGATGTTGATGTATCACTGACATGTACCAATGTCTGCTATTCCACTTCCTAGGCTCTGTGTTTGCCCAGTGACCTTCAGATCAGACTGAGCACCTAATTCTAAATATATGCTTACTAAAGCAGTCCATGCAGTAACCCACACAACTCCCTATAGAGTAGTGTTAGGGGAATGAATGAATCATTCTATTTATTTTGCGCTCACCCTAATCCAAAATTAGACATGGCTGATGCTCCCTGATTAACCAAGAGCAATAATACAATGTACCTCTATTCCTAACCTAAAAAACAAAAAACAAAAAACAAACAAATCTAGTTCATCATTAATTGGTGACTTATTTGTAGTTTACTGAAGTTTGTCTTTTGCCTCTGTAATAAATGTCAAAGTTCTATCACATGTAACTAGTTAGACAATAATTTGAGTATTGCTGGGAAATAAATGATAGTAAGAAATAAACAATTGTGAAAGGTGAAACATATCATCATTGTCCACACCCAATGACTTGAATGTAGCTAGGGGAGTTTCTGTTCAAACAAACATAATAGTAAACATAGCATCTGAGATCCAAACAAAGCTCAAATTAGTGACTAACCAAATTTTTTTTCTCTAAAGTAACATTAATATAATCCCCCCCCTCATATTTATCTCTTTACAATTGGGTTATACACTAACAATTCAATTCCCTGAGCCACACTGGTACTAGCTTCTGGGGAATATGCCATTTTAACAAATTCACAGGTAAGTCTTTTGCACACTAGAATTTGAGAACCACTATTTATTGGTATTCTTTCTGTCTCCCAAGCTGAAGAAAATCATTGTCTCCATCTCAGGATCTCTGACAGCACACTTACCACTAATAGCTCTAATAAATACTGTATCTATTTTTGTGGGACTGTTGGTTATTCAAATGGGGGGGGAAGGGGCTGTAGTTTTATGGGACTGTAGTTTTGTTCCTTAACAAAAACAATATAAATTTATGGATACATTATAAAAGTGAATATTTATTTGCAATAAAAAAAATAAGTCAAAATAAAATATTGGGCCATGTAGATTCAAGTCCTTTTCTTCTGAGATCTCTTTAGGTGATTGACCAGTACTTACACAGAAATGTTTCCCAGTTATAACCTGGCTTCCCTTACCCAAATTGAATTCTCTATGGTTCCCAGAAACTCAACATTCACCAGACTCCAGATGAAGGAGAGGTTCTGCAACTCAAGCTCACTGGATTTACCCTAAATCTACCAGAAAATACAATATATGCCATTCATTTTATATGTCATTAACACCCATGCCAATCAATCTGGGACTAATGGTATTGATTGGTCATCCTGAACTATATTCTTAGTGGCTTTGACTTGTCTCTGTTTCTCTCTGCCTAGGACTTTACAATGACTTTTTATCTCAGACATTACTGGAAAGATGAGAGGCTCTCCTTTCCTAGCACAACAAACAAAAGCATGACCTTTGATCATAGACTGATCAAAAAGATTTGGGTGCCTGACATATTTTTTGTCCATTCTAAAAGATCATTCATCCATGATACAACTGTGGAGAACATCATGCTACGTGTGTACCCTGATGGAAATGTCCTTTTCAGTCTCAGGTAAGGAGGGCTATGGACCGTCTTTGGCTTCCCTATGCCAGGGTCGTCTGCACTAAAGTTAGTGCACCTCACTTCAGGCTAAGCTCACACTATTACTGTCTATTTAGTCATCCTGAAGACTGAGACACAGCAGAAAATATGATTTTTCCTTCTACTAACTTCAGATTTTAAAGAATAGTTTTCTAGTCTAACGCTACCTATACAGTGTATTGTTGGAGAATGATAGAAAAGAAGATGGGACAGAGTGGAGCTGAATTATGGAAACCCCTAAAAGCCTGGCCCACAGTTTTATAGGTACATAAAATTGCTTTTCTTCTTCACCAACTACATACTACCAAACAGTCTTAGAATCTTGGATTAACTAGTTTTCTTAATTATCTCCTTCATTTTTCACAAGAAGGTATAGTCATCATTCAAATTACTGCTAATTTGTTCACTTCCTTTTCATTTTTTTTAATTCAAAACATTTTTTTCTGGGGCGCCTGGGTGGCTCAGTCAGTTGAGAGTCCAACTTCGGCTCAGGTCAGCCCACATTGGGCTCTGTGCTGACAACTCAGAGCCTGGAGCCTGCTTAGGATTCTGTGTCTTACTCTTCTCTCTGCCCTTCCTCTACTTGTGCTCGCTCGCTCGCTCTCTCTCTCTCTCTCCACTAAACGCTAACAAAAAATTTTAAAAGCCACCATTTTTTCTGACACTATGCTATAACAGCTCTCCATCTTTAATGCACTATATATTCTTTTAGCCTAATAAATCCTATACATACTGATGGCTTATCATTGGTAATTCTTAAAATGTGTAGTAAATCCAAGTAATTCAATTTTTTTCATATCTTAAAAATCCTAGGAAAACTCTATAGTAAGACTGTGGGGGGAAAAAATGGCTCCCTGAAAGGTATCCATGTCCTAGTCCTTGAAACATGCAGAAGTTACCTTATTTGGCGAAAGAAAGAAAAAAGGAAGAAAGAAAGAAAGAAAGAAAGAAAGAAAGAAAGAAAGAAAGAAAGAAAGAAAGAAAGAAAGAAAGAAAGAAAGAAAGAAAAAGAAAGAAAAGAAGAAAGAAAGAAAGAAAGAAAGAAAGAAAGAAAGAAAGAAAAGAAAGAAGAAAAGGATCTTTGCAGATATGATTAAGTTAAGGATCTTGAGATAGGAAAATTATCTTCGATCAGTTGGTTGGGATCTAAGTGCTATCCATCATAAGCATCCTTGTTAGAGAAAGGTAGAGTATGATCTGACATGCAAAGAAGAGTAGAAGACAATGTGACCATTAAGACAGAGAGTGGAGTGTGACGCAGCCACTAGTACAGGAATGCCAGCAGCTGCCAGAAGCTGGAAGAGGCAAGGAATGAATTTTCCCCAAAAGCCTTTGGAGGGAACAGGACCTTTCTGACACCTTGATTTCAGTGCAGTGATACTGATTTCAGACTTGTCCTCCAAAACTGTGAAAGAAGAAACTTCTGTTGTTTTAAGCCACCAAGTGGTAATAGAAAATTAATAGGTTCTTTTTGCTCTACACCTTGCTCACTTTAGTGCAAAGGTGCTATTGCCATATTGATGTCAATGTTTTTAAAAATGTAATGAAAGGGGGCTGCCTCTTAACTCAGTCAGTTAAGCCTCCAACTCTTAATTTTGGCTCAAGGCATGATCTCACGGTCCTGAGATCAAGCCCCGCGTTGGGCTCCATGCGGGGTGTGGGGCCTGCTTGGAATTCTCTCTCTCCCTCTCTCTCTGCCTCTCCCCCACTCATGCTCGCACATGATCTCTCTCAAAATAAATAACTATTTTAAAAAATGAAAATAAAAATGCAATGAAAAGGAAAGTACCACTTTCAATAGAACTTTAAAAAAATGTTTATTTTGAGAGCATACAAGAGCAGGAAGGGGTGCAGAGAGAGAGGGAGAGAGGACCCTAAGCAGGCTCAGTGCTCTCAGCGTGGAGCCTGACACAGGGCTTGATCTCATGAACCGAATTGTGAGGTCATGACCTGAGCAGAAATCAAGAGTCTGACGCTTAACCCACTGAGCCCCCCAGGAGAACCACTTTCAATAGAAATTTTAAGTCAGGTGTAACATGGGACTCTAATAAGAACTAGAGTTGGGCCTTACCAGGAATCAGTAGCAGAATGGCAGCATCTGGCCAAGGTACCAACTTTGTAAAACTTTTAACTTTTCAAAATAATTAATTTTGATGAAAGAATTAGTTGAGTAGATTGTCTGTACCCTACATATTCCAAAGAATGATTTCTGGCTCCTGGGAGATGACCTCTAAGCCCTTGAAATATCTTGCCTGTTAAGAAGATCTTTGTTTCCCCTGAAGCCTTGGGCCACACCAGGAAGTCTATGCTAACAATGTGATCTATGGAGGAGGCTTTGAGCTACCCAGTGGCAGCTTGACCCCTGGAGGGGCTGGAGACCGAGGTCAGCCAGACCTGTGTGACCACCTCTCAGTTAATACCTTGGACCCCAAGACTCAGGTAGCTCCCCTGGTTGGAAGTCCTCCATGTGTGTTGTCACACTCACTGTTAGGACAGTAGCACTGCCCACATAGCTCCACTCGAACAGGACAGATGGAAACTTGCTCTTGGTCTCTCCTGGACCCTGCCCTCTGTGCCTTTCCATTGCTGATTTTAATCTGTGTCCTTTCATTACAATAAACCATAACTGTCAGTGGAACAACTTTGATGAGTCCTGTGAGTCCTTCTAGTGAATCATGGAACCTGAGGATGGTCTTGGGGAATCCCCAAACAAAGGAGGACTCAAAATTGTTGTCCACACAGCTATTCCAGTTGATAGCAGAGCCAGTCAAAGCCCAGAGACAGGTTACCTGGTTCCAGGCTTGGTTCTGACACTATCTACTGACGGAGATTCTCTCTTTGACCAAACTCTGCTAAGGCTCCTCTGAACTTACTTCTCACCTAGACTCTGACTTTTGAGCTTCCATGTTTATCTCTGCTACGTCCATTTAGCCAGAATCCTCCATCCATAATATCTGCCTCCCTTCAAATCTGATAAGAGTCCTCATCTTGCACTACCCACAAGTGATGTCTGATCACCCTGGTCTGCCTTCAGCAAGGATCCTGTTAGGTCCTTTTAGCCAGAATCACCCACCCCTCACCCCTGATGTTTCCTCTGAGTAATTTCCCATCCACTGCCCCCCACCCTACTCCTTGGCTATAAATTCCCACTTTGCCTTGTTATATTTGGACCTGAGCCCACTCTCTCCCTATATAAACCAAAGTATAGTAGTCCCCCTAAATAAAATCTTCCTTACTGTTCTTTAACAAGTGTCATGAGGGCACCTGGGTGGCTCAGTCGGTTGTTGAGTGTCCGACTTCATCTCAGGTCAGGATCTTGCAGTCCATGGGTTTGAGCCCCGCATCAGGCTCTGTGCTGACTGCTCAGAGCCTGGAGCCTGCTTCGGATTCTGTGTCTCCCTCTCTCTATGTCCCTCCCCCACTTGCACTCCATCTCTCTTTCTCTCTCAAAAATAAATAAACACTAAATTTTTTTTAAAAAACACCAAGTGTCATGAATAATATTTTCTTTACCACGACTCACCTAAGCACTTTGGTTGCTAATTTATCCATGTGTATACTGTGAAGGAGGTAGACTCAAAGACTTCAGTGGTCCCTTCCAGCTTTAAAGTGCACTTGAACAACACAGATTTGAACTGCACACATCTACTTATATGTGGATTTTTTTCAATAAATATAGTACAGTACTGTGAATGTATTTTCTCTTATGATTTTCTTAGTAACATTTTCTTTTTTCTAGCTAACTTTACTGTAAGAATACGGTATAAAATACATATACAAAATATGTGTTAACTATGTTGTTGGTAAGGCTTCCTGTCAACAGTAGGCTTTTAGCAGTTAGGTTTTTGGGGAGTCAAAAGTTACACAGGATTTTCAACTACACAGAGGTTGGCCTCCCTAACCCTGTATTGTTCAAAAGTCAACTGCGCCAGGAATATGGTAAAATGAGTATGTTTTGTGACACAAAGTCATCCAGAAACCTCCCTGGCTTGGCATTTTGCTGCATGACTGTTGACAACAGAATTCAACCCATGGAAGATAAAATCGTTCCTGATTAACTTGGGGCACCATGGGTAGAAGCAGCTGTTGCCTTTGTTTTTTTTTTTTGCAGACTTGCTCAGGGGCCTTTTATAAACCTCTGATCTGCTGTTGTGGGTACCAGAGTTTCTACTTTGAGGCAGGATCATAGTATAGCAGCATCTGCCTAAAGCCAGAAAACCTAGGAGGATATAAAATTTGAAAAAACAATATTCATCAGTATGCAAGGTTTAATGGCACCTGAATTATGCATTGTGCCCATAAATCTATAACTAAAAATGCTCCAGGCTTTCTCCTCGCTCCTGGAAAGAGAATTTTCTCAGGCAAACTTGCTTTGTGAGAGAAACCTTTACCCATAGGCTTTTATTACCACTATCCCAGCCCTTTATGACTAGAAACTAAGTTTAGATCTTCCAAAAACCAGAAGATATTTAAATCCATTTAAAAATCTTCTCCCTCTGGGGGTGCCTGGGTGGCTCAGTCAGTTAAGCACCTGACTTTGGCTCAGGTCATGACCTCATGGTTCATGAGTTCTAGCCCCACGTCAGGTTCTGTGCTGACAGCTCAGAGCCTGGAGCCTACTTAGGATTCTGTCTTCTCTCTCTCTGCCCCTATCCCGTTCATGCTCTCTCTTTCTCTCTCTCTGGCTCACTCATTCTCTCTCTCTCTCTCAAAAATAAATAAACATTAAAAAACAAACAAACAAAAAAGTCTCCTCCCTCCGAAGTATGTTTTTCTGAAGGACATCACAGCCAAAAAATATAGAGGGAGCTGACTAGGAAAGTGTGAGATTAGAAGCAATTGTTAGAGCAGGAATTCACTCATTAACTCTGTGTCTTTAGCAAATCACCCACCTTCCTGAGTTTGCTTCCTTCTACATTATTTTGCTAGAGGATAGTAATGCCTGTTTTGCATTCTTTTTTTTTTTTAATGTTTATTTAATTTTGAGAGAGAACATGAGCGGGGGAGACAGAGAGAGAGAGAGAGAGAGGGCAGGACAGAGGATCCGAAGCAGGCTCTGTGCTGACAGTGGAGTGCCCAATGTGGGGCTCCAACTCATGAACCATGAGATCATGACCTGAGCCGAAGTCAGATGCTCAACTGACTGAGCCACCCAAGACACCCCTGTGTTGCATTATTCTTGAAAGGCACACAAGACCAGCAAACAGGAAGCTTCAATATTGCATGTTCATTCAGCCATATGGTTAAATGACCTGCAGTTTTTGTTTTCTCTTTCCTCTTCCAGGATAACTGTTTCAGCCATGTGCTTTATGGATTTCAGCAGGTTTCCTCTTGACACTCAAAACTGTTCCCTTGAACTGGAAAGCTGTAAGTCCTACTTACTGATGGAGCAGGCACTCATGATCTGAACACACCATCACCTACTTACGTGTAAATAAGCGTGTTCTTAACAAGCATTAAAAATCTCGATATAAGTTAAATATATTTGTTCAAAATAGTTACATTTTTTTTAAAAAACTAAGGATGATGGCAGATTGCCTGCCAAAAGAGAACATCCAGGGAAAGAATGTTTTCATAATTACATATTCTGCAGTTTCCACAAGGGTTGTAAAGGAACAAGCTCCCTAAAAAGGGATATTCTATATGCTATTAACTATATAGACTGACACACTTCCCAAATTAGGAAAGCTCTGGAATTCATGTTCCCATGTAAATCACAATCTTCCATTAAATGTACTTGGTTGGGTTCCCTAGAAAAATGCAGCTCTAGACATACACTCGCTGATCAAAACCCTGTCAGAGAGCATCCGAGCCAACTCCTTGTCAATCACTTTGATCCATCAGCTGTTTTTGATACATCTTAAAACTAACGGCAGTTTTTCACAATGTGGCAAAAATGCTGGGAATTTCAGTGGTTGTTCCTCCCCAAATCCATTAGAAACTCTCTGTAATGCTAGTTGATTTCAGGAGAAAATTCTTTACTGAGCACAGCTCATTTTGTAATTTCATGCAAGAGAGCCGCAAAACTAATGGGGCCAGAAGACCTAGGGTGGGACCTGTGATGGGGGACAGGCAGTGCTACGACATCACTCAGTGCACGCAGGTATGGGAGCAGCTATTTGGAGAGTTTTCAGTCCTCACATGGGCACCAGAAAAGCCTCCACACTATGCCAGTAATTAGGGTCTAAGTTTTGGAGATTATTTTTCCTTTGGTAGGTATGGGTATTATCAGTCTATCGGCAAACACATTTTTCAGTACCCAATATATACATGTCATTGGACCAGGCACTGGAGATATAGAACTGTGTAAAACATGGTGAATACCTTGTGGAACTCACAAGAGCCAGTGATGGGAAACTATTCTCTTGTTTCAGATGCCTACACCGAAGAGGATTTAATGCTGTACTGGAAACATGGGAACAAGTCCTTAAATACTGATGAACATATTTCCCTGTCTCAGTTCTTTGTTGAGGAGTTCAGTGCATCCAGCGGATTCGCTTTCTACAGCAGCACAGGTGCGCTGTTTTATGGGGACAGTTCATCAGCACTTACTGACACCTACCGTTGTGAAACATGTGAAGAGACCTGAATTCACACAACTGTCCCGTGTGGTCTCAGCATCCTCCCTCCTTCACAGGCAGTCTCCTCCACCTCCAGTCCATGACCACTCTCGTCCTCATGCAGCCACCTCTAGACAAATGCCTTGCTTCTACCCCTGGCCTCTGCAGTCTACTCTTAATACAGTAGAGACAGTGCTCTTCGAAAACGTAAAGACCTCAATTCCTTCCTGCTTAAAACCCTCCAGGGTTTTTCTGTCACACTTATGACAAAATTCAAGCTTCTCAAATGACCTCCAAGGCCTACACGAGCTACCTCTGACCTCACCCACTACACCCGCCCCCCTCCACCACATCCCACACCCCCCACGCTGGCCTTCCTGCCTGTCCTCAAACACACCTGTCTCATTCTATCTGCAGGGCTTCTGTTTTGGCCTTTTCCTCCCTCTGCCTACAATGCTTTCCCCCCAGCTTTCTCATGACCGGCTCCTTCCTGTCATTCAGGTGTTGTTCAAATATCACCTCCTCAGAGAGTGCTTCCTCAACCATCCCGTCTAAACGAGGCCTCCTTCCTCACCATTCCCTATCTGTTATTTGTCTTCATAGCATTAACACTTCCTGAAATATATCTCTATGTGACTGCTTTATCGCCAGAGTGCCTGACTAGAAAGAGTGCAAGAAATCTGTCTGCCTTGTTCACCATTTCTTCCCCAGCATCTGGAATGGGCATGGTACATGATAGATACTCAATAAATATCACTGTGCTCACTTCGGCAGCACATATACACAATAAGTATCGCTGAAGGAATCAGTCAGTAAAGGGCATCATTGCTCAGAAGAGAAAACCTATTCAATATTGGGCCTATATTGTATACTCTTTACTATGACAGATATATTTTTCATTTGGTAACATGTCTCCAAGGCACTTTTTAAATTATATGTGGTCCCATTTAAAAAAATAAACAAAAAATAAATAAATTATACTTGCTTCCTGTTGATTAAAGTTAAAAGTAGCTCCCTCTTCCCTGGTTATTAGCATTCTAGGTCATTTCAGGAAGAATCCATATAAAATGACATTTTAGATTTTTTTTTTTTTTTTAATTTTTTTTCAACGTTTTTTATTTATTTTTGGGACAGAGAGAGACAGAGCACGAACGGGGGAGGGGCAGAGAGAGAGGGAGACACAGAATCGGAAACAGGCTCCAGGCTCCGAGCCATCAGCCCAGAGCCCGACGCGGGGCTCGAACTCACGGAGCGCGAGATCGTGACCTGGCTGAAGTCGGACGCTTAACCGACTGCGCCACCCAGGCGCCCCTTAGATTTTTCAAGCCATGCATAGGCTGGAAAATGTATGCTGCCCTGAGTGCCTGGAATCCTTTTACCTACTGACTTTTCTCCCTAGAGGGTGCTCTACTCTTGCCCTTAGACTCCGGAGAGGAGTTATCAAGTTGTTATCTAAAAGCCAGAATCATTGGGCCTGGGTGGCTCAGTTGGTTAAGCCTCAGACTTTGGCTCAGATATGATCTCACAGTTCATGAGTTCAAGCCCCATGTGGGGCTCTGTGCTCACAGCATGGAGCCTGTTCAGATTCTTTGTCTACCTCTCTCTCTGCCCCTCCCCCGCTCATGTGCTAGCTTGCTCTGTTTCTCAACAATAAATAAATAAGCATTAAAAAAAATAAAAGCCTGAATCATAAGAGAGAAATCAAAATTTACATCACAGAGAAGCTGAGGGACTTTCTAGAACCAACAGCTATTTAGATCCAGGAGAAATGCTCTATTTCACTTCATTATTTGTCTACATTGCTCAGGATTCAGCAGATAATGCTATTAACTGTAATAATGCTTATGGACTTTTCTGATTATATAAATAATACATATTATTTGTTTCGACGATTGGTATATCCCTGGCACATTCTAAATGCTCCATAGGTAATTGTTGAACAAGTGAATAAATGGCAGATAACTTGAAAAAAAATTCAGAGAAATTTAAAGAAAAAGCCTTTGTAAACCAACCTCATAAAGATAAACCATATTATTGTTTTTATATAGTTTCTTCTCCTTCTTTTTCTTTTCTCTGTCTTCCTGTCTTACTCTGCATAAGTAAATACTCAACCCTTGAACAACACGATTTTGAACCGCACAGTCCACTTACATGTGAATTTTTCAATACATACACTAAGGTAATACACATGCATTTTCTCTCCCTTATGATTTTTTAACATTTTCTTTTCCCTACCTTAATTTATTGTAAGAATACAGTGTATAATACAGATAACATGCAAAATATGTCTTAATCCACTGTTCCATTATAGTGAGGCTTCCAGGCAGCTTTAGGCTGTTAGTGGTTAGGTTTGGGGGACTAGAAAGTTATATGCAGATTTTCCACTGCACCAGGGCCCGTACCCCAAACCCCTAAAATTTATCAGGATTTTAATGTGCATAGTCCTAAATTTAATTAATATTTAAACAAAGGAATGCATGCGGTAAACAATGATGCATGTCAAAGTGTAATTTATAACTGTTTTCATTTTGCTGTTGTTATGATGAAATAACTTTGGCATATGATAAATTGTAAATAGGTCTTTGCAATGTTTGAAGCAATTAAAATGTCAGAGGGGTGCCTGGGTGGCTCAGTAGGTTGAGCATCAACCTTGGCTCAGGTCATGATCTCATCGTTCATGGATTCCAGCCCTGTGTCGGGCCCTGTGTTGACAGCTCAGAGCCTGGAGCCTGCTTCAGATTCTGTGTGTGTTTCTCTCTCTCTGCCTCTCCCCCACTCATGCTGTGTCTCTCAAAAATTAATAAGCATTTTAAAAATGTCATATATACGAAGCATAGAAATCTAAGAGTATTGTTCCCTGCACAGAATGTATGCTACATATATAATCATAACAATGACATTTCTTCAGATTTTGAAGCCCAAGTATCCATGAATATACACCCAACTATCCTCTTAAAAATAAGAGGTTAAATTTGATTTCCAAATTCTTACTTCATCAATACGCCATTCCATTGGCTATTAATCCAGTTATTAATCATATCTGGGTTTATTCAACCATTCTTCGGTTTCAGAAAGATCAGCATTTAGAAATTTATTTTAATTTACAAGCATGTGATACTTCTGTCTCACATTATCCATAAAATATTAAATGTGGTCTCCTGAGAGCTAAACTCAAGTGTTTTTCTCCAATTAGTATCCTGTTTAAACATATTAGCTTAATCAAAAATAATTTTTTTATGTTTATTTTGTCTTCGTTCCTGTCATTATAACAACCACCGTAACCTGCACTGCCAAATCAGCTATACAGTAAAATCTGTACTTGCAACTCTGGTTTGGAGAGCCAGAAGTAGAGTTAGATTTATGTAACTTTAGTTTCTATTTGATAGCTGCACCATCATGTCCTCAAGTTTTTCCCTTGGCTCCGTCTTCACCACTCCCTGGCAATAGTAACAAGCAGTTGAGGGCTTCTGCCCCCTCATGCCTTTCAGTGCCCCTCACAATCATGCACTGTAGATTTATGAAGGAAAAAAAAAATGACTCCTGCCCCTAAAGAATGCATTGACAATTATTCTTTATTGCAGCATCATGTCGTGGCTACAGGTATAAGTTTTGGAGACAGGCTGCATGAGTTCAAATCCTGGCTCAACTGCTTATTAGAAATGTGGACAGGTTGCCTTATCTCTCTAAGCCTCAATGTCTTCATCTTTTGTAACACTCTCTACCTCAGAAGGTTGTGAGGATACATGATTTAATGCATTTAAATAATTTAGAATAAAGTCTGCCGTCAATAACTGAGAATACTGTCTATCATATGGTGAGTAACCAGTAAATATTAGCTAGTAGCTCTCATCATCACTATTTTCATAAACATCATCTTGATCCTTTTGACACAGATTGAAGCCTTTAGCATCAACCACCCATCGAAGGTGAGAGTCTCAGGTGTAAAACTCTTCTTGAACCTGACTCCTTGAACCTGACTGACTCCTCAATCACTTCCCCTCTCTTGCATTTTCCTGCTGCCAACTCTCCGGCCCTCTCCTTCTTTCATAAACTCCCCTTCTTTCTACTGTGCGGCAACCTGATGGAGGCTGACAGACCTTCCACCCAGAATGTGGTTCAGCTGTCAAAACTGATGATGCAGCACACAAAGCAAAAGGTTATAAAGAGATTTATTATGCATGTAATGAAGTTTTCCAGAGAGAGCGGAGTAAGCTCCCAAGTAGGTCTGAAAATGGCCTGAGAAATCAGAGAAGGGCAACTGGCTTAGAGTTTTATGGTGGTTAAAGGGTGGGACTGGGGGGGAGTGACTCCCTTGCATGACTTGAATTTCCCATGGGTGCCAAAATAGGGAGCACCCAGCTTTCCTATTAGCTTGCCCAGGCGTGAGACAGAAGGAGAAGGACCAGTGGGGTTTGGGAGCTATGAGGAGTCAAGTATCGGAAGTGGAGTCAGACTCTTGATTACACTACCCAGGCTGAGGGTTCCACCATCTTTCCAAGGCAGCACCACATTTCTTGGTGGTGGAGGGAGCTCTTTCTGGCCTGCAGCTTCAACCACAATAGTACCCCTAGTCTCCCCTGCCCTGAAAAGACACACAACATAGTAGCATTTCTCCTGATTGGTTGCCAAAAACAAATTTATTCTTCAGAAAATTACCAATAAAGAAAGGATATGTTACCAAAATTTAAGTCATAGCTAAAACCACATACCCTAAGTGTTTCTTTATGAAGTTCTTTCACAGCTTTTACTCATCTCTTTTAATCTCAAAATAATTGTATGAAGCTGTAACATCAGAGAGACTGCTATTCCACTATGCAGCTATAATAAGAACTCTCAACTGCACACAAAAATCAAGCGGGGCTGTGGCATGGGTAATACAAGACAAAATGAGTAGCTTAAAAAATAATGTATATTCTGACTTTAGAATGCACTATGTAATGTATCTATTGTTAACCTTGGTAATGAAATTGTTTGGTATTCCTGAAACATATATCAACTGATGATGAGAACCTCAGAACAGGTGGGGACAAGAAGGGTCATCAGCACATAATTAAGAAGAGAATACTAAAAGAATAGTATGCCAATTCAAGGTGGGTTTGCTAGGTATATGTTTTAGGCTGAATGCCTAAATATTGACCTGTTCTGTGTAATAGGTTTGCCATCTTGAGTTTCCTAAGAAATTAATACTGAGACTAGAAGAAGGGTTCTCTAACTTTGCAATACTTATGACTTTGTTTTATAATTTTTAACCTAATAGTCCCTTGTTTTTTGTCTTTAAACTTCCTTGCAGCCAATGTGAAAAGGGAAACCTGAACAAAATTGTATGGATGTGACCACAAGTCTTACTTCTGATCAGCATGAATTAATCAATATTAGCAACATCAATCTATTTAATTCCAGTCAGAAGCAAAGAAACATCATCATTTGGTTACTTTTTTGTAGATTTACCATACATAAATTAATGGTACCCACCAGACTTTGAAATAATACAGTTTACAGATATTCCTTTCACCCACTCCTTTTATGAAAGCCTCACTGTCTGGGTTCCAACTTGGAATCCAATGACTCAGTAGCTACTGTGAACCTTTTCCTTCACATAAGATGTTCTCTTTCATTTGTTATAGCTAATAAATGGTTTATTGGCTATTGCATGCAGTTATTAGTCATGTATTGAAGACTGGCTCACTTGTAGAAATGATGTGAACACAATATATTTTGGAAAAAAGGTCTTTAAAGGCCATTTCACAAAATATGATTACCATTCATTCCTGAATAGCAGCTATGAAATTTAAGGGGAATCTTTGAATCACATAATTAAACAGACTTCAGATCACTTACAGACTTCAGTTCAACAGACATTGATGGAATGCCAGGCCCAGACCGTGTCCTTGTAGTAGGTAAACAAGGGTGAGTGTGTTCTGTTCCATGTTCTCTAAGAGCTTAGAGTTTAAAGAAGCAGGTCATTTCATGAAGTGTGATGTTTTCATGTGGAAGCCTGTTCTAAGGAAAACTCTGGCTTTTTCTCATAGGTTGGTACAATAGGCTTTTCATCAATTTTGTGCTAAGGAGGCATATCTTCTTCTTCGTGTTACAAACATATTTCCCAGCAATGTTGATGGTGATGCTTTCATGGGTTTCATTTTGGATTGACCGAAGAGCTGTTCCTGCAAGAGTTTCCCTGGGTAAGGTTTTTCTGAATCTTTGTGAAATGCTAATATCAGAGAAAGTTCAATGAAGGTAAATAAAAAGGGATGATAAGTAGAGAGAAAGGAGTGATGGTTTAGTAGGGATAGTTAGAGACTTACACTCAGGTTATAACATTGATTTCAACAGCCTCAGCGGCAAACTGTAATTGGACTCTTTCCTTGGAAACTGAGACATTAGGTATGAAGCCTGCACCAGCTGACCAAATGCTGACTAATAAGGATAAATTATGAAATTATGAAGCATAAACAGCCTCACTTTACAAACCTATCTCCTCACTTTCAGGAAACCTCCCCATCCCTTGCCCAAACCCATTTTGCTATGCATGACAAACCTTTGCATCATAGAAAAAAGAAACTTCAATCCACTATACTACTGGTATCCTAATAAATTATTTCTTGAGATAGGGGGCAATGCCAATTAGAAATCAGGCCTTAACCTAAACACCAAAATCAGAATCAACTGCAGTGAAATTTCAGTTATTGTGGTACTTTAGTTGGCAAGCGATTTCAAGTGGAGAGACATTGCCAGCTTCATGAAGTCACCACACAGGTGTGATTATCTACTCCACCTAGCATGTTATACGCCACTGTCACACATACTGATTTATGGGAACCATTTCAGACCCACTTAACAGTTACTATGTTCTTACTAAGTGTAGGATGCCTGGCTAAGCACTTAGATAACACGTTACTTAATGAGAACTCAAGAGTCAATTCCACTTGCCTTCTTGGCTGGTTCAGGGCAGAGCTCCCTTCATTTCAGCTGATTTTGTTTTCACCTGTAATACTCTATCTAGAGAGAAGATTGTTATAAGTGTTTCACAATCATTGTAATTATCACACAATTCATTCCAGAAAGGGTGATTTCTAAGTTAATGTTCGCAAATTATATGCATACTTCAAAAGACCGTTTGAAAAGACATAAATTGTCATTAATATTAATAATTTGTTCACCTCTTTCCCCTATTAAAAGCTTCAATCTACAAGCATTTGAGGCTTGAATATCTTCATGGGAAAAAATACCATCTGAATAAGTAATTAAAGTATTGTGGCTGTTCCTTCACATCAGAACAGTCATGCCCTGACCTCAGTGCAGCAGTGGGACAGGGTAGAATTGAACAGGAGGCTAAAGGCACATTACCAGCCCTCAAGACAGAATGAGAAAGACATTCAGTCTCTAAAGGTTTATAAACATGATTTTCAGATTCCTGAAGCCAACTACTCAGCTCTTATGCTTTGAAAATGACAAGTAATCAAAGCTGGTTCCAGGGTGGGTTGGGGTGAATGGAAAACACTGAAATGCATTTAAGTAACCCCTGAAATTCTATGCTTCTTACATCTACATTGGGTCCCTGCAGGGTTGGAAAATTGCTATGCAGATTTGTATAAAATAATATACAAATCAGAAGTGTCCCTTTCCCCTCTTCTCTTAATAAAGGGAACTGTAGTATTCCTATACCACTGCTATCTTCTCAGGTTTTTGCTTCCTAACACCCTCAAGTTTTTTCAAAGGTATTTTGGGCTCTGCTTTACTGGCTGTTCACAAATACTACTGGGCTACCTGATTCTCCAGAAGGTCCTTCTATCTTTCTATCTTACTCTTGCCTTTTCTCGGTTGCTCCCCCTCCATCATCTGAAGCTCTGAAGTATTTGACACTATTAAGCATCCTCTCCGAATTCAGAATCAGGTGTAGTGGTCAAGAGCCCAGCCTCATCTTCCTCATCTGCAAAATGAGATGATTAATACAGCCTTCCAAGGTCACTGTATGAAATAAATGGGAGCATTTATGTCAACTGCCTAGGCTGTGCCTGGCCCATAGTGTTTGATGAGACTAAACAAACAATAAGTTTGTTTTCGGTACTCTGTACTAGTCTAGGTTTTCTCCTTTTTTAGACTTTTCTTTCATTTGTACTCCTACTTTGTCTTCCTTCTACTCCCTGAGTAGGTAATCTGGGTAATTACCTTCCAAGGTTTTGCTCGCTTTTGATTCTCTCATCAAACGGAACAAGCCTTTGCTTCTGACTACTGTCTCTATGAAAGCAAATCCCAACCCTGTCTTTATCACAAATCTTTCTCTCAAGTTCTAGATACTATTCCCAGTTGCCCGCCTGGACTTCATTTCCAGATACTACAGGTACTCCACATGTTCAAAACCCAACAAACTACTCTTCCCAACTCTGCCACCCCTGCCCAAATCCCACTTATTCTCTTGACTTTTCTTGTTCTTCTAAGGGCCCCGAATGTGTTGAGTCTTTCACTATTGGACCCTTAATTTCCTTAGTCTTGGGCAGTCATTCTTAGGTTCTTAGGACCCATTTACACCTTAAAAATTATTAGGAACCCTAGAGAGCTTTTGTTTTTCTGGGTTACATCTATCATTATTTAGCCATGTTGGCTATTGAAACAGAATTTTTAAAAATCTGCATGAGTCCATTTAAAATTAGCAATAATAAACTCATTAAAAGTTAGCATATTCTATGAAAAATAACTTCTCTAAAGGCATTTTTTAAAGTTTTCTTTCTTTATTTATTTTAAGAGAGACAGAGACATTATGAGTCAGGGAGAGACAGAGAGAGAGGGAGAGAGAGCATCCCAAGCACACTCTGCACTGTCAGCACAGAGCCCAATGAGGGGCTCAAACTCACGAAACCGTGAACTCATGACCTCAGCTGAAACCAAGAGTTGGATGCTTAACCAACTGAGCCACCCAGGTGCCCCATAAAATAACTTTTTTCTAAAACAAAAAATATTAGTGAGAAGAGTGGTATTGTTGTACATTTTTGCAAACCTTTAATATCTGGCCTTCTGGAGGGCAGCTGGATTCCCATCTCTGCTTCCTCATTCAATCTGTTGTAATAGGTTTTAGTTGAAATATAGGAAGGAATCTGCCTTGTTCAGATATGTGGTTAGAGAAAAGAGCCATATTTCAATAGTGTTGCGCATAGTCTTTCTTGACATTGCACCAAAACTCAGAAAGTGACAGTTTCTTAAAGGTTAATTACAATGTGGAATCTGATATTCTATCAGTGAATTTTTTTGTACTCTATTAGATTAAAATTCATTGATCTAGCTTGCATTTTGCCTAGATCTTTTCACCCGTGCATCAACCATTTGAAAAATACTGGTGCACTGAGTTATACAGATCTTCTCAATGTTCATGTAATTAATTATATAAATTCAAAAACTCACATTTATTAATCTCATCAAAAAGTTTTTGAGTAATGGAAAAACTCTCAAGCTCATAGTGATACATACAAGTTTAACATCATTCTAGTTTTGACTTGAAATCTCAAATTTTATCATTTAGCAACAAACATCATTAGTTGCTTTACTTCAAGTGATAGGCTTACTTTACTCAGTTTTTTTTTTTTAATTTTTTTTCAACGTTTATTTATTTTTGGGATAGAGAGAGACAGAGCATGAACGGGGGAGGGGCAGAGAGAGAGGGAGACACAGAATCGGAAACAGGCTCCAGGCTCCGAGCCATCAGCCCAGAGCCCGATGCGGGGCTCGAACTCACGGACCGCGAGATCGTGACCTGGCTGAAGTCGGACGCTTAACCGACTGCGCCACCCAGGCGCCCCACTTTACTCAGTTTTGACAAAATGCCTGAAGATACCCAAATCTGAACAACCAGAGTTTCTCTGTGAGTTGTTCTTTTAAGTGACAGTGATGTCCCATTGTTAAAAGTGTCTCCTGTTCAGCTCATAACTCAACTGTCTGAGCATTTTCCCTCAAGACAGCCATTGCTGTTTGGTATGGAGAAGTGCCTTATATAGACTGCTCATTTCATCAACCAGAATATTAAAAAGGTATATACACAAAGGCTGTAATTTAATAAAATTAAAACGTTTTACTGATTTCTTTTCACTGTGATACTGACAGTTAAAGAATACAGTGATTGTCAGTTGCTAGACCAGGTGGGTGTTGCTGCCTGAATTCATGATAAGGCAACAGTAACTTTTCCCAGCAGTGCTTCCCACCATTGCAAATATCAACATAGGGAAAAGGTAAACAATGTCTTAGTATTGTGAAATTCATCTTCACTATACAGACCCTCTGAAAATGTCTTGGAGAGCCCAAAGGAGCCACTGACCACGCTTTGAGAACTGTGGCTATAAGGTACCTAAATCTTCAGAGTTAGCCTTCTCTATAAAAAGTCCTCAGATATGCTTATCCTTTCTCTTCCATTCCTCCTGCCTTGACCACTGCTGGGACCCTTGTTAATTTTTCCTGGATTGCCCTAACAGATCCCTACCTGCCCAGGGCCATTTTGCAAGGCTGTGACCTCTGATCCCGATGGGAGTAAGGAGCAGAAATCCAGCCCAAGCTCTATGGGACATGGTATGGGATGATATCCTCCGGAAAAAGGGCACCATTTGCTGATTTGCACAAAGCTGTAGTAGGGGCTTGTATAGGCCTTGTACTTGCTTATTTCACTTCCTATTCTTCTTGCCACAATCCAACCCTACTACCAGAGTAATATTTCTAAACTCAACTGTGGTCACAACACTCTCATCTCAAATGCCACTGAAGTAAATATTCTCAGCTTGGAATTCAAGGTGCCTCTTGAGGGTTGCCAGATGAAATACAAGACACTTGGTTGAATTTGAGTTTTAGATAAGCACCAAATACTGTGTTAGTATAAGTATATCCTGAACATTGTATGGGATGTACTTATACTAACACATTATTTGTTGCTTATTTGAAATTCAGATATTACTGAGTGTCCTGTATTTTTATCTGCTGCATCTTTAACCATACTCCTGCCCCAAGTGGTTGTCTAAGCTTCAACCAGTTTGAATATTCAGTGTTCTCAACAGTCGCTCATGACTAACTGCTTATCTTATCTATAGTACTTCTATACCTTTATTCTTGTTCTTACTCTACCTATCTTCCTCTGTCAAAGTCTTGCCATTTCTCAATGGCCACAAACTTCTACTGATGGCACCAGGCAGACATGGTCTCTCCAATATTTGAGCCACATGGCACTTTGTATCTCCCCTAAGGTGTCTCTTCTACCTTACTTCCTCTATCTTGTAATAGCTACGGGGTGCCTTGGTAGCTTATCCTGTCTCCTGTATTAGAATGTGAGTTCCTTAAGGACGAGGATCGTTATTACCATCTTTTCTGTTCCTGTAGTGACTAGTACAGTATCCTGCACATATTTTGTTCTCAATACATAGTTGTTAAATTGCTAATGTTTAACCCACAATGTTTTTAATAACTGTATTTTAGTTACTAACTGAAAACAATAAGGATTCATTGTTGGCTAAGACCTTTCCACATTTGGATTCATTTGCTAAGTAAGGATGAATCATTTGCTTGTTAAGATCCTTTCACATTTGTCATGTTTCAAATGAAAAACAATAGAGGCTGAACGGCATAGAAGTATCAATTGTGATTAGGTGATTTTCATAAGAGATAATAGCTACCATAATTTGGAATGTGGGATGGGTTAAACATACTAATCTATATTTCCATATGATTTGGTTTGGAGAGGGAATGAGACTATTATAAAGTTGTTCAAGGATGTTTTAACCCTCATGGAAGGATGAGTAGTACTGTACTTTCATCTCTTCCTTCTATCTCCCTCCTCTTCCCTTGCCTCCATCTTTCTCATTTGGCTCCTCTAGGTATGCCATTCATACTGCATATTAAGTAATAGAGTCATTTACCAGGAACAGAGATGGCAGAGAAAGACAACTGAAGTTTTCAGGCATGTAGACACTAATAAAGAAAAATGTCTTCTAACAGAGGATATGACATATGCCTGAAAAAAGTAAATAATTAGGAGTAATTCATTTAACCATCATAGAGGTTACCAGAACTTCTAGGCACTGGACTCTGACACCACCTTTGTGCGGCAATGGTTGTTCGTTTCTGGCCATAGACTCGAGGTGTTAGGCTATCCGACCTACCTTCTTTTCTCTCAGATCACTTGATATTTTCTTTCTGCTTAGGCCTACAGGGAAAATGTTTTTATTCACTTAAACATAAATGTAGATACCTATGCCTTCAAAAGACCTGTCCACAGCACAACTACTGAATACACAACTGACTCAATAGTTCTATAAGTGATGCCTACATGCCCTATTGCCATCACCCTAGTCAATGAACCTCTCCATCACATGTGAAGAAAAATGGCCAATGAAACACAAAGATCAGTATTTCTCACTAGACCAAAGGGTTCTTAGGACCCCATATGTGTCCTTAAGAGTTAATATGGCATAACTGCATAACTGGCATAATGCATAATATGGCATAACTGGCTCAGGGGAGTTCAGTCCCATGGGCCAGGCCAAATATTGTCTCCTAACACTTTCCTGACCATGCAGAGCAATATTGGTAGGTGAGAAGATAATTTTCTAATCCTAATCTAAACAGAACCTTTCTTTGACTAAATGGTCACTTCATATATTTAAAGTGCCTTTATTGGGATGTTAACTTTAAAGGGTTTGGAAGGAATACACTTTGTCAAGATTAATGCATTTCTAAGGAGTGGCTCAAGACATAAGTGTTTTAATCAGTAGATGTAACACTCCTGACTCAAGTTCTATTGCTTTAGGAATTTGTGTATCAGTTTTCTCATCCTTTACTTGCAGACTCAAACAATCTCTCCTCCCTACTCACTATTTTTTTATTGCTCATTTTAAACAAGGAAAATCTAAAATGCTGGTTTAAAAATAAATAAAGCTATAGTAAATTAGCTGTACTAAGTATCCTTTTAAGGAAAATGATAGTTTATTGCTCTCTGGCAAAAAATAGATAATGCAGTTTCCTTTTACTGGCCATCGATTTAGTGGCCTTTCACTAGTCATCTATTTAAAATGCCCAATAAGATCTATCTGACATGTAGGAAACTCATATATGGGTTCTAAACCTTTATTTTGTCCATTAAGCCCCATGTTACTGTTCATTGAAAAAAACTCAAGTTCTATCTTCTATATTGTAGAAAACCAGTAAAAAAAAGACATTAAATTTTTTTAACGAATAAGGTAAACTACTGAATATGAATATTAGTGCAGGATTCATTCAGTTTTACCAGTGAAGTCCTGAAAGGAATAGGACTTTTAGCTTTTTGAAAAGCACAAAGTATACCTCCTGACATAGTTCTACTCTCAGCTTTATAGTGTCTTCCTCTCAGAGATGCTGCATGTATAGAGATTGGTTTATAATGTTAGAAACAAAAAGAGATCCCTCTGGAATGAGAAGCAGCAGGTTTGCATATAAAAAGCATGGGTTCCACACTCAGAAAATTTGTAGCCCTGCTCCTGACTCAGGAGTTTTTCAAACTCAGGCTGGTTACTTAGCCCCTCTCAGCTCATATTTCTTTTCTGCAATGTGTGGCTAATAATATTTACTTACCTAGGTTTGTGGTGGGTAAACATTCAATAAAGGCAAGCAAGCTTTATTTAATAATCTTGCCCCTCCCCACCTTTCTCTGCCCCTCCCCTGCTTGTGCTCTCTCTCTCTTAAAAATAAATAAAAACATTTAAAAAAAAATCTTGCCTTCAGCTACACATACACTTGTAATGGGAATAAAAAAAAAAATCACATATCCACATTTATGTAGCAAGGATACAGCATCCACTGATATGCAGATGGTCCATACTACCGTTGTTGGGGAGATCTGGGACTCAGTGAGACAGTGGCCTGTATTTAATGGTAAGAGCTAGAATAGCATTTAGGTTTCTTATCCTGGAGTTTGAATCAGTGTCAAGGTAAGACTCCAGGGCCCTCCCATGGTGACTGCCAAAATGCCAAGTCCTTGGTCTTGATCATACAAATGGAAAACTTAATTTGAAATTGAATAGCTCTGTAGATCTGTCATTGTCTTTGATATGGGCTCCCTCAGATGAGAACCTTGAAGAATTATTGTAGAAGGGTGGAAGTGTGTGATGAAAGCTGTCCACATGCTGTGTCTGTACATTTAGGAGTAAATCATGGTGCTCTTCCTGCTGTTCGGGACTCTGTCTGTTGACATTAAAATGTCCTCACAACTTATAAAAATCATTAAGGACTCCATTTGTGCCTCCCTGGTGGGAAGTTAGGAAATAAAACTGTGCCAGCTAGTGTACATTTCAAATATTTACAATACTGTACTTTTTCTCCAGGCAGCACTCTCGCTGCGTCCCTCTGAGAAATTAGTGCAGACACAGACTAGCCCACCCCGAGGCCAGCATTTTGTTAAGGAAATCTCGAGTCACTTCTTTTTCCATTGTGCCCCAGAATCTTGATCTCATTACCTCTGATGCTTATGCCAGAGGATAAAGAAGGGAAAGGGAGAAAAGAAGAGGGAAGGGGAGAGACTGGCTGACAAGGAAGGGAAGGAAAGGGAGGGGGAGGGGTGGGGAATGTAAATGGCATTTCACAGTCAAATAGCAAGTATTTACGCTGAACTGAGCCTCCAGGATCACACTTCCATCCTAAATCTCAACTGAACTGTAGTTTCAGTAACAAGGGACAAAGTGATAGCAATACTAATGGCTCATAAGTATTCTATATGAAAGAAAAATATGGAAAATGACAAGATCACTGTCTGGTGAATGAAAGATTAAAGATTGACTCAAAGACAATTTCTTAACAGTAAATTGCAAAATGACAGGAAAGGGTAGTGGGAATGGTTTTAGAATTTCTTTTCCAGAAGGAATTTTAAAATTGAACACATTTGAACCTTTCTGGGATGGTTTAAAGAGGCCCAACTGAAGGCAAATGAGTGAGTGAGTCCTTAGAAATATGTTTGTGAAGTCTTTAGATGGGGGGAAGGAAACATGGACAGTTGGGGTGAGGGCAAGGCAAAGAGATAGACAAATCCAAGGAGAGCTTCTTGCTTGGGCTCAAGATGTGTACTAGGTTAACATGCAGGGATTCCTCCCCCACTCCCAGCTTTGATCATCTGAAAGTGTTCCAGAAAAACATACCCTGGTGTAATCCAGCACCAGATCCTAGAACACTGAGCTTGTCACTGTTCTCCAATGGCAGGAATCACCACAGTGCTGACCATGTCCACCATCATCTCTGGCATGAGTGCCTCCATGCCCCAGGTGTCCTACATCAAGGCCGTGGACGTGTACCTGTGGGTCAGCTCCCTCTTTGTGTTCCTGTCAGTCATTGAGTATGCAGCTGTGAACTACCTCACCACAGTGGAAGAGTGGAAACAATTCAAGAAGACAGGGAAGGTATTGCCTGGCTTTAACCATCTGATCCTTTTTGGAATGTGAAAAAGACTGTCCTTACCTATAACCCTCTCCTGACAGTGTTGTAAGCCCTTGTATTAAGTCTATATGCCTTGGCAAGATGCAAGTTCACAGGATTTAATATTGAACTTCATTCTGCCTGTGCTGACTGGTTTCCTCAGCATCCTCATTCACCTTTGCCAGGAGGGTTTTCTCGTGTGAGGAATTTCTCTCAGTGTGCTCCTCTCCACCGGCTCTATCCTTTGAAAAGAAAGGATTCAGGTGTAAACTACATCCTTTCAAGAAGATGATGATGATGATAGCTAACATTTAATGTGTGTTTATTCTATATTGGTATTGCACTAACCACCTAATGACACAGCATGTCATTTAATTCTCAGAGTAGCCCCGAGAGGTAGGTACTGTATAACCCTCATTTTACAGAGGTGAAATAGGAGCAGCTAGGGAGTAACCTGGCCAAGGTCACACAGCCAAAGAGGAATTAGGATTTGTTTCTGGGTCTCCCTGACTCCAATGGCTGTGCTCTCAATCCATAAATGATGTGCTTCTCTCCACCAGAGCTAGGATTTATGTTTCTCTTCTTGTTACTTGGGAGAGTGGCAGAGCATAAAGAGAGGTTCTTCTCTCCTTAGGATACTGGGGATAAAAGGTGGTTTCTGGGTTCTAAATGTCATCACATGTTTCTTGTGCCAGGGTTTAGTAAACATGGACAGATTGATCTCTACCTGCTTTGTTTCACAAAGGATCAGGGCACCGGTTCCCTGTTATTATGACAACTGACATAAGATATTGTACTTAAGAAACATAATTAATCTGTTTGGTAGCCTGTACTTAAGGCCGTATATATACATATGTGTGTGTGTGTGTGTGTGTGTGTGTGTGTGTGTGTGTGTGTAGCATCTATGAACATGATTTTAATGAAATATATTCACATTGGTTTGAGAAATTCTTATATGCATACTTATGTACACCCAAAACATTATTTAATATTTGTTATACCTCTAGTGAGAGTGTTTCTTACTTTTCAGAGTGTTTTATATCCTCTTCTCAAATTGAGCCTTCATCTCAGCTCCATGATGTAGGCCTTGCAGAGATTATTATCTCTATTTTTGAGATGAAGCGGCAGAGTTTTAGTGAAGTGATTTGTCAAGAGATTCACAGCCAACAGAGATGCATTTGAAATTCAGATCTCCTGTAATACCACTTCCTTCTTCTATTATATCCCCTTTGAATCAAAGCTGTAATAAGAGCTGATTTTGCTTTATTGCTGATGCCTCCGTTTCTTTTGTTGACACTGTGTATGTGTCCCCACCGCACACATACCCATATGACTTCTAGGCAGATGTGAGACAACTGGGAGCTTCTGGACAAGTATGCAGTGATGGGTGTGTGCACATCACCTGGGATTTGTTCAGATATTCATTCAGCAGATGTGGGGTGGGATTGGAGTCTGCATTTCTAACAAGTCCCAGATGCCATCGATCCATTGCCTGCACTGAGAATAGCAACAATTTAGATAATCTGTGAATTAAAGGTGACAGAGAAAAAAGACGTGTGATAAGAAAAAGAATGTTGTTGTCGTTCTGTTCTATTTTTATGTGGAAGTGGTTAACCCAAGCAAGAGGCACTGTAGGAATTTGGGCACATCTCTATCCAGTCTTTTGGTTCCAAACTGTCTACATCCATCCACTCCTACCTGCCACACAACACATATGTTCACACTACCTGAATTTTAGTTTCCACTACTTGGGGCTATACACACTCTTCTTGTGTACCAATAAGAAGGAAATCTTTTAAGTTAGTAAGTACCATCCATTTAAAAAAAATTTTAAGTTGTGGTAAAATCCACATAACATAGAACTTACCATCTTAACCTGTTTTTAAGTGTGTAGTTCAGTAGTGTTAAGAATACTCACATTGGGGCGCCTGGGTGGCGCAGTCGGTTGAGCGTCCGACTTCAGCCAGGTCACGATCTCGCGGTCCGTGAGTTCGAGCCCCGCGTCAGGCTCTGGGCTGATGGCTCAGAGCCTGGAGCCTGTTTCCGATTCTGTGTCTCCCTCTCTCTCTGCCCCTTCCCCGTTCATGCTCTGTCTCTCTCTGTCCCAAAAATAAATAAACGTTGGGAAAAAAAATTAAAAAAAAAAAAATACTCACATTGTTGTACAAGCAATCTCCAGAACTTTTTCATCCTACAAAACTGAAACTCTGTGCCCATTCGACAACTCCCCATTCTCCCCTTTCCCCAGCCTCTAGGAACCACCATTCTAAGCATCCGCCTTCAAAGGTGCAATTATCTCAAAGAAATGTCCTACCATTCATATATTTGTGGGGCAAAATAAAAGAACACAGATTTGGAGTCAGAAGTAGTGATGCCAAACCTAACTCTGCCACTTTCTAGCTTTTTGTTCCTGGATCTCATTCTTCATTTTCAAAATGGTGGAATTTCTTCCCTATTTACCTCATAGGGCTGTTGCGAATAATGTAATAAATGGGTCTGAAACTTTTGCAAACTGTAACATGCTACACAAATATTGAGTTATTATTGTGATTAATGCCCAGCTCATGTGCTCTGAACAAATAGTGGTTTTAACAAGGAAAGTGGGAACAGGCTGTCTGAGATGAGATATTGTTAAAGGGGTAGGATGCCCTGGTGAGGGGCAGGGTAGAAGGATATGTCTGTAGGTTTGGGGGGATAATTGGTGATGCTTCTTTTCTCTACGCCTGAAGTGGGAAACCAGTTTTAGAGAAAGATGTGGAAACCAGGCAGATGGGAGGATGTCACCTTTGTTGTTGATAAAGCAGTTTGGAGTAAGTGCTTAGATATGGGAGCAGGAGGTCTCACTAATACTTCATCACTGTACTAAATGTGCTTACCCCTTCTGGTCACTGGTGAAGCTAGACAATTCAGGACTCTCCCTGTAAGGATAATCTCCTTTTACCTCACTTCAGAGAACAAACTTAGGTACCAATGCAGATCCTAAAGTGAGGACTCAAAAGGAGCTGCTGAGCCACACATGCTAATAATTCCTTCTGCGAAACCTCTAGGATGGAATAATGCAGGGATAGTGAGAAAGACCGGGAATCTTAGGCTATGGAGTTCCTTCCGATGAAATCACGAAGTGAAGCAAAGCTCATTTCCTGCCACCACCACCATCACACACCCTGTCCCAACCTCCCCCAGGTGCCAAGAGCTGGGAGAACAGCAAGGATCATGGAAAAATTGTCCTTACTGTTGACCTTTGCCCAGAAAGGAGAAAGGAAATTCTTTTCTTTCTTATTCCTTCATCTGAATGTTTTCCTACTTCCAGGACTTAGAACTCCACATAAAACAGTCAAATCTATACTTTAGATATAATATGCCTTAGGTATGTGCTTATTTGTAGGCTGGAGTGAAAAATTAAAGACCCATTCTAAAACTGTTTCTATTAGAACAACCAACTTATGAAATTGTGGAAATTAGCACCCTACTGGTAAATTGTATACTGCAAGATTTAATCAATTATATGAATGGTTCTAAATTATCATAGTGTCCAGTGGGATAACTCAGCAGTGTTCTGGGTGGGTATAGTAAAACCGCGGAAGAGATTATACTAGTTATTCTGTTCTCAGATCCAGAGTTGAATATATTCTTAGTGTTATTTTTTACTATCTGAGGTTAGTTTTTGAGTCCTGATCTTATTTTATGTTCATATCATCCGTTTTCATTTTGTTATGAAAAGTTCCTATGGCTAAAACAAAAAAGGACAACATAACTTGAGTATGGGTCCTTGGTTAGTTTACTGACTACACAAAATATTCTCTATGTCTCTTGAATTCAGTAAAATATTAGTTTTTTTAATTGCTGTGAACCAAATACATGTTTTGGCAGACTTTATTCTGTAGCTTCCCATTTGAATTCTGAATAATTTCAGCCAGTGGTAGCCTATTCATATTTGCTCATTTTTTTAACTTCCCTATAGATCAAGAAGTGATTTCATTTTCTCAGAAAGCAATTAGTAACACCTACTTCCTAGACACAGTTCTGTATCAGTGAGAACCACCATCTCCCTCAAAGTAAAACCTTAAAGAAAAGTGGTAGTTTAGATTTAATCAGGCACTGGAGCCAGAAAGCATTGATAATTCATTCTCTCCTTCCAAAAAATAAGCCAATTTCAAGTTGTTTAATTGGGCTGTGTTGGTATCATTTATAGGTACTTCTCAGCAACAAATGAGAAGGGTTGACCAATTTGCATTTAAAGAGAGTAGCTAAAATCATTTCCTATCCCTACTCCAAATTTAAGCATAAGTCGATCACCTGATAATATTGTTTTGGTTTTGGACAAAAAATTACACTGACCAGGCGTATTACTGTGTTTTCTCTAAAGACAAAAATATGTTGAAAAGCAAATCCAATTGGTTTTGCTGATAAATCATATTCAATTTCAACTCAAACTTATGTCAAACAATTCATACTATGCAGAAACAAAGAGGGAAACCTGAAACAGTGTTCCCTTCTGGGGAAACATGCATTGAGTGTAAAAGTCTATCAGGCCAAAACTAAATTAGAAAACACTGACATTATAATTGTGAAACATTTATTTGTATAATGTTCAACTATCTCTATGGAGATAATAATAAACCTTGCTAAGTCCCTATTAAAAACAGATCTCTTTGATAATGTTTTCCATTTATTATTAAAATGACTTTTAGTCAGATACCAAAAGCAAAACCAGAATTCTATTCTTTAAAATAAGCAAAACAGGGGCATCTGGGTATTTCAGTTGGTTAAATGTCCAACTTTGGCTCAGGTCATGATCTCACAGGTAATGAGTTCAAGCCCCACATTGGGCTCTCTGCCGTTGGCTCAGAGCCTGCTTCTAATCCTATGTGCCCCCTTCTCTCTGCCCCTCCCCTGCTCACTCTCTCCTTCTCTCTCAAAAAATAAACTAAAATAAAATAAAATAAGCTGAACATTCTTAGCATTTATTGAAACTCTTTTAAAAATCTGATTGTTTAGACTTTTACTATAGTTCCTACATATAGAACCATATTCATGGCTTACTAACAAAAAGTCTTTTTGTCAGATTTCTGGAATGTATAATATTGATACATTTCAAGCCATGGCCTTCGACGGTTGTTACCATGACAGCAAGACTGAAATGGAGCAGACTTCCTTTTCTCTACACTCAGAAGAGGACGCCATGAGAGGAAGATCCACAGGTAGCCCCAGCACAGATACATCTCAGATAAAGAGAAGACAATCCTTAGGAGGGCATATTGGTGCAATCATTCTGGAAAATAATCATGTCATTGACACCTACTCAAGGATTTTATTTCCCACTGTGTATATTGCATTTAATTTATTTTACTGGGGTGTATATGTGTGAGGAAGAATTCCCAATGTATAATATTCATTTTGGAATCAGAGTAGGTTAACAACAACAACCACAACAAACAACTCTTGACTATGAGTTGGATTGTACTTGATTCAACTGGGAGTCAGCCAGTCAGTCACCTCTCTTGGCCTATAGAAGATTTTAAAGTTGACTGATTTACATCTAGGAAGAGTTTAAGGTCCCTGGAGAATTTGATTCCCTACATAAGAGTCACAGGCATGCATATTACAGAAAAATTTCCACAGGGATGGGCTTCGTAACTACTTCGCCTAGACCCTCCTTGCTTTCTAAATGTAAACGTTTTGTATTTAACTAAGCAATAAAGCTGAACTATGACAATGATTCAAGAAGCATTGATTCTTAGTGCTAGCCATGTGCCATGCTACCTAACAGAGTTGAATCCTTGTGAGGAAGAACATCAACATCAAGGTGGGACCATGGACACTTATACAGCTGAGATGTACATGAAGAGCTTCCCCGTCCATCTCCAATCAAGTCTTTTATCTTATTTCACTATTAAATTTCATGTATTATTGAGTCCAAGAGCAAAACATCTAAACTTTGCTCCCATCCTAATGTTAAATTAATATGTCAATCTTCAGTAATAGAATCTTGTATTTTACAGTTGAGTCATAGCTTTCATAGCTTTCGGGAGGCATTTAGTGAATTAGTTACTGTATTTACCAAATATTATTGACCTCCTGTATAAGCCAGTTACTTTATTAGGTGTTATGTAGTCAAAAATGAATATAAAACGGCATTCCTGCTATCAGTGAGTGCACAGCCTATCAGGAACAGTGAACTGGTAGCTTTCATAAATAATAAATATAATAATTAAAATAGATGTAAAATAGAGGCTTGTACACTATGCTGTCTGAGTTCTGAACAGGGGATACCAAAACAAGGAAAAGAATATCCATGAAGGGATGTGGAGTCTCAGTTCATAAATGACTGAAGATGCTTCCAGACATGGTATTGAGTGAAAAATTGAATGAAATTTATATATCCCATAGTAATCCCATAGTAACGTTGGTTGAGCCAAGTAAATCAGGTCAAGTGGGTATTAAATAAATGTTTGTTAAGTAGAAAAACCTCTAATGATTAGCATTCATTGTGTAGATTGGTAGTGTGCATGCTTTTGTGTTAAGTATTTTGTGAAAAAGATTCCATTTAGAGATCAGCCCTCAGTAAGAAGTATGAAATATTTTCCCTTCCTGTTTTGACTTCTGGCATTGAATTAAGGGAAATAAATTAAATGGTGTGTTACATTAAGTGTATTGCCATTTATTTCACCATAAAGTGAACCAAAATGATTTGAACTATTTTGTGCTAGGTTAAAAGACAAGTAACTTCCTGCTTATTTACCAGTAACATTGATTTTGGTTCTCTGCTGTGAGTGACATAGGGTTCTAGTAACTTATTTTCCTCTTGGGCACAAAAGTTTTAAAGGCAAATCCCATCTCTATCATAACTTCCCTCACAGGCTAATTCTGGGATACTTCATTCTATTTTCTTAATACAACTTCTCTAATTCCTTCAGAATTTTCCAAGGATTATATTTTTCTAGGAAACTGTCCAAAATTGAACTAATATAATTTATTAAAACTCTTGTCCATTTAGTTATGGATAGACAATAAATAAATTAGAAAACTAACAGTTTTTAAGCTTGACTTAAAAGGAATAGTAATTTTATAGGATTATATTTTCAGAATGCAGAACAGATTAATATGCTAGGTGTTTCTTTGAGAATTTGTAGCTATTATTTGAGGAGAGTTCTACAGTTGGCTTAACATTTCTGATTCTGACATACTCTGTATACAACTGATGTTAAAAAAAAAAAAAAAGGGAGAGGGTTCCTGGATGGTCCAATCAGTTAAGTGTCTGACTCCTGATTTCTGCTCAGGTCGAGGTTTCTGAGATCAAGCCCTGAGTTGGGCTCTGTACTGACAGTGCAGGAGTCTGCTTGGGATTCTCTCTCTCCCTCTCTCTCTCAAAATAATTTTTTTTTTAAAAAAAGGAAAAATCTACAAATGAACAGAATAAATCTATACTGTTCCCTTCTTCTCTTGGGTTCCTCAGATGTTACTGTTTTTCTTCTACTTTGAACTATACCATTCAGAATGTCTAAAGCTTTCCCTGGGCATATTTATTCCACAATTTCAAATCAAATGCATCGCTGAATACATCTGGCACTCTAGACTAAGACTAGGTCTCCACCACACTACTCATACACTCAGCATTCCTCTTGAGGAGTACTAATGCACAACTGTTGGCTGATCGAACATAACTTTTGTTAATGACTAGAAACAGTCTTTGCATTTTTCAGTAATGTCTAAAATACGCTTGCTGCTCAAGAGAATTATTAGAACATTCAGAATGAGCACTTGGGATTTTGGCCAGTCTTCATCTCCTCAAATCAGTGGCTTGTAGAAGACTGTGAGGGTACAACTGTTCCTGTGAACCTCATTTCCACTAAGGAACACCAATGTTCCTGGCTCTGTTATTTCAAAAAGAATGAAATCACAGTTACCTTGGAAATGTGTGAGTGACAGACAGCATATAATAGTTACCTCATTTTGATTTTGACTTCATTTACTGATCACAATCCAGAACAGACTGCATGTGATTGTTCACTGAGGGATAAGCTTGGATAAAATGTGAGGATTTCAGAAAATAAGCTGCTTTCCAAGATTTAAGAAAAAGCCAGCCAGCTCTGTAAACTGCCTAAATATAGAAACAGGATATTTTATAGGGACTGCTCTGGAAAATCTATGAAAGATATATTTTTAACTTAATTTTATTGTTTTCTGATTACAAAAGAAATACAATTTCACTATAAAAATTAAAATACCAAGTGGCAAAAAAAATTCCACTCAGAATTAAGCTGTTAACATTTAAAATTTTTTTAATGTTTATTTATTTTTGAGAGAGAGAGAAAGAGAGTGTGTGTGTGTGTGAATACAGGAGGAGCAGAGACAGAGGGAGACACAGAATCCAAAGCAGGCTCCAGACTCTGAGCTGTCAGCACAGAGCCCGACGCGGGCCTCGAACCCACAAATCCTGAGAACATGGCTGGAGCCGAAGTCAGACAGACACTCAACTGACTGAGCCACCCAGGTGCCCAAGTAGTTAACATTTTAATGTATATTCTTAGAGTTTTTCTATGCATAACATACATTTTTCCAATGGAATCATTGGTATATGCTTGCATTTATTAATTTAATCACTTATATCACGCCAAACACCTTGCTAGGGATACAGTAAAGATGGGCACTCCCTAACTAACTGAACTTACATTCTAACTGGGAATGTGTTTAACTTAGGCAATTTGTAGCCAGAGTTTCTTCTCTGGATCATAAGCAACATTTTTTAAAAATGCAGCTTTGTTTAATTATTCTTTTCATAAACAACTTTCTGTGCCATTTTTTCCTGCAAAATAATTTTTATATGCTGCAGAGCAATCCACTAAATGAGTGTACCGTAATTTATGTAACCCATCTTCTCCTGGGGGACTTTGGTTTTATTTCCTATTGTGTGTGATTATAATGGGCTGCAATTAGCAACGTAAAGAATATTTAGAAGTCAAATTATTTTAGAAACAAAATTTTTAGCCATATCTGAAGTTCAGCATTTATTTCCTTTATAAGAATTCCTATTTGCCACTAGAATCTGTCATGTCAGACTCAGTTACCAGTCTGTTTATATGGATCTATATCCACGGGCATTCTTTTATAGAAGAAGTTTAGACATTGTATAAAATACCTATTTAAAGCACTTCTATTTATTTAAATTCTGCTTTCTTCCATGATTGTTACTGCCATCACAAGCCCTTTTTGTAAGTAGGAGGGCAACGGAGATTGCAAATATTTGCATATGAGTTGTTGCACAATCATAATTTATGGTTACATTGTCTTAATTCTTGCAGGTGGATTAGTTTGCATGAATAAGGTCTATCATTTTGTATCCTGCTGCTCTTAAGCCTGTTCAAATCACTCACTCACACACACACACACACAATTTTTTAACATGGAGATTAATGAGGAAAGGAATTACACCTAATTCTGTAGTCATTATTAAGGTCAGAATTCCAATAAGATTAACAACACCCTCAAAGAAGCAAGGTTAAAAAGTGGTAAGGAAATTGCTATTTCAACTGCAATTCTATACCTGGTGCTGTTTCCTGGTAGGGCCGGAGGCATCCCAGTCAGTGTTACATTCCAGCTATTTCATTTGCGTGATGCCTAGTCTTTCCCTATACACATTGCTTTAAAACAATCAAACTGTAAAGTCTTGCTTAATTTGAAAGTTCTATCACCTTCCAACTGCAATTTGACTTCCCTGAATTTAACAAAGAACTTGAACATTGTGTTTTCTCTTATAAAGAAACTGAAAGAAAAAAATGCACCAGATAATTGAGATGATTTTGTCAGGCTATTACACTAGGAAGGATATTCATTAATGAGGAACATCTCAAAATTAAGGAAGGGAGCCCAGAAATCCAAAAAGACATAAAAACAAGGGAGTCTTACTCACTGAGGAAGGGTAGAGGTGGGTCTTAGACTATACGACAGCAAGTGGTCATTTCTCAGAAGACAAAATGGTGGTAGGGGGGCAGATTTTTTGACCCTTGCGATTTTCCAGGAACACACGGGCTTCTTCAGATGAGGTTCCACATTGTCAGTTGTTTTTCCATTTCAATCTACTGCTGAATCATAATGTTTTTTGATCAATAAAAGGGCTGTGTGTGGAAAAGGGATTTCACAGTCACTGAGAAAAATTACCATAGTTTTCTTTTCAATATATTGATAATTTGATGTAGGAAACATTGAACTATATTTTATTATCAATTAGGCCATTTGATGAATGTGCTATTACTTTTGATCCCAGGATCAATACAATTCATTATAGAAACTTATTTTCTACAAGAGTGCTTCAAAGGCTTTCTACAAAATTATGCTGTTAGTGGCTCTCTCCTTGCCTTAGGCCATCCAAAGGAGATGATGTTATAATGTCATTAACAAATATTTTTAAACCTATTATGAAGTAGTAATGCTTTCTGAAGTTCGATACACAAGCCTAAATTCTTTAAAAAAATTTTTTTAATGTTTGTTTATTTTTGAGAAATAGAGAGCATGAGCGGGGGAGGCACAGAGAGAAAGGGAGACACAGAATCCAAAGCAGGCTCCAGGCTCTGAGCTGTCAGCACAGAGCCTGATGCGGGGCTCGAACCCCCAAGCCGTGAGATCATGACCAAGCTGAAATCAGATCCTTAACTGACTGAGCCACCCAGGCGCCCCATGCCTGAATTGTTTAAAAGTAACACAATATTTTCAAGAAGACTAGCTAACTGAACAAGGCACGCTTAAGAAAGGAAGTGCTTACATACATTAATTTCTTCTGTTCTTCAGAGAACATTAATGCAGGTGTTTTAAGTGTTTTACGCTCTAAAGAAGTGTTATGAACATAAACCCACACATCAAACAAATTTTTAGAGCATTCACACCACCCCAGAATAACTTAAAATATGTTTTGTTAATTAGGTTGTATGTTGGGTGAGGTCATATTTAAATTAAATGGTGATTCAAAGTGAAAGAAACCTGAATACCTGCTAAAGAGCTTTTAAATGAATATGCAGTTCAGGTACACAGTGAAGAAAGAGATTTTCTGAAAAGAGCTCTAATAATTTAATGTGACTTATAGAGATAATGTGAATTTGAAGTAGGAGAGAAAAATAAGGCAAAAGAAAGGAGAACGATAGAAGCTAAAAATGTGGTTCATTTCACAAAACAAAGTTCTGTGGTATGTGTCTTAAGGGAAGATTTGGATTTGAGGGCAAAATTAATTATATTTAATTATTTTGGGTGATATCCTGGTCTAGATTAATACAATCAGATGATTATTGCTCATTTGTACAAAAGATTGTGTGTCTTTGGGCAATCAAAGTAATTAATTGCATGTTGGTCACCAAGTACTCAATATAATATGCCATCTTGACCAAAGTAATCAAATTATTTAAGTTATTAGGATCATTTGATTCTCTCATGACATTAACTCTTACTCCTTTTATGCAGTAAATTCAGTGGTGGAATTTCTGTTGAGTTCTACTTGATTAATGTAGATTAACCATTTATTATATTGCTGAACTATATTTTACATGAAATAATCTGAATTTGTTGGGGGTACTGATAGAATATGGCTTTATTTTTAATCAATGACTGTTTAATATGCTTTATTAGCTACAACTTCTCTGCCCCTTGCTGGCATCTCAGGTAGATCCCACAGCTTTTTAGATACTGTGAGATATCAATCAATCAATTAACAAGCACACAGTTTGATGATGGAGATTTGTTTTCGGGTATAAAGCCTAGACTGATTTCAGTGTGTTTTCACTTTTCCCACCTCAGACTTAAACCCTGAACTGGGGAAATTGTCCTAGGAAGAAGGTAACATCTGCTCTAGTACAGGCCTCTCTCCTACCCTTTTCCATTCTACCAGGTTCAAGGGCAAGGAATGGATGGGTGAGATTAGGGACTGGCAAAAGTCTTTTTACTTAAATGGTATAATGTATTTTAGTTCTTTGCTTGGTTGATGTCCTCTAGGGGGCAGGTACACCTGGTTTCCTGAGCATGAAACCAGTATCCTCACACAAGGCCCCACCCTTGGGGGTTAATGCTCTACAGTTGCCATCTTGAAATTCTTTTTTTTTTTTTTTTTTTTTAATTTTTTTTTTTTCAACGTTTATTTATTTTTTTTTTGGGACAGAGAGAGACAGAGCATGAACGGGGGAGGGGCAGAGAGAGAGGGAGACACAGAATCGGAAACAGGCTCCAGGCTCTGAGCCATCAGCCCAGAGCCTGACGCGGGGCTCGAACTCACGGACCGCGAGATCGTGACCTGGCTGAAGTCGGACGCTTAACCGACTGCGCCACCCAGGCGCCCCTTGAAATTCTTAATAATGTAATCTTTAAATTTATTTTGTAAGTAAAGTCTGTTGGAACAACAACGCGTGTACCCAGGTTTGGCACGTGCAGTTCCGCTTCCTGTGGGACAGGTTCTGGACGTCACTTTCCTGCCTCCTTCTTCTGGTCCCACTGAGGCCCACCATTGCTCTCTTCCCCTGGCAGGGGCTTGTACATAGGTCCACACATACCACAGCATTTCCCTGCCCTGGGCTGGCAGTGCCCTGGTGGGTTTGAAGAGTGTTTAGACTGGAGCACGCCTCTTACCCACCCCCTATCCAGGTAAGGTGTGAGTCCTGGGAGGTTACAATCTCCTGAGGTTGGCCAGTCTGCTTTGGGTTGGGACCCTGACCAGTGAATCAGGAAGATTGACTTCTCCACCCCTGGCCTGAGCACAGCAGTGCTGGTCCAGTGGTTAGCAGGAGGGGGTACTGAGTAGCCTGTGGGCCATGTGCTTCCATGCATGTGTGGATGCTGAGCGGCACCGCAGGGTCCTCCCATGCCTGTGAATGTATGCACTCACCTTTCAAGTATTCCTGTGTTTTCTAGAGCATGACATTGAATAGCAAATAAAAAAACACCCACCATTATAGCGAAGAGAGAGACTGCAAAAGAATCGTTCTATATTTTAGTACCTTTAACGGCACTTCCCTCTTCTTTTGGAACAAGGAGCTTCACATACTCATTTTGCACTTGGTCCCACCAATAATGTAGCCATCCCGGGTGGCAGGTGTTCAAATGTTGAAGCTTTCAAGGGCTACTGGTGAATGTTCTTTGGAGGTCTACATGCTGTGGTTCATTAAAGTTAACCCTTAGATCTCTGACCTCGTGTGACTTCATGCTCCTTTCCTGTCCATGCCAAAGTTTATGCATCTATTTTTACAAATAACAGTCTATAATTTTCTTTCTTAAAAGGGTTATTTTCCTTTTCTATATTTAGAAGCAGTTTATGTAAGGTATATTTTTCTCTTCCTTGAAAGTTTAAAAAGATTCATTAGCAGACCTGTCAGTTCCCAACAACTACACCTTTGAGATCAATCGATGGGTCATTATTAGGTCATTATGACAAAAAATTTTAAAGAAAGATAAGTAAATGAATGTACCATCACCATGTGAGTCTCTCTCATCCATCTATACATGTTGTGCTAGTCTCCCAGGAAACATTTTTCAGTTGGAGCCTGTTTCCTTTTTAACAAAGGCAATCCAAGCAGTATGAACAGAAAACACCTGTGTAGGATTACATCTTATTTTTATAAGAATCATGGACAAGTTTATTTCAGGTTTTATGGGTAACATATTAAACAACTTCTCTCTCTGAGGGAAAGAGTCACTGGCCAAAACCCAAGGTGTATTTTCATTTGCAAGTGCTTGGCTATTGAAGAAGAGAGGTGTGTAGCATCATTTAATTAAAAAAGTTATACAGCCTGTCACTGACTTTCCTACAGGCATAGGCTATACAAGAAATCAGACTGTAAGTCAGACAAGAAAATGGGAATACTAACCCAATCCAATTTTGTAAACATTGAGTAACTACGCCATGCAAAGCTCTGTTCTAGTTCTCAGAATAGATGAAAGCAATTTCCTGGCTCCAAAGAGTTTAAAACATAGCTATAGGAATATTGATTTCAATGAGATGTATCATAACTATAATTTTGGAAGACCTCAGCCTGGGTCATTAAAAAAATGTGGCTCTTTCTGAAGTTAACTAAGTCTGACCAAGATTATTCATGGTGATATGGCTATGTCAGTGAGAAGGTGCCCTGTTCACGAGTATAGTCAAGGAAGTGAAACATAGACATGTAAAAGCCTCAGGTGCATTTAATTCATTCTGTGGCTCATGTTCAAGATGGTGTAATGGATTTAACAATAATGCCTCTCAGGTGAATAGCATTCTACAGTTTTAACACTCTTCTGCTTACTCTGTCTCACCTGAGACTCACAGCAGCTTTATGAGTTAGACAAACAAAGCAACATTAACCATTTCTACAGGTGCAGAAAATGAGGCTCAAAAAGAGGATTAGTCGATAGGCAGCATGGGATTTAAGTCCCAGATGTGCTATCCAATGGCTGTATAATTTTGAGCAAGTTATTTAACCTCACTATGTCTTGGTTTCCTTATATTATATATATTGTTTGCAAAAGTTAGGATGATAATAATAATGGTACAGGTATTAAATAAAATCATATAAAAGAAAGAAATCACTTATATCTTTTCTGGACCAAAGTGAATACAAATACAATACAAATACGTAGGGGGCAGTATGCATGATTCCTGATTTTTCTCCTAATACCCTGTGGAAATTGGTGCACAGACCTTTAGGATTATAGAATGTGAGAGCCAGTAGGGATAATAAGGATTATCTGGTTCAATCTCACCTAATAAGTGAGGAAACTGAGCATTAGCAGAAAGAGAAAGTTAAGTTCATGTACTTCGCATCTCTTCCCCCTGAGTAACCTTAAAAAGTACACTCACACAGCATAATTCTAAGATTCTTTAAGCCCAGGATCATTCTGATTGGCAGTGGAGAAAGGACAGAGATGGGTTTGTGCAGCCTGACACCCAGGCAGGGCAGGCCCAGTGGGGAGCCCCAGTGAAGCGGCCAAAACCTAAAGTTCTATAGTAAGAACAGCCTAGGAAATCACAGGAGAGGATGACAAACTTGGGTTTGAAATGAAGCAACACAAAGCAACACAAAGGGTGTAAACATAAAACACTCTTGCAGAAGTGCAAGTTATTTTTGTGAGGATTGTAGACAAGTCTATTTCAGGGTTTCTGTATAAGGATGGAATTCTCTGCTCTTTCCTATCATCTCGGCATCGTGTTCCCAGGCTCCACGGGAGGATCACTAGTCTATTGATTCAGATATCTGGGGGCTTAGGCCCTTCTGGGTAGGTCTGGGTCACTGAGCCATCTATGACTCAGCTATCTATGACATTGTTTTTATGAGAAAATAGATTACAGAAAGAAAATAACTGACTTTTTAATGAGTCTGGAATAGATAAGTTGGAGACTGCATAGTGGCCTGCTTCTTGTCCTCTGGAACAACTTTAAACTCAATGGACTAAAAGCAAAAGATGAAAAAACAAAGTACTCAAACAGTATGTTAGGAATGCCATGGATTCTGGAAGCTCTTCTCTCACATCCCCCCCCTCCCACCCCTTTTCCTCACTTCTCTCCTTCCTCCTTTGTAGACATGCCAGCCATTGTGTTTAGGTCTGAAGACTGAATGAGCATAACCTTTTTATTTCTTTTCTTTTCTTTTCTTTTTTTTGCTTGCTATGCTGACAAATCTGAATTATAATGACAGTATCAGAGAGAGCACATTGAAAGACTAATTTTGTATCAGGGGAACTCCTATACAAGATGTATGATTTTCCCTAGCAGAGCTGACTTCAATATGTACTTTTGTTCTGTCAGGCACCCTAGTGACGATTCTCCGTCTAGGAGATGGTTTTATTTGTGTTGACATTGAAACTTCTCTTTATACAAACACAAAGTGGTGCTTTTCCATATAATGGACATGGGTAAGAATTTACCATTTTCTGAATCCTTGTAACATCAATACTGTTCTACATTATCTTGATAGATGTTTTGTAGTCAAAATAAAGAGCAAAGTACATTACCAATATAATGTCAAGTGGACTAGATTTTTTTTTATAGTCTCTTCCGAAAGATAGATCTGAGAAAGTCTTTCCCGAAAGACTTAGCTCTTCCAAATCTAAATGTGACTTTGTGCAAGTTAACTTCTCCAGAACCAGTCTTCTCAACTGTAAAATGGAGGTAAGCACAAGATTGTGGTGAGGATGGAGTGAGGAGTCCCCGAAACAATTAGCATGGTGCCTTACAGCAAGAACTCAATTCAGGTGTTGCTATTATTGTTAGTTTCAGACGAGTGTTAGACAAGGCTGTACTTTGTTCCCATTTGCTCACGTGTCCACATCGATAATCAGAGCTAGTCATTGGTCTCAATCATCCTGACAGAATGAAATAATTTCCTTTAGGTCCTCTTTGGCTGTCTACAAGAGCAAAGAAGGACACAGGCCAAAGCGGAGATGTGCCATTGATCCCCGTGCTCAGTTGGTCCAGCCTCCCCACCCAAACGTTTCCAATCAGTTTGTCTGTCTAAAGGACAGAGCCTTAGGCCAAAATTAAATAATTGCTTTTGTTCTTCTCTTCTATAGCTATCGTCACAAAGAATTTCCAGTATCCTTTTAAGCCGGGATTAATTCTGACTCTGGGAGCAACGGGATATAAATTACAGTTGACAGTACAAAGCAGTACAGCTTTAGCATGGAGAGCCCAAAAGAAAGCTTGGGCTTTCTGGACCTCCGACTCCCTAAACTTGGAAAGCTCTCGTCTCCTCTCTGCATCTGGGTTTCTCCATTCATAAAAAGAATAGGGTTGTACTGTAAAACAGTTGCCCCAAATCCAGAGACTCATCCCGCCCCCAACTCAAAAAAAAAACAAAACAAAAAACCAAGAACCATGCATTTCCTTTAACACCAAAGGGGAAAACGTGATGGCGCGAAGACCCAACACCTGCCGGTACTGGGCGCCAGAAGTACCTACCACCCGCGGCCTGGCGCGGGGTGGAGCCAGAGAGGGAGCGGGAGCTCAGGCAGGAGCCGGAGCGGGCCGCCCCCCAGCGTGCGCACGCCGCCCCGCCCCGCCCCGCCCCGCCCCGCCCCCAGCCGCTGCCCCGCCCGCTCGCGGCCGCGCGCAACAGGCCGAGCAGGGTGAGTGGAGCGGTGTTCGCCGCCTGCCCCGCGCCGCCGGGGGCGGGGTTGTGCACGTCCTGTTGGGCCTCCGAGCGCTGGTGCGGGTAGGGCCTGTCGGGTGGCCTGAGAGCCCAGTCCCCAGGACCTTCAGAGCGGCCGGGGCGGCCTGGTGGGCGCTGGTGCTTTTGGGACCGGGGACGCGCGCCGACGCGGTCCATGATCCCGGGGACCGGGGCAGGGAGGACACGCCGGGTCTGCTGCTGCCCGGATGCGGGAGTAGGGTCACGAATCGCTTGAGCACCGAGAGTGGCCCACGTGGGCCGCCGGTGGTCTGGAGACTGGGACGAGCGCGCGGAAAGTTTGGAGGCTCCGCCGGGAGGGTGACGCCCGCCGGGGAGCGCGGCCTCCACGTGGGTTGTGCCTCTGGCGTCAGGTCGGGCCTAAGAGAGGCTTTACTGCTGGGAGCCCTGCAGCCAGGGCTACGGGGCGGGGGCGTCGCGGCTGTCTGGTCCCAGCCTGACTTTAAAATTACAGACCCCTCTGCCAGTTCACTCAGCAAGTGTTACTAGTTCGGCAGCCCGACAGTGGGTTGTCCAACAGGTTCGTGAGGCCGGCTTGCTCACTGCGTGTTCAGGAAGCAGGGGCCTGGGAGTCCAGTGATGAGCTGTAAATTCGGCGCCAGGCCATTGATTTCCCTGGACTCACGTTTAAATGGAGGAGCCTGACTTATCCAGCCTCTGCCACCATCGCTTGGATAGTTTTTGCCTCTCTGGCCTCATCCTTCGTAACATCGTGCTTACTACAAGACACGGAGGTGTTGTAATCTATTTTCTTTTTAAAATAGGACTAAAAGGGGGGCGCCTGGGTGGCGCAGTCGGTTAAGCGTCCGACTTCAGCCAGGTCACGATCTCGCGGTCCGTGAGTTCGAGCCCCGCGTCAGGCTCTGGGCTGATGGCTCAGAGCCTGGAGCCTGTTTCCGATTCTGTGTCTCCCTCTCTCTCTGCCCCTCCCCCGTTCATGCTGTGTCTCTCTCTGTCCCCCAAAAAATAAATAAACGTTGAAAAAAAATAAAATAGGACTAAAAGGGTAACTGCCAATCACCGCATTAGGTCAACAGGAGAACGAGTTTTCCCTCCGGATGAACATTTCTGTTAGGCAGAAAAGGAGTATTTTAGGTCAGGGTGGGCTGGGTTGCTTAGTGGGTTAAGCATCTGACTCTTGGTTTTGGCCCAGTTTATGATCCCAGGGTTAGTGGGTTCAAGCCCCCCATTTGGCTCCATGCTGACAGTGTGGAGCCTGCTTGCGATTCTCTCTCTCCCTCTCTCCCTCTCTCCCTCTCTCTCTAAATAAACAAATAAACCTAAAAAAAATATTTTAGGTCAGCCGAGGCAACCTCGTTACAGGTCATATTTCCGTCAGGTGTATGTGTTTAATTGAGCAGAATTTGACTAATGTTAATGGATCTAAAATTCCAACGGAATATTTCCTGTGTTAATGTAGATTTTTAGGACCCAGCACAAGAAGTGCTTAATCTAGTAGGCTTGATAGGGAGCCTAGAAATTTGCAGGTGAACAAGTATTTCTGGTGACTACACTGTAAAAAGCTCTGCTCTGAAGACTGTAGAGACATACCTCCCTCTGGTTGGTAATAACCACTGCAGGCTAATTTGCCTTTCAGCTCTGACAGTGCGGTTGAATACCCAAGCTACAGCTGCCATCGGAATTATCCCCTTTGAATAAACTGTTTTCCTCCCAACTCTGTTTTGTGTAAGGCTTTTGAGGATTTTTCTCTAATATTATATACAGACGATGAAAAAGGAGGACAATTCATTCAGCAAACATTTCTTGGGGACCTATGTGCCCTGTTCTGTGCTAGGCTCTGGGACCGTGCAGATGGCTGTTCCCCAGACGAAGCTGTGTTGACTTTTTGTCAGTGAATATTACTACAGAAAAGAAGGTTAGGACACTTAAGGATATAAAGGCTCGGTTTATATTTATTGGCTGTAGAATGGATATCAGTGGATTTTATTGTAGAGTTTTAATCCTTCAAAGTTGTTCAGATCAGTTGGTGGTTTTTTTTTTTTTAATCTGTGGGCAGCTAGTAAAATATGAACTGTGACTCTTTTTACACTAATGCTTATAGTCAACTCAGATTGGAAACATTTTTTTTTTTTTAAAAATTGGAATAATAGATATATATAACAGTTTCAGGTGTATACCATGATTTGATATTTGTATAAATTGTTAAATGATACCAATTGCTTTTTTTTTAAAGTTAATGTTTATTTTTGAAAGAGAGAGACAGAGTGTGAGTGGGTGAGGGGCAGAGAGAGAGAGACAGAATCAGAAGCAGGCTCCAGGCTCTGAGCTGTCAGCACAGAACCCGACATAGGGCTGGAACTCACGCAAGTGAGATCATACCTGAGCCGAAGTGGAACACTGAACCTACTGAGCTACCCAGGCCAGTTGCTTTTTTAATAGCCACTAATTGCTTTTTCAAAGGCTGCTTTTTTTCCCTGTAGCTTTATAAAAATAATTACTTTAAACTTCTGTTTGGGTGGTCTGTGAGGTTTCTGGGCTGGACGGTATTGGCTTTACTTTTCTAGACAAAGGTTTTCCTTGTCTCATTACTATATTTCTTAGATACTTTAGAAAACAATTTTTTTATGTTTATTTATATTTGTGTGTGTGAGAGAGAGAGTGAGCGAGCGAGCAGGAGAGGGGCAGAGAGGGAGACACAGGATCTGAAGCAGCCTCCAGACTCTGAGCTATCAGCACAGAGCTCTCCGTGAGGCATGAAGTCATGAGCTATGTGAGATCATGACCTGAGCTGAAGTCAGATACTCAACTGCTGAGCCACTCGGGTGCCCCTAAATTTCTTAGATTCTAAGATATGCTTTTTACTTTTTCTGAAATTGTGATGCATACTAGGATTTTTACATGTTTAATGTGATAGGGTATGTCATCTGTTCTCTCCTCCACTCCCCAAAGCTATTAAAAAGAATGGTTGTCTTACAATATGGGTAGTGTGAGAATCAGAGAAATAGTTTATTTGCCCAGTAATCTCTAAGCCAGGTTCCAATTAACTGAGCCTTAAATCATTTCAATATGAAGGCAGACAAGAAATGATGCAACTTTTGGCAGTATAAATAGTGAAATATAGATTCTAACAAAAACATTTGTTATGCAGTGCTGGGTTTATTATGTTAGTGATCGTAGATAGGAAAAATGCTTTAAGTGATTTTTTTGGCTTAGGTAGGCTTAAAGAAAGGCCTTTCAGCGGCATCTTCCTGCTGTCCACATCCCTTAAATTTTAAACTGACCAATTGTGAGAGATAAGAGATGTGTGGCTGAATATGAAATTATGTTTTCATTATAGGGTACCTTAATGGTAACAAACCTTCTGAACCAATTTAACACTTTTTTTAATGGTTACTTATTTTTGAGAGAGAGAGAGTGAGTGCAAGCAGGGGAGGGGCAGAGTTGGGGGAAAGAGGATCCTAAGCGGGCTCCATGCTGACAGCACAGAGCTCGATGCTGGGTTCGAACTCATTAGCAAATCATGACCTGAGCTGAAGTCAGATGCTTAACCAACTGAGCCACCCAGGTGCCCCCGATTTAACACTTTTTAAAAATAGTGAGCAATGTGTTGGGGGGATCTCTAAGACCATCCCTTGGTTCAGTGATTTACTAGGACTCACAGCTGATTTATTATAGCAAAAGACCAGGTGCTTAATTGGCCCAGCAACTAGTTGTGACAACCCGTGTGAAATGTTGCCAGCCAGAGAAGCTCATCAGACACTCAGAACTGAGGGTTTTTACTGGGGACTGACCACATAGGCACCCTCTGCCTGGCACCTACCAAAATTCCAGACTCCGAGAAGGAAAACAGGTGTTCATTATAAACCACATTGTGCAAACAATTAAGGCAGAGTGAGTCACTCTTATCAGTTAAAGGTGGTGGAATGCTCCTGAAATCTGAGTTCTCAGACCTTAGCTATAGTCGGGCCTTTCAAAGGATGGCTGGTAACTCTTCTGCACGAGCTGTGCTTTTTACTGTGTTTTCATGTCTCCTTGCATTTCTGCATCACATCTGGGTTCCAAGTATTAGCAATACTTTTGTTCATGGAAGCCTTGATTCTTTAATTGAAAAATCACACTGGCTGGGAAGCTTGAAAGGTGTGCAGAACATTTTCAGAAAATGTCTCATTGGTGACATAGCCAACACCAAAGTTTGTTTTTTTCTAAGCTTAAGCCTTCAGTCCTCCAGTGCAAGCTTTTAGGGTCAGTTTGTACTTTTTTCCACCTCCGTCCATCAGTTTGTACTTGTTTTCCACTTCTGTCCTATGTGCCCTACCAAAGGCACTTGATCTGAGCTGTACACAAGTTTAGCAGCTAAAATGAGGGCACTAGAGTTGTATATTTTGATGTTTCCACTTCCTGAATTGTTCAGTTTATATTTGGGTTGCATTCCAAAGGTTCATTTGTAAATTGTTGCAATGTGTAACACAGTGTTCCAGGTGCTTACTTGCCAGGCCAGACCACTAATTCTACTTAGTCCACAGTGTAGCTGAAATACAGCTTAGTTATAATAACAAAAGGGCAGAAAACAGTGTTCTTAAAATTTTGCTAGCAGTACAAAATAGAAAACTGTGATATCTATAAATAAGTTATTGGTCTCTGGGAAAAATCGTTCTTTATAAGTGCAGTGGTTCTTAGCCCTTCTTTAAGAATCAGGTGAGCACAATGTGCCCGCACCCAAATAAATATTTATATAGAGAGATGTAGACACACAGTTTGAAATAGGATCTTACAGTGTCTGAAAATTCATGTAATTTGAAATACCATTCTTGAACCCCAGGTGAAGAACACCTGCATTATTGTAAGTGTGACGATAGTTGTGGTTTGGGGACAGTTCTGAGAGAGGCTTGGCAGGGCTTGGGATTGTCACTCCTCAGATGTGGTCCATGGACCAGCAAAAGCATTGTTACCTGGGAGCTTGTTAGAAATACAGAAGGCAGTTCTAGAAGGCGATGCCTAGGTGATGTTGGTATTGTGTCTTAGTTTAAAAGTTAAAGCTTTTTAAAAATGGGGCATAACTGTCTTTAGCCTTTACTTTGTAGTCTCGAACTCGTTTGGTTTTTTTTAATGGGGGCGGGTTTTCTCATAAAGTAGCAGTTTTCAGGAAAAAGCTGGGAATCAAAAGTGCGGAGGTTCATGTGGTGAGGAAGACTTGGGAGCAGCAGCTTCTTGTTCCAGCCACCAGGTGACACTGGCCCAGGGCACCTGGGCTGCCTTCCTAACAGTTGGGGGTGGTGCTGTGGTAAGGAGCACCTGGCTGTGAGCCCCTGTTGGTAGTTCTCGAGGCGAGTGCCTGTAACTCAAGAGTGCGTCTAATTAGATTTGGGACCTGGTGCTGATTGAAGCCAAAGTCAAGATTTTAGACTGCTGTGTCAACGGCCACGGGCTAAAACTGTGACTAGGAACTGCTTAGGTGGCTGAACCATTTAATTTGGGATCATTATACCTCCTAACAAACAAACGGTGACTTTAACGATTTAGTGCCTATGCCCGAGAAAAAAAATGCTTTCCTTAGATGAATATGTAATCTGAGTGGTGTTTGAGGCTGAATCCTATCTTGGATGATGTGGTGTTAGATTAAGGCTGTATCCCATCCTGGAGGAAAGGGCTTTGACTTACAAGTGCTCATGAAGGTGGCATGGTCACACGAGTTGTGTGTGCGCCATCTGCTAATGTTAGAACTCCTGGTGAACCTAACCACGTGTGCTTTGTTCTCTGGTAGGTGCACCTCGTCACTGCTTTGTCTTGAAGACAGAACGATGCCGAAGAAAGCAAAGCCCACAGGGAATGGGAAGGAAGAGGGGTCTGTTCCCTGCAAGCAGGTGAAGATAGAGGCAGCTGGTGGACCCTCCTCTATTTTAAATTTTGAAAGCCCCAGTGATCTGTTTGAAAGTTTAATCTCGCCCATCAAGACAGAGACTTTTTTCAGGGAATTCTGGGAGAAGAAGCCCCTTCTCATTCAGAGAGATGACCCTGCAGTGGCTACATATTACCGGTCCCTGTTCAGGCTGTCAGATCTGAAGAGTCTATGCAGCCGGGGTATGTTCTATGGAAGAGACATAAATGTCTGCCGGTGTGTCAATGGGAAGAAGAAGGTTTTAAATAAAGATGGCAAAGTGCACTTTCTTCAACTGAGAAAAGATTTTGATCAGAAAAGGGCAACAATTCAGTTTCACCAACCTCAGAGATTTAAGGTAACAGGTTCTCCCTATTATGGAATCGTTAAATGTATTAAAGTGCTAACATTTGGCCACAGGTCAGCTCAGGGGAGAACCTGTGATGAACCTGCCAGTCTGAGAAGAGATACCTCCTGTTTGCTCTTTAAATGCATTCCAAATTAGGAGACCCTGTGTTATCTTTTGGCTAAACCATTGGAATCTCCCAACAACTCAGGTGGACATGATTAGATGTCATCACACTGCAAAAACTCTATTGCAAGTTTATAAATTATTACCCCTTCAGGAGCGTGTTCTGTGGGCTGTTTTATGTTTTGGTATATGGTAGACCTTTCTATTTGGTCATTATAAATTAAATTATAATTAAATATCATTATAATATAAGGTGTGATAGTGTCGAGGTGATCATTTTCTTCTTGAAGTTACTTCCCTTTACTGCTGACATTCTAGCTAAGTAGAGGCTTTAGAGCTGTGACCGGATCAAGGACCAGATGCATGTTCAAGAAGGAGACTTCACCCTTATTAACAGCCGCTCAGGTGGCATTGAGGAGCTGGGTCTTAGAACTGTTCCTGGGGAGACAGTCATAGATGGAGGGTAGCTGTGATTTGCAAGTCTGGGAGACTGGCTAACTTTTTATTCTGTATCAGTGGTTAACATTTGAGAAATACTTGGCCTTCTTTCTGCTCAGTTTCTGCTTTATAAAATGCAGTCATAGCTTATCTGCTTCTGTAGAGGTTTGAAATCTTTACATGACAGGTGGCCCAGAAGGATTGAGGGCGTATTCTGAGTTCAGAAATTCCCTTTTGTGATCCATGGCTGAACCCAAATGGCAGCATGGGAGGAGAAGGAGAGTGGTTCCTAAGGCTCCATGTTGAGGATTCTGGCTGTGTGATGGCTCCTGGGACTTTGTCATCAGTTACCAGTAATGTTTCCTATGATTGAACTCAGTTGCTTTGTTAGAGCCCATTGGCCAAATCTAGTGAATGCATTTTGCTGTCTACATAAAGGATCTTGAACCTGTTTCTGCTCTGCAGAAAGGGTAAGTACTCTTAGATGTTTCAGTACAAGTCCTAATTTCAGATATTCCATCTCATGCAATCATAAGAAGTTGAAATGTCCCTAGGTTGCCAACCTTTTGGCCCAAACACCCAAAAAGAACTTATAAATCACTTGCCAGACCAAGTCATGATTTGTGTTCAGGAAATGTGGACACCACAGTGCTTCTCTCTTAGCTAGTCCTTGACTCTTCTCTTGGTTAGAAGCAACGCTTCTTAAAATGTGTGTTTTACCACACTCAGATATCACCTCACGCCAGTCAGAGTGGCCAAAATGAACAAATCAGGAGACTATAGATGCTGGAGAGGATGTGGAGAAACGGGAACCCTCTTGCACTGTTGGTGGGAATGCAAACTGGTGCAGCCACTCTGGAGAACAGGGTGGAGGTTCCTCAAAAAATTAAAAATAGACATACTCTATGACCCAGCAGTAGCACTGCTAGGAATTTACCCAAGGGATACAGGAGTACTGATGCATAGGGGCACTTGTACCCCAATGTTTATAGCAGCACTCTCAACAATAGCCAAATTATTTTTTTTTAATTTTTTTTAACGTTTATTTATTTTTGAGACAGAGAGAGACAGAGCATGAGTGGGGGAGGGGCAGAGAGAGAGGGCGACACAGAATTTGAAACAGGCTCCAGGCTCTGAGCTGTCAGCACAGAGCCCGACACGGGCTCGAACTCACGGACTGCGAGATCATGACCCGAGCCGAAGTCAGCCGCTCAACCGACTGAGCCACCCAGGCGCCCCAACAATAGCCAAATTATGGAAAGAGCCTAAATGTCCATCAACTGATGAATGGATAAAGAAATTGTGGTTTATATACACAATGGAGTACTACGTGGCAATGAGAAGGAATGAAATATGGCCCTTTGTAGCAATGTGGATGGAACTGGAGAGCGTGATGCTAAGTGAAATAAGCCATACAGAGAAAGACAGATACCATATGTTTTCACTCTTATGTGGAACCTGAGAAACTTAACGGAAACCCATGGGGGAGGGGAAGGAAAAAAAAAAAAAAGAGAGGTTAGAGTGGGAGAGAGCCAAAGCCTAAGAGACTCTTAAAAACTGAGAACAAACTGAGGGTTGATGGGGGGTGGGAGGGCGGGGGGGGGGGGGTGGGTGATGGGTATTGAGGAGGGCACCTTTTTTTTTTTTCAATATATGAAGTTTATTGTCAAATTGGTTTCCATACAACACCCAGTGCTCATCCCAAAAGGTGGAGGAGGGCACCTTTTGAGATGAGCACTGGGTGTTGTATGGAAACCAATTGGACAATAAATTTCATATATTGAAGAAAAATAAAAACTTTAAAAAAATGTGTGTTTTAGACATCTAATAACTATGAACATAAAAGGTCAGTGAAGTTGATTGTATGTGATTGGGTCACAAACCAGTACAAAGTTATTATTTGGCATATGTATGGTGTCCTTAATGGCTGTCATATCTGTACATTAGAATTATCTTTGGCTTTTCTCTGCTCATCTCTTAAGTCCTGTACATTTCTCCTCTCTGATTCCAGGTGGGCCAAACACTTGTACTTGCTTTGCCCCGTTGACTCTGTTCTTTGGCCAGGTTTATGAAAGTAGGAAGGATGAGCTTTCTCAGTCTAAACTCAGCTCCCAGGATAGACTGGGTTGCACCCTGCCTCTTGTCTTTCCACCAGTAGAGAGACCTATAGGAGCTGTGGGAGCTCATCCTCTTATAGTAGAATCTGGGTTCTAAATATTTTCTCAGAAGGACTAGTGTTGTGTATTTAGGAATGTGCATGTTAATATCAGGATTGAAAAAGTCTAGAGATGGTTTGTCAGTAGCTAGGTTGGGAGACTGTTTAGTGGACAGTTAGTGCCTTGTTTATTGGGGTCTCAGTATGTGCACAACTTATTATTCTAGTTGGTCTGGAGGTGAATAAGGAGGAATCAGAAAGCCATAAGTTGTTTCCACTCCTGCTTTGGGTAATCCATATGTTAAAGGTCTGGGTGAGTTTACCAAATACACGTGTTCACTTGAACCTTCTAACAGACATTTAAAATAGAGCATTCATTGTGGTCTGCATCTTACATGTGAAAAAAAAAAAAACAGGTTCAGAGATGTGACTTTTTCGTAACTGCTAAGTAAGCACTTCCGACTCCAAATTTGAGGCAGTTTCATACCATACTTTTAAAGATGTTATTTGAAATGTAGTAGGGCTTTGGTGTGTGTGTTTTTGCTTTTCTCTAAGTGTACCCGTGGGCTTCTCTGGTCTTAGCAATTGCATTCAGTTTGGATTTTGTGAGTAGGTCAGTGGAGAGAGGAGGTTGTCCCCAGCAAGGGGAGAGGCTGCCACCTTCCCTTTTCGCTGCTCTGGGGTGCTCCTGGGCAGCTCCAGGCATAGTTGCGAGTCCTGAATTAAAGAAGACTGGTTTCAAAAGAGCCTTGTTTGTGCCTGAGTCAGTGTTGGTGAGGCAATGTAAGTAAGTTTGCAGGTAAGTTGTTTTATGCTGTTCCCCAACAACCTTGGGGGAAGGAGGTGGAGTCCTCATTTTACAAATAAAGAAGTGAAAGTCATTTAGTTTGTAACTGCATCTTGGATTGAGGTGCTTTGTCCTGATCTCTTTCTCCTAGGCTATACTTGGCAGATTCAGAAGCTAAAGGTTCAGGAGAAATAGGAAAATTGTGCAATTGCTAGGATTTTTGTAACCTTTAACAAGAAGGGAGACATATACGTATCAATTATAGACCCAGATGCTTGGGCTGGGAACCATAAAGTCACCTACATGGTCCTGAGATACCTCTCAAGCCATTAGAAAGAGAAGCTTTGGTTTTCTAATGGTTTCAGTCACCGTATAAATGTAATTACAGAACCAGGTCCTGCTGGCCCCTCCCTGGTATAAATTAGGCTTCTTGGGAGCTCTCTTAACTCTTTGGAGCTATTCAGAAGCCATTAAATTATTCTTCCTGTGTTAAGTAGAACCCTTGAGATCTATAAATAGAGTAGCCCAGTAGTCTTTATAAAGATGTCTCCCAAAGCTTTTTTTATACTGACCTAATTCTTTTCCACTTGAAACTTTTAATACTGTAGGTCCTTTTTCAGTCAAATGGTAGGATTGATTCCTAAGCTGTGGTTATTGGTTTACTCACCAAATTTTTAAAAATGCATTTTAGCGGGGCACTACAGTGGCTCAATTGGCTAAGTGTCCAACTCTTGGTTTCAGCTTAGGTCATGATCTCATGGTTTGTGAGTTCGAGTCCCACATGGGGCTGCCGCTGCCAGAGTGGAGCCAGCTTGGGATTGTCCCTCTGCCCCTCCCCTGATTGTGGGCACACTCATGCTCATGCATTCTTTCTCTCAAAAATAGGCAAATAAATAAATTAAAAAAAAAAAAAAACATTTTAGTGTCTGTTGTGTGTCAGGCACCGTACTTTCATACACTTGAGACTTGGGGTCTTGAATGTCCATTAGAGTCCTTGTAGGTGACCTGTGTTTTCCTTAAGATAATTCCAAAAGAGGCAATATGGAGCCATGGTTAAAGTGCTCAAGCCAGGCTGCCTGGATTTAAATCCTGGCCACGTCATCTAGTAGCTGTGTGTTCTCATGCTTCAGTTTCCTCGTCTGTAAACCAGGAAGGATGATAGTGCTCACCTTATGAGAGACACAGGGTTGTTGGGGACATATATAACCAGTATATGTAAAAGCCCTTAGAAACAGGGCTTGGAATAGAGAAAGTGCTAATAACCATGTGGCTTCCCTTCTCATCTGCTTGGGAAAATCAGGATTCATATTCTCTCTTTCTCTCTCTTTCTCTCTCTCTCTTTCTCTCTCTTTCTCTCTCTCTCTCTGTCTGTCTCTCTCTGGAACCAATGTATAACTCTCCCTGCACACATCTCCCCTTTCGCCCCTGCAAAAAAACTTGTTCTCTAATAAGTCTTTACTATTTCAATAAGTGGAACCAGGCACTAATTGCCCATCCAAAGCCAGGAGGGTTTGAATAGTCTTCCCCTTCCACCAGCCCACTGTACTTGGTGCCTCCCAGGCCCTGCCAGTGCTGCTTCCAGGGTGCATCTGCCCCTCTCTGCTTCTCCCCCACCACCCTGGTCATCTCTGGCCTGGGCGACTGCCTTAGTAGCTTCCAGACTGATCTCTCTTGCTTTTCTCCAGGCCATTCTCCACATAGCAGCCAGAGTGAGCTTTTAAAAATGTAAATTAAGGGGCACCTGAGTGGCTCAGTTGGTAAGCATCCGACTTGGGCTCAGGTCATGATTTCATGGTTCGTGGGTTCAAGCCCCACGTCGGGCTCTGTGCTGACAGCTCAGAGCCTGGAGCTTGCTTGGGATTCTGTGTCTCCCCTCTCTCTGTGCCCTTCCTCCACTCAGGCTCTGTCTCTCAAAAGTGAATAAAGATTAAAAAAAAATTTTTTTAACATAAATTAGATCATGTCATTGTCCTGCTTAAAATCCTGCATGACTCTTGATTGCCTGCTTTGCCAGTTTCTCGTTGTCTGTGCTGGTCTGCACCAGGATGGAAGGTTCTCCAGGGCACAGGCGTTGGCTCTTTCACTGCTGAATTCTTGGGTATGTGGAACATAATAGCTGCAGCATAAAGACTTGCTAAGTGAGTAAGAATGTGTCTTTCCTCTTATTTCTAATATACTTTTCACCTCTTCTCCTATCCTCCTTTCTTTTTCAGGATGAGCTTTGGAGGATCCAGGAGAAGCTAGAATGCTACTTTGGCTCCTTGGTTGGCTCGAATGTATACATAACCCCTGCAGGATCCCAGGGCCTCCCACCCCATTATGATGATGTCGAGGTAAGAGGAAGAAAATTGTTCTCTTGGGGCCTGGGTTAGCTGTCAGGGTTCAGTTCAGCTCTCTGCCCTTCTTGCTGTGTGGTCTTAGAGATCCTGACCTCACCTAGATGTTGGGCCAAATTAATCCCACCAAGCTGGCTTCCTGCTCATTCTCAAACAGGAGAGATGGTTTCCAGCCTTACTAATATAAAGAGCTACATATCCCTACAAAACAGGTATTTATTGAATCTGTCCACAGAAAAGCATGAGTGGCTTTTTCTGTAATTTCACAACGTAAGGGTTTTAATAAAGTGAGGTCACAAGTAATCTTTACATCTGCTTTCATTTTGTCCTTTTTCTGGAGCTGCCAAAAATGGATAATTTTTTCCATTTGTGAAAATCTTGGGGCAGCTTGAATGAAGGTCATGGTCTCACTTAAGCACTGGCACCTTGACAAGTGTTGCTTCACTCTCATGTGGCTGCCAAAAAAGGTAACTCTTTGGCTTGGGCATTTTGTACTTTTATTTTTATACTAATACAGTTATTAGTAAAACGTGTCCTTTTTCCCCCCTCTGAAGGCAATTTGATAGCAATACATTTCCCAAAAGTTTTTGATTTTGTTTTTAATATTTTAAACAGAGCTTTAAGATATCTTTGGCTGAATGAAGAATAAAAAACTTGACGTTTTCCTATCTGCCAAGGATGATATTCAGGATTTTAGGCACCATGAGTAATTTCTCAAACTTGGCTTTTCCCTCAGAGATTATGGGCTTTGTTGTCTGATAGAAGACTTAAAGGAAGGAGATAGTGGGATATAAAGAGCCCAGTGAGGCTTTATTACACTGAAAAGAATGAATATCCTTCCAGTATCAAGGTTCATGATGACCTGTTTTTTAAAAAGTGAAAAGCAGTAGTGGCAACTTTTATTCAAGTGTAGAGTGAAACATATCACTAATCTCTCATTTTTATTTTCCATCTGGAATGTGTAATTCATCGAAGCCCTTGGGGGGGCTAATACCCTAGAACCGCTTTGCCTCATGAATTGTCCAGAAGCTGACATTCCCAGGTCCTGTGGCTGTCTTTAGGTTTTCATCCTGCAGCTGGAGGGGGAGAAACACTGGTGCCTTTACCACCCCACTGTGCCCCTGGCACGAGAGTACAGCGTGGAGGCCGAGGACAGGATTGGGAGGCCGACACATGAGTTCACGTTGAAGGTACGGGACCTCTATCACGGGAGCTGCTCGTGAGTCAAGTTCAGGTCTGGGGTTTAGTGTTTGTGTGATGGTCCTCAGAATACACGCAAGAGCGTGGGGGGGGGGGGGAGGGTGGCTCTCACTCGGCCACGTGCAGCTTGTAAAGGAGACTTGGTGTTTGCATGTGTAGAGTTGAGCTGAGGAAATGTTACATTCATTTTCCAAACAACCTGTCTTCAAATATAACCCAAGTTCCACAGGAATGGATTATGAGCTCGGTGACTACTGACTGAGAAGTGGAAGGTTTGGCCTGGGGCAGCTTCACCAAATCTAAGAGAGCAGTCAGGACTGGGCTGTAGCTTGCTCAGGCAGAGCACAGCCAGGGGCTTCTTAGTTTTTTTGTTGGTAGAATGCTAGCATGACCCACTCTCCTCCTAATTGTACAGTAGACCCTCTCTGCACTCCCCTCCCTCCCCCTGCATGTGTAGCCACCAGAAGAATAGTAATAATGAAAGGTCTTAAGGAATCTTACTCCGGGAAGCCAGGTGGCTTGATCGTGGTGGCAGGCTCGCCGGCATCTTGCTACAGAAAGAGTCTGTGTTTGAGCAGTTAGCCTGGGTGGACTCGTAGCCAATCCCTAGCAGGTGAGATTGCTGAGAAAAAAATCTTAGAGGGATGAGAATAGGTCCTTAATTCAACTTTATATATTGAATTAAGATACCATAGTTAGCTCAAACCATTCCAGAGATTCTACCAACTTGATGTGTATAGTTACTGTTTTTGCATTTCTTGTGTCTTGAATTTATCACTAGTTATAACTACTCAATGCCTTATGGACCTTTCTTGATTTTAAAAAGTTTTCCTGCCCGCCGGTACCTAGGAGAACCAATCTCCTTTTTTGATGTGTGCTTACATTACAGGAGATTTGAATGGACACAATAAAGGTATCATTTTTTTAAGTTCTTGGTCAACAGTCAGCAGACCATGGCACATGGGCCAGAAATAATGGCCTGCTGCCTGTTTTTGTAAATAACGTTTACCGGAACACAACCATATGTATTCCTTATTTATTGTCTAGGGCTCCATTCACATTGCACCCATAGAGTTGGCTGGTTGCCACAGAGACCACATGGCCCATGAACCAATGTTTACCATGGAGCCCTTTACAAAAAGAGTTTACCAACCCTTGTTCTCCATGAAGCATGTTGAATAGGCTCTTGTTTGATTATTTTTAGGGAAAGATTAAGCTATCCATGGTCTCTGAGGCCCAGGCTGAGTTCCTTAGCTTGATGACAGCCAACTGGCCCTACCCAAGAAAGTTAGTCTTTATAGTGGTCTTCAGGTATAGATGATGTGGGTTCTGTGAGGCGGTGCTGGGAGGCCGGGATGTCATGGAGCGATGCCCATTGGTCACACTTGTGAGGATCTCCATTCATTAAGAGCAGCCCTGAGTCTCCTAGGAGGAGAAAGGCAAGCATCAGGTACCGTAGGGTTTTTTCGCAATTGCACATTTATATACATGTGAATTTTAAACCACCGAAGATCCTCAAATGAAATCTTGGCATAAATGCTTAGTATATGAAACAGAAAAGCTGAGTCATTCTGGGCGGGGTGGGCATGAAGGCCACGACGAAGGTCATCACACCTGGGATCTTGGGATGAAGACCACCCCTGTGATGGAAGCACCACTCTGTGGTTTTGGGGCCTGACATGCCTGGTTTTGAATGTAGCTGTGGTCGCTTAAGAGCTATGTGTTCTTGGGCAAGTTGTTTATGTCAGTCTCAGTTTCTCCTTTATTGAAAATGAGAGCATAATATTTACCTTGTAGGTTGTAAGAACTGAAGTTTTTTGTTTTTTGTTTTTTTTAATTGTTTATTTTTGAGAGAGACAGAGTGTGAGCGGGGAGGGGCAGAGAGAGAGGGAGACACAGAATCTGAAGCAGGCTCCGGTCTCTGAGCTGTCAGCGCAGAGCCTGATGTGGGGGTTAAACTCAAGAACTGTGAGAACATGACCTGAGCCAAAGTCGGATGCTTTACCAACTGAGCCATCCAGGTGTCCCGGAAGGATAGGTTTTGATGCCTCCTTTACAATGAAACTCCTTGGAAGAGACGGCTGTATGTCAGTACATTTATTACTGCTTATCAAATTACCACAAATTCCCACAAATTCAGTGGCTTAAAACAACACACATTTAGTTCTGCAGTTCATCAGTCCAGAAGGGATTTGGTTTTCCTTGGCTGAAATCAGGTATTGGCAAGACTGTTCCTTCCAGAGACTCTAGGGGAGAATCCATTTCCATGCTTTTTCTAGCTTTTAGAGACCTCCTGCATTCCTTGGCTCACAGCCCTTCCTCCATCTGCAAAGCCAGGAACATAGAGCCCAGTCTTTCTCACGCTGACATCTCTTTGGTTCTCTCCTCCTATACCATCTTCTACTTTTAGGGATCCTTGTGATTATGTCGTACCTGCCTGGATAATCCAGAATAATTTCCCTCTCAGCAACTTTAATTCCATTCACAGCCTATTCATATCATCTATATTTATAGATGCCGGGGATTAGGCCACAGACATCTTCAGGGACCCTGCCCAGTCTTCTCTCCTGCTCCTGGGAACACCTCCCAGGAGGCTCCCCACCCCCCCACCCCCAGATTTGCTCCAGGACCAGTCTCCCCAAGGTTACCAGGGACTACCACGTTGTCAAGTACAGTGCTTGCCTCCGAGTTCCCATCATTCCTTTTTTTAAAGTTGTATTT